>NC_034199.2:9165437-9794722 GCF_002021735.2 Oncorhynchus kisutch | reverse complement strand
AGAAACCTCTCTTTAGGTGCTCTATGTGCCACTTTGCAGGATGGGGCCGTGCTTCCAGAAGTTCCATGACATGTTGTAGACTAGATGGAAACACAAACATGACCGTGTGAAATATGAATTGTCCTACAAATATTTAATATGAAGTTGGTCGCCCCTTTGCTCCAATAACAGCCTCCACTCTTCTGTTAAAGCTTTCCACTAGATGTTGGAACATTGCTGCGGGGACTTGCTTCCATTCAGCCACGAGCATTAGTGATGTCGGACACTGATGTTGGGTGATTAGGCCTGTCTTGCAGTCGCCGTTCCAATTCATCTCAAAAGTGTTCAATGGGGTTGGTCAGGGCTCAAGTTCTTTCACACCAATCTCGACAAACCATATCTGTATGGAACTCGCTTTGTGCACGGGGGCATTGCCATGCTGAAACAGGAAAGGGCCTTCCCCAAACTGTTGCCACAATGTTGGAAGCACAGAATTGTCTAGAATGTAATTGTATGCTGTAGCATTAAGAATTCCCTTCACTGGAACTAAGGGGCTTAGCCTGGACCATGAAAAACAGCCCCAGACCATTATTCATCCTCTACCTAACTTTACAGTTTAAAAAATAAATATATTTCACCTTTTATTTAACCAGGTAGGCCAGGTGAGAACAAGTTCTAATTTACAACTGTGACCTGGACAAGATAAAGCAAAGCAGTGGGACAAAAACAACAGTTACACATGGGATAAACAAACATACAGTCAGTAACACAATACAAAAATATATGTAGTAAGGTTAGGGAGGTAAGGCAATAAACAGGCCATAGTGGTGAAATTACAATTTAGCATTAACACTGGAGTGATAGATGTGCAGATGATGATGATGTGCAAGTAGAGATACTGGGGTACAAAAGAGCAAAACAAATTAATAATATGGGGATGAGGTATTTTGTGTGCTATTTACAGATGGGCTGTGTACAGGTACAGTGATCGGTAAGCTGCTCTGACAGCTGATGCTTAAAGTTAGAGGGGGAGATCTAAGGCTCCAGCTTCAGTGATTTTTGCAATTCGTTCCAGTCATTGGCAGCAAAGAACAGCAAGGAAAGGCGGCCAAAGGGGGTGTTGGCTTTGGAGATGACCAGTGAAATATACCTTCTAGAGCGCGTGCTACGGGTTGGTGTTGCTATGGTGACCAGCGAGCTGAGAAGGCGGGACTTTATGTAGCAAAGACTTATAGATGACCTGGAGCTAGTGGGTTTGGCGACAAATATGTAGCGGGGGTCAGCCAACGAGAGCATACAGGTCACAGTGGTGGGTAGTATATGGGGCTTTGGTGACAGACTACATCCAATTTGCTGAGTAAAGTGTTGGAGGCTATTTTGTAAATGACATCGCCGAAGTCAAGGATCGATAGCATAGTTTTATGAGGGTATGTTTGGCAGCATGAGTGAAGGAGGCTTTGTTGCAAAATAAGAAGCCGATTTTGGATTGGAGATGCTTAATGTGAGTCTGGACGGAGAGTTTAGTCTAACCAGACACTTAGAATATGTGGACAACTACAAATACCTAAGTCAGAACTGTCCCGAGTAGTGATGCTGTACAGGCGGGTGAGTGCGGGCAGCAATCCGTTGAAGAGCATGCATTTAGTTTTACTAGCATTTAAGAGCAGTTGGAGGCCACGGAAGGAGTGTTTGTATGGCATTGAAGCTCGTTTGGAGGTTTGTTAACACTGTGTCCAAGGAAGGGTCAGATCTATACAGAATGGTGTTGTCTGCGTGGAGGTGGATCAGAGAATCGCACACAGCAAGAGCGACATCATTGATATATACAGAGAAAAGAGTTGGCCCGAGAATTGAACCCTATGGCACCCCTAGAGACTGCCAGAGGTCCGGACAACAGGCCCTCTGATTTGACACACTGAACTCTATCTGAGAAGTTGGCACTATGCATTGGGGCAGGTAGCGTTCTCCTGGCATCAGCCAAAACCGGATTTGTCCGTCGGACTGCAAGAGGGTGAAGCGTGATTAATCACTACAGAGAACGCGTTTCCACTGCTCCAGAGTTGAATGGTGGCGAGCTTTACACCACTCCAGCCGGCTGCTCGGCCATGGAAACCCATTTCCTGAATCTCCAGAAGAACAGTTCTTACGCTGACGTTTCTTCCAGAGGCAGTTTGGAACTCGTTCTGTGAGCTTGTGTGGCCTTCCACTTCGTGGCTGAGCTGTTGTTGCTGCTAGATGTTTCCACTTCACATTAACAGCACCTACAGTTGACCAGGGCAGACATTTTACGAACTGACATGTTGGAAAGGTGGCATCCTATGACGGTGCCACGTTGAATGTCACTGAACACTTCAATAAGGCCATTCTACTGCCAATGTTAGTCTATGGAGATGGCATGGCTGTGTGCTCGATTTTATTCACCTGTCAAACGGGTGTGGCTGAAGGCCACATTTGAAGGCGTGTTCGTATACAGTTGAAGTCAGAAGTTTACAAAACATTAAATAGTTTTTCAACAACTCCATATATTTCTTGTTAACAAACTATAGTTTTGGCAAGTCGGTTAGGACATCTAGTTTGTGCACGAGAAATCAATTTTCCAACAATTGTTTACAGACAGATTATTTCACTTATAATTCACTATCACAATTCCAGTGGGTCAGAAGTATACATACACTAAGTTGACTGTGCCTTTAAACAGCTTGGAAAATTCCAGAAAATTATGTCATGGCTTTAAAAGCTTCTGATATAGGCTAATTGACATCATTTTAGTTAATTGGAGGTGTACCTGTGGATGCATTTCAAGGCCTACCTTCAAACGCAGTGCCTCTTTGCTTGACATCATGTGAAAATAAAAATAAATCAGCCAAGACCTCAGAAAAAAAATTGTAGACCTCCACAAGTCTGATTCATCCTTGGGCGCTATTTCCAAATGCCTGAAGGTACCACGTTCATCTGTACAAACAATAGTAGGCAAGTATAAACACCATGGGACCACTCAGCCGTCATACCACTCAGGAAGGAGAAGTGTTCTGTCTCCTAGAGGTGAACATACTTTGGTGCGAAAAGTGCAAATCAATCCCCAGAACAGCAGCAAAGGACCTTGTGAAGATGCTGGAGGAAACAGGTACGAAAGTATCTATATCCACAGTAAAACGAGTCCTAAATCGACATAACCTGAAAGGCCGCTCAGCAAGGAAGAAGCCACTGCTCCAAAACCGCCATAAAAAAGCCAGACTACGGTTTGCAACTGCACATGGGGACAAAGATTCTACTTTTTGGAGACATGTCTGATGGTCTGATGAAACAAAAATAGAACTGTTTGGTCATAATGACCATTGTTATGTTTGGAGGGAAAAGGGGGAGGCTTGCAAGCCGAAGAACACCGTCCCAACCGTGAAGCACGGGGGTGGCAGCATCATGTTGTGGGGGTGCTTTGCTGCAGGAGGGACTGGTACACTTCACAAAATAGATGGCATCATGAGGTAGTAAAATTGTGGATATATTGAAGCAACATCTCAAGACGTCAGGAAGTCAAAGCTTTGTGACAAATGAGTCTTCTAAATGGACAATGACCCCAAGCATACTTCCAAAGTTGTGGCAAAATGGCTTAAGGACAACAAAGTCAAGGTATTGGAGTGGTCATCAGAAAGCCCTGACCTCAATCCTATAGAAAATTTGTGGGCAGAACTGAAAAAGCGTGTGCGAGCAAAGAGGCCTACAAACCTGACTCGGTTACACCAGCTCTGTCAGGAGGAATGGGCAAAAATTCACCCAACTTATTACCTGAAACGTTTGACCCAAGTTAAACAATGTAAAGGCAATGCTTCCAAATACTAATTGAGTGTATGTAAACTTCTGACCCACTGGGAATGTGATAGAAGCTGAAATAAACCATTCTCTCTACTATTATTCTGACATTTCACATTCTTAAAATAAAGTGGTGATCGTAACTGACTGAAGACAGGGAATTTTTACTAGGATTAAATGTGGAGGAATTGTGGAATTTTCAGGAATTGTGAAAAACTGAGTTTAAATGTAGTTGGTTAAGGTGTACGTAGACTTCAGACTTCAACTGTGTGTGTGTGTGTGTGTGTGTGTGTGTGTGTGTGTGTGTGTGTGTGGTGTGTGTGATTTGCAGGTAGAAATGTTCACATGTTTAACCTTTTTTTGTTTCCATTGCTTCAGTCTTTTAACTGCGGACTTTGGCTTTCCTTTTGCGAGGGCAAAACGGAACTCCCGATTTCTAACACATATGGACCCAGAACTTAATCGCACAGCTGACCAAATTACATGAGGTTCTAGTTCTTGGTTGATTACACACTTTTGTTTTTGTAGAAAAGTCACTGCCAACAAACACTTGTTAGTATTTATAAAGTATAAATAGCCCACACTTAGATGAGACCACACAAATATTTAACTAATGATTAGTAAATGTTTTATAAGGAACAATATTAATCATCTTATGAAAAGTTGTTTGTAAATGTGGGAATAACCAGGTTACTAACATTTACAAATGAGTAATGATTAATCATTTATGAATAAATGATTTACTAATTAATTCATAAATAAATGCTTACATTTTGAACTTTTTTAAAATTGCCTTTCCACAACTGAGAGGATATGATTTTTCCGCAGTATCCATACCACAGCACACTGTAATAGGGTCTGCATGACTCATGATTCCGTACAAGGCAACTCGCCTTTGTGCTTTCCTAACAGTGTAGAATTATTTTAATCGAACGTATCAAAGATGAGCAATGCATGTCGTACTACCATTCTCTGGACTTCTAACAACATCCAGATACACTTTCACAGGCCAGTAAATCCAGACCGAACAACATGGAATAACATCATTAGCCTCTACTGAATTTATCGTATATTACTGCATACCAATTGAAAGGATGGAAAATGTGTATCAGCAATAGCCTACGTGTGGAACCTATGTAAAGGTATGGACGAGTGTATGGAAAAAGACATCTGTTTTAGAATCGCGCCATGTGTTAGTGCTGTCTTAAACATGAAATAAGAGGAGGCAAATATTTGGCTCTTTTCGACGCTGCTGTTAAGTGGCACGCCACTTCTAGGAATCGTTATCGCTCTCGCATGAACTTTAGTAACACAGGTCAGTTGCATGTGTGGATGCAGTGCCATAAACCCATAGGGTTATTTACTTGGAAGCGTGTGGGAATGGAAGTTAGCAGACCCCCCCCCCCCCCCCCCCCACGCTTGATGTAGCTCTTGCAATGTTTTATTTGTTGTGATTATATGAAGCAATAGAATGAGGAAAGATAACAAAAACCCTGTCTGTCTTCCAGCTAAATGTATAGACCAGATCCTCCTCCAGAATCCCTGTGCTAGAGAAGCACTGACTTCTTATTGCACGCACTAATACACTTTTGATCCTCTCTTATGAAAGCCAGGCTCTAAATGCAAACATTGTGTTACCTAATAATACAGTAGCTTGAAACATTGAGTATAGCACGGTCCACTGTAGTCGGTCTTAGTGGACACTGTAGCTGCTGGGAGGATTTTTGAGGATCTCTCCCTTATTTCCCATGTGTGCACTGCATAACCAACACCTGGCTGGAATCTGAAACTGCACACTTTATCCAGGGAGACTTAAATTGCCTTACTGCTTTACATCGCTGTTGTGTAGGTGGACCTTTGTCTTAAGGCTGTACTGTTTGGGCTTCCAGAAGGTACGGCGTTGGTAGAAGGTGATTTACAGTATAGATGGACACTTTAAAATATTTTTTATATAGCAACGCTGACAATATTACTCCAGAATTTTGGGAGCACCCCAAATTTTTCTCTGTCCCCTGAGCTCCCCACAAATGCTCCTTTTGGAGCCTTTCACATTAGAATACTGGTATCGCTTCTGCACTTCACAAAAGTTTACAAACTTTAAAAGGTAAACTTTTTTTTGGACCGCTTTTAGCTTATTTTTAATATACTTTCTCAGAAACGGAGACGTGTCCCTCTGACAACAATGATTTGCGCATTCTGAATTGGGTTCAATTACTTTTTTATTCTGTCACCCTGGACTGCCGTTTCCTGTTTCACTTGCGACTGTTTCCTTAAATTTAAACGAGGTGTTTCAGGGCATAAATGACTCGGGCAGATTGACAGTAAAATGGGATGGGTTTCTTTATTTGCCGACTCAATACATTAACACACAACTTGTGAAAGGAAGTGCCAAACAGGTGCCAAACATAATGCGGAGAAAGATGTGTGTTTTTTGAATGAATGGGGTTTCTGGAGCTAAACTCTTATTTTAGTGTATTGAACCAATATCTGATCATACTTGGATACAAGCAGTAGTTATTGCTTTCAAGCATGTTATCGCTACTTTAGCCCTAACCTCTAGCCTTGAGGTGACTCAAAACGTTTGTATTGACAGCAGCTAGCAAACCTCAACACACTGCCACTGATGTTAATTGGCAGGAATGTGGACAATTCCAAGTGGAAGGTCAAGACTGGATATTTTAACAGTCCCCCACTTCCATTTTGAGTGATTCACCTCCCACCCCCATCTGACTACTAGTAGCAGATGTTTTTCATCTTGTTTTTCATCACATTTTCTAAGCTATGATTTACTGCATGTCACTGGGACCCACTTAGATTCACTAGAGTAAATTGAATCAAGATTCCATATGTGAATTTAGGATATTTAAGTGGCCGCAACTTGTGACGCCTTCAATAAACCTGCACTACCGGTCAAAACTTTTAGAACACCTACTCATTCAAGGGTTTTCCTTTTAATTTGACTATTTTCTACATTTGTAGAATAATAGTGAAGACATCAAAACTATTATATAACACATATTGAAAAATGTAGTAACCAAAAGTGTTACAAAATATATTTAGATTTGTTTATTTGAGATTCTTCAAATAGCCACCTTTGCATTGATGACAGCTTTGCACACTCTTGGCATTGTCTCAACCAGCTTCACGAGGAATGCTTTTCCAACAGCCTTGAAGGAGTTGCTGAGCACTTGTTGTCTGCTTTTCCTTCACTCTGCAGTCTGACTCATCCCAAACCATTTCAATTTAGTTGAGTTCGGGGGATTGTGGAGGCCAGATCATCTGATGCAGTACTCCATCACTGTCCTCCTTGGTCAAATAGTTCTTACACAGCCTGGATGCGTGTTGGGTCATTGTCCTGTTGAAAAACAAATGATAGTCCCACTATGCGCAAACCAGATTGGATGGTGTATCGCTGCAAAATGCTGTGGTAGCCATGCTGGATAAGTGTGCCTTGAATTCTAAATAAATCAGACAGTGTTACCAGCAAAGCACCCCCACACCATAACACCACCACCTCCATGCTTCACGGTGGGAAATACACATGCAGAGATCATCCGTTCACCCACACCGCGTCTCACAAAGACACGGCGGTTGGAACCAAAAATCTCAAATTTGGACTCCAGACCAAATCACAGATTTCCACCGGTCCAAGCAAGTCTCTTCTTATTGGTGTCCTTTTAGTAGCGTTTTCTTTGCAGCAATTCAACCAAGGCTTGATTTCACGCAGTCTCCTCTGAACTGTTGATGTGTCTGTTACTTGAACTCTGAAGCATTTTTTGGGGCTTCAATTTCTGAGGCTGGTAACTTTATTGAGCTTATCCTCTGCAGCAGAGGTAACTCTGGGTCTTCCATTCCTGAGGCGGTGCTCATGAGAGCCAGTTTCATCATCACGCTTGATGGTTTTTACGACTGCACTTGAAGAAGCGTTCAAAGCTCTTGAAATGTTCTACATTGGCCGACCTTCATGTCTTAAAGTATTGATGGACTGTCGTTTTCTCTTTGCTTATTTGAGCTGTTCTTGACGTAATATTAACTTGTTTTTTTTTACCAAATAGCTGTCTTCTCTATGCCCCCCTACCTTGTCACAGCACAACTGATTGGCTCAAACGCATTAAGAAGGAAATAAATTCCACAAATTAACTTTTAAGAAGGCACACCTGTTAATTGAAATGGATTCCAGGTGACTACCTCATGAAGCTGGTTGAGAGAATGCCAAGAGTGTGCAAAGCTGTCAAGGCAAAGTGGCTATTTGAAGAATCTCAAATATAAAATATATTTTGATTTGTTTTACCCTTCTTTTTTTTTTGGTTACTACATGATTCCATATGTGTTATTTCATACGTTTGATGTCTTCACTATTATTCTACAATGTAGAAATAGTAAAAATAAAGAGAAATCCTTGAATGAGTAGGTGTTCTAAAACCTTTGACCGGTAGTGTATTAACATCCTTCCCGTAGATGAATTGGTTCTGAATGAATAAGCCAGAATAACTAATTGTAAAAGATTAGGGCTTTACGACTAATAAGCTGAGCTTGCAAACTGATATGCAGTGTGTAATTAAGTGATAATGCCCGAGAAACTGTTTTTTTGATTATATATTGGCACAGGTGTTAGGGCTGAGAAGAAGTCAAGGGCCGGCAAACTGTGCCAATATGTGACCAACTGGCTCGATTCGGCCTTATGTAGCAACATTTTAAATGGTGCTTTTTAGATTGGATTAAAAGTACACTCAGAGCTAGAAAATTCTATATAATACACTACAGTTGAGGAACAATGGGAAAGTAATTCTGCTTTGAAAGTTGATTTTTAACCTCATGTCTGAGAAGTAAATTCAATCTGTAGTGTCAGAGTGCGCTCTCGGCATTTGTAAACGCAGAGCACTGTCAGATTGTCCATTCATAAATTCAAATTTGGAGCGTTCAGAGCGCACACTGTACGCTCTGGCTGAGGATTAGTGTTGATCTGAGCATTCTGACCTAGCCAGTTAGCTTGGGTGCTTGACTGCTGTTAACGTTGGCTAACTTGCTAGCTACTTCCAGACACAAATGCGAGAACAGCTCATTCTGACCATTTTACTCGCCCTCTCAGAGCTGGTTAGGCTGTTTTATGTTATCCAGCGCGTTGGTGACTAACTGTGCTGCTGGCAACAATTTAATTGCGCTTTTTTTGCCAACATTTACTTACAGTGGCCATATTCAACGGGTGCTGAGCATTCATAAATTCGTCAGTTATTCTGCATTCTGGCACTCTCAGATGAGTGCTCTGAATTCGGAGTAGATAGCCAGTTGTCGCAGTGACATCATGAACATTCCCTTGAAATGGTTACTTGCATAGTGGAGTCTTTTTGTTTAGACATGTAACTAGTTAAACAATGAACCATAATCCCAACTCATAATGTTACTACCCTGCTTGAAGCTGCAGGTAGCTAACCAACCAGGTTCAATGTTAGCTAGCTAACATTAGGCTATAACTAGCAATGCAAATGGCACTGAGATACATTTATGATCTGTGTAGTAATATTATTTGTAACGTTAGCTAGCGATCCAGCCAACTTGAAATGATTTTCTGACAAAATTAGAATTGTTTAAGATCTAAAAATGTAGCTTGCAAGACCATCTTCTCCCTTTGTCACGGATGCCATGGTTGCCCTTAGTTTGAAGATGTAATCTGGAGACAGGTATTTTATACAATAGCCTTTTGTGTGTTCTCTTTTCGACTCCCTCTGCATATTTGCAATCAAACGCCAGAATTTTCTCCCTCCTTATCTATCATACTTTAATTCAACTGGGCATTCCACTGATCTCAACTCTGTCCTCCAGAAAGGGGAGAGCAACATTGTTGACGCTGCAAAATGCTGTGGTAGCCATGCTGGTTAAGTGTGCCTTGAATTCTAAATAAATCAGACAGTGTCACCAGCAAAGCACCCCCACACCATAACACCAATATATATATATATATATATATATATACATACATACACACACCTCCAAACACCCACTTCGAGGGCATTATCTCTTTAATACAATAAAATACAATACCAACATATTCAAATAATGATTGACATATTTTCATTAAACTTTATTTTGATTAATTTATTCATACTATTTCATCCTTCCACAAGATATAGTCCCGACACAAATTTCCATTTGTTTAAGCTGTTTTCTAGTGATATTTATTTGGAATCATGGCATAGTGGCAAAATGTGCTCAATTGTCAGGACAGAGGGTTACAACACAGCTAACGCAATCATTTCAAACTGAAGCTGGAAAGGCTGCAAACTAGCTGCACTTCATTTAGTTTGATCTTTTTTTTATTTACGTTTCTTTATATATATCCATATAAATGATGCCAGCTGATTCATGATTTCGACTGGCTGAGAAACGCTGCCTGCCTGCCAATAATGTATTGTCCCGACTCCTGACATGTTCATTACTATGGGACAGCTGGAGATCGAATTTGAATATTGAAACGATGTTGCAAATGTCGGCGAGACAGACTGCAAGGTTTATGCAAGTCTCTGCTGTTAATCTAAAAGAAATGTGAGATAATATCTAGATGCTTTTTACAGTGGAGATCAGGTTTATAAATTGTCTGGCTGGGCTGATGAGACAGTGGATTGCGCAGTCAGATGGAACAGAGTAAATTTGCATTTTAATGTCAAAGATTTAGACAGTGGTAACTTGTGGAATAGACACTGGCTGGAATGTGGTTTTAACCAATCAGCATTAAGGAGTAGGTCCACCCGTTGTATAATGCACAGTAGCTTACAATAACTAACTTTCTGAGCTTGCTGAAATTTGTAGATAGTTCTGAATTCTCAGATTGCCAATTTTAAAGGGTATATCAGTGTTTTTAAAAAGCACTTTCTCACTGATTTGAACAACTAAAAAAATCCTAGGAATAAGCATTTTTGAGTGGAGTACTCCTTTTAACATCTTAAAGATGGTTTATAACCCAGTGCAACTTTGTGCTGCGTCTAGTGAGGTGACGTAGGAGGAATCCTGAATGTGATTGCTGACCAGATCTGGGATAACTATAGTTTTAACTCTGCTTTGTGAAAAGTAACTATTTTTTTCAGGGGTGACCAAATGGTTACTTTGGAGGTGACTACAACTACTTGAATACAGATCCCCAAAGATTACTTGAATACAGAGCTGAGAAAGCAACTACTTTTCTGAAACTATTAGATTTGCTACCTTCAACTAAAGGCAGGACTGTATCTTTATCAGGACCCCCGAGTGGCGCAACATCTCAGTGCAAACGGCGTCACTACAGTCCCTGGGTCGAATCCAGGCTGTATCACATCCGGCCGTTATTGGGAGTCCCATAGGGCGGCGCACAATTGGTCCAGCGTCGTCCGGGTTTGGCCGGGGTAGGCCGTCATTGTAAATAAGACTGACTTGCCTAGTTAAATAAAAATGTATACAAATCTGGAACTGCATGTTGAAGATGGAATGAATAGAGCACACACAATCTCCTGACAGTCATATTTGATGAACACAATACATTTCTATCTGAACATTTTGTAAATGTCCATTCTCCTGACTGTCCATAGCCCAAGGTATACATAATCCGTTCAAACCGATGATATTGTGTAAGATTAAGTATAAATAAGTTGTTATGCTCAGCTACTGTATGACTCTTTCAACATGCCGCAAACAATTTCTTTGATACCTAAAAATACTGCAGAGTAATTCAAAGCCATTTGCAAACAGCACATTGGATGCTTAGCGAAAACAACTTCGATCCTCTGTCCATCTGAGGGTAAGTGTTCTTGTCGTCTTTCTTGTCATCTGTCATCTTTTTTAAAGGGATACTCTCCTCAGAATACAAACGAACATTTTCCACATACCTTGGATGTAGTTGATTCAAGAAGGCAGTTTTGAGATTTCCTTTTGACACTTCAGCCATATTTTGTTACTGTTAGCATTCTCGGTAACACTTAACATTAAACAGTTCTTGTAATAAAATGACTTCTGGAGCAAAATTTTATTAGCAAGTTGTTGCATAATACTTTCATAATTGCATTTTAATTGCATAGCAATGAGCTGAGTTACCTACTGTACACGAGGAATAGGTTCTGTTCCTTGTTCCGCTTATTATGCATTATAAAGCAAAGTACTATAAGGAAATGTTGCTATTGTAATCACAGTTACTACACATGCATAAGAACTTGATGTCAAGTGTTAGTTTATTACCTTATGTCTCATTCATATGATAATGTATTCCATGTCCCTCGTATTTAAGTCTAGGCTATAGACAGTTGATTGTTTAGCAACAAAGCTGACACGTGTGCAACTGTGGGCCAAAACAGACTGGGTTGTCAAAGGCTGTTGATAACATGTAAACTATATTTAGTCTCCAAATGTTTATTGAAAGCATAAATACATTTGCACAATGAGCACTCTGTCTCTCAAATACATGGTTACCGTTACATGTTTTTTTTAAAAGTTTTGTAACTGCAGTCGACTGTGGTATTTTGGTTGCAGTAATTGCAGAATGACTGCAGTGTACTGCAAAATTACTGCAGTAAAATATATTGTTATTTTGGATACAGCATACTGCAATTATACTGCACCCTAACTGCAATCTTTTTTAGTAAGGGTAGAGTTGTTGCTTAGGTAGCTAGCTAATTTTAGCAATATTAGCATAGACATGACATCAAGACCTCAAAGCCAGACCGTCTCAATGGCAGCTTCTTGTCATTGTTGCTAGCCATCTGTCAGTTAAGAATCATAACCCACGCCTTCCGGCCACATTGATGCGCTTGCTTCATTTTCGTGATTCTGTCTGCCATCCCATCGATATGGGTATACTAAGATTCATCTCTAAGAGCCCTCCAAACCATGTGCTTATGATAATATGCAGTATTTAGACTAATTAAACTGTTGTAGTTTTTGGTTCTTCATCAAATATTTGGCAGCCATAAAATATATATTTTTTGTTTTCAAATAACTTGCAAATACATTCAAATACCTCCAAATATTATTTGGTTTTCTGAGAGTTATTCAAATTACTAAATTGTTTTTCTTAGATCTGTATTTGAATGTCAAAATAGTTTTAGTTGAAACTCTAACTATATTTGACTAAAGTTGGCGTTTTCAAATAAACTACTAAATGCAATTATGTCCTGTCCAGGTCTGTTGCTACATTCTTACAGAGACCTTGAGTGAGATAACACAAAGGTATGTTGGAGATGATAATATACCATTTCTTAATTGGCTTAATTGGTTTCTGGTCCTTGCAGGTATGAGGATAAGGCAAAGAAACACCTGGAACGCTATGACCTCCAGACCAAGCTGGCCTCTGATCGAGATATGAGAGAGCCCGAGAGGCGGCTCTGTCTGGTCTCCCCGCTGAGTCAGCCCCAGGGCCAGAAACGCAAGGTCCTGCCTTCTAACCAGCCGGTCCTAGACCAGCTCTTCTTTTCCCAGCCCCAGAAAAAGAGGGGCCCTGGGCCAAAGCCCTCACAACCACTACCGTTCAGTGTGGTTACCCTCAGGCAGCGGCTTCATCGCCTCTCGTTCCAGAGCAACCCAAGACCTCAGGGCCTCCGGCTTGTAAACCGCTTGGCCTCTCAAAGCGCCTGGGTCGTTTTATGTGGTAGAAAGCTCATGTTGTTAAATCCATTTCGGGTGGAGGAGGCCTTGCTGTTTAAGAGACTTCTGGAGAATAATATACTTCCAGCAGCGAGCCTGCAGAACCCGATACAGTTAACAGATAGGTGAGAAATCTGAGTGATACATTACCCAACAGTGAAATGTGAACATTGACCCAATCTTGTTCTTCGCTCATAAGTTTATTTCATAAAGCATTATATAATCTAGTCATTATGTAACACTTTCTGGTATCATCTGGTACCTGCTATACAGTACTTATAAATGACTGGGTAGAATTGTAATTTTATAATTTATACTGAACAAAAAATATAAACGCAACATGTAACAATTTCAAAGATTTTACTGAGTTACAGTTCATGTAAGGAAATCAGTCAATTGAAATAAATAAATGATGTCCTAATCTATGAATTAAACACGACTGGGCAGGGGCATGGCCTGGAAGGGCACTGACCCACCCACTTGGGAGCCAGTCACACCACTGGGGAGCTAGGCTCAGCCAATCAGAATGAGTTTTCCCCCACAAAAGGGCTTCATTACAGACAGAAATACTTCTCAGCATCCTGCAGGTGAAGAGAGCCCGGGTGTGGGCTGGGATGGTTACACGTGTTGTGAGGTTGGTTGGATGTACTTCCAAATTCTCTGAAGAGACATTGGCTTATGGTAGAGAAATTAACATTCAATTATCTGGCAACAGCTCTGGTGGACATTCCTGCAGTCAGCATGCCAATTGCATGCTCCCTCAACTTGAGACATCTGTGGAATTGTGTTGTGACAGAACTGCACATTTGTTTGTAGATTTTTATTGTCCCCAGCACAAGGTTATCTTGGTAAAGGATAAATGCTCACTAACAGGGATGTAAACAAATTTATGCACAACATTTTTGCAAAATAGCATTCTGTGCGTATGAAACATTTTTGGGATCTTTTGTTCCAGCTCCTGAAACATGGGACCAACACTTTACATGTTGCATTTTATATTTTTTAACAGTTTACATGATTACTTTTGGGATCATTGTCCCATGTGGTACCAGGTATAGATTTGTTGTCCTTTGTTAATGCAATATGTGCTTGTCTTTTTTTAGTATCCTAGGGGGTGCTGAGTATACTCAGTCTCTCTGTACAATGGAGAAGGGAAGTCCTGAGCTGAGAGGAATGGCCATCTTCTCTGATCCCAGGCTTGTGGCCAACGGGTTTCAAATCACACTCACTCCAGGTAGGGTAGAATATGAATTAAATAGATTTTCATCATTGGTTGTTTAGTTGACAAATAGCCATATTTAACTTCTTGTAACTACCCATCCCGGATCCGGGAGCTTTGTCATCAACTACAGTAATTAGCATAACGCAACGGACAAAAAATATTTTCTAGAAAATATTCTAATTCATAAAATTATAGTGAAACACAGCTTAGCCTTTTGTTAATCACCCTGTCATCTCAGATTTTGAAATTATGCTTTACAGCCAAAGCAAGACAAGCATTTGTGTAAGTTTATCGATAGCCTAGCATAGCATTATGCCTAGCTAGTAGCAGGCAACCCGGTCACAAATCAGAAAAGCAATCAAATTAAATCGTTTACCTTTGATGAGCATCGGATGTTTTCACTCACGAGACTCCCAGTTAGATAGCAAATGTTCCTTTTTTCCAAAAATATGATTTTTGTAGCCGTTTGGCTGAGAATTCGGTCACGACAACGCCGAAAAATATTCCAAATTAGCTCCATAATATCGACAGAAACGTGGCAATCGTAGTTTATAATCAATCCTCAAGGTGTTTTTCAAATATCTATTCGATAATATATCCACCGCGACAGCTGTATTTTCAGTAAGACCGGGAGGAAAAATAGCTACCTCTGTCTATTACGTAATAATTACTCTGAGAGCCCTCAGCCGGACACTTATGCAATGTAGTCAAGTCGCTTACGCTCATTCTTCAACATAAAGGCGTGAAACTACGTCAAAATACTGTAGACACCTGGTGGAATACGTAGAAAAAGGAATCTGGTTGATAGCCCATTCACTGCTCAATAGGGACGCATCGGAACGCAGAGCTTTCAAAACATGAGTCAACGCCTGATTGGATTTTTCTCAGGCTTTCGCCTACAATATCAGTTCTGTTACACTCACAGACAATATTTTTACAGTTTTGGAAACTTTAGTGTTTTCTATCCTAAGCTGTCAATTATATGCATATTCTAGCATCTTGTCCTGACAAAATAGCCCGTTTACTTTGGGAACGTTATTTTTCCAAAAATGAAATTAGTGCCCCCTAGTTACAACAAGTAGAACATGTCATCTTGAGTTGAAAAAGACAAATGTAAAACATTCACAACAATACAGGGGACCCAGCACTGAGCCCTGAGGGACACCTGTTGCTTGCATTAGCGGTGTGTGGCTAAAATCATTGCGGAAGACAAGCCAGGAAATAAATGACATATTACAACCTCGTGTTGTGATAATTGCGTTGTGTGTGTGCTGTAACCTGTTAGTTCATATGCCTTGTGACCGTGATATATAGGCCTAAGGCTGAGACAATAAGACTGTCAGAAGAAATTCAACCACACCTTTTGTTTCATCACAACCTGAGAGAAATCTCTGTCCAGTGAAGTCCACAAAGCATATGGCATGTAACAAACAGTTAAATGACCTACAGCATGGTCAAGCAAGTACATTTTTCTGACATTTTAGAAGACTAAACAACTATTTGCAAATAAAACAGGAGCTGCCTCCACTATTCCAGCACCATTTCAACTTCAACATTATCAAATCGCCTATGCTTAATCTAAACACAGTGACAACTAAAAGATACAAAACACAATTTATTCCAAATAATGTAAGCTAAATATTATATAGCTGACCATGGTTCTGATTTCTCAGTGTGTGTGCAAGTTAAAAAAAACATGTTGACTCACCCTACTAGTAGAGAAACGCCAATGCCATCCTCTCATGTTGATGAAAAGGTATATAACTGTCATATAATACACGCTTTTATTTTTTGATATCCTAGGCTACCTGGCTAAAATGCTTGCTCGCTAGCCTAACTTCATTAACATTAGCTAGCCTTCTTCAACATTAGCCTTCTACATCTAGCTCCATATTGAACTTCCTTCCTCTCAGGCCAGGGGCACAATGTATGAATTTTCAGTGCATTCTGAAAATATTCAGACCCCTTTACTTTTTCCACATTTTGTTACGTTACAGCCTTATTCTAAAACATATTAAATAAAACATTTTCCACATCAATCTTCCAACAATACCCAATAATTTTTACTTTAAATTGAACTCCGGTGTATACTGTTTCCATTGGTCATCCTTGATGTTTCTACAACTTGATTGGAGTCCACCTGTGGTAAATTCAATTGATTGGACATGATTTGGAAAGGCACACACTTGTCCAAAGTTGAAGTCGGAAGTTTACATACACGTAGGTTGGAGTCATTAACTCGTTTTTCAACCACTCCACAAATTTCTTGTTAACAAACTATAGTTTTGGCAAGTCGATTAGGAACATTTACTTTGCATGACAAGTCATTTTTCCAACAATTCTTAAGACAGATTATTTCACTGTTTCACAATTCCAGTGGGTCAGACGTTTACATACACTAAGTTGACGGTGCCTTTAAACAGCTTGGAAAATTCCAGAAAATGATGTCATGGCTTTAGAAGCTTCTGATAGGCTAATTGACATCATTTGAGTCAATTGGAGGTGTACCTGCGGATGTATTTCAAGGCCTCCCTTCAAACTCAGTGCCTCTTTTCTTGACATCATGGGGAAATCAAAAGAAATCAGCCAAGACCTTAGAAAAAAAGACTGTAGACCTGGTTCATCCTTGGGAGCAAATTCCAAACGCATGAAGGTACCACGTTCATCTGTTCAAACAATAATACGCAAGTATAAACACCATGGGACCACGCAGCCGTCATACCGCTCAGGAAAGAGACTCATTCTGTCTCCAAAAGATGAACGTACTTTGGTGCAAAAAGTGCAAATCAATCCCAGAACAACCGCAAAGGACCTTGTGAAGATGCAGTAAAACGAGTCCTATATCGACATGACTTGAAAGGCCGCTCAGCAAGGAAGAAGCCACTGCACCAAAACTGCCATATAAAAGCCAGACTACGGTTTGCAACTGCACATGGGGATAAAGATCATACTTTTTGGAGAATTGTCCTCAGGTCTGATGAAACAAAAATAGAGCTGTTTGGCTATAATGACCATCGTTATGTTTGGAGGAAAAACGGAGATGCTTGCAAGCCGAAGAACACCATCCCAATCGTGAAGCACAGGGGTGGCAGCAGCATGTTGTGAGGGTGCTTTGCTGCAGGCGGGACTGGTGCACTTCACAGAATAGATGGCTTCATGAGGCAGGAAAATTGTGAATATATTGTAGCAACATCTCGTCGCAAATGGGTCTTGGACAATGGACCATGACCCCAAGCATACTTCCAAAGTTGTGGCAAAATGGCTCAAGGACAACAAAGTCAAGGTATTGGAGTGGCCATCACAAAGCCCTGACCTCAATCCTATAGAAAATTTGTGGGCAGAACTGAACTTTTGCGAGCAAAGAGGCCGACAATACTGACTCAGTTACACCAGCTCTGTCAGGAGGAATGGGCCAAAAAACACCCCATTTTTTGGAAGCTTGTGGAAGGCTACCTGAAACATGTAAACTTCTGGCCCACTGGAAATGTGATGAAATAAATAAAAGCTGAAATCCTTCTCTCCACTATTATTCTGACATTTCACATTCTTAAAATGAGGTGGTGATCCTAACTGACCTAAGACAGGGATTTCTTGTCAGGTCCCACAGTTGACGGAGAATGTCAGGGCAAAAACCAAGCCACAAGGAAGGAATTGTCTATAGAGCTCCGAGACAGTATTGTGTCGGCACAGATCTGGGGAAGGGTACCAAAAAATGTCTGCAGTATTGAAGGTCCCCAAGAACACAGTGGCCTCCATCATTCTTAAATGGAAGATTTTTGGAACCACTAAGACGCTTCCTAGAGCTGGCCACCTGGCCAAACTGAGCAATCGGGGGAGAAAGGTCAGTCTGACAGAGCTCCACAGTTCCTCTGTGGAGATGGGAGAACCTTCCTGAAGGACAACCATCTCTGCAGCACTCCACCAATCAGGTCTTTATGGTAGAGTAGCCAGACGTAAACTACTCCTCAGAAAAAGGCACATGACAGCTCACTTGGAGTTTGCCGAAAGGCACCTGAAGGACTCTGAAAAATGAGATTTTCTGCCAAAGCCTGAATGCCAAGTGTCACGTCTGGAGGAAACCTGGCTTGATGCCTACGTTGAAGCATGGTGGTGACAGCGTCATTCTGTGGGCATGTTTTTCAGGGACTGGGAGACTGCTCTCTTAATCTTTCCCTCGATCCTGACCAAAGTACAGAGAGATCCTTGATGAAAACCTGCTTCAGAGCGCGCTCAGGACCTCCGACTAGGGTAAAGGTTCACCTTCCAACAGGACAATTGCACACAGCCAAGATGACGCAGGAGTGGCTGAATGTCCTTGAGTGGCCCAGCCAGAGCTCAGACTTGACCCCGATCGAACATCTCTGGAGAGACCTGAAAATAGCTGTGCAGCGACGCTTCCCATCCAACCTGACATAGCTTGAGAGGTTCTGCAGAGAAGAATGGGAGAAACTCGCCAGATAAATTAAATCAATTTTGGGGGGGATACGTGTGATTAGCAGATGTTGCTGTTGTAGTGAAATGCTTGTGCTTCTAGCTCCCACAGTGCAGTAATATCTAAGTAGTATCGAACAAATTACTCAACATATATACACAATACACACACACATCTAAGTAGGAATGAATTAAGACTATATACACTACCGTTCAAAAGGGTCACTTAGAAATGTCCTTGTTTTTTAAAGAAAGCACAAAAAAAGTCAATTAAAATAACATCAAATTGATGAGAAATACAATGTTACATTGTTACTGTTGTAAATTACTATTACAACTTTTTTTTCCCCTCTTCACAGAACAGCGTAAACTGGCTCTAACCAGAATAGAAAGAGCGGGAGGCCCCGGTGCACAACTGAGCAAGAGGACAAGTACATTAGTGTCTCGTTTGAGAAACAGACTCCTCACAAGTCCTCAACTGGCAGCTTCATTAAATAGTACCCGCAATACACCAGTCTTAACGCCAACAGTGAAGAGGTGTCTCCGGAATGCTGGCCTTCTAGGCAGAGTTGCAAAGAAAAAGCCATATTTCAGACTGGCCAATAAAAATAAAAGATTAAGATGGGCAAAAGAACAGACACTGGACAGAGGAACTCTGCCTAGAAGGCCAGCATCCCGAATTTGACTCTTCACTGTTGACGCTGAGACTGGTGTTTTGCGGGTATTATTTCATGAAGCTGACCGTTGAGGACTTGTGAGGCGTTTGTTTCTCAAACTAGACACTAATGTACTTGTACAACTGAGCAAGAGGACATCTGGGCCTCCCACTCCTCTTTCTATTCTGGTTAGAGACAGTTTGCGCTGTTCTGTGAAGGGAGTCGGACACAGTGTTCTACGAGATCTTCAGTTTCTTGGCAATTTCTGGAGTGGAGGGAAGCAAAATCCAAACTGGCATCTATTGACACTTTTTTTGGTATACCAGGACCATTCATAGTTGAGCTCACTCAGTTTAGCTGAATGCTGATTGGCTATTATTATTATTTTTTTATTATTAAGGTAGGCCAAATTCTTGCTGGCTTCCATTGCATTCAATACTACGGCACCAACAATGTCATACTCTTTTTGACCAAATAAAATCAAATGTATTTATATAGCCCTTCGTACATCAGCTGATATCTCAAAGTGCTGTACAGAAACCCAGCCTAAAACTCCAAACAGCAAGCAATGCAGGTGTAGAAGCACGGTGGCTAGGAAAAACTCCCTAGAAAGGCCAAAACCTAGGAAGAAACCTAGAGAGGAACCAGGCTATGTGGGGTGGCCAGTCCTCTGGAGATTATGGAGATTATAACAGAACATGGCCAAGATGTTAAAATGTTCATAAATTACCAGCATGGTCGAATAATAATAAGGCAGAACAGTTGAAACTGGAGCAGCAGCACGGCCAGGTGGACTGGGGACAGCAAGGAGTCATCATGTCGGGTAGTCCTGGGGCATGGTCCTAGGGCTCAGGTCCTCCGAGAGAGAGAGAGAGAGAGAGAGAGAGAGAAAGAAAGAGAGAATTAGAGAAAGCACACTTAAATTCACACAGGACACCGAATAGGACAGGAGAAGTACTCCAGATATAACAAACTGACCCTAGCCCCCCGACACATAAACTACTGCAGCATAAATACTGGAGGCTGAGACGGGAGGGGTCAGGAGACACTGTGGCCCCATCCGAGGACACCCCCGGACAGGGCCAAACAGGAAGGATATAACCCCACCCACTTTGCCAAAGCACAGCCCCCACACCACTAGAGGGATATCTTCAACCACCAACTTACCATCCTGAGACAAGGCTGAGTATAGCCCACAAAGATCTCCGCAATGGCACAACCCAAGGGGGGGCGCCAACCCATACGGGATGACGACATCAGTGAATCAACCCACTCAGGTGACGCACCCCTTCCAGGGACGGCATGAGAGAGCCCCAGTACCAGTGACTCAGCCCCTGTAATAGGGTTAGAGGCAGAGAATCCCAGTGGAAAGAGGGGAACCGGCCAGGCAGAGACAGCAAGGGCGGTTCGTTGCTCCAGAGCCTTTCCATTCACCTTCCCACTCCTGGGCCAGACTACACTCAATCATATGACCCACTGAAGAGATGAGTCTTCAGTAAAGACTTAAAGGTTGAGACTGAGTTTGCGTCTCTGACATGGGTAGGCAGACCATTCCATAAAAATGGAGCTCTATAGGAGAAAGCCCTGCCTCCAGCTGTTTGCTTAGAAATTCTAGGGACAATTAGGAGGCCTGCGACCAGAGAGCATCAGATCGATGGCCTACACATACAGACAGGGGGGTGCTGTTTCACTGGCTCGAATGCTTTCTCCGGGGAGATGCATTGAGCCTCATGCGAATTGAAAGAACATTTTGAAACACGGAGAGACGAAATATACAATTAAAATTTTTTGGTCAGCATTTCCCTGGTCCTGGTGATGCAGTTGGACCCAGTGAAAGTTTGTTGACTTGTTGAAAAGGATTCAAGGTTGTTTTAAAAAAAAATGTTTTTACCTATTCGATGACTTCACAGTACTCTTGTTTTCCTGGTCCTATCCTTTCATCTTACTTACCTTCTCTCGCTGGTACATAAAACTGCATTTTACAGCCCACCCTTTCCTTCTGTTAGAAAATGGGCCTTTTATTATTCCTTGATTCAAGCTGTTTAAAGGTCTGAAGGATTGTGCAATTCAATTTAACAAAGGTTGGGCTCATTGGATGTCATTAATGTCATAGTTCACAAATAATTTAGAAATGTCAAACATAAGAGCTGGAGTTACAGGATTATGGTAAATTATTTCTGACAGAGTTGCTGTGTCAGTATTATTTTAGCAGTGGATGAGAGGGAAAAAAGATAACATTTCCCCCCCAAAATGCTTCCATCATATGCAACATATTTAAAGTTATTCAAGGTTCCGCATTACTTTGTATGGAAGTGGGTTTTCAGTGTTCAACATTTTCAAGTAACTTGTCTAGGTGCTGACTTGGGAACGAATTCCCTTAACGATGATAAATCCATCCCATTATCATTAGTCTTAATCCCTTGCCATCAATGCTTTAAATGTGGAGGGGGGAAATTCCCATCAAGATTCAGACAACTGATTTACCATTTTTATTAGCTTTTCAATGTTTTGATTTTCAGTCAGTGTTTGTGTACGGGTATATTTCTGTTTTTCATATGACATCCACACAGTTTCTCTGAATTGTAATGTGTATATGTTCACTATTAATAGTGTTAGATGGTACTGAACAGTCTCAAATACCTTGAATGGCTGTGAAAGCTAAAGCAAACTACTCCCCATCCCCCATCTTCAGTTGGTGTGACCTTATTTTTTTCTTGCGGTTGAAAAGTGCAAAAGGCCTTGTCCAAATCCTGGTTGTTTTTAGTGCCGGTATGGGTCACCTTAGTTGACTTTGGCATTTTGCCAGGCACTGTGCCCTCACAGTGGGTTTGTACCACGGTGTGCAGGTGAAGATAATGGCTGCCCTTTAGAGAGGGAAGAATTTCCAAGTATTTTTGTTGCCAATCCCAGCAGGCGGGTGTGAATGTGAGACTTAGGTAGCCAGGATGGAGCGATTGCCAACAGTAATAGCAATATCAGATTTTTAACAGTAATGTAATATTGCTCACATTTCTGGTCATAGGAAAATGAGTGCTGGTATTATAATGGCCACAGTAGTTGTTGCCTCCGAGGTCTCTTAGAACTTAAGTTGTGCTATGTTCTATCCTACAGAATAGCGGAGTGGCGGCTTGTTGCTTATTGACCCAAATTTGATCCTTTGCCAGTGCGGCCCCTATTACATTTGCTTTCCTTTCGCCAATGTTTTTCCTCATTACTGAGTGATTAATGCATGGCGACTGTATTGTCTTGAGTTACCTGCCACTGCAAGTACTTAACCCATATCATCTTGATGCAATAGAGAAACCTACGTTTTGTGTGTCATGTGATTCCGATGGGTACAACACAAATATTTGTTCACAGGCAAGGGTTTTGCCTCATAATAGTAGCACACAGGGTTGGAGTAACTGATTACATGTGTTTTAAAGTTACATGGAATCTGATGGAAAGATGGCGCCAACAGAGAAGGGCGACATCTTAAGAGTTCCAACCCAACTTCGCAATTTATCGACTTTTTTTGTGTTGGTTTGAACTTTTTTTGGTCAACGTTCATACTTGTAACACATATGACCGCCACACACACACTTCTTTACATCAGATTGACAGTTACTAATCTCGATTTTGACTTCGAATCCGACTTCAATTCTGACTCCGCTGTTCCCTTGTTCATACCGGACCCCATTTCTTTGTTTCATGGGCTACCAAAACACAGAGGGTGTGGACACGGTAGACGAGCCGGCATCCTGGTGAGATTGAGACGAAGAGAAAACCGACTGGCACACTATTGGCAAATGTCCAGTCACTCGAGAATAAGATGGAGGAGACTCGTGAAGAAGCTCATATCAGAGAGACTTGAGTGAAACGTGACTGGATGACTATGTACGTAACTCAGTGGTTTCTCCATGCAGCGGCACGATCGGATGAAGGCAGCCCCGGGCAAGTCCAAAGGGGAAGAGGTGTGCCTCTTCATAAACAACTTGTGCACTGCTTCCAGTGTGAAGGAAATCTCTAGCTTTTGCTCACCTGATATAGAATACCTCATGGTAAGCTGCAGACCCTTTTATCTACCAAGAGAGTTTTCATCCGTAATTATCATGGCTGTCTACATCCCTCCATAATCCCACACCTCTGACACTCAACAAACTGTATGGGGGCAAAAACAAACAAGAAACCACTAGACCAGAGGCAGCGTTTCTGGTGGGCGGAGACATTAACGCGGGCGGACCTTAAAACCATTCTACCTAACTTTTACCAACACGTCTCCTGTGCCACTAGGGGCACAAACTTTAGATCACTTTTATTCTAGCCACAGAAATGCACACACGGCCCTCCTTCGTCCTCCCTTTGGCCATATCTGACCACGACTCTATTCTCCTGCTTCCTGATTACAAACTAAAGCTCAAACAGGAAGTACCAGTGACACGATCAATACGGAATTGGTCTGATGAAGCAGAAGCGAGGCTACAAGACTGTTTTGCTAGGGTCAGTGCTACCCGGGATCCTTGGGACGTCACTACCCTAAACCTAATGTTAACCCCTACCCTAAACATAAGATAAGGAAACTGTTATTTAAAAAAAAATGACCATGTATTTATCCCCTTAGGCACTAAACTAAAATATCTCCATGTCTACTTCATTTTTTAACTGGTACCGGGGAATTTCAGACGAGGCTTGTGGGCGTATTAGAACAATACATTTGTAAAATGTAATAACTTAACAAAATGTGGAAAAAGGGAAGGGGTCTGAATACTTTCCGAATGCACTGTACATGGCCATTAAGGCAAAATTATTCTTCAAGATGAAGTAAAATCAGGGTCAAATAATAAGCACAGTGTTTAAGGGTGCAACAGGTCAGTACCTCAGCAGTGAATGTCAGTTGGCTTTTCATAACCAAGCATTCAGAGGCCGAGGCAGCAGGTGCAGTAGAGAGAGGGAGGTTGTCGAAACAGCAGGTCCCGGGACAAAGTAGCACGTCCGGTGAACAGGTGCAGGCAGAACAGCAGAAACTGGATCAGCAGCAAACCAGATGGACTGGGGATGAGGACAGCGGAGTTGTCAGGCCAGGTAGTCCTGAGGCATGTTCGTTGGGCTCAGGTCCTATGGGAGAGATAAGCGAAATGGGATAATTAGAGGGAGCATACCTAAGATCATGCTCACCCTAGCTTCCCTGGCACATAGACTATTGGAGACTGAGGTGGGGGGTTGGGGGAAAACTGTGGCCTCATCCAAAGTTACCCCCAGACATGAGAACCCCACCCACTTTGCCAAAGCACAGTCCCCACATCACCAAAGGGATATCAACAGACCACTAACTTACAACCCTGACACAAGGCCGAGTATAGCCCACGAAGATCTCGCCCTACCACAAGAGCCCGAGGGGGTGCAATGCCGGACAGGAAGATCATGTCAGTGTCTCAACGCACTCAAGTCAAGCCTGGTACAACGTGATGCCCTTCTCCTTGGGAGGGCATGGGAAGGGGCGAGCAAGCCAGTGAATCAGCTCCCTTAGGTTCAGAGGCAGAAAATCGCAGTGGAGAGGGGAGCCGGCCAGGCAGAGACAACAACGTTTGTACAGCAGGACCAAATCGGAGAGCAAGTTCATGTAATGCTTTGTAGGTTAGCAGTAAAACCTTGAAATCAGCCCTAACCTTAACAGGAAGCCAGAGTCTAGCACTTGAGTAATATGATTTTTTTGGGGGGTTCTAGTCAAGATTCTAGCAGCCATATTTAACACTAGCTGAAGTTTATTTAGTGCCTTGTCCGGGTAGCGGAGAGTAGAGCATTGCAGTATTTATAATTTTGACGTGACAAAAGCATGGATAAGGTTTTCTGCATCATTTGGGCGAAAAGTTTCCGATTGTTGCAATGTTACGAAGCCAGAAAAAAGTGGGTCTTTTTAAATAATTTTGTTATGTTCGTCAAAAGAGAGATCAGGGTCCAGAGTAACGCCGAGGTCCTTCACAGTTTTATTTGAGACGACTGTACAACCATTAAGATTAATTGTCAGATTCAACAGAAGATCTCTTTGTTTCTTGGGACCTAGAACAAGCATCTCTGTTTAGTCAGAGTTTAAAAAGAGAAAGTTTGCATCCATCCACTTCCTTGTGTCAAACACAGGCTTCTAGCGAGGGCAATTTTGGGGCTTCACCATGTTTCATTGAAATGTACAGCTATGTGTCATCCGCATAGCAGTGAAAGTTAACATTATGTTTTTGAATGACATCCCCAAGAGATAAAATATATAGTGAAAACAATAATGGTCCTAAAACGGAACCTTGAGGAACACCGAAATTTACAGTTGATTTGTCAGAGGACAAGCCATTCACAGAGACAAACTGATATCTTTCCGACAGATAAGATCTAAACCAGGCCAGAACTTGTCCGTGTAGACCAATTTGGGTTTTCAATCTCTCCAAAAGAATGTGGTGATCGATGGTATCAAAAGCAGCACTAAGGTCTAGGAGCACGAGGACAGATGCAGAGCCTCGGTCTGATGCCATTAAAAGGTCATTTACCACCTTCACAAGTGCAGTCTCAGTGCTAATACCAGACTGAAGCATTTTGTATATATTGTTTGTCTTCAGGAAGGCAGTGAGTTGCTGCGCAACAGCCTTTTCTAAAATCTTTGAGAGGAATGGAAGATTCGATATAGGCCGATAGTTTTTATATTTTCTGGGTCAAGGTTTGGCTTTTCCATGAGAGGCTTTATTACTGCCACTTTTAGTGTGTTTGGTACACATCCGGAGGATAGGGCGTCGTTTTATGTTCAACATAGGAGGATCAAGCACAGGAAGTAGCTCTTTCAATAGTTGGAATTCATTTTAGAGATACTTATATTCAAATAGGAGTCTGTAATTTGTTGAAGAAGTTCATGAATTCATCACTGCTGAAGTGAATTCCATCCTCGCTTGGGGAATGCTGCTTTTTAGTTGGCTTTGTGACAGTATCAATAAGAAATGGTAGATTGTTTTTATTCTTCTCAATCAGGTTGGAAAAGTAGGCTGATTGAGCAGCAGTGGGGGCTTTTCGATATTGCATGGTACTGTCTTTCCGTGGTATTGACTTCCATTTTGATGGCATGCCATTTTCTGGAAGCTTGCTTCAAGGCTCAGGTATTTTCTGTATACCAGGGAGCTAGTTTCTTGTGTCAAATGTGTGTTTTTTAGCGGTGCGACTTAATCTATGGTATTATGCAAGGCCAAGTTTACGTCCTTGGTTAGGTGGAGGGAGTCTGGAAGGTCATCCAGGAATCTTTGGGTTGTCGGAGATTTTATAACGCGGCCTTTGATAATCCTTTGTTGGGGTCTTAGCAAATTATTTGTGGCAATGAGTACACTACCGTTCAAAAGTTTGGGGTCACTTAGAAATGTCCTTCTTGGCCTCCCGGGTGGCGCAGTGGTCTAGGGAACTGCATCGCTGTGCCACCAGAGACTCTGGGTTCGAGCCCAGGCTCTGTCGCAGCCGACCGCGATAGGGAGGTCCATGGGGCGACACACACTTGGCCTTGCGTCGTCCGGGTTAGGGTTTGGAGGGTTTGGCCGGTAGGGATATCCTTGTCTCATCGCGCACTAGCGACTCCTGTGGCGGACAGTGCACGCTAACCAGGTCGCCAGGTGCACAGTGTTTCCTCCGACACGGGTTTGGTCCTTCAAACTTCGCTTTCGTCAAAGAATCCTCAATTTGCAGCAATTACAGCCTTGCAGACCTTTGGCATTCTAGTTATCAATTTGTTGAGGTAATCTGAAGAGATTTCACCCCATGGCTTGGATGGTCACTTCTTACGGTCAAGCTGCTGCCATAACAGCTCAATAGGGTTGAGATCCAGTGACTGCTGGCAACTCCATTATAGACAGAATACCAGCTGACAGCTTCTTCCCTAAATAGTTATTGCATAGTTTTGAGCTGCATAGGTCATTGTCCTGTTGTAGGAGGAAATTGGATCCAATTAAGCGCCGTCCACAGGGTATGGCATGGCGTTGCAAAATGGCATGGCCTTCCTTCTTCAAGATCCCTTTTACCCTGTACAAATCTCCCACTTTACCACCACCAAAGTACCCCCAGACCATCACATTGCCTCCACCATGCTTGACAGATGGCGTCACGCCCTCCTCCAGCATCTTTTTGTTTTTTCTGTGTCTCACAAATGTTCTTTGTGATCCAAACACCTCAAGCTTAGATTTGTCTGTCCATAAAACTTATTTCCAATCTTCCTCTGTCCAGTGTCTGTGTTCTTTTGCCCATCTTTTCTTTTTATTGGCCAGTCTGAGATATGGCTTTTTCTTTGCAACTGCCTAGAAGGCCAGCATCTTGGAATCGTCTCTTCACTGTTGACGTTGTGTTTTGCGGGTACTATTTAATGAAGCTGCCAGTTGAGCACTTGAGGCGTCTGCTTCTCAATCTAGATACTCTAATGTACTTGTCCTCTTGCTCAGTTATGCACCGGGGCCTCCCACTCCTCTTTCTGTTCTGGTTAGAGATAGTTTGCACTGTTCTGTGAAGGGAGAAGTACACGGCGTTGTACGAGCTCTTCAGTTTCTTGGCAATTTCTCGCATGGAATAGCCTTCATTTCTCAGAACAAGAATAGACTGACGAGTTTCAGAAGAAAGGTCTTTGTTTCTGGCCGTTCTGAGCCTGTAATCGAACCCACAAATGCTGATGCTCCAGATACTCAACTAGTCTAAAGAAGGCCAGTTTTATTGCTTCTTTAAACAGACAACAGTTTCAGCTGTGCTAACATAATTCCAAAAGGGTTTTCTAATGATCAATTAGGCTTTTAAAATTATAAACTTGAGTGTATGTAAACTTCTGACTTCAACTGTATCCACCTACAATACTTCATACCCCTCCACATTGATCTGGCACTGGGAGTCCCTGTATAAAGCACCATTCCTGTGTCTTTTATTCCTCGTGTTAGTATATATATAATTTTTTAACTGCATCTTTGGGAAGGGCTCATTAACAAACAAGCGTTTCACAATAGTCTATACCTGTTGTATTCGGTGCGTATGACCAATACAATTTGATTACAAAAGACGAACTGTAATCAGTTACAAATCAAATGTTATTGGTCACATCACATGGTTAGCAGATGATAAAGTGAGTGTAGCGAAATGCTTGTGCTTCTAGTTCCGACAGTGCAGCAATATCTAACAAGTAATATCAAACAATTACACAACAGATACTTGATACACACATCTAAGTGAAGGAATGGAACAATATATAAATATATGGATGAGCAATGACAGAGGAACATAGGCTAAGATGCAATAGATGGTATAGAATACAGTATATACCTAATGAGATGAGTAATGCAAGATATATATAAACATTAAAGTGCCATTTTTAAAGTGACTAGTGTTCCATTTATTGTTGGGGCCAATGATCTCAAGTCTGTATGAAGGCAGCAGCCTCTGTGTTAGTGTAATGGCTGTTTAACAGTCTGATGACCTTGAGATAAAAGCTGTTTTTCAGTCTCTCTTTCCCAGCTTGATGCACCTGTACTGACATCTCCTTCTGACAGGGTGAACAGGCAGTGGCTCGGGTGGTTGTTGTCCTTGATGATCTTTTTGGCCTTCCTGTGACATCGGGTGCTGTAGGTGTCCTGGAGGGCAGGTAGTTTGCCCTGGTGATGTGTTGTGCAGACCCCACTACCCTCTGGAGAGCCCTGCGGTTGAGGGTGGTGCAGTTGCCGTACCAGGCGGGTGATCGGCCCCGACAGGATGCTCTCAATTGTGCATGTAAATGTTTGAGGGATTTTAGATGACAAGCCAAATTTCTTCAGCCTCCTGAGGTTGATGAGGCGCTGTTGCGCCTTCTTCACCACACTGTCTGTGTGGGTGGACCATTTCAGTTTGTCCGTGATGTTACAATTTTTGACAGGTGACTGGTAACTAATGGATTACATTTAGAAAGTAACCTACCCAAGCCTAGTAGCACATTGTTTGGTGTATGCAAAGCATTTCTCTCCACAGTGGTAATATTTTTCATATATACTGAACAAAAAATATAAATTCAACATTCAGCAAGTTCATAATTTTACGCAGCGAAGTTCATATAAGGAAATAAGTCAATTGCAAATAAATTCATTAGGCCCTAATCTATTGATTTCACATAAATGAGATTGCAAATATGCATCTGTTGGTCACAGATAGCTTTTATAAAAAAAACAATTTTTTAAAGTTAGGTGCGTGGATATGAAAACCAGTCAGTATCTCGTCTGATCACCGTTTGCCTCAAGCGG
Organism: Oncorhynchus kisutch; assembly: GCF_002021735.2. Taxonomy (NCBI): domain Eukaryota; kingdom Metazoa; phylum Chordata; class Actinopteri; order Salmoniformes; family Salmonidae; genus Oncorhynchus; species Oncorhynchus kisutch. The sequence goes on along the minus strand of NC_034199.2, from coordinate 9,764,789 downwards.
CGTGACACGTCTCCTTCACATAGAGTTGGTCAGGCTGTTGATTGTGGAATGTTGTCTCACGCCTCTTCAATAGCTGTGCGAAGTTGCTAGATATTCGCGGGAACTGGAACATGCTGTCGTACTCGCCGATCCAGAGTATCCCAAATGTTTGTTTCACTCCTGCAAGGTCTTAGTAGCTTACAGGAAATGTGTACAGATCTTTGCTACATGGGGCTGTGTGTTATCATGCTGAAACAAGAGGTGATGGCGGCGGATGAATGGCATGACAATGGGCCTAAGGATCTCGTGACGGTATCTCTGTGCATTCAAATTGCCATAGATAAAATGCAATTGTGTTTGTTTTCCGTAGCTTATGCCTGCCCCTACCATAACCCCATCGCCACCATGGGCACTCTGTTCGCAACGTTGATATCCGCAAACCGCTCGCCCACATGAAGCCATACACATGTATGCGGTTGTGAGGCCGGTTGGAGGTACTGCCAAATTCTCTAAAACAATGTTGGAGGCTGCTTATGGTAGAGAAATTAACGTTCAATTTTCTGGCAACAGTTCTGTTGGAAATTCCTGGTGTCAGCATGCAAATTGCACGCTCCCTCAATTTGACATCTGTGACATTGTTGTGTGACAAAACTGCGCATTTTAGAATGGCCTTTTATTTTCCCCAGCACAAGGACTACTTGTGTGTAATGATCATGCTGTTTAATCAGCTTCTTGATATGCCACACCTGTCACGTGGATAGATTATCTTGGCAAATGAGAAATGCTCACTGACAGGGATGTTAACAAATTTGTGCGCACAATTTTACAAGCTTTTTGTGCGTATGGAACATTTCTGTTATCTTTTATTTCAGCTCATTAAACATGGGACCAACACTACAATTTTTATTCAACAACATTGTATGCCATTTAGGATCATTTTCCGCCTCAATATTTTGTTTCCAGTCTGCAAAGACATCGTAATAGTCATTTAGCACTCTATTTGGTCCCTTGGTTGTTTTACTTGGACCCCAGTATGGGTGTAAATCACAATATTTATTTATTATTCTTTCCTGGAGATAGTTGTTAGTGTCTGGAGTATATTAATCCTTGTTTTCTGCTTTCTTTGGCCAGGGTCCTCGTCCACTGAGAGACATCTGGAAGTGACAGCGATGGCCGACTGCGTGCCTTTCCTCGGTATGGAGGACCTCAGGGAGATCCTTACAGCTGTTCTGCACAGGAATGCTAAGACCGTAAAGGAGTGCCGGCCGCTAAAAGTCACCAACTACCTTCAGGTGTGAAACTAACATTGATTCATGTACCTGAAAATAAAGCTCACTTACACAATAATAAATGTATGTGTGAATATACAGTGCCTTCAGAAAGTATTCACACCCGTTGACTCTTAGCACATTTTGGTGTTAAAGCCCGAATTTAAAATGTATTCAATTTTAGTTTTTTTTTTTTGGTCACTGGCCTACACAAATATCCCAAAATATCAACGTGGAATTATGTTAGAAATGTTTACAAATGAATTAAATATGAAAATCTGGAATGTATTGAGTCATTCAAACCATTTGTAATGGCAAGCCTAAATAAATTCGGGAGTAAACATTTGCTTTACAAGTCACATAATAAGTTGCAATAGTAGTGTTTAACATGATTTTTGAATGATTACCTCATCTCTCTGTACCCCATCACATACAATTATTTGTAAGGTCCCTCAGTCGAGAATTAATTTTAAACACAGGTTCAACCACAAAGACCAGGGAGGTTTTCCAATGCCTCGCAAAAAAGGGAACCTCTATTGGTAGATGGGTAACCATAAGAAAAAAGCAGACATCGAATATCCCTTTGAGCATGGTGAAGTTATTAATTACACTTTGGATGGTGTATCAATACACCCAGTCACTACAAAGGTACATATGTCCTTCCTAACTCAGTTGCCGGAGAGGAAGGAAACCACTCAGGGGTTTCACCACGAGTCCAACGGTGACTTTAAAACCGCTACAGAGTTTAATGGCTGTGATAGAAGAAAACTGAGGCTGCATCAACATTGTAGTTACTCCACAATACTAACCTAATTGACAGAGAGAAAAGAATGAAGCCTGTACAGAATACAAATATTCCCAAACATGCATCATTTTTGCAACAAGGCACTAAAGTTATACTGCAAAGAAAATGTGGCAAAGCAATTCACTTATTGTCCTGAACACAAAAAGTGTTCAAAACACATTAAAGTACCACTCACCATATTTTCAAGCATAGTAGTGGCTGCATTGTGTTATGGGTATGCTTGTAATCGTGAACATGTTTTCACATTGTCATTATAGAGCAGGGGTGGGCAACTCCAGTCCTCGAGGGCCTGATTGGTGCAACACTTTTTATCCATCCCTAGCAAACGCAGCTGATTAATCAAATTGCGTTCTAAGCTGAAGATCATGATTAGGTGATTATTGTTCACTGGGGGAAAACTGTGACACCAATCCGACCCTCTAGGACTGGAATTGCCCACCCCTGTTATAGAGTATTGTGTGTAGATGGGTGAGAAACATTGATTTCATGCATTTTGAATTCAGGCTATAACACAACAAAATGTAGAATAAGTCGAGGGGTATGAATACTTTCTGAAGGCACTGTGTGTATACATAAGGTTCCTATACTGTACTTTCCTGGCGGTAAATTGATGTGAAGGTTTTGAAAGCCTTTTATCATGTAATGAAAGTGGAGATGGAGTCAAGACCGGAACACTCCAGTCCGAGTCCCATTGAGTCCCAGACCCTGTATATTAACACCATGATGAGCCCAAGACCAATTCATTGTGATAAAACGAGACCCAGAGAAATAATACATTCTCTCTAAACATTTGGCATCTGGCTTCCACGTTTAAAAAGCAAGGTAAGTAAGAGTAGCCATGTCCAAACCTGAATGGGCCCATGGGGCAAAAGCCTACCTCTTGTTTGTATTATAAAACAGCTTGATGTACAAGTACACCACCTGGACAGGATGCTAGTCTATCACAGGGCCTAACCACAAATCCATCTCCCCAACACCCAACCTTCCAATCTCAGGGCAGATACTCTTACCCCCAAGGCCACTGAGTTGGCCAGAAAGCAAGGTGGTGCATCTTGACCACATGAGTTTAGAGACTACAATTTTTTATTTTTTTTCTGATACTATGAGCTGAGATCAAGACCCAGACCAGGATAGTGGTGCCAAGAAGCAGACACCCAATGTCAACATCAAGACCACTAGATCAATACTCTATCTCTAGGTGAAAGCCAAATATACTGACTATGTTGCCTTTAATGCGTGTGTTCCGCTTGAAGGGAGAAGCTGTTCGACTGGCCCGTCAGCTGCCTGTGACCCTTGCCAAAGAGGATGTGGAGGACATACTTTTGCGGATGCAACAGCAGCTAGAGGAGACCAGCCAAGCCTGCATCCATGGACAAGCCTTTTTCCACCACCTTTCTGACATTCCTGACACCGAACAAGAGGCGCTGAATATGTCCAATATTTTGTAGCTTTGTTATCTTTTGTTACCTTTTCCATGGAGGTAATGAGCTAGTTAAAACAAACCCTGGATAAAGTGCATTCGGAAAGTAATCAGACCCCTTGACTTTTTCCACATTTTGTTATGTTACAGTCTTACTCTAAAAGGGATTCACTTGTTTTTTGTTCATCAATCTACACACTATACCATAATGACGAAGCAAAATTTTTAGCATTTTTGCAAATGTATTAAAAATGAAACACTGAAATAGTACATTTACGTAAGTATTCAGAACTTTACTCAGTACTTTGTTGATGCACCTTTGACAGCGATTACAGCCTCGAGTATTCTTGGGTATGACACTACAAGCTTGGCACGCCAGAATTTTGGGGGGGGTTTCTCCCTTTTTTCTCTGGAGATTCTCTCAAGCTCTGTCAGGTTGGATGGGGAGCGTCGCTGCACAGCTATTTTCAGGTCTCTCCAGAGATGTTAGATTGTGTTCAAGTTTGGGTTCTGGCCGGGTTCTGGCTGGCTGGCATTGAGAGACTTGTCCCGAAGTCACTCCTGCATTGTCTTGGCTGTGTGCTTAATAAGGTCGTTGTCCTGTTGGAAGGTGAACCTTCGCCCCAGTCTGAGGTCCTGAGTGCTCTGGAGCAGGTTTTCATCAAGCATCTCTCTGTACTTTGCTCCGTTCAACTTTCCCTCGATCCTGACTAGTCTCCCAGTCCCTGCCTCTGAAAAACATGGTGCCAGGTTTCCTCCAGACGTGACGCTTGGCATTCAGGCCAAAAAGTTCAATCTTGGTTTTATCAGACCAGAGAATATTGTTCCTCATGGTCTGAGAGTCCTTTAGGTGCATTTGGGCAAGCTCCAAGTGGGCTGTCGTGCCTTTTACTGAGGAGTGTCTTCTGTCTTGCCACTCTACCACAAAGGCCTGATTGGTGGAGTGCTGTAGAGATGGTTGTCCTTCTGGAAGGTTCACCCATCTCCACAGAGGAACTGTGGACCTCTGTCAGAGTGACCATCAGGTTCAAGGTCACCTCCCTGACAGTCTCTTCTCTCCCGATTTGCTCAGTTTGTCCGGGCGTCGAGCTCTAGGAAGAGTCTTGGTGGTTCCAAACTTCTTCCATTTAAGAATGATGGAGGTCACTGTGTTCTTGGACTTTCATTGCTGCATACATTTTTTTTTGGTACCATTCCCCAGATCTGTGCCTTGACACAACCCTGTGTCGGAGCTCTACGGACAATTCCTTCCTCATGACTTCATGGTTTTTGCACTGACATGCACTGTCAACTGTGGGACCTTATATAGACTGGTGATGTTACCACAGGTGAACTCCAATGAAGTTGTAGAAACATCTCAAGGATGATCAATGGAAACAGGATGCACCTGAGCTCAATTTCGAGTTGTATAGCAAAAGGTCTGAATACTTATTTACATAAGGTCTTTCTGTTTTTTATTTTTAATACATTTGCAAAACTTTTGAAAAATCTATTTTCTCTTTGTCATTATTGGGTATTGTGTGTAGATTGCTGACATTTATTTTTATTTAACCCATATTTGAAGATCTGCTTATAATCAAGATGTTGTGTTCCTGATTTTCTTTTTTTAAATGCAGGTCTTCATAATAAATGGTTTTATGTATGTATTTACTAATGTTAATGAAAGTGAATAAATGCATGTTATGCAATTATTATTTTTTACATAGTTTATTTAGTTAAGCAGCTCTTAAGGTTACAAGAAACGTCCATAGTCGATAAGATGAATATCTAATACATGCATTATATTTAGGTTTTGCACAACACTTTTGATTCAGAGCATATTTATTATTACTTTGAAGACTAAGTTTTTGTTAATGGATGAATTGGTCATCAAATTTGATCTGATCTTCATTTAAGTCACAACAATAGACAAACAGTGTGCTTCAACTAATAACACACAAATTATTGTATTTTTCTTGTCTAAATTGAATACATAATTTAAACATTCACAGTGTAGGTTGGAAAAAGTATGTGAACCCCCTAGACTAATGACTTCTCCAAAAGCTAATTGGACTCGGGAGTCAGCTAACCTGGAGTCCAATAATGAGACGAGATTGGAGATGTTGGTTAGAGCTTCCCTGTGATAAAAAAACTGTCACACAATTTGAGTTTGCTATTCACAAGAAGCATTGCCTGATGTGAACCATGCCTCGAACAAAAGATCTCAGAAGATTAAGAATTGAAGACTTGCATAAAGCTGGGAAGGGTTACAAAAGTATCTCTAAAAGCCTAGATGTTCATCAGTCCACGGTAAGACAAATTGTCTATAAATGGAGAAAGTTCAGCACTGTTGCTACTCTCCCTAGGAGTGGCCGTCCTGCAAAGATGACTGCAACAGCACAGCGCAAAATGCTCAGTGAGGTTAAGAAGAATCCTAGACTGTCAGTTAGACTTACAGAAATCTCTGGAACATGCAAACATCTCTGACAATTCTACGATACGTAAAACACACAAAAAAAAATGGTGTTCATGGGAGGAAAGCCACTGCTTTCCAAAAAAAACATTGCTGCACGTCTGAATTTTGCAGCAGTGCACCTGGAAGTTCCAAAATATTCTGTGGACAGATTAAACTAAAGTTGAGTCGTTTGGAAGGAATACAACACTATGTGTGGAGGAAAAAAAGGCACAGCACACCAACAGTAAAGCATGGTGGAGGAGCATCATGGTTTGGGGCTGCTTTGCTACCTCAGGGCCTGAACAGCTTGCTATCATTGATGGAAAAATGAATTCCCAAATTTATCAAGACCTTTTGCAGGAGAATGTTAGGCTATCTGTCCGCCAATTGAAGCTCAACAGAAGTTGGGTGATGCCACAGGACAACGACTCAAAACACAGAAGTAAATCAACAACAGAATGGCTTCAACAGAAGAAAATACGTCTAATGGAGTGGCTCAGTCAGAGTCCTGACCTCAACCCGATTTGAGATGCTGTGGTGTGACTGTGGCATCACACCAGACATCCCAAGAATATTGCTGAACTGAAACAGTTTTGTAAAGAGGATTGGTCCAAAATTCTTCCTGACCATTGTGCAGGTCTGATCCTCAACTACAGAAAACGTTTGGGTTTAGGTTATTGTTGCCAAAGGAGGTATACTTTTTCCACCCTGCACTGTGAATGTTTACACTGTGTTCAATAAAGACATGAAAATGTATAATTGTTTTTGTGTTATTAGTTTAAGTGAACTGTGTTTGTTTATTGTTGTGACCTAGATGAAAATCAGATACATTTTATGACCAATTTATGCAGAAATCCAGGTAATTCCAAAGGGTTCACATACTTTTTCTTGCCACTGTACATTGCTAACAATATCAGCTTAGGGACATGTTGAAAATCATGTGTTGAATAATCTGTGTCATCGTGGGTTATGCTTATGTGCAGAGCTCCTCATCATTAGGCGTTTGAGTATGTTGGCCACAAAGTAGAGAACAATATTCATCCCCCCAACTCAACTCTACCCATCAGGAACTCATATTCTTATGCAGTGTGCTAGCCTACTTCTAAAAACTGGGTCAGCTTGAGTTGCTGGGCTGCAACCATTCAGCATGATCATGCTCCTGCTGATAGCTGTGATTACTTGAATGGGAGCCAACTATATCTTCGTGTCCCGGATTCTCCATGGTAGGCACCTGACTTGGCCCTATGCTGGACTATTTTGTGTTTGAGTGAGAAACATTTCCTTCATTAGCAGAAAAACACAGCCCTGTCCTGTGTTACATGTAGGCACCGACAGTTGAAGTCGGAAGTTTACATACACCAAATACATTTCAACTCAGTTTTTCACAAGTCCTGACATTTAATCCTAGTAAAAATGTCCTGTCTTCGGTCAGGTAGGATCACCACTTTATTTTAAGAACGTGAAATGTCAGAATAATAGTAGTGATTTATTTCAGCTTTTATTTATTTCATCATATTCCCAGTGGGTCAGAAGTTTACATAAACTCAATTAGTATTTGCCTTTAAATTATTTAACTTGGATCAAATATTTTGGGTAGCCTTCCACAAGCTTCCCACAATAAGTTGGGTAAATTTTGGACCATTCTTCCTGATAGAGCTGGTGTAACTGAGTCAGGTTTGTAAGGCCTCCTTGCTCACACACACTTTTTCAGTTCTGCCCACAAATGTTCTATAGGATTTAGGTCAGGGCTTTGTGATGGCCACTCCAATACCTTGATTTTGTTGTCCTTAAGCCACTTTGCCACAACTTTGGAAGTATTTTACTTTTTATTTAACTAGGCAAGTCAGTTAGGAACAAATTCTTATTTTCAATGGCAGCCTAGGAACAGTGGGTAAACTGTCTTGTTCATGGGCAGAACAGATTTTTACCTTGTCAGCTCAGGGATTTGAGCTTGCAACCTTTTGTTTACTAGTCCAACGCTCTAACCACTAGGCTGCCTTCCGCCCCATATGCTTGGGGTCATTATCCATTTGGAAGACCCATTTGTGCCAATATTTTTTTTATATTACCGATATGGTCACCAATGTATTGTGCGTCTCGCGACAATACTGAGAAACATATGAGTCATATAGCTCTATAGAAAACAGTGAGTTTTTACAGTGAGTGATGATAATTACTGGTAAATGTGGGATGTGATCCAGTATTTTAGTTGTGAGGGTATTTTTTTAAATCGTTAAACAATGAGCTGAAAAAGGGCTTACTATTAGTGAGATTATCACTATACAGAGATACAGTAGTCACTGAGAGACCAGAGTTTTAAAAATCAAATTTTAACAATAGACCTCTGATTTGAAATCAAAAACAGAAGTATCAATGACCCCACAAAGTGCCATTGACCCATGAAATGTGGTGTGGCTGTAAGAATTCTCCCACTGCTGCAAACCAGTGCCTTTAACACCCATGAGATTAGTGTGTGCTTGATGCCCATGAAATCAAAGTAGTTGCTTTTCTGTGGTTGGCCCAAAAGTGCAGTCACTGTGAGGCACCTCCAATTACCTTGCTTCAAATAAAGCTCAGTTGCTGTAAGGATTTAACAGTTGGTGCCCTGTGGACATATGGTTCATGGCTTTAAAATGTTTTGAGCAACTCTATATGAGCAAGGTGGTGGTGGTTATCATGGAGTTTGACAGCAGGGACCTTAGGGGCAGGCTTCCCCAATAGGCGGCCTGCGAGCCAAATTCGTCCCGCGGGTGATTTTATTTGGCCCCCCATGTTTTCTTAGCAAAAAATAATATACATATTTTGGAGGTTTTTCATTGTTAGACATGAGACTACAATCACCAGGGAATCAGCTCACATATAAACAGGCATACAGTGGGGTCCGAAATGATTGACACACCCTCGATTAAAGATGAGCAAAAATAACAAATTGAAATAGTGAGCTACAGGTAACTGCTAAAATAAGGGAAACATCAACATGGTGTTTTGGGGGTTTGTGTGGCCAAAGAGCTCTATTTTTATTTCATCCAAGAAACGTAAATGCCTGGAGTTGGCTAAACGAATTTGGGGCTTGGATTGGAACTAGTACTTTGGTCAGATGACATGAAATTAGAGCTCTTTTGGCCACACACACCAGTGGTGGGTTTGGGGTTGAAATGAGAATGAATGAAAGCGGAAAATAACCCCATACCTACTGTAAAATATGGTGTTGGATATTTGTTATGGGGCTTATTTTGCTTCCACTTGTCCTAGAGCCCTTGTTAAGGTCAATGGCATCATGAACTTTACCCAGGATATTTTAGCCAAAAGCAAGAATGCTGAAACTTGGCCCCGGGTGGAGCTTCCAGCAAGACAATAACCACAAGCATACATCAAAATCCAAAATCATGTTACTGAATGTATCCAGTGTATTTTTAGATTTCATTATCAACAAATGTACAGTAAATGTACAGTAAATGTAAAATGCACATAAAATCAACAGTGTAATGTTTGGATTGTCTTTTCAGGTGAAATGTTGTCCTTACCTATTGGTCTAATAATTTATCCATAATCTCCAAACAGTTCCCTTTCAATTGCTACCATGCTTATGCATTTCATATTTCTTCTTTAAGAACTTTTCAATTTAGCCCTATCCATATAGGCCAATTCCTGCGAGTCTGAAGGGTTAATAAACTCTTGCCCGTTTTTTCTTTCGTAAAGGAAATTGCATTGGGTGTTGACCAGCTGAAAAACTTGTCTTGAGAGAATCACATTTTTCTATGAGGTGTTGCGGAAAGCATCTCAAATGCTGCTCTCTAAAAGCCACAGCAAATTGAGGACAAACTTGTTATTTTGGCAAGCTAAATACAATGCCGCTTGAGGGTGGCAAAGGACTTGGAACTTCTCTGCAGCTGTCTCATGAGCATTAAGAGCATTTTCAACTAATGGCATCAGTCCTCTCAAATGAAACCGATGCTAAGGAACATGCTGAGCTTTTTGAATAGTGTCCTAGTAAGGCATATAAATATATAAGGCTGTGTCATAACTGGGCCCATAGGGACTGGAGGTGATGGAGAGGTCACCCAATGCCAGAGGCAGACTCTGGCAGTGCTGAGGCCTGGATCAGGTAGTGGTTCCTGGTAGGATCTCTAGGGACTACTTGCTCCAGCCTTGTATGGGCATTTCATAGGGGTGGTGACATTTTTGATTTTTGTCAGGACCAGGGCGGTAATGGCAGGAGAGACTGAGAGCGGCAGGTGGTAATTCAGGTGGATACAGCTCATGTTTCATGGGGTTGGATTGGTTAGTGACAATATTAGTTTTGCTTTTGGAGTACCAAAAACAAATAGAAATGAAATTATTCTAATTGTGTCCTCAAAGCCTTTTGATGGAGACTTGGCTGCACTGTCAGTCATTTTTTTTTAATCCGTCATCACTGATCCATAATTGAAATGTCAGAAGAATAATTGTGGAACTGCTATGCAGGAACTGCTACTAGGGTAGCCTAGTGGAGAGAGCGTTGGACTAGTAACTGGAAGGTTGCAAGTTCAAACCCCCGAGCTGACAAGGTACAAATCTGTCATTCTGCCCCTGAACAGGCAGTTAACCCACTGTTCCTAGGCCGTCATTGAAAATAAGAATTTGTTCTTAACTGACTTGCCTAGTTAAATAAAGGTAAGGTTTGTGCATATGAAATGCAGCCATAAGTAAATAATGAACACTTTTTTTGTGTGATGTTGAGTCATCTCAGAAATGTGCTAGCAGGTTGGTAGCTGGGGGTAACAAAGACATCCTTCGAGTGGCAGTGGTTGAATCCGGGTGTGGTTCTTGGCCGGTTTTTACTTTTGTAATCCTACCCATGCCCTAACCCTATACCCCTAACCTACTAGCTAGCTTGCCTAAACATAACCTACCCTAACTGTTAACCCTAACCAGTTGAATGCTTAACCTTAACGTTGCCCTAATGTCAATCACGCCCTAGCATACTTAAACTTAACCTTACCCTATCCTTGGCCACTTACTAGTATTCTTTGATGTAACCTTGTTAACGTACAACTGCTTGCACCAATTGTCCTATTATTTGAAGGACTATATTAGATTTTTGACATAAGCAAAGTGTTCTCTCATATCTAACTAATACTGGTGCCAATAGTGTACTTTATACATTTCTAAATGGAAATCAAAACTCCTCGTCATTCCCTACATCCAGTTTCCTATTCCTTAACAGAAACAGACGGCGCCCCTAACCTCTTTCTGTACTGCTAGGTATAGTATGGATTTCTCATTGCCGATCCAAAAGTCGTGGGAAGGTGGGTCAATATATAGCACATGTCATTTTATTTAGGCCTTGATGACTTTGTTAATGGGGTTACGTTACCATGCTGCAAACGAAGTATGCAGTTACCCCAGTTGTTGAGTACAACCTGAGGAGTAGAGGCCTCGCACGTTGGAGCAGTGATATGAGATATTATATAACTTGATAATGTTCCATCTGGACAGTCCATTGCGTATGATGAGGAGGAGCTAGCAGTATGTAATACATTATTGGATGCACTATGCTAATTGATGCGCTAACTATTGGTAAAAAAACAAAACAACTCTAGGCTCAGAAAAAAACAATACATAAAAACATGTCAGGTGGTTTGAATGACAGCTGGTAAAATAAGTAATGACTGACCTTTTTAACTGTCACATGTTAAAAAGATGATAATCAGTTAATCCCCGCTAATCACCCTGATATGACCCCAATGTGCCGAAGGCAGCACACATGGGGCAGAGTGCACACACTCTGGAGGCAGAACACTCATGACACGAGTGCATCAGGGAGTACCCACGGCTCTAATCGAAGTTTCAAACAAGGCAGGATCCAGGGCCAAGATGATGGCACCTCTGGGAAGGCTGCCAGCCCTCCTCTTGTACACCCCCTCCCCCCTCCCCCAATAGGCTCTTAAGATCATTTTTGCCTTGCAGCAATGCTGAAGCCATCTGTGGAGTCACAGCGGAGGCCATGAAAACCAAGACGTGTGCTGTGGTTTGACCTTTCCCTGTGGCAACTATAATATTATCATAGGATGAGCTATTGGGTTGCACTCTCCTCGTGTTTGGATTCAGCATAGATATAAATGTGTGTGGGGGAGGGGGTATTTTTTTCAAGACATTCATGTATCCATAAGCATGTTTCTTAGTTTAGTGTTATTTGGTTCCTTATTTTTATTTATTCAGACTCATAAGCGAGCATGAAGGTAGGGGTGCAGTGATTCACGTGTCAGATTTAGTGGCACATGCTTACACAACTTTTTCTCTGGTGCATCCTGGGATATACAGTGGGGCAAAAAAGTATTTAGTCAGCCACCAATTGTGCAAGTTCTCCCACTTAAAAAGATGAGAGAGGCCTGTAATTTTCATCATAGGTAAGCCACTTCAACTATGACAGACAAAATGAGAAAAAAAATCACATTGTAGGATTTTTTATGAATTTATTTGCAAATTATGGTGGAAAATAAGTATTTGGTCACCTACAAACAAGCAAGATTTCTGGCTCTCACAGACCTGTAACTTCTTCTTTAAGAGGCTCCTCTGTCCTCCACTCGTTACCTGTATTAATGACACCTATTTGAACTTGTTATCAGTATAAAAGACACCTGTCCACAACCTCAAGCAGTCACACTCCACACTCCACTATGGCCAAGACCAAAGAGCTGTCAAAGGACACCAGAAACAAAATTGTAGACCTGCACCAGGCTGGGAAGACTGAATCTGCAATAGGTAAGCAGCTTGGTTTGAAGAAATCAACTGTGGGAGCAATTATTAGGAAATGGAAGACATACAAGACCACTGATAATCTCCCTCGATCTGGGGCTCCACGCAAGATCTCACCCAGTGGGGTCAAAATGATCACAAGAACGGTGAGCAAAAATCCCAGAACCACACGGGGGGACCTAGTGAATGACCTGCAGAGAGCTGGGACCAAAGTAACAAAGCCTACCATCAGTAACACACTACGCCGCCAGGGACTCAAATCCTGCAGTGCCAGACGTGTCCCCTTGCTTAAGCCAGTACATGTCCAGGCCTATCTGAAGTTTGCTAGAGAGCATTTGGATGATCCAGAAGAACATTGGGAGAATGGTCAGATGAAACCAAAATATAACTTTTTGGTACAAACTCAAGTTGCATCCAAAGAACACCATACCTACTGTGAAGCATGGGGGTGGAAACATCATGCTTTGGGGCTGTTTTTCTGCAAAGGGACCAGGACGACTGATCTGTGTAAAGGAAAGAATAAATGGGGCCATGTATCGTGAGATTTTGAGTGAAAACCTCCTTCCATCAGCAAGGGCATTGAAGATGAAACGTGGCTGGGTCTTTCAGCATGACAGTGATCCCAAACACACTGCCCGGGAAAAGAAAGAGTGGCTTCGTGAGAAGCATTTCAAGGTCCTGGAGTGGCCTAGCCAGTCTCCAGATCTCAACCCCATAGAAAATCTTTGGAGGGAGTTGAAAGTCCGTGTTGCCCAGCAATAGCCCCAAAACATCACTGGTGTAGAGGAGTTCTGCATGGAGGAATGGGCCAAAATACCAGCAACAGTGTGTGAAAACCTTGTGAAGACTTACAGAAAACGTTTGACCTCTGTCATTGCCAACAAAGGGTATATAACAAAGTATTGAGATAAACTTTTGTTATTGACCAAATACTTATTTTCCACCATAATTTGCAAATAAATTCATAAAAGATCCTACAATGTGATTTTCTGGATTTTTTTCTTCTAATTTTGTCTTTCATAGTTGAAGTGTACCTATGATGAAAATTACAGGCCTCTCTCATCTTTTTAAGTGGGAGAACTTGTACAATTGGTGGCTGACTAAATACTTTTTTCCCCACTGTATGTAAGCATATTACTAGTTTTCAGAAAATTGTGCCTTCAGAAATTATTGACACCCCTTGACTTTTTCCATATTTTGTTGTGGGACATCTTGGATATAAAATTGATTACATTGAGATTTTATGTCACTGATCTACACATAATACCCCATAATGTCTAAGTAGAATTTGTTTTTAGAAATTTAAAACAAATGAATTACTGAAAATCCGAAATGTTTTGAGTCAAAAAGTATTCAACCACTTTGTTATGGCAAGCCTAAATACGTTCAGGAGTAAACATTTGCTTAACAAATCACATAAGTTGCTAGGACTCACTGTGTATAATTTAATAGTGGTTAACATTATTTTTTTAATGACTACCCCATCTCTCTGTACCCCAGACATACATATATGTAAGGTCCCTCAGTCACGTATTGAATTTCAAACATAGATTCAAGTTTTCCAATGCCTTACAAAGATGAGCACCGATTGGTAAAAAAAAGAAAAAAGCAAACACTGATTATGACTTTGCGCATGGTGAAGCTGTTAATTAGGCTTTGGATGGTGTATCAATACACCCAGTCACTACAAAGATACAGACGTTCTTCCCAACTGACTTCACCCGAGAGAAAGAAAACTGCTCAGGGATTTTACCATGGGGCCAATGGTGATTCTAAAATGGTTGCTGTGATAGTTTTTTCCTATCAACAACTTGTAGTTACTCAAATACTACTTGTACCTAAATGACAGCATGAAATAAGGAAGCATGTACAGAATAAAAAAATATTCAAAACATGCATCCTGTTTGCAACAAGGCGGTAGGGTAGCCTAGTGGTTAGAGCATTGGACTAGTAACCGAAAGGTTGTAAGTTCAAATCCCCGAGCTGACAAGGTACAACATCTGTCGTTCTGCCCCTGAACAGGCAGTTAACCCACTGTTCCTAGGCTGTCATTGAAAATAAGAATTTGTTCTTAACTGACTTGCCTAGTAAAATAAAGGTAAAATAAAAAACTAAAGTAATACACATGTCAATGAAATGACCTTTTTGTCCTAAATACAACGTGTTAGATATTTTTTGAAAATCCAATACAACACATCACTGGGTACCCCACTCTGTATTTTGCTTGTCAGGATAAAAATAAACGGAATGTAGCTAACCACAGGTAAAATCCTAGAGGAAAACCCGGTTCACTCTGCTTTCCACCAGACACAGAGAGACGAATTCACCTTTCAGCAGGACAATACCCTTAAAACACAAGGCTAAATCTGCACTAGAGTTGCTTACCAAGACAACATTGAATGTTCCTGAGTGGCCTACATACAGTTTTGACTTAAATCTGCAAGACTTGAAAATGTCTGTCTAGAAGTGATCAACGACCAAATGGAATTTGAAAAAGAATAATGGGCAAATATTGCACAATCCAGGTGTACAAAGCACTTAGAGACTTACCCCAAAATATTAACAGCTGTATTTGCTGCCAAAGGTGTTTCTAACATGCATTGACTGAGGGGGATACTTATCTAATCAACATGAGTGTTTTATTTGTCCTTCCACTTTGACATTATTTTGTGTAGATTACTGACAAAAAAATTACAATTCAATCCATTTTAACCCCACTTTGTCACTAACATAACAAAATGTGGAAAAATTCAAGGGGCGTGAATACTTTCTGAAGGCATTGTAATTATGACAGATGGTTGTGCATAGTCCCAGGATGTAAAAGGCATTAATACTGTACTGTCATTTAGCCAGTGCTAATTTGTGTTGTTGGTTCTTGCTGTTAAATTACATTTGACCAAGCAGGTCATACTGTTATAATGAATAGTTCCTTCTGTAACTAATTGTAACTATAAGTTTAATTGTAATGGTAAATGTGCTTAGCTATGCCGTGTCTACAACAGGTAGCAACACCAGAAATTAGCACAGTGTGCAAATCTCTGAGCCATCTTGTGCATCCAGTGGGCCACTGCATGTCCGAGTGGAGAAACTTGCCAAATAAGATCCATTCCAACAGTGCCACAATGACGCTCAGAGCTGGCAGGCTTCTGGAGCTGTTTGGATATGTGTGACGAGTCAGACTGTGAGTCAGATGTCACGCTCTGCTGCTTGAAGACCAAAGAGCAGCACTGGTGGACAAATCCAATTACACGATATATACAAAAGTATGTGGACGCCCCTTCAAATTGATGGATTAAGCTATTTCAGCCACACCCGTTGCTGACAGGTCTATTAAATCGAACACACTGCCATGCAATCTCCATAGACAAACATTGACAGTATAATGGCCTTACTGAAGGGCGCAGGGACTTTCAACGTGGCACCGTCATAGGATGCCACCTTTTCAACAAGTCAGTACATCAAATTTCTGCCCTTCTAGAGCTGCCCCGGTCAACTGTAAAAGACAACCGTCGGCTGGAGTGGTGTAAAGCTTGCCACCATTGGACTCTGGAGCAGTGGAAACGAGTTCTCTGGCATGATGAATCACAATTCACCATCTGGCAGTTCAACGGATTAATCTGGGTTTGGTGGATGCCAGGAGAATGCTACCTGCCCAAATGCATAGTGCAAACTGTAACGTTTGGTGGAGGAGGAATAATGGTCTGGGGCTGTTTTTCATGGTCTGCGATAGGCCACTTAGTTCCAGTGAAGGGAAATCTTAATGCTATATCATACAAAGACATTCTAGGCGATTCTGTGCTTCCAACTTTGTGGCAACAGTTTGGGGAAGGCCCTTTCCTATTTCAGCATGCCAATGCCCCCAGGCACAAAGCGAGGTCCATACAGAAATAGTTTGTCGAGATTGGTGTGGAAGAACTGAGTGGCCTGCACAGAGCCTTGACCTCAACCCCATCGAACATCTTTGGAATGAATTGGAACGCTGACTGTGAGCCAGGCCTAATCGCCCAACATCAGTGCCTGACAAGTCGTTCGTTCTAAATGTTCCATTGCCATGATGGCAGGCAGCGTTCTTATCCCTTGCTTGCTCGCTAGCCAACTTCAGCTAACACAGTCACGTCAAACAATCTAGGAAGAATAACAGCAAAGTAGCTGCATTTGCCTTAAAACACCAGTCTCAACGTCAACAGTGAAGATGCGACTCCGGGATGCTGGCCTTAAGGGCAGAGTTCCTCTGTCCAAGTGTCTGTGTTCTTTTGCCCATCTTCATCTTTTATTTTTATTGGCCGGTCTGAGATATGGCTTTTTCTTTGCAACTCTGCCTAGAAGGACAGCATCCCGGAGTCGCCTCCTCACTGTTGACGCTGAGACTGGTGTTTTACGGGTACTATTTAATGAAGCTGCCATTTGGGGACTTGTGAGGTGTCTGTTTCTCAAGCTAGACGCTAATGTCCTCTTGCTCAGTTGTGCACCGGGGCCTCCCACTCCTCTTTCTATTCTGGTTAGAGACAGTTTGCACTGTTCTGTGAAGGGAGTAGTACACAGCGTTGTACGAGATCTTCAGTTTCTTGGCAATTTCTTGCATAGAATCGCTTTCATTTCTCAGAACAAGAATAGAATGACGAGTTTCATAAGAAAGTTCTGTGCTTCTGGCCATTTTGAGCCTGTAATCGAACCCACACATGCTGATTCTCCAGATACTCAACTAGTCTAAAAAGGACAGTTTTATTGCTTCTTTAATTAGAACAACAGTTTTCAGCTGTGCTAACATAATTGCAAAAAGGCTTTCTAATGATCAATTAGCCTTTTAAAATGCTAAACTTGGATTAGCTAACATAACGTGCCATTGGAACACAGGAGTGATAGTTGTTGATAATGGGCCTGTGTACGAGCCAGTTGTGTTGTGACAAGGTTTTGTTGGAAAACAGAAGATAGCCCTATTTTTCCTATTTTGTTGCCTTACAACCTGGAATGAAAATATATTTTTTTGGGGGGGGGGGGGGGGGGGTTGTATCATTTGATATACACAACATGCCTACCACTTTGAAGATGCAAAATATTTTTTTATTGTGAAACAAACATGAAATAAGACAATAAAACTGAAAACTTGAGCGTGCATAACTCAATACTTTGTAGAGCCACCTTTTGCAGCAATTACAGGTGCAGGTCTCTTGGGGTATGTCTCTATAAGCTTAGCCACTGGGATTTTTGCCCATTCTACAAGGCAAAACTACTCCTGCCATTTCAAGTAGGATGGATTCCGCTGGTGTACAGCAATCTTTTAAGTCATACCACAGATTCTCAATTGGATTGAGGTCTGGGCTTTGACTAGGCCATTCCAAGACATTTAAATGCTTCCCCTTAAACCACTTCAGTGTTGCTTTAACAGTATGCTTAGGGTCATTGTCCTTCTGGAAGGTGAACCCCTGTCACAGTCTCAAATCTCTGGAAGACTAAAACAGGTTTCCCTCAAGAATTTCCCTGTATTTAGCTCCATCATTCTTTCAATTCTGACCAGTTTCCCAGTCCCCGCCGATGAAAAACATCCCCACAGCATGATGCTTCCACCACCATGTTTCACTGTCGGGATGGTGTTCTCAGGGTGATGAGAGGTGTTGGGTTTGCGCCAGACACAGCGTTTTCCTTGATGGCCAAAAAGCAAAATTTTAGTCTCATACCTTCTTCCATATGTTTGGGGAATCTCCCACATTCCTTTTGGCGAACACCAAATGGTTTTGCTTATTTTTTTCTTTAAGCAATGGCTTTTTTCTGGCCACTCTTCCGTAAAGGCCAGCTCTGTGGAGTGTATGGCTTAAAGTGGTCCTATGGACAGATACTCCAATCTCTGCTGTGGAGCTTTGCAGCTCCTTCAGCGTTATCTTTGGTCTCTTTGTTGCCTCTCTGATTTATGCCCTCCTTGCCTGGTCTGTGAGTTTTGGTGGCTGGCCCTCTCTTTGCAGGTTTGTTCTGGTGTCATGTACTTCTCTACAACTTTGCCCCCTGACCTGTTTGAAGAGCTCCTTTGTCTTCATTTGTCTCCGCTTGCTTGGTGGTGCTCCTTGCTTAGTGGTGGTGCCCCCACTAATGGTCTTGCAGACTGGGGCCTTTCAGAACAGGTGTATATTCTGAGATCATGTGACAGATCATGTGACACTTATATTGCACACAAGTGGAATTGATTTAACTAATTATGTGACTTCTGAAGGTAATTGGTTGCATCAGATCGTATTTAGGGACTTCATAGCAAAGGGGATGAATACATATGCACGCAACACTTTTCCGTTTTTTTTTTATTGTTTTTTTTTTACGATACTTTTTTCAAATTTCACTTCACCAATTTTGACTACCTTGTGTATGTCCATTACATGAAATCCAAATAAACATCTGTTTGAATTACAGGTTGTAATGCAACAAAATAGGAAAAACGCCAAGGGGGATGAATACTTTTGCAAGGCACTGTAACTGCACCTCAGAAATTGCAGCTCATAAAAATGCTTCACAGTGTTCAAGTAACAGACACATCTCAACATCAACTGTTCAGAGGAAACTGTGTGAATCAGGCATTCATGGTCAAATTGCTGCAAAGAAGCCACAACTAAAGGACCCCAATAATAATAAGATACTTGCTTGGGCCAAGAAACACGAGCAATGGACATTAGATCGGTGGAAATCTGCACTTTGGTCTGGAGTCCCAAATTTAGATTTTTGCTTCCAACCGCCGTGTCTTTGTGAGATACAGAGGTGAACAGATGATCTCCACATGTGTGGTTCTCACAGTGAAGCATGGAGGAGAGGTGTGATGGTGTGGTGGTGATTTGCTGATGACACTGTCAGTGATTTAGAATTCAAGGCACACTTAACCAGCATGGCTACCATAGCATTCTGCAGCAATACTCCATCCCATCTGGTTTGCGCTTAGTCCCACTATCATTTGTTTTTCAACAGGACAATGGCCCAACACACATCCAGGCTGTGTAAGGGCTATTTGACCAAGAAGGAGGGTGATGGAGTGCTGCATCAGATGACCTGGCCTCCACAATTATCCAACCTCAACCCAATTGGTTTGGGATGAGTTGGGCCGCATAGTGAAGGAAAAGCAGCCAACAAGTGCTCAGCATACCATATGTGGGAACTCCTTCATGACTATTGGAAAAGCATTCCAGGTGAATTTGGTTGAGAGAATGCCAAGTGTGCCAAGCTGTCATCAAGGCAACTTTTGACTGGTACTGTATGTATACGCTGCATTTGGAAAATATCAGACCCCTTGACTTTTTCCTTATTTTGTTTTTTACATTACAGCATTATTATTAAGATTTTTGTTTTATTTTACACACTTTTTTTCTCCCCAATTTCATGGTTTACAATTGGTAGTTACAGTCCTGTCCCAAGACTGCAACTCCCATACAGACTCAGGAGATGCGAAGGTCAAGAGCCGTGCATCCTCCGAAACACAACCCAACCAAGCCGCACTGCTTCATGGCACAACGCCTGCTTAACCTGGAAGCCAGCCGCACCAATGTGTCGGAGGAAGCACAGTACACCTGGCGACCGTGTCAGCGTGCATTGATCCTGGCCCGCCACAGGAGTCGCTAGTACGCGATAGGGCAGGAACATCCCTGCCGGCCAAACCCTCCCATAACCCGGACGACACTGGGCCAGTTGTGCGCTGCCCCATGGGTCTCCCGGTCACTGCCGACTGCGACAGAGCCTGGACTCGAACAAGGTTCTCTAGTGGCGATGCAGTGCCTTAGACCACTGCGCCACTTGGGAGGCCCTACAGCATTATTATAAAATGGATTCAATTGCAATTTCCCCTCATCAATCTACACACAATACCCCATAATGACAAAGGGAGAAAACAGGTTTTTAGAAATGTTTGATAACAGAAATACCCTATTTACGTATTCAGACCCTTTATTATGAGACTCGAAATTGAGCTCATTTGGGAAACTCCAAGCGGGCTGTCATGTGCCTTTTACTGAGGAGTGGCTTCTGTCTGGCCACTCTACCATAAAAGCCTGATTGGTTCTTGGCCACCTCCCTGACCAAGACCCTTCTCCCCCGATTGCTCAGTTTGGCCGGGCGTCCAGCTCTAGGATGAGTCTTGGTTGTTACAAACTTCTTCCATTTAAGAAAGATGGAGGCCACTGTGTTCTTGGGGACCTTCAATGCTGCAGAATTGTTTTGGTACCCTTCCCCAGATTTGTGCCTCGACACAATCCTGTCTTGGAGCTCTACGGACAATTCTTTCGAGATCATGTTTTTTGCTCTGAACTGCACTGTCAACTGTGGGAGCTTTTATATAGATAGCTGTGTGCCTCCAAAATATGTCCAATCAATTGAATTTACCACAGGTGGACTCCAAGTTGTAGAAACATCTCAATGATGACCAATGGAAACAGGATGCACCTGAGCTCAATTTCGAGTATCATAGCAAAGGGTTTGAATAGTTATGTAAATAAGGTATTTCTGTTTGCGCTGTGTCATTATGGGGTATTGTGTGTACATTGATGAGGAAAATGTTTTATCTATTTTAGAACAAGGCTGTAACATAACAAAATGTGTGAAAAGGGAAGGGGTCTGAATACTTTCCGAAGGCATTGTATACAGTGCTTAGGAAAGATTTCAGACCCCTTGACTTTTTAGATTAGGGGCTAATGAATGTATTTCAATTGACTGATTTCTTTATGTAAACTGTAACTCTATGAAATTGTTGCATGTTGCGTTTATGTTTTTGTTCAGTGTGTATACAGAATATGAACTGAAACTGTTCTATACAGATAGAATGTGTAAGTGTAACTGCTCCTGGAGCAGAGTTCATGTTCTTCCAAAATACATTTTAAAAAATGAAACAACAGATTGAGATGAAGTAACCAACTATTCCATAATGGCTTGGGAATTCCACTCAATGATGTCTGTGAGGTGAATTTTCTCCCTGAAATTGTATCTCTGAACTTGAAGATGCAGTCCGGGACAACTGCCATGTTGTTAATTGTTTCCCTCAGAAATGACCTCAAATGTACAGTTCCTTCAGAAAGTATTCCTGCCCTTTAACTTATTCTACATGGTGTTGTGTTACAGCCTGAATTCGAAATGGATTAAATAAATACACAATCTAAACCAACTACACACAGTACACACATAATGACAAAGTGAAAACATCTTTTTTTGAAAATGTAGCCAATTTAAAATAAAAAAAATACAGTACGTATATGAAATATTTTTGTAAGCATTCACACCCCTGAGTCAACACATTGATGTCTCTAAGAGTTTTGTAAACCTGGAATGTTGACACATTTAAATTCTTCAAGCTCTGTCAAGTTGGTTGTTTTGCTAGACAGACATTTCTGTCATAGATTGTCAAGCAGTTTTAAGTCAAAATTGTAACTAAGCCACTTAGGGATATTTGTCATGGGGTAATGTCATGGGGAGCAACTCCAGTGTATATTTGGCTTTGTGGTTTATGTTATTGTCCTGCTGAAAGGTGAATATGTCTACCAGTGTCTGTTGGAAAGCAGACTGAACCAGTTTTTCCTTTAGGATTTTGCCTGTGCAAAACTCCCTAATCCTTGCCCATTGACAGGCATGCCACTAATATCATGCAGTCACCATCATGCTTGAAAATATTAAGAGTGGTACTCAGTGTTGTGTTTTGGATTTGCCCAAAACATAACACTTTGTATTCAGTTAATTTCTTTTCACAATTGTTTTTGCAGTGTTACTTTAGTGCCTTGTTGCAAGTAGGATGCATGATTTGGAATATTTGTTTTATTCTGTACAGGCTTCCTTCTTTTCACTGTAATTTAGGTTAGTATTGTGGAGCAACTACAATGTTGTTGATCCATCATCAGTTTTCTCCTGTCACAGCCATTGAACCCTAACTGTTTTAATGTCACCATTTACCTCATGGTGAAATCCCTGGGTGGTTTCCTTCCTCTCCGGCAACTGAGTTAGGAAGGACACCTGTATCTTTGTAGTGACTGGGTGTATTGATACACCATCCAAAGTGTAATTAATAACTTCACCATGCTCAAAGGGATATTCAATGTAATTTTACTTTTTTTTTTTTTTACCCATCTACCAATAGTTGCCCTTTGCGAGGCATTGTGGTTGAATCTGTGTTCATTGCTCGACTGAGGAACCTTACAGATAATTGTATGTGTGGGGTACAGAGATGAGGTAGTCATTCAAAAATCATGTTAATTATTATTGCACACAGAATGAGTCCATGCAACTTATGAGACTTGTTAAGCACATGTTTACTCCTGAACATATTTAGGCTTGCCATAACAAAGGGGTTGAATTGTTGACTCAAGACATTTCAGCTTATAATTTTCTATAAACATAATTCCACTTTGACATTATGGGGTATTGTGTGTAGGCCAGTGACACAAAATCTAAATGTAATCATTTTAAATGCAGGTTTTAACACAACAAAGTTGAGAGGTGTGAATACTTTCTGAAGGCACTGTATATGCTGCATGTTTGGTTCATAGTCAATAGACTTACCTCATTACAACACAAAACCCTTAGTTTTAGTATACCAAACTTTCTAAATGGAAACTGTTGATCTGTCACTGTAGTGGGGGAGGCACATTCTCAGAAAATAAACCTTGCTAATGGCGCACATATTCATTCCCATTGAGGAGGCTAATTATTAACAGGGATGTCCAGAGAAGTTTTGTCGGCCCGTATATATTTGGCTCTGGTAATGACTGGTTGTCAGTTTATTGTACATTTTACAGCATTATTGCTTCTGAACATTTCACTCAACCCAGAGTTTTCCGTATAATTAATTGTATGTAATAATATCTCTAAAAACGTTTCATAAATATTGTTCTGAGACATGTCAAAACATATCCCCCATCTGACAGATAGCTGATATTCTTCTTCATCCGGCTGTCGGAACTGCACAGGAATGACACTGGGAGACATGAGGTTTCCATAATCCAGACTTCTCCCAGTCTCCTTAGAGAAACATCTATCCTCCATCACTGTCAGCCCACGGCCCCTGAGAACACTTGCTTCATTGCCTTGGGCCTTGGCTGTCTTTTAGCCACATTTATGTCAGTCACTGTCCTCCTCGTAAACGAAGATAGATATTTAGATGTGTTGTAAACACGATTGTTGCAGCGGATGTACCTCCAACTGTCATGTCACACAAAAGACAAAAAAATAAAGTAATTTAAATGTATCTTGAATGGACACCAAAAAGATCCCAACTTCCAGTAGCTTTACAATGCCATTAATCATGTGATAGTTTCACAGAGGTCAGTATAGTTTAGGGATGGGAGCGCTGATTCCTCCCCTAAGTGAAAAAGCAAGCAGCGGTGTGGACGGGAAGGATAAATCATTGTGGCCTGACGACAGGTAGCCTCCAGCAGCTGCACATCTGGCTCCCCTTGTCCCAGACTGGCTCCTTTTATTGCATTTCATTGCTTTCTTCGGACCCGAGAGAGACTTTAACAGACTACCTTTCAGCTGGCCCCTTATTCTCATCCTTTCTTGGTTATTTTAGTGATTACTACATATCTGCAGGTACCTGGATGCCTAGCAGTGTGAGGATTGAGAGACTTCCCAGGATTGAGAAACTTTCCCAGGCTTTCCCTGTGTGGTTGATTGGCCCATCTCTTGATGCACTTTTATGCCAGTGTCTATCCTAGCTACTTTGATTTAGTTAATTACTCACACTTGTGTGATGAGCAACCTTCTTGAGACTTGAATACTTTCTGGCATACAGGAGACCCGGGTTCAAAACCCAGTCTGTCACATTGGTGCCGTCACTTGGATGCGAGGGGTGAAGTGTAATGGAGGTGGTTCCGTGGTTCACTTGTGTGACGAGTAACCTTCCTGAGACCTGAGGACTTGTATTAGCTCCCCAAGTCACATTAGCACAGGTCTTAGCTCCTGGAGGGCCACATACCTGTTGATTTAAATCCTTGCCTTTTGAATCAGTGTTTGATTAATGAAGTGCAAAGTTTACACTTTGACCCCTGAGGACTGGAGTTGACACCCCTGCTGACACCCCTGTTTCAGACCTTCTCATGTGTTCAGGGAGTAGGGGTTGATAAGTAATTCGTCAATGGGCAGTCAAGACTTCCCATACATAGTCACCAGATAAATAGACAGGGCAGGATCACACAGAGGACCAACTCCATACCAGTTACCAAAGACCCAAGTACCTCCCCAAGTACCTCCTTTGGTATGGCTTCCCAAAACTCTCCAATACACCTGGCATAGTAGTGATGATCCATTGATGACCCCTCAGCTATTACACCAGGGGTGGGCAACTCCAGCCCTTGGGTAACTGATTGGTGTCACACATTTTCTCCATCCCAAGCAAACACAGCTGATTAATCAAATTTCATTCTAAACTGAAGATCATGATTAGGTGATTATTGGAGTCAGGTGTGTTAGCTGGGGCAAAACTGTGACACCAATCAGGCCCTCGAGAACTGGAGTTGCCCACCCCTGTATTAGACTTTCCTCAATCAGTTAGAAGAACACAAAGGGTTTTCGTCAAAGGGTTTTCGTCAAGTGCGACAGCTTCATCCATCCTAATCCCTATCAACCCGTGTACGTTACAAGGAAGTCCTTCCTTCCCACAATCTGCCAGAGTGTTTCTCCAGATGTTTTTTTGTTCAGACTCCGTATGTCTTGCACGTCTGCCGAAGGCTCCAGATGTCGGACTGCCCCTGGCAGCCTACCCCTTCCCCTTGTTTGTGGCTCTCTGCCCCGTCCGGGACCGGGATGAGGTGGAGCATCCTAATACCAGACGGAGGGGAATCCTGAGCGCAGCAACCAGAACTGTTTCCCCCTCCTTCCCCTTTTCTCACTGTCACATCCTCACCTGTCAAGCACGGAATGTTGTTGGCAGTGTCACTTCTCTGGAAATGCTAGTCTTGCGGTGACAGATGTAGTGATGATCAGTCAAAGCGTTTCCCTGCTGCTGTTCATTTAGCAGCAACACTTACCTGGCACAGACCAGGAAAACAATCCAACATGTGCAGTACTATTGCTACCTTGACAGATATTTTTTAGAGAATGGGGATTTTGGAGAATGGTGCTGATTTGGAGATTTATCACTTAAGCACACCTATCTGATGATTAGATTTGAATGTTGGAGGTGTTCAAGAAGTGCTACTTATTTATGAAAAAGCTGATCTGGCTGCTCCAGTAGCCATGACAGCTGTTACAGTAGACTTCCAGTCATTGCGCTAATGCTAGTTAGCAATGGCTCGCAGAACTACCTTCAACTTTCTTCAAACTGCACGCAGGAAGGAATTGCTAAATCCCGCACTATCCCTTTAATACTTAGATAGCATTAACTAATACCTAATTAACAAACCATTTACTTACTAATACTTATGTACATGCCATTTATTGCCATTTTCACCTCTTTACTCATTTATTAAAAGTCTATATTTTTTTCACACACACAAATGGCAGAGAATATGCCATTACAGTCATGTTACAAGTCCCTTCCCTCCCACCCTATGAACACACCCTCCCGGTATTACCTTCATTAGCTTAATGATGTATTCATGTTAATTACTGCGTGAACTCATTAACTAAATAATCCACATGAGTAATGAAGCTGTATTCTAAAGTACTGCCGATTAGGTACTAGATCTACATTGAACTAGATTCAACAAATATTCATTGTAAACATAATGGAAAGTATGTGATGTTGGCATAAAGAATACTTAATGATTTGTAGCACTATTACTTAATCATTTGTTTGTGCTAACTGCTGCATTAACTAATGTTAATTCATATCTAAGTCTATATTGTAAAGTGTTACATCAGGTATTTTATCAACTGAACTAGATGTTTAATTTTTCAACAATCATAAACATTGTGGAAAATTGTCATGTAATGTTGTCATCATGTTTATAAGTTTCAATGTAGTGTAATTTGTGTATATGTCATTGATTACATGTTTTAATTGAATTGATTGCTTCTACCTCTGAGAATGATTTGGAAGTAACTTGATTTAAAAAAAAATGTTATTCTACCTACTACTATTCGTTGGGCTTTTCTAGAACTTCCTGCCATTGCTATGTAGCCTAAAGGCATGATACGTGTAGGGACCACGTAATGTGTAAAGCTCGCTCCCATAGTGCTTTACTTCCTGAAAATGCATCTGTTACGTGTCCATATGCATTAGTCGGGATGGCAGTGGGCAAGGAATAACTTTGGGGGAAAAGAATACTCTGAAGGAAAGCTGTTCTGTGAATCTACTGCACCTGTCTGCTAGACTTCAGGGTTTCCCAAACCGTCATGGGACCCCCCCTGGTGCCCATTTTGTTGTGTTTTTTTTTTGCCCTAGCCTGTGAATTGCCTGTGTAGTGGATGAGAAATTCAGGTAGCATGTTGGCTTGATGACATCGCTGACGTCACCTTCCTTGAGATCTCAAGCCAATTGTCGCTCATGGGATGACAGCTGATTCAAATAACCAACTCCTCATCAAGATTTAATAATTTAATCAGCTGTGTAGTGCTAGGGAGAAGAAGAAAAAACATGCACTTGGTGGGGCCCCAGGACCGAGTTTGGGAAACCCTGTACTAGAGAACCACCTGACTGTCATGGCAGGCCTCCAGCTCACAGCAAGAAAGGATGTCACTCTGGGCCAATGCTCAGTTCGCCCTCTACCGGGCGGAAGTGAAGCCTCATGAAGCTATCAGTTCAATAAGTCATGCTGTCCGAACGCAACAGAGTTCACTTCCTCTCTCATTAGACTGCAATGCCTTCTACAGCCCTGACTGACTGCTAGACCCCTAGCCGGAAAAGCAGATTGAAAGAAAGTTGGCATGAATGATGTCCACAATACGTATGATATAATGTTATCAGTGAATGTTGATCTTATTACTTTTCTGTACATCCATGCATGGGTGCATGCACAAACTCACACACTTCCTGTGGCGTATCCATCAGTAGAAGACATATGTTGAAAGAATAAGGGTGGATAAACTCAAGTGAATGAGGCATGTTGTCCAGACTACTCTGATCACTGCATGTTGTTTTGGTGATGAAACGAAAATGGTAGCACCACCGCTGGCTGGGTCCGTGTGATTGGTCAGCTGAAAGGCACCATGTTGGTCCAATCGTTTTAATGGGGTATGGTAGGATCCATGCTGTTCCTTAGCCTGGACACACTTTCTGTGACCATGGATGGGAGGGTTTTGGGTCTTGTGCTATTTGGCTGAATTGCCTGTGTAGTGGATGAGAAGTTCAGGTAGCATGTTGGCTTGATGACATCGCTGACATCACCTTCCTTGAGATCTGAAGCCAATTGTCGCTCATGGGATGACAGACATGTCTCTTGCTCTGTTGGCTATAAGTTGTGTTGTGCAAAGTATTTTGAGTTTGAGCCCTGTTCAGGGGAACAGAATGAACTGTATTGCGGTCTATAATTCACATTTCATTTTATGTGAATTGGAACCTTAGGGATGCATTAGTCTTCATGTGTTTATCACAAGAACCTTCCTCTTATGATTCAGTTTACATGACTGAGGCTTGTGACCAAATGCACATGAACAGGAATGTTAGAAATGACCTTTATATGATTCCACATGGCACTTGTGTCATTCAGAACTCATTGCTGAGTGAGCACATCGCCCCTTGTCTAGAATACATGCACAGCCTCTAGTATTCCTAGGGCAGTAAAATACCATTACTAAGCTATTGGATGAAATAACTGAACTTAACATAAAAGCAAGCACCTTTATTTGATTAACAGGTATATAGTCGCATTTGTACTGTTTTCTTGCTAGTTTGTGGTCTTATACATTTACTAACAGTGGTTTAGAAAGGCAACTGCTAATGGAAACAATGGCATATGTATACAATACAAATTAGCAAACATATCAAAATCAGTTTTTACAACTTTTGTAGCAACCAATTCTTTCTATTGGTTTGCCATAGTGCAAACTGTGTTATTTGTAAGACAGAGTTTAAACGTGGTTTTAACATTCATACTTTTCAAAATATATTTATCTGTCTTAAACACATCTCAATGTGTAGACTGCATTCATTGTGCCTCCGGTTCAAGTCCTCCTGTCCAGTAATGTTGATTTTACAATAAGAATAATTCAAGTGAGTAGGGCAGTTCAGGCAGTTGAATGGTGGTAAAGCTATGATTAAAAGTTGAATAAGAATGCACTGTTGCTGTGTGTGTGCATGGTGTTTATGGCATTATGCATGAAGGCCAGTTCAGACTGAGACCTCAGCTATAGTTTTCCAAGCCCTTTCAAAAGTCGTTGAGGATTCCCGGTTTCACTCTCAAACATTGCTTATATGATTATCACACCGATAGGTAAGCGTAGCTGTAAAATCTTGGGCGGGAAATGAGTCTGTGTGTGTGTGTGTGCACCTATGTTTCTGACCTGGGTTGAAATATGATTTGTTTTCTTTCCAGTACTTAAGCTGTGCTTGCCTGGTGCAATGGAATCAATGGATTATTCCCCAAAGTGCAAACCTCACCTGTCTCCATCAAACAGTCAAAGTATTTGAAAGAAAACGAATACTATTTGAACCCAGGTCTGGTGTATGTGTGTCCATCCATATCTGTATGTTTGAATAACTGGACAGAGCGTGTAACATTTAACAGTTTTGTGGGAACATGTGGTGTACTTTAGGCTACTACGTCCACTCCCAAGTCCAACAGGCGTTGTGTTCCTACATCCATGTGGTTTTAGGCCATTGTGGCTGTGATTGGAGGAGGGAAGAAAAAAAAATGGAAAAAAAAAAAATGAACGAGACATGTCCGTGGTGGAAGCGCTGCTCAGCGAATGGACGGGCATTTTTTTAGCCGCTATTCTGGCTCTATTGCACCGTGTTCTGCAGAAAGCACTGGTAGTGGTGGATGGATCTGTCCCAAAGTCCAGGGGGGAGACCCTGGCTGAGCCCCTCCCCCTCACCGGCAGAGCTCTCGCTCACGAGCAGCCGCATCGGTCCACCACCATGGAGGGGATCTTGCCGTAGATGATCTGCTCTTTGCGGTTGAAGTAGAGCATGTTGATGGGGGACATCTTGGTGGGGGTGCAACAGGGCCCGGCAGTGCCGCGAGGGTTAGCCTTGTTCACCAGGTGGGTGTGGGGGTACTTCTGCAGGTGCATGTACTCGCACTCACCAGAGCAGTAGTTGGCCTTGTAGCGCTTGGGGGCAATAATCCAGTCCCAGCCAAAGTCTTCAAAGTCTACCGTGAGCGGGTAGCGGCAACAGCGGGACTCGGGGGAGTTCTCGTCACAGTCCAGGCCCGAGTCTCTCCTGAAGCGCTTTGGGCCCTCTGAAATCGTCACCTCCATGAAGGGTTGCTGTAAAGGCACAATACGGAATGGTTGAAAACCAGAAACAGGCATTGCTTGATACATTGGGAAACATATTTGATTTTGCCTCTCCAATAAAACATTGCTTTATTAATAAAGGTAAAAAATAAAAAATAAAAATTGCTGATCAAGTTTTCAAACCTGGTGTTGTGATACTTTGAGCCACTGAAAATGTGTGTGTGTGTGTGTGTGTACTTATATCCTTGTGGGGACCTAAAATCCTCAAAAGTCCCCATAGGGATAGTAAAACAAGGAAAGTTCTCCCTCGTCATGAGGACATAGGCTATTTTAAGCTTAGGGGTTAGGTTTAGGGGCTAGAGTGACAAATAGGGTAAGGATTTAGGGTTTGGGTTACAGGTTAGGGTTAAGGTTTAGGGAAAATCGAATTTTGAATGGAAAACAATTGTAGTTCCCCATGAGGATAGAAGAACAAAGTGTGTGTGTGTGCGTGTGTGAGAGAGAGAGGCTGTAGGCAATTACTCTGATTAGCACAGTCACACAGAGGACTTCAGGAATTTCTGGCCATGTAAATAATGTGAACTTTTATGTAATCAGGTGATAGAACATGATATTATTGGTGGCCAGGGAAACTATTCTGTCATAGATATACTCCTTTAATGAGGTCTGTGTGTTAATACTAAAGATTCTAAAGTACTTTGAAAATGTGATTGTTAGCTAAACATAAAAGCACATGAGAGCAAGTCTTAGGATGCCAAGACCCCTCTGATCAACAACTGGTATTTGAAGCCAAATGAGTCTTGCCACACAATTTGACACAAAAAATGTATTTGCACTCTTGACAAGGGTGGTACGTGTTGATATTGCATCATTACGCATTAATACATGGGTTATGGATTATTTCACATAGATCCCACGGGGATAAATTACAAAACTATTTGTAAATTGCTTCGATGGGAGATCAAGCTAAACTCACCAGTCCTTCTCCCGCTTCTGCTGAGGTAACGGCCAGATCATTTCCCTTCGAGTCGAACGCATTAATCTCGATCCCCCAATTCGTCTCCGGCTGCCGCAGCCATACGGACAGCACTTGTTTCACGTCGATACTTTGCCAAGAGCTGACTCCTGCATTCACGTCGATCTTTAGAGACCGGATACCTATGTGCCTGCCCCCGTCCGTGACAGGCATCAGGCGGGAGATTTGCAGAAACACGGTGGTGACTTCGTCAGCTGGCAAAAGGTGCACCCATAACTGCGCATGAACTATGCGGTTCACCTGAATCTTCGAACTGAAGGAGAATAAGCAACACTTGGGTTTCCGATCGACTTGGACGATGGATTCGGCTGGAGGAGAGAAATTAGAACATGAATTACCATATGGAAATGTCATCACTAATTCCACAATACAATTTGATTTATAAACTAAATTAAATGACTGCAAAAAACAGTTGTATTTAACACAAAACACAAAAGAACCCCCTTGGTAAACCAATTTCAAAATATATATTTAAAGTTACAATGTCATGACAAGTATTGATAAACTATAAAACACAACCATGTGTCATCTCCAGGGTATCCTCCAATATAGCCTACCCTATCTAGTTTTAGAACTGCCACACTCAACACCAGAGTGACACTGGCACATTATACGATGGAACTTGGCTCGTGCGTATTGTTCGTAAATTTACTGCGTAAAATTCTTTAGTGGTTTCAATTTAACATGAAATTACAGATCAATACGAATTCATCATTCGTATGAAATTCCAACCTACTCTCAACATAGTGGTGCAAGTAATTACGGGATCAGATATGCAAGTGCGCTCTGTGCCCAATGCGTAAAACAGCTGCGGTCTGGTGCCTTTTTAGCGTTATTAAACACTGAGTGTACAGAACTTTAGGAACACCTTCATAATATTGAGAACAGCCTCAATTCGTCGGGGCATGGACACTACAAGGTGTCGAAAGCGTCCCAAAGTGATACTGACCCATGTTGACTCCAATGCTTCCCACAGTTGTGTCAAGTTGGCTGGGTGTCCTTTGGGTGATCGACCATTCTTGTACACATGGGAAACTGTTGAGCGTGAAAACCCAGCAGCGTACATTCAAACCGGTGCGCCTGGCACCTACTACCATACCACGTTCAAAGGCACTTACGTATTTTGTCTTTCCCACTCACCCTCTGAAAGGCACACATACGCAATCCATGTCTCAATTGTCTCAAGGCTTAAAAATCATTATTTAATCTGTCTCCTCCCCTTCATCTACACGGGTTGAAGTTGATTCAACAAGTGACATCAATAAGGGATCATAGCTTTCACCTGGATTCACCTGGTCAGTCTATGTCATGGAAAAAACAGGTTGTCCTAACGTTTTGTACACTCACTGTATAGTTACATTGAATAATAGTCTGTCAAACTTACGTTCAGTGGCCATTGTCATGATTGTTTCTGTGATGGCATGTTCATCATCTTCTTCCATAACTCCATCCTTATTGTCATCTCCAAGAACATCGTACTGGTCAAGAAGTTGCTGCAAAGGTGGTGCCTTAGGCAGGAGCTGCTTGACAACATCTCTGCTGATATTGGGAGCTTGCTTGAGTCGCAGTTTGCTAAGAATTTGGGACTTGATGGCGTGTAATCTCATGTTTTTGATCTGCTGTCGGACCTCGCATGTTGAGCACTGCTCGCCGTCATCCGTGGCAGGGGGCTGGTGGTGCGCGGTTTGATCACCAAGACCCACTGGACCGAAAGCAACCATGAAACTGAGATAAATCAGAACCTGCGTCAGATGCATTATCTAAGGTGCGGAGTTTGCTATAAAAATTGAATCCCAAATGTAATATGTATTGGCATATGTGAAGGCGGACTACAGAGTTGCCTCTGTTTGAAATCAGGCTCTACACTGATAGGTGTCATACTTTAATTCGGCAGCCCTTTTTATATTGCAACTTTGGCCTCTCTTTTGTGTCGTCAAAATCTATGATTGGTTGGGCTGGCAACAATGAATTTAACAGACAGACATGAACTGTATTTTTCTTTCAAACCTTAAAGAGGTACGCAATGGCAAGGTTTGGAATAGTTTTGAGACAACTACACTATCAATCAGACAAGACAGTACTGCAAATGGTCAAATAAACATTTCGGATATGGTTATTGATTTATTGCATGAACTTAAGTCAGCCACAGCCTGTCAACATCTGAATGCCACTGAGAAACCTGTTTTATTCAGCCTATCCCATCACACCAGGGGTGGACTGGAACCAGAAATCGGTTCTGGCATTTATAACACAATGGCACATTTTCCCCCTTGAGGCACCCACAACAAAAAAAAAATCCTCATGGCCCCCACACCAGCCCATTTTATTCATTGAGGCCACCATTATTAGCCAGATAATTATCATTTTGCGCAAAAAAACTTTAAAAAAAAGAAGTTAGACAGGCCCTCTAGGCAAAGAATTTACCAACCCTTCTGACATTTGCCAGGAATGCCAGATGGTCAGTCCGCCCCTGCATCCCATCAAAGCTACAGGGATCAAATTAATCTGAGTTATGACCACTTCTTTACGATCAGTTAGTTATATGATCAGCTTGCCTATCTTTCTGAATCTCTCTTGAAAATGTAAGGTCAATTATTTACAAATATGACAGGAACCAATATTTAGTCTATGTAGACCTATAGGCTACATGGAGTAGACCTACATGTCTCCAAACCTACTTTCCAACGGCAAAATGTATTAATCAATAGGCTATAGGATAGATACCATTGCTAGATACCATTCCAAATATATAGCGAAATGGGCTGTAATGTAGGCCTACTATACTGTACTAAACTATAGGCTACTGGTTATTGTTGCCTTGGGGTGTCTGATTTGCGAAAGCTTTTTTGTCTAGACGTTTAGTGCCATCGTGCGGCTTATCGACAACTACAGTTGCAACATTACACACAGGTTATGAAATATTATTTTCATTTACAGATGAAAAGTAACATATAGTTTCTAATGAAAGTCAATCAAATCGTCTACATGTACATTTTACGCAGCAATATGGATGGCATGACACAATGACTTGGTCACGAGTCATGTCAATGGTTTATAGCCTATTATCATTATGGCATTTGAGACTATATCCCTTATGTGAAAGAAAACATACTAAACGACTTTAACTAATGTACACTTATGGACTATACAGTTTTACGCACACTCCTCCAATGAGTTTTACAGATTTACGCATTCGCCAAGAACGAACTCGTCATATATATATATATTTTTTAAATGACAACAATTGGTTTGAAATATATCCGAGCACATATAGCTTGCTATCAATACTCATAAAACCTCTGCGGCTTAAGCGAAAGCACACTACCGTACCTCCTGTGCCATAATGGTCCAGACCCCTTGGCAGACTCAGTAGTAGCCTAAAATTTAGACACAGGGAAGCTGCACGGGGGTACACTTCCAGCAAAGGCCTGGGAGACAGGATTATAATCTATGGCATTAGTTTATAGCAACAACTGAATATATTCCTTACTTTAAACATTGTAATAAATCATTGAGAAGTCAAGCATGCCACAAGAGGGTGATATTGTATCAGTATCCTGATCAGTATCCTGATTGTATGCCCACAATTTACCTCCACGACATAGTCGACACAGCTACTAATTGCTGTTGAGTGTGTATTAAAAATATAATTACGTCCTACAAGCTACAGCCGCCATTAGAAAGTGTAGTCAAACCGGCAACAATTTCAACGATAACCTATGGACAATCTCGAGTAGAATGATGGCAAGAAGGTGTAGTCATCCAGGTATGACTATTCATGGCTTTAAGACCTTAAATCGATTTAGCATTTAGTTAAATTACTGCACAATGTGGTATGGTGCAACATTGGATGCCCAGTTTAGTAACGTAGTGCACATTTCGTGCAGAGAGAGAAACCGACCAATGCTATCGCTGCCTTCCAAGCTTCAAGTTCAAATCATTGGACGCATATGCAGCGGTTTGAAGGCGATAAGGAGATTGAATAGAAAGGAGAGGCGGCACACATATTTCGGTTCACAATCCGTGTGGATGTATGACACTTCTTTATTGAAATCAACCGTAGGGGAAAGTGTCGTTAAAGAGAAAACGAGGATGTGATTTCCCCCTGGGTAAATTTGATATTCATGGGGGTAAACTCACCCAGTCCTACTTTTCCAAGAGCCCTCTTGAAGGTACGTATCCCAGGCATCAACGATATTTTATGATATGTAGGCTACCTCTAAATAATGCTGCAGAAATGCGCTCACGAGTAGGGATTTTTCAGAATCCTATTTCCAAGGGTGACAACTATTTCGCCCTCTATTTCCCCATCCCGGTTAGCATTTCTCCTTGACCTTTTATGTTCACATTTCAATAGTGAGATTATTTCATATATGCCTTTACTAATTCAAGAAAGGTTGGTTATAGGAGAATGGGGGTTAAGCGACCCTGGTATGGCCAACTTCACCCTCACATTCCCAAGGACGGAAATTAAATGGACACATTTTTTATTTAGAATAACTTTTTCTCAAAGAATAACCTATACGACTATATTACACATAATCAGGTTATTTCCAAATGTAAAATATAATAACAAAATGTAAAGTAGAATTGTTATATGTGTTGGTTGTAATAGCCCCCCGGCTTCTAAATCCGCTGGGGAGGGTTATAGGGTCGCGTCCCATGATACCTGGCTTGCCACGTTCCATGCTTGAGCGAAATGCTACATTGCCACGTTCCTTATAGGTTACCTGGGCTAGAGCGACATGCTTGACATAAGGTAACAGACATCACCCTTCCCCACTTTGTCTTAAAATATGAAAAGATGTGTCATAAAAATCTGATTGAAGTTTCGGGAATCAGCACGGTACTTATATAAGCGGGAAGCCACTGTCAAAAAGCATAAGCTACAATGCTAGCATTTTGCAGCATCTGTAAAAATCTAATTGTATGTGAGAGATGAAGGGATGATATAATAGTGTGCTGCTCTGTCAGAGAAATAATCACATGCCACCTTGAATCTGGATCAGGCAGCACACACACGCACAGGACAGATGGAGATGTGGACTACAGCAAATAACATCAGTCCTTTGTGCATTCAACCTAGAGCCACACAGTCTATTTACACAATGCCTAGTCAAAGTCTACACACCCCATGCAGTTTTCACATTTTGCTGCCTTATAATTAAATACAACCTAATCCACATTTTCAAAGTGAAAAAAATGATAAGTAATTTGGAAAATGCTCTATATCTACACAGAACAAAAATATAAACGCAACATACAATTTCAAAGATTTTACTGAGTTACAGTTGATATAAAGGAAATCAGTCAATTGAAATGAATTCATTAGGCCCTAATCTATGGATTTCACATGACTGGTAATACAGATATGCTAGTGACAGATACCTTAAAAAAAAGGTAGGGGTTGTGTATCAGAAAACCAGTCACTATCTAGTGTGACCACCATTTGCCTCATGCAGCGCTACACATCTCCTTCGCATAGTTATTCAGGCTATTGCTTGTGGTTTGTGGAATGTTGTCCCACTCCTCTTCGATGCCTGTGCGAAAGTTGCTGGATATTGGCGTGAACTGGAACACGCGGTTGTACTCGTCGATCTAGAGCATCCCAAACACGCTCAATGGGTGACGTGTCTGGTGAATATGCAGGGCATGGAAGAACTGGGACATTTTCAGCTTCCATGAATTGTGTAGATCCTTGCGACTTGGGACCATGCATGGGGTGATGGCGCCAGATGAATGGCACGACAATGGGCCTCAGGATCTCGTCACGGTATCTCTGTGCATTCAAATTGCCATCGATTAAATGCAATTGTGTTCGTTGTCTGTAGCTTATGCCTGCCCATCCCATAACCCCACCATGGGGCACTCTGTTCACAACGTTGACATCAACAAACTGCTAGCTCATACAACGCCATACACACTATGCTGTCTGCCATCTGCCCAGTGCAGTTGAAACCAGGATTCATCTGTGAAGAACACACTTCTCCAGCGTGCCAGTGGTGGATATAGAGGTCCTGGGCTGGCATGGTTACACGTGGTCTGCGGTTGTGAGGCCGGTTGGATGTACTGCCAAATTCTCTAAAAGAACGGCTTATGGTAGAGAAATGAACATTACATTCTCTGGCAACAGCCTTGGTGGACATTCCTGCAGTCAGTGTGCTTTTATTTCAGCTCATGAAACACTTTACATCTTGCGTTTGTATCTTTTGTGCCATTAACTTCATCGGGCTTTAATTCCAGTTTCTCTACAAGCTATACAGAACAAAAATATATTTCCTTCAAATGTTGATACACAATTCAATATTACTTTTGAAATACAATAAAATAGCCTTATAACTTTGACAAGTTAACAAATTATATATTCGATTCACGTCTCCAAGTAAACCAAAAAGAAAAGTTAAAGAATGTGATTAACCCAGTGGCTCAGATGAAGCTATTGAAGCATTAGATGCATCTCGTTTAAATGTTGATATTTGGTTGCATTATCAACCAAACACAATTCAATGACTTTTGTAGTACAGTAAATAGCCAAAAGTTAAGGCAATCTTAGAAACTAATGTAACAGTATCTATTCAATCTTAAAATGAGTAACACATCCATGGCCACATGCAGGTTTTCTAACCATAAATGTATTTTTATGTAATCATAGAAAGCGTGCATGTTCAACATAGCATGTAAAGGTCGCACGCCTGTGGAAATCTTCACAATTGCTGTAATAATCTGTGGCAGAATCTTGAACAGCATTGATCACTTGCACTATGTACTTTTAATGAAGTCTAATCTCAACTGCAATCCAGGTCATTTGGTTGTGCTATTAGATTAATGGCTGAAAGCGCAGTGATAACACATTCAGATGACTTAACCAAAAATCAGACATGGTTTTTCCATTGGAATTTGGTTGTGCTTTAGATGGTTGAAAGCGTAGTGATAACACATTGGGAATTCAACAAACTTCTGGCTGTCCTTTTTTGAGTGGGTGAATAAAAGGTTGAAATCTCTCATTGATCAACGTCTCAACCAAATATGACCCAAAAGGTCCATGTTGAAATGACGTGGTGTGTAGCTACTGCTGCATAGGTGGTAACAGAGGGGAAAATGCTAAGTCACTGTGAAAATAGTAGGCCTCTCAATCCTTTCCTTTGCCATCTGGTATTTTTAGGCTGCCTCTGATGGAAAATAAAACACTGAAATCCTCTCCCTATTTTCTCCCCCTACAGCACATGGGAAAGATCTGTGTAGGGGAGGTACAGGAGCATGGCTGACCGTCTGGACTATTCCAGCGAAGCTCTGTCCAGACAAGAATCGGCTTCCTAGCCGTCACTTCTCGACCAGAGCCTAAGCTCCTCTCAGACACACTCCTGCTTCACCAGCTCCCTGAAATCAATGCTACATTATTTCTATCATGGGATGCGTCAAATCCAAGAAGAGCGATCCGACCCAGTACGCCAACTCGGTGGAGAAGGTGGACGGCAAGCTTGGGAAGCAATGGGGCGAGAATGCGCTGCTGGTCCACTCTGAAACGGGGTCGGGGAAAGACTCTGCCCGGGTGGACCCCATCCTGCTGGAGTACGCCCAGCGGCTGTCGGAGGAGATTGTGGCCCGGGCAGTGCAGCAGTGGCTGGAGGTGGACAGCCGCTACAGTGACATCCCCTACATCGAGTGTGACGTGCCATGAGGGGAGGGGGCAGGCAGTGCAAGAGGCATTTCTGTTCTGGGATTCACCTTGACCCTCTGGGGAGAGAGAGACAAATGGATGCCCAGAAGACAGCACTCAGATTCCGGGTGAAACAAAAAACACTACGAACATGTACCAGCTGGAGATGACAGATGTTTATCCCAATCTATGGTCCAAAGCCATTTTTCTGTTTAATTAATACATACTTGGATGTTGTAACTCATTTGGTGACATTTTGACCTTGACTAACAGACAAAGACCTTGGCTACTCCTCTCATATTCAATCTAGACCATGTGCTTCCCTCCATCGTTAGCTAGAGGATGAGAGTTGGGGTGGGTTTGGTTAAACCGTCTTGGGAGCCAATAAAGCAGGAGAGTATCATTGAATCCTGCTTTGAAAATTACCGGTTCTGCCTTTCAGTAAAATTATACAGTTTTTTTGTTGTTGCTTGACGCGTGTCATCCTGGGGCCAAATTTCAGGTCCTATGTAGGAAGTTATTAATTTGTCCCTCAAGTGGCCAGTGTTTTTCACTTGAAATGTTTGCTGGGATCAGCAGCCACACACCTCCCTCTCCATCTGTCTTCCCAGACAGAAGCTCCCAGTTTAGGGTTATTGGATAATGGCGTCCCAGGGGGCCTGTGGTCCACATCCACCAACAAAGGAAACTCATTCTTCAAACTACCCATGAAGTAGGTCCGGGACGATACCAGTATCACGATATTTGTTAGTATCGGGGCAAGGAAACAAAACATGAAGCAAATTTAACTTCAGCCCTAATGTTGGAAACAACAATCATTATGTTGTCCCATTCATTTATTTTCCAAGCTATAGCACACAATATTTTACATACAGCAGGTTTTTAAAGGACCAAAGAGCTTTGTGTTTTTATTTTTGCCATGGAAAGAATATTGCGATACGGGTATCGTCCCGGCCCTACCATTAAGCATGTTTGACCACGAGCTGCAGCAACCGAGGACCTGACTACGGTCACTTTGACAAAATTATGCTCGAGGAATGTTTTACAGCGTCCTCCCATTTTGTGAATTTGAATGCCAATGACAATAGGACATTCCTGAGGGCTGGCTAGGCCCGCATGCCATGAGTAAATCAGGACATTAGGACGGATTCACACACTTTTACTGGGACTTTGCTTCTGGACACAAAAAGAGTGCTGGGTTCACAAATACCTTTTGTTTTGGCCAAAAATGTCTAGGGCCAAGCACCCTGGTTTTTACGTACTGTATTCTATCCAATGATGAACTACTGCCATCTGCCCCATAGAATTTACAGCACAAATATGCAACTCTAAAAGGCCATGCTATTTTTATTAAGAGCAAATGGCTTCTTAATTGTACGATGCTATTATAACAGGCCAAAGACACACATACTCACAACAGAGAGTTGAGTTGCTTGGAATAGGGGACCACAACTGCCAAAGTCCTTAATGAACGCGAATACAAGCACAATATGTTTGACGGGCTTTCTTATGACGTTTATTTGATAGAAGGCGATATCAGTGAGTTTTAGTCATAGCACGTCAGTTCCCACCCTACCACAAACGATGCTCAAGAAGCTCTAAAAAAAGGTGCATTAGTCTAGGCTGGGCAACATGGTACATTAATAAGTGGACATTATTTCACTGGAGAATCAAGTTTTGGTGAAGTTTGGAATGTGTATCTCAAGTGAGAATTCAGCTGCCAGGGCATTAGGTTTACTCAGCAAAAAAATGTGGTGGTTGTGTGCTTTAACTGCTACACCAAAAACTCCATTACAGTTAAAAGCAACAAATACTGTTTATAACGACATTTGCACTAATCTGGGTTGAGAGATTAATCTCTTGAACAATCCCCAAAATTCTGTAAACAAATTGAAAAGCCTGTCGAATGCCTCCCAGTCTAAACAGTTTGCGCGTATATTGCAACAACATTTTGTGACGTTATTCTTTGTTTTGGCAGGTTTTTTTGTTGTCTGTTCGCGCACACAAACATTTTTCTTGAGGCAAGTTGAAGTTTGGTAGCCCAAGTATATGCCCTTTCGTCAGTGATTGGTCAACAGTACTACTCCTAGTAGCAGTGGGAACTATAGACAGGATTCTTCAAATTTTCATGCACATTTTCTCACTTGAGAAATACTGCACCAAACATCTTAGTTAGATGTAAAATTACTAAGACCTCCTCAGCAAAAATGCCAACATTAATTACTAATAATTCTTGATTTATCTTTGATTAATTCAGACTCTTTTGAGGAAGTGTTATTGGCTAAGTTGTTGCTACGGCATCTCAAGAGGGACAAACCGTAATATTGCTGCTTTTTTCTTGTTTTTCAAGCGAAGGTCTTTTTAAGTGAGTTTGCTAGTAGCAAACGAAACCTAGTTTGCAGGCCCATTTAGCGGTGACCCAATTATTTCCCTATACTGAATTCCTAAATCTAAGAACTGGGAGGTGGAGGGTTTAGAAACAGATCACTGTTATCACTGCTTCAGCTAAATGTTGTAACAACTTATAGATAAAGCTGCAAAAAACAATACATTCAAAAGTTGATTTCCATCAAGCTTGATTTTGACTCCAGTAAATTGGTTGATAAAAGTAATGTTTTACTATTCAGAAGACAACTAGTACTACAGTATATAATGTATACAATGCATTCGGAAAGTATTCCGACACCTAGACCTTTTCCACATTTTGTTACGTTACAGCCTTATTCTGAAATGGATTCAAAAATGTTTTCTCAATCTACACACAATACCCCATAATGACAAAGCAAAAACAGGTTTTTAGTCTCGAGTCTTCTTTGGTATGACGCTACAAGCTTGGCACACCTGTATTTGGGGAGTTTCTCCCATTCTTCTCTGCAGATCCTCACAAGCTCTCAGGTTGGATGGGGAGCGTCGATGCACATCTATGTTCAGGTCTCTCTCCAGAGTTCGATCTGGTTCAAGAATCACTCAAGGACATTCAGAGACTTGTTCCGAAGCCATTCCTGCGTTGTCTTGGCTGTGTGCTTAGGGTAGTTGTCCTGTTGGAAGGAGAACCTTCACTCCAGTCTGAGGTCCTGAGTGCTCTGGAGCAGGTTTTCATCAAGGATTTCTCTGTACTTTGCTCCATTTATCTTTCCCTCAATTCTGACTAGTCTCCCAGTCCCTGCCCCTGAAAAACATCCCCACAGCATGATACTGCCACCCCCATGCTTCAACGTAGGGATGGTGCCAGGTTTCCTTCAGACGTGACGCTTGGCATTCAGGCCAAAGAGTTCAATCTTGCTTTTCATCAGACCAGAGAATCTTGTTTCTCATGGTCTGAGTCCATTAGGTGCCTTTAGGCAAACATGTGCCTTTTACTGAGGAGTGGCTTTGTCTGGCCACTCTACCATAAAGGCCTGATCGGTGGAGTGCTGCAGAGATGGGTGTGCTTCTGGAAGGTTCTCATATCTCCACAGGGGAACTCTGGAGCTCTGTCAGAGTGACCATCGGGTTCTTGGTCACCGCCCTTCTCCCCCAATTGCTCATTTTGGCCGGGCAGGCCAGCTCTAGGAAGATTCTTGGTGGTTCCAAACTTCTTCCATTTAATAATTATGGAGGCCACTGTGTTCTTGGGGACCTTCAATGCTACAGACATTTTTTGCTACCCTTCCCCAGATCTGTGCCTTGACACGATCCTATCTCGGAGCTCTACGGACAATTCCTTCGACATCATGGCTTGGTTTTTGCTCTGACACGCACTGTCAACCGTGGGACCTTATATAGACAGGTGTGTGCCTTTCCAAATCATGTCCAATCAATTGAATTTACCACAGGTGGACGCCAACCAAGTTGTAGAAACATCAAGGATGATCAATGGAAACAGGATGCACCTGAGCTCAATTTCGAGTCTCATAGCAAAGGGTCTGAATACTTATGTAAATACAGTATTTTGTTTGCTTCATACATTTGCAAAACATTTGATAAACCTGTTTTTGCTTTGTCATTGTGGGGTATTGTGTGTAAATTGATGAGGGAAAATAATGTATTTATCCATTTTAGAGTAAGGCTGTAACGTAACAAAATGTGGAAAAAGTCAAGGGGTCTGAACTTTCCGAGTGCACTGTATTTCATAATAATAAAACTGTGATAGCCTTCTAAGTTACGTCGAACACAGAAATACAATGCTTTGGATTATGGTCAATGTTGCAGTTCACAATGCTTCCAGCTTGAATGAAATACAAGGTATACCAACGTATGTACAAACTAGGTATACCTGGATTCTTTCCTTCGAAATATGATGTCAGTATCGGTAACCATGGCAAAATTACAGTAACATCAGTCTTTCAGTCAACCCTTTAGTTTGATTATGAACAAAATGTGTTTTCTGTTGGGAGATCCTAATGCTTCCTTTGAATCATATGAATCTATATTTATATAATATTAATTTCACCTGCAGCACTGTACAGGTCTGTAAATAACTCATTGATTAAAAAATGTGAATGACAATAAAGCTGAAATCTATGCCTTCTACCATTGATTAAGTGAC
Organism: Oncorhynchus kisutch; assembly: GCF_002021735.2. Taxonomy (NCBI): domain Eukaryota; kingdom Metazoa; phylum Chordata; class Actinopteri; order Salmoniformes; family Salmonidae; genus Oncorhynchus; species Oncorhynchus kisutch. The sequence continues at coordinate 9,721,638 of NC_034199.2, read as the reverse complement.
TTCATCTCTTTTTTGAGAAAGGGCATCGGCGAGGTTAGAACCTGTGACCCTCTATCCCAGTGCATAGTCAACTGCTGTTGAGGCACTTAGAATGTTAATCAATTAGAAATGTGATTAGTGAAGTATGTTGGGTAATGTTGGCGGGAAAAAAGTCAAACTTGGGTTCGAGATAGGACACGTTCGCACCTGGTATAAATGGGTCCGTTGATCATGAGCAACAAAGGTTAATCATCTGATAATGACCCTAACCCTTACTTACCCCTTACTGAAGTCTCAGGGTACCAGATCTCAACACTGTATTCTCATTTGAGAATGGCTTGAGAAAAATCAGCTGGAATCAAAGCTACCATTACTCTAACTTTAAGCAATTTAAATGTCCCTATTCCCTAACCTTAACCTTTGGATCTGCTGTCTTCCGTCTGAATTAAATCAAATTATATTTGTCACATGCGCCGAATACAACATGTGTATTTCAGGAAACAGCAGCGGGCACACCCCCCTATCCACATCGACAGGACAGTAATGAAGGTGGAAAGTTCCTCGGCGTACACATCATGGACAAACTGTAATGGTCCACCCACACAGACAGCATCGCGAAGAAGGCGCAACAGGTGACAAGCCAAATTTCTTTGGCTTGTCACCTAAAACCCTCACAAACTTCTACAGATGCACAATCGAGAGCATCCTGTCAGGCTGTATCACCGCCTGGTATGGCAACTGCACCGCCCTCAACCGCAAGGCTCTCCAAAGTGTAGTGTGGTCTGCACAACGCATCACCAGGGGCAAACTACCTGCAGTCCAGGAAACCTACAGCACCCGATGTCATAGGAAGGCCAAAAAGATAATTAAAGACCTGTAACCTGTTCACCCCGCTATCATCCAGAAGGCGATGTCAGTACAGGTGCATCAAAGCTGGGACAGAGAGACTGAAAAACAGCTTCGATATCAAGGCCATCAAACTGTTAAAACAGCCATCCCTAACATAGAGAGGCTGCTGCCTACATACAGACTCCAATCACTGGCCACTTTAATAAATTGATTTAATAATGGTCTCACTAGTCACTTTAAATAATGCCACTTTAATAATGTTTACATATCCTACATTACTCATCTCATATGTATATACTGTATTTTATGCCATCTATTGCATCTTGCCTATGCCGCACGGCCATCGTGCATGTACATATTCTTATTCCATCCCCTTACATTGTGTGTATAAGGTAGTCGTTGTGAATTTGTTGGATTACTTGTTAGATATTACTGAACTGTCGGAACTAGAAGCACAAGCATTTCGCTACGCTCGCATTAACATCTGCTAACCATGTGTATGTGACCAATAACATTTGATTTGATTTGTGTAGACCTTACTGTGAAATGCTTACTTACAAGTTAACAAACAATGCAGTTTTAAGAAAATAAGAGTTAAGAGAATATTTACTAAATAAATGAAAGTTAAAAAAGTTACTATAAAATAACAATGACGAGGCTATGTACAGGGGAGACTGGTACCGAGTCAAAGTGCGGGCGTACAGTAAGGTAATTAAGGTAATATGTACATGTAGGTAGGGGTAAAGTGATTATGCATAGATAATCAACAGTGAGTAGCATCACCTGCAGTGCAAATAGTCTGGATAGCCATTTGATTAATTCTTTAGCAGTCTTATAGCTTGGGGGTTGAAGCTGTTAAGGAGACTTGACGCTCTGGTACCGCTTGCCGTGCGGTAGCAGAGAGAACAGCCTATGACTTGGGAGGCTGGAGTCTATGACAATTTTTTGGGCCTTTCTCTGACACCGCCTTGTATAGAGGTCCTGGATGGCAGAAAGCTTGGCCCTAGCGATGTACTGGGCCGTACTCGCTACACTCTGTAGCTCCTTACGGTCGGCTGCCGGGCAGTTGCCATACCAGGCGGTGATGCAACTGGTCAGAATGCTTTTGATGGTGCAGCTGTATAACTTTTTGAGGAATATCCACAACCTATCCACTACCTAGAGTTGAAACAGATTTGATCATGTGCTCAACCTATCCTTGCCTATCCAGGGCCAACAGCTCCCTCTGCACCTGTGTTATGTCCCTTTAACGTTAATTGAATCATTAGATTAGCTGATAGACAGGTCCAGGATAGACAGGTCCAGGAGATTTGTAATCGGTACAAGCCTGTGATCGGCCAAATTGATTAATGGATCACACAAATTAGCTTTGATATAGTGACTCAGAAGCTTTAGCAGCTGAACAATACAGGCTTGTACACAACGCCAATGTTTAACATTTCACTTTATAAATGGAATATACAACTAAGTGTTAATATATAGTTACATAGGCAGGTACAGTGTAATTATGCTTTTGTCAACGGCTTCAAACAACACATCAAATTACAATTGTTACGATCAGGTTTTCATACACAGCTTGATCAACGTAATTATTATACAACATGCTTTTGGGAAGTTGGGAAATTGAAGTCATTGAATTGTACACCAGAGTGCACAATGAATTGAGAACTAGCCTTTAGCATACAGTAATACAATGCCAAATGTAACACTGAGTGATCACTTCAGGTACATGACACGGGCAAAAGACATTAAGAAGGATGACACCTGGCTGGTGCCTTTTGAAGGGCAAATTCTGTGCCTGTGTTCTCCAGGAGAGAGTGTTTATGCTGGTTCATTGTTTACTTGGCGGGTCATGGCGGTCATTTAGCTTCTCTGGCCTCATTTCTCTCTGGGAGCCTGCCTGTAAGTGCTCTTAACTGTGTGCTGAGGGTTAGAGTGCTGCAAATGGGATTTAATATAACCAATGATTTGAGCTGCGTACAGAGAAATTCAATCAAAGCCACACTGCAGAAAAATAATGTAACAGCTCAAGTGCTGCAAAAATCCCCCTTTTCATTCAAATACAAATTAGGTACAAATTACAGTAAATTGCTGTACGTTTTGACATGGTGTTTTCCCAGTGTAGGCTTCCTGCATTGTGTATTTGATTGAATGTATTGGACAGACTCACATGCACAGGAAAGTATGACTCAACAAGGGCCATAAAAACCACCTGACAGTACCATCCCAAGTTATGTGATACTTCAAACAGGATAGAACCTCTTCCTTACCCAGCGACTCCACCTACTCACCAAAACAAACATTTGCTTCTTTGCACCACCAACTGCAATGAGAAATATTGCCCTTTGCCAATAATTCTGTACATCAGCACAACAGAGATATTAGATCATCGCTTGATCCATAGTCCTACGATTTGCAATTCAGCACTACAAACTTTGAGACCAGCTAGCTAGATAGTGTAGATGTATATTAGGAAACATCAATTTAGTAAATCTAGTAGAAACAAACCAAAAAGATTCACTGTGTTATCAACCATCATTGTAGAAAGATAATATACTTTGAATCCATGTTGATAGATGTCATGTAACAATCATTGACACAGTATTGTTATAATGCACTGGTGAGGTCATAGTCTCTCTGCCCCCACAGAAATGGGCACGGCACTGGGGTGTGGTCTTACCAAAGTCCTGCTGTTGTGAGAGGCCTGGCATGCCATGTCTGATGGTCCTTTCCCTGTCTCTTTTCCAACTGTATGACCACTAATAGGTGAATATGGTGGCTTATTTCAACCATAAAACTCAATGAGAACATGGATTATATTGAGTGGACATGAAAGAAAGGATACGAGGGACAGAAACTAATTTAGGCAACTTGGACACCTCCTATGAAAAGACCTCATGAGTGGGAGGTTATGGAGGACCAAAGTGGTATCCCTTGATCTAATCTATGGGATTGTCCTGAGAGCTTGAGGTCATGCTCCCCCAGTGGCAAGAAGTAGTCATCCACACTCTGTTCTGAGACCACTTGGGGCCGTGGTGCTTGTCAACCAGCACTAGGCACACAAAACAATCAATTGCATATTGCCAGAAACATCCTAATAGACAGAAATGAGGGATGTAGAGCAGTTTTTGCCAACTACTACTCAACATTGTACAGAAAAAATGGATTTTGCAGGAGTCAAACACCTTACCTGCCTTCACACCCTCGTAGAAGTCACTGCCCTTCTGCAAAACAACAAAAATAAAAACTCATGACACACATACCTGTTTTAAACTAATAAGACCAGGAGACGGGTGCATAGCTGCTGAGGGGCGATCCTATTCCAAACCCAGTAAATTAGTAAATTGCATTACCTTTAGATGGAAAAACTTTAAATTGCTAAGAAAAGAGAAAAAAATGGGGAAGAGGAGGTAGTATTAAGGGCCTGGGGACTTTTGGCACGTACCACCATGCAGGCTTGATTGAGCCTGCACTCAATCACCAGAACCTCTTACAAGCTCTCGCCGCTTCCCTCCTGAAGCTGCTTGAAGGTTCTCTTCAGCGATGTGGGAGACATCTTGGCTAGGATCTGTCAAATTTACAAACACAAACCTGGTTAGCTGTAGCCTAGTTTGTTATGACCATAAGGTATTGATCATTAACTTTCATGGTCAATACACTGGAAATGATATCATGTGATATTGTGAATAGCCTATATCATTGTAGTCACCCACAATTACTAGCTTTGCATTGATATGTGCAAATCACATTTTATTTGTTACATGCTTCGTAAACAACAGGTGTAGACTAACAGTGACTAACTTCCCAACAATGAAGTTGAGGGGCTGCACATGTAATTCACAGCCCTAACCCCCTAACTGCCCTTTCCCTAATTTCCCACACACCAACATCTGAACTCATCACTTAGTGTATGACGGCAACCAAATGTGTTACTCTCACATAATTTTATTATGTTAAAAATTATTATTATTATTTTTATATTTTACCCTATTTTTCTCCCCAATTTCGTGATATCCAATTGCAATCTAATTACGATCTTGTCTTATCCCTGCATCTCCCCAACAGGCTCGGGAGAGGTGAAGGTCGAGTCATGCATCCTCTGAAACATGACCCGCCAAACCACGCTTCTTAACACCCGCCCACTTAACCCAGAAGCCAGCCGCACCAATGTGTCGGAGGAAACACAGTTCAACTGACGACCAGGGTCAGCCTGCAGGCGCACGGCCCGCCACAAGGAGTCACTAGAGCGCGATGAGCCAAGTAAAGCCCCCCCGGCCAAACCCTCCCCTAACCCGGACGACGCTTTGCCAATTGTGCACCGCCCTATGGGACTCCCGGTCACAGCCGGTTGGATCAAACCAGGGTCTGTAGTGACGCCACAAGCACTGCGATGCAGTGCCTTAGAGCGCTGCGCCACTCGGGAGGCCCAATGTGCACATTTTTTAAAGCAATGTTACTACTCAATGAAAAAACTATTTTCATTTAACATACACATTCTTGACACGGACCAATGTTATAATCCCCAGTGTGCAGGTAGGATTTACATCCACTAAGAATATGTGTGTTAGTGAAACAACCAGTGTCAAAAACAGCTTTTCATGAAAAACACATATGGTAGGCAGGTACATGTGTACTCGATGATAAGAGTGTATATAAATAGCGACTAGTGGTGATCTCTCTCTCTCTCTCTCTCTCTCTCTCTCTCTATGCTCAAAAGTACCCTGTGCTGCAGGCCCCGACTATTAGCAATGCACCAATGCTAAATATAACAGAACACTTGGTAGTGCAGTGTGCTGCAATGCTGGTTCTGGAGACACACATGGTGTGCTGGCTTTTGTTCCAGCCCAGTACTAAAACATCTGACAACTGTAATCATCAAACCCTTGATTGGTTGAATCAGGTGTGATATTATTTAGAGCTGGGCTGGAACAACAGCCTGCACACCCTGTGGATACCTAGACTACTGCCTTCAGGCTACCAAGGAGCAACTAACAGAGAGAATCTAATAACAGTTGACCCAATATGACTCAGGCTTGTTTACTGCGTCAAGGACTGTGGTAATGCCACGGTTCAATGCCTTCTAGGCCAGAGAGGCTGTGACTGTCACGCATGGACACATATTATTGTAGTCACAGAGGAAAGTCATCAGTGCTGGAGAAATGTACTGTAACTGGTTGTATGGAAGGGAAGGAACTCAACTTGCCCTGCCAGTGTGTTATTACTGTAAATATGGCTATGCTCTCTAAGAGCCGGGGTTCAATTGGTGTGTGTGTGTGTGTGTGTGTGTGTGTGTGTGTGTGTGTGTGTGTGTGTATGAGCACACGAACAAGCGTGCGGGTGCATAAGCCAGCATTGAAACAAGGACAGTGTTGGCTGGAATCAATCAGTTTGGATGTGCAAAAGACACCACGCTGGTTTTTAACAGTCAAAAAAAATAATGTTTTTCATGATGTATTAACCAAAGTATTTAAAATGACTGTTGCTTCTACATTGAAACAGTTTGATCATAGAGTTGTCAAACACTTGGATTCAGGAGGTTGGATTATTAAGGGGATAGAGTGACATCCCCCTAACTCATTTTAATACACCAATGGTAACATGATATTCTATTACTGAATTTAAATAAGTACTGCCTTGTAACCAACATCGGAGAAAGCGTGTTTGCGGAGGGGCGTGGTTTATATAGCTGGATACCTACTCCACAGGTGCCAAAATTATAATTAAAAGTGTACACTATTCATCTATGGCAAAGATACATACACTACATGACCAAAAGTATGTGGGACACCTGCTCGTCGAAGATCTCATTCCAAAATCATGGGCATTAAAATGGAGTTGGTCCCCCTTTGCTGCCATAACTGCCTCCACTCTTCTGGGATACTTTCCACTAGATGTTGGAACATTGATGTGGGGACTTGCTTCCATTCAGCCACAAGAACATTGAGGTCAGGCACTGATGTTGGGCGATTAGGCCTGGCTCGCAGTCGGTGTTCCAATTCATCCCAAAGGTGTTTGATGGGGTTGAGGTCAGGCCTCTCTGCGAGCCACTCAAGTTCTTGACAAACCATTTCTGTATGGACTTCGCTTTGTGCATGGGGGCATTGTTATGCTGAAACAGGAAAGGGCCTTCCCCAAACTGTTGCCACAATGTTGGAAGCACAGAATCGTCTAGAATGTCATTGTATGCCGTAGCATTAAGATTTCCCTTCACTGGAACTAATGGGCCAAGCCGAAACCATGAAAAACAGCCCCAGACCATTATTCCTCCTCCACCAAACTTTACAGTTCGCACTACGCAAGTAGCGTTCTCCTGGTATCCGCCAACCCCAGATTCATCCGTCGGACTGCCAGATGGTGAAGCGTGATTCATCACTCCAGAGAACGCGTTTCCACAGCTCCAGAGTTCAATGGTGGCGAGCTTTACACCACTCCAGTCGACACTTGGCATTGCGCATGGTGATCTTAGGCTTGTGTGCAGCTGCTTGGCCATGGAAACCCATTTCATGAAGCTCCAGACAAACAGTTCTTGTGGTAACGTTGCTTCGAGAGGCAGTTTGGAACTCAGTAGTGAGTGTTGCAACCGAGGACAAATGATTTTTTACATGCTATGCACTTCAGCACTCAGCGGTCTCGTTCTGTGAGCTTGTGTGGCCTACCATGTCGTGGAGGAGCAATTGTTGCTCCTAGACATTTCCACTTCACAATAACAGCACTTACAGTTGACTGGGGCAGCTCTAGAAGGGCAGACATTTCACAAACTAACTTGTTGGAAAGGTGGCATCCTATGACGGGGCCACGTTGAAAGTCACTGAGCTCTTCAGTGAGGCCATTCTACTGCCAATGTTTGTCTATGGAGATTGCATGGCTGTGTGCTTGATTTTATATACCCGTCAGCAATGGGTGTGGCTGAAATAGCCGAATCCACTAATTTGAAGGGGTGTCCACATACACCAGACACGGATATATACAAGTATCTGGTGTTAGCTAGTTACAGGATAGCCAGGTCTTCTGCCAGCATGGAACAAAAGGGGAAGAAGGGTCATTCAAAACTGACACAGTAGTCATGTCAACACATCTGTCAGTACTGCTGTGAACCACATGATAAGTAACATGCCAAACGGGATTTCAGTGTTGTTTGAGTTTCTTTGTGTACCACCAAATTTGTTAGAGATGATTTTACTGCAACACTGCATCTAAGTTTCTTGACATAGGCATTTCAAATAGCTGCCAGTCAAGGTAAGCTCATGATTATAAGCTCCCCGCCCACTCAGCCAGTCTTTTCAAACTTCCTGGTAGTTAGCTATGAGAGAAAAAATACTTTCAAATTTTTTGGGGGTGATACTTCAGTCAATCAAAAGGGTCCTTTAATACTATCTGTTCCTGGAGTCTGCTCACAACGGTTTACAAAGAGACTGTGGTCTACTCTTCAACAATAAACACTACAGCAGATGAAGAAGCCGGGTGTTGAAGTCCTGGGCTTGCATGGTTAAAAGTGGTCTGCGGTTGGGAGGCCGGTTGGACGTACTTCCAAATTCTCTAAAACAACATTGGAGGAGGCTTATAGCAGAGAAATTAACATAAAAAAATCTGGTAAACAGCTCTGGTGGACATTCCTGCAGTCAGCATGCCAATTGAATGCTCCCTCAAAACTTGAGACATCTGTGGCTTTGTCTTGTGAGACTAAACTGCACATTTTAGATTGCCCTTTTATTGTCCACAGAACAAGGTGCACGTGTGTAATTATCATGCGGACATGATCAGCTTTAATCAGCTTTTTGATATGCCACACGTGTCAGGTGGATGGATTATCTTAGCAAAGGATAAATGCTCACTAACAGGGATGTAAATAAATTTGTGCACAAAATTTGAGAGGAATAAGCTTTTTGTGATTATGGAACATTTCTGGGATCTTTACATGTTGCTTTTATATTTTTGTTCAGTATAGTATCTGAAAAGTACAGAAGTTTAGTTATACCGTGCAACACTAATTCTAATGTTTAGGACTGGCAACGCAGACAGTGTTGGCATTTCCAATTTCCAATTATTTCCAATTATTAAGTGCAAACCAGATGGGATGGCGTATCGCTGCAGAATGCAGAAATGCATTCCAGGTGACTACCTCATGAAGTTGGTTGAGAGAATGCCAAGAGTGTGCAAAGCTGTCATCAAGGCAAAGGGTGGCTACGTTGAAGAATCTGAAATAAAATATATTTTGATTTGTTTAACACTTTTTTGGTTACTCCATGATTCCATATGTATTATTTCATAGTTTGATGTCTTATTATTCTACAATATAAAAATAACAACTGGAATGAGTAGGTGTGTCCAAACTTTGGACTGGTACTGTATATGACTGAAATAATCCAATTTATAACAGACGGTTCCCTTTCAGTCGGTCACTCGGTAGAACATACTGTACTATGTGGAGTTGACCAATCCTATTCGCCTGAAGCAAACTGAATTCACGCCCAGAGGGTCAATGGATGCAGATCCAGCCCTCAGAAGCCCCGCCTTCCTGGCTATTATATCAGGTTTGGCATCCATTTTATAAATGCTTCGCTCTTCAGCTCGCCTGAAGGAAGAATGTGTCAGGTTCGGCTCTGATTCGGCTCTGACTTCGTTGTCTGTTAGTGGGGAGAGAGTACTCATCCCCCTAGATGTTGCGAGTTTTGGGTCTTGGTATTGTTTTTTGTGTTCGCTTGGGTAGGAGTTGTGTTGGCTAAAAACCCACTCGTTTTTGCTTTGCTTGTGTAGCTAGTGCTTCCTTGCTTGAGTAAGATGGGCAGTGGTAAGAGTAAGTTCAAAAAGGCTAACCAGTTTGAACCTCCGACCATGCCCTATGGGCATGTGGTTTCACAATGAAAATTAAAGAAACTCACAATACTCACTGTTGTCTCCCGGTGGATAAAATTTCCATTGAGATTCGGGCTGACTTTGTGAGGAATATTGGTGGTCAGAGTTGATAGGGGTATCTTCCCAGCCAAATGAGGCTCATTCCAGTTTCTCTGGCATTGTTCAGAGTCCAGATTCCGCGGGATGATATACACTCCCTGATGAGCTCTGGAGGATTTTCAGAGTGTGAATCGGATGACATCAGTTCGGGGAAGCCTGAAGCCCTGGCTTTGGATTCGGCATGAGGGAGAACCATTGGGGATGAATGCGCCTTTGATGGTGTTTTCTCCTCCGCAGCGAAGTTCCTCCAGGTTTGGGGGAAGGTATTTACCTCCTGTCCCTGCAACGGTGATGCATTGCTTATTGAAAGATTTATACTGAGGCTAACATGGTGGCTAATCCTAGCACAAATAAACAGCGCCGGTTCTCTGGATTCCTGGGGGGACAGTCGGATGTATTTGGATGAGACAGTTTTGCCAACAAAGCTGTTTGACTCCCCAACTATTACTGTTCCAACAGTGCTCCCAAGTGACTCAGTGAATGGTGGGCAAGTTACTGGTTGCCGAGGTCCCCGACCCAGTTGTTGTCCGGGTATCAGAATGTCTTTCCCACGTTCAGACACAGAGTGGTGGATATGAAGGCAGGAAAATTATGTGGATATATTGAAGCAACATCTCAAGACATCAGTCAGGAAGTTAAAGCTTGGTCGCAAATAAGTCTTCCAAATAGACATTGACCCCAAGCATACTTCCAAAGTTGTGGCAAAATGGCTTAAGTACAACAAAGTCAAGGTATTGGAGTGGCCATCACAAAGCCCTGACCTCAATCCTATAGAACATTTGTGGGCAGAACTGAAAAAGCGTGTGCGAGCAAGGAGGCCTACAAACCTGACTCAGTTACACCAGCTCTGTCAGGCGGAATTGGCCAAAATTCACCCAACGTATTATGGGAAGCTTGTGGAAGACAACCCGAAATGTCTGACCCAAGTTAAACAATTTAAAGGCAATGCTACCAAATACTAATTGAGTGTATGTAAACTTCTGACCCAATAGGAATGTGATGAAAGAAATTAAAGCTGAAATAAATCATTGTTTCTACTAGTATTCTGACATTTCACATTCTTAAAATAAAGCGTGATCCTAACTGACCTAAGACAGGGAATTTTTACCAGGATTAAATGTCAGGAATTGTGCAAAACTGAGTTTAAATGTATTTGGCTAAGGTGTATGTAAACTTCCAACTTCAACTGTATATTGTGACATTTTATATAATGTTCATTAGTGTTGTCACATGTTAAATGGGACACTTCACGCTCACAGGCATTAACTACTCAGAGCAAATATGGCTAATGGTTATGTATGGTTGTCAAATCACATCAAATGTCATACACATATTTAGCAGATGTTATTGCGGGTGAAGTGAAATGCTTGTGTTCCTAGCTCCAACAGTGCAGTAGTACTTCACTTGTGGTTATACTAGGTTTTACTTTACTTGTGGTAACCAAGTGAATAGGAAAAATATTTTTTTACATATTTAAAATAAAAACAGGCAGATATTGTGTTCATACAGGAATCACATTTAACAGATAGAGAGGCACTGAAATGTAGAGGATGCTGTGTTGCAGAGGTTAATCATAGCTAATTTAATTCCAAACAAAGTGGTGTGATTATCCTGATAAGCCAAATACTTCATTTTGTAATGTTGAAACAACACGCTGATGAGTTTGGCTGGCTTATCTGCATTGAGGCTCTTATAAACGGTATTAAGGCAGTGTTATGCAACATATAGTGCATTCCTAAAGTATTCAGATCCCTTGACTTTTTCCACATGATTTATATGCATCCTCCTGTTCAGCGAGCCCCATAGATATGGATACTTTTTTGTCTGGTATAGAATTAACTAGATAAGCAGATTATTGACAATGGTTTTCCAGGAGGCATTTAAAAATGCCTTTAACTTCTTATGGCTGCAGGGGCAGTATTGAGTAGCTTGGATGAAAAGTGCCCAGAGTCAATGGCCTGCTCCTCAGTCCTAGTTGCTAAAATATGCATATTATTATTCGTATTGGATAGAAAACACTCTGAAGTTTCTAAAACTATTTGAATGATGTCTGTGAGTATAACAGAACTGATATGGCAGGCAAAAACCTGAGAAGAAATCCAAACAGGAAGTGGGAAATCTGAGGTTGGTCGATTTTGAACCCAGCCCCAATTGAATACACAGTGGGATATGGATAAAGTTGCACTTCCTATGGCTTCCAGTAGATGTCAACCGTCTTTAGAAACTTGAATGAGGCTGCTACTGTGTTGTGGAGCCGGATGGGAGCTCTTTGAGTCAGTGGTCTGGCAGAGAGCCAGGCCACGCACATTTCACATGATAGCGACCTGCGTTCCATGGCTTCTCTACAGACATAGGAATTCTCCGGTTGGAACTTTATTGAAGATTTATGATAACAACATCCTAAAGATTGATTCTATACTAAGTTTGACAAGTTTCTTCAACCTGTAATATAACTTTTTGAAGTTTTCGTCCGACGTTCGGATGGACCTGCACGAGCGTTTGGATTTGTGTACTAAACGCGCTAACAAAAGTAGCTACTTGGACATGAATAATGGACATTATCGAACAAATCAAGCATTTATTGTGGAACTAGGATTCCTGGGAGTGCATTCTGATGAAGATTGTCAAGGTAAGGGAATATTTATAATGATGATGATTTATAGTGTAATGATTTATAGTGATTTCTGATTTCTGTTGACTCCAATATGGTGGATAACTTTATTTATTTTCTGAGGGCCGTGTCAGATTATTGCATGGTTGCTTTTTCCGTAAAGTTTTTTTGAAACCTGACACAGCAGTGGCATTAAGGAGAGGTATATCTATATTTCCATGTTTAACAATTGTATTTATCGACATTTATAATGAGTATTTCTGTAAAATGATGTGGCTCTCTGCAATATCACCAGATGCTTTTGGAACTAGTGAATGTAACGCGCCAATGTATACTGAGATTTTTTTTATATAAATATGAACTTTATCAAACAAAACATACATGTATTGTGTAACATGAAGTCCTATGAGTGTCATCTGATGAAGATCATCAAAGGTTAGTGATTAATTTTCTCTCTTTGTGCTTTTTGTGATTCCTCTCTTTGGCTGGAAAAATTGCTGAATTATTCTGTGACTTGGTGGTGACCTAACAATCGTTTGTGGTGCTTTCGCTGTAAAGCCTATTTGAAATCATACACTGTGGTGGAATTAACAACAAGATTACTTTTAAAACGGTATAAGACGGCATGTTTGAGGAATTTTAATTATGAGATTTCTGTTGTTTTGAATTTGGCGCCCTGCACTTTCACTGGCTGTTGTCATATCGATCTCGTTAATGGGATTGCAGCCCTAAGAAGTTTTTAATAAGGCTTTGATATTTTTGATCACTAAAAAGGATAGATACTACAGAGTTATTAGCCTCAATGTGGATTGTAAGATTCTTACTAAGACTCTTGCGATACACTTAGAGAAGGCACTACCTAATATCATACATTGTGACCAAGAAGGATTTATTAAGAACAGGACCTCAACTGATAATATGAGAAGGCTCTTACATCTCATGTGGTTAAACCACTCAAATATAGTTCCTACCGCTGCTGTCTCCTTAGATGCCGAGAAGGCATTTGATAGGGTAGAGTGGGCTTTTCTCTTAAGAACCCTAGGAAAATTCGGGTCTGGACCAGACTTTTGTAAATGGATAGGTGTCCTATATTCCAATCCTAAAGCAACAGTACTTACAAATGGAATTATGCTTCCTTTTTTGTCTTTCTAGAGGCACAAGACAGGGTTGCTCACTCTCCACTCTCCTGTTTTAGAGTCTCTTGCGACAAGGATAAGAACAGATCCAGAAATTATAGGTGTCCATGGAGGAGGAAAAGAGCGCAAGCTGCTTATGTATGCAGGCAATATTCTACTGCTGGTCTCTGATCCTCTTCAGTCTGTCCCATCTCTACGGTGTCAAGACTGCACCCCTCTGTAGTGGTCCAAATAGGGGACAGGCGGGCAGAAGAAGATCTTATGCATAGCGAGAAAACGCGCATTGTTTGTCTGTTCTTCTCAATAAGGAATCTTGGCACTCCGTTGGGAACAGATTCTTTGGCGTATCAGTGGCCTAAGACCCTGCTTTATGTGTTCCTCCAGTGGACCTGATTCAGGCCACTGTGGATAGGGTCCGTCAGGAGGGTCTGTTGTTGATTTGGTGGGTCCCCGGTGGCCCGGAGATCATTGATTGCGGGGTCGGGATCTATTGTCCCAGGCGCATGGGAGAATTTGGCACCCACGACCGCAGATATGGGATCTGTGGGTTTGGCCCCTGAAAGGTTGAACCCTCAAATGTGATTATGACTGTACAGTCAGCGCATGTGCTTTCTACAAGACAGCTGTATACATATAGAGTGCATTCAGAAAGTATTCAGGCCCCGTCGCTTTTTCCACATTTTGTTACGTTACAGCCTTATTCTAAAATGTATTAAATATTTTGTTTTACTCATCAATCGACACACAATACCCCATAATGACAATGGGAAAACAGTTTATACAAGATGTAAATCCGTCTGATTGAAAATGGTTGCAAAGTGCCTGTTCCAAATGGAAACTGCCGTCAACACGAGCTCATTTTATAGACGTTTCCCCTCTATAAGAGATCAGTGTAAAAGAGCAGCACTTTGCCTTCAGAAAGTGTTCAGACCCCTTGACCTTTTCCACATTTTGTTACGTTACAGCCTTATTCTAAAATGTATTAAATATTTTGTTTTACTCATCAATCGACACACAATACCCCATAATGACAATGGGAAAACAGTTTATACATTTTTTAAAATGTATTATAAATAAAAAACAGGAACTTATTTTTTATTTGTACTTTTTACCCCCAATTGGTAGATACAGTCTTGTCCCATTGCTGAAACTCCTGTACGGACGCTGGAGAGGCAAAGGTCGAGAGCCATGCTTCCTCCGAAACACGACCCCGCCAAGCTGCACTGGTTCTTGACACACTACTTGCTTAACCCGGAAGCCAGCTGCACCAATGTGTCGGGGGAAACACCGACCAACTGGCGATCAAAGTCAGCGTGCCGCCACAAGGAGTCGCTAGAGCGTGATAGGACAAGGACATCCCAGCCAGCCAAACCCTCCCATAACCCAGACGACACTGGGCCAATTGTGCGCCGCCTGATGGGTCTCGCGGACGCAGCCCGGAATCTAACCCGATGCAGTGCCTTAGACTGCTGTGCCACTCGAGGCCTGAATACTTTACATAAAAAGGCACATGACAGACTGCCAAAAATAACCTTTAGGACTCTCAGACCATGAGAAACAGGTTTAGCTGGTTTGATGAACCAAGATTGAACTCTCTCACCTGGCCGATACTATCCCTACGGTGAAGCATGGTGGTGGCATTATCATGCTGTGGGAATGTTTTTCAGGGCAGGGACTGGGAGACTAGTCAGGATCGAAGGAAAGATGAACGGAGTAAAGTACAGAGATATCCTTGATGAAAACCTACTCCAGAGCACTCAGGACCTCAGACTGAGGTGAAGGTTCATCTTCCAACAGGACAACAACCCTAAGCACACAGCCAGTCTCTGGCTGTCCTTAAGTGGCCCAGCCAGAGCCCGGACTTGAACCTGATCGAACATCTAAACATCTAAAAATAGCTGTGCAGCGATGCTCCCCATCCAACCTGACAGAGCTTGTGAGGATCTGCAGAGAAGAATGGGAGAAACTCCCCAAATACAGGTGTGCCAAGCTTATACTGTCATACCCAAGAAAACTTAAGGCTGTAATCACGGCCAAAGGTGATTCACCTAAGGGTCTGAATGCTTATGTAAATGTGATATCTGTTTTTATTTTTAATACATTTGCAAAACAAATTGCTTTGTCATTATGGAGTATTGTATGTACATTGATTTAATTTTGTGTATGGTGTGTACAACAATTTAATCAATTTTAGCATAATGAAACAAAAAGTGAAGGGTTCTGAATACTTTCCGAATGCACTGTAAGTGGCGCGAGTTTGAGGGTTGGTGTCAGGTTAAAGGTGTTTCTCCTTCATCAGAGAGCTTTGGTGGACATTTTTGTGTTCTTGCATGAGGATTTTGAGCAGGGCCTTTCTTTTTCCACATTGAAGGTTTATATGGCAGCCATCTCAGCTTGTCATGTAGGGATTGACGGCTCTACCCCAGGTTCTCATCTTCTGGTTGTGCAGTTCCTGAAATGCGTGTGTCAGCTCAGACCAGTGTCTAAGCTACAGCACCGATCTGGGACCTGCCTTTGGTCCTGGATACTGTGTGAGCCTTTGTTTGAACCATTGGAACCTGTGGACCTAAAAATCCTTTCCTACAAGATTGCCCTGTTCATGACCTTGGCCAAGGGCGTTGGGGATCTCCACACACTATCACACTACCGGAAAATTTCAAGAACTTTCTAAGTTTCTTCAAGTGCAGTCTCAAAAACCATCAAGCGCTATGATGAAACTGGCTCTCATGAGGACCGCAACAGGAAAGGAAGCCCCAGCGTTACTTCACCTGCAGAAGATAAGGTTATTAGAGTTACCAGCCCAAATAAATGCTTCACAGAGTTCAAGTAACATCTCAACATCATCTGTTCATACAAAAATCCCTCAGATCACTGCCAAAATCTGCATCTAATTCAGGAAATTTTTCAATGATGTCTCAATTGTACAGGATTGGAGTATTCCTGTGTCAAATTATGCAACGCTTCAATCCCATTGGACAAAGGAGCAGATGTAAAGGTTCCAATAGTTTTGGCATGACTGTCAAGCCCTGACCTTAGAAATCATTTTATTTCTCTATTTGGTTAGGTCGGGGTGTGACTAGGGTGGGCATTCTAGTTTTTTGTTTCTAGGTTGGCCTAGTATGGTTCCCAATCAGAGGCAGCTGTCTATCGTTGTCTCTGATTGGGGATCATATTTAGGGAGCCTTTTTCCACCTGTTGTGTGTGGGATCTTGGTTTTGTATTGTTGCTTTTTATCCCTACAAAGCTGTACGTTTCGTTTGTTACTCTTTATTGTTTTGTTGCTGGTTCACATTAATAAACATGATGAACGCCTTCCACGCTGAACCTTGGTCCACTCCTTCCAACAACGATCGTTACAATGACAATGCTATTGGAACAGAGAAAGAGAGAGAGAGAGAGAGTAGGCTCAGGGATTATAATCTTTGACCTGATTCTGGGCTGAACATGTAATATCATAAATGCCAGATTATGAATCCCGTTGGAGCCTGAGGCAGGGAGGGTTAAAGATGAACACAATCTCTTAATCCTATGATAAAGGGGGTTAAGGGACTGGGGCTGAACGATGGGGGAGGGACATCCAAATGAAATCCCAGATGGATAGTACATACAGTGTGCAGAGAGCACCGTTCGACTGGGTTTGTTTCAAAACCATGTGCCAGTGTGTTTTTCTGTTTGGCACTCATTTCTGATCAACATGCAGAAAGACTGTTCGTCATGTTTCTCAGAGGTTGAAGCAAAACCACTGATTAATTTGCGCTTCTCTTCATTTCCGGTCAACATACAGAAAGACTGGTGAGATTTCACTTGCTCTTACACCCTCTGAACATGAAGCGTTCAGAGAAGCATGATTGGACATCGGATCTGAACTTTTTCATAGAAAGTATCGGACTGTGGAAGAAATGAAGCACGAAATGCTTCACGATCGGAATATATCGACTTGCAAGACCATTTGTCATTATGTAAAGTCCAGACCACAGTAAAACCATGATTGAGAGGTAGACTTTGTGTGGGTGCAAACATTTGTGTGAGGAGATGGTGGGTGTCTGAGATAAACCATTTGTCTTTCCTTGTGTCACAGTTTTTGGGGTAATTGGACAAGAGATTACAAAAGACACCAGCCAAGTGAACTGCAGTGATGGGATAAGGGCCAGGGGGTGGTGGTGAGAAAAAATGATATACTACTAGGCCAATCGTCTCATCTGAGTCATTGATGGCCAGGGGCAATTCCTAAATGCTCCTTTCACCATGACCTCAAAAAACCTTTCAAGAGGGTGGGAGCAGTGTTGGCGTACCCTTGGCGTTAGCATTAAAATGCAAGAGAAAGTGTAACAACTGAATTGAGATCTGAGAATTGAAGCCTGAGCTGTAGCTTTGAGCTTTGGCCTGTCCATTGTAGTAGGGTCAGAGAGGCAGAAGGGAAGAGAAGTGCACTGCAACTTGTGGCTCTAGGCACTTTGAGAAGTGTGGCCAAGCAGCAGGGAAGAAAGCCAGCCAGCGCCAAATAGGATTAGTCCCTCAGCCCTAGCTGAAGTTTCAGTCTAACTCCACCCAAGACCATCTCTGCTAATAAGATTACTAGAGCCCGAACGATAAATCGGTTGACCGATATTAATCGACCAAATTTAGCCTTTCACGGAAATATTTGTATCGGTCTTTATTCCACAGATAAAGCGCCAATATTATATACATAGAATAAACAAATACATCTGCTCATTTGCGGTAATTTCTTTTTTCTTTTTAATGGTTTCTTGAAGAGGGTGCTCTACGATCTGCTCATTGAACAACACTCAGCCCAAGGTGAGAGATAGTAGGCATGGTGGTTTGACGGTGAGTAGCTTGCCACAGCCAGCATATCTGAATAAGTAAATAATCAAAAGTGCCTCATCACATTCTCACTTAGTTAACGTTAACTGGCTAGCTAGCCAGCAAGGTAGTTAGCTTAACTAGCTAGCAATCTATGTTAATTATGTGCCAATACTGAACTGGTGCCAAAGTGAACACTCGTCCTTGATACAAAAAGAACACCGTTACTGTATGGGCCTATTATGTTAGCTAGTCATTCAATAATCATGTTAAACACTATTATTTCACACAGTGAGTCCATGCAACTTATTATGTGACTTTTACTCCTGAAATGATTTAGGCTTGCCTTAAGAAAGGGGTTGGAAACTTGACTCAAGACAATTCAGCTTTTCCTTTTTTATTAATTTGTACAAATTTATAAAACATAATCCCACTTTGACATTATCTGGTATCATGTAGGCCAGTTACACAAAATCTAAATTGAATACATTTTTAATTTAAGCTGTAACTCAACACAATGTGGAAAAAGTTCAAGGGTGTGACTACTTTCTGAAGTTAATCGGTGGACTTTTGCCTCCATAAAATTGGTAACAGACTCAAAAATACCATTACGGTCGGGCTCTAAACATTTCTGCATGCTGCCCTGCCAGCTACCCTGGCCTGTACTGGCTAGCTACGTATGCACACACCCACAGAAAAACACACACACACAGAGAGAGAGATTTACACTCTGAAACAGATGGGTCTCGGTTTGTGCAATTGAATGATTATCCTGATTATGTTATTTTTCCTCTGCTGCCTTGCCAGTCCAGGGGCACATGCTCTGTGTTCAAAAACGACAAACTGTTGTTTTTTTTCTCTATGAAAATCTTCAGGATTTACTTCAGTGGTAGCCCATCCGGCAAACAAGGAGACCCTTGGAAACATTACATTACTTTCTTATGCCGAATCATAACTGACAATGACAGCTCCAAAATATAGATGAACTGACCTTGACAGTTGGCTGCACGCACGCACCCACCCACACAGACAGACACAATCAGAGATCAGAAGAACTTCCCGACAGTCACGTCTCAGTGGGAGACAGCATCTGCAGCTCAGGTGGAGCAGTCAGGAATGTAATTATTTAGACACAGCACACAGAAGTCTCCTTTTGTGTGTGTGTGTGTGTGTGTGTGTGTGTGTGTGTGTGTGTGTGTGTGTGTGTGTGTGTGTGTGTGTGTGTGTGTGTGTGTGTGTGTGTGTGTGTGTGTGTGTGTGTGTGTGTGTGTGTGTGTGAGAGAGACTTAGTGTGCGTGTGAGAAACAGGGAGAGAGGAAGAAAGAGAGAGGCTGTGTGTGCCTGAGGATGTGTATTTGTATGCAAGTGCAATGAGAAACTGTGTGTGTGTGTGTGTGTGTGTGTGTGTGTGTGTGTGTGTGTGTGTGTGTGTGTGTGTGTGTGTGTGTGTGTGTGTGTGTGTGTGTGTGTGTGTGTGTGTGTGTGTGTGTGTGAGAGAGACTTAGTGTGCGTGTGAGAAACAGGGAGAGAGGAAGAAAGAGAGAGGCTGTGTGTGCCTGAGGATGTGTATTTGTATGCAAGTAATGAGAAACTGTGTGTGTGTGTGTGTGTGTGTGTGTGTGTGTGTGTGTGTGTGTGTGTGTGTGTGTGTGTGTGTGTGTGTGTGTGTGTGTGTGTGTGTGTGCGTGTGCGCGTGTCCGGATTGATAGACTTAGAACACAGCATCTATCAGAAGAATTAATGGCATTGTACAAACAAACTTTCACAGTCCAAGAGGTATTTCAATGTGATTTTGGATCATATGCTGCTAGAATAAACGTCGCTTTAAAGGGCTCAATGGCTCGCTTCAAAATGACTCTAACAGGCCGTGAGGGTTCCTGAAATAATAAATCATTCTAACGTCAATATTCATACATACACTGAGTACACCAAACATTAGGAGCACCTTCCTAACAGAGTTGCAGCCTCCCTTTTGCCCTGGAGAGGCATGGACTCTACAAGGTGTCGAAAGCATTCCACTGCAATGCTGGCCCATGTTGACTCCAATGCTTCCCACAGTTGTGTCAAGTTGGCTCGATGTCCTTTGGATGTTGGACACTTCTTGATACACACGGGAAACTGTTGAGTGTGAAATACCCAGCAGCGTTGCAGTTCTTGACACAAACCATACCCTGTTCAAAGGCACCCACATTATTTGTCTTGACACTTCACCCTCCGAATGGCACACATACACAATCCATGTCTCAATTGTCTCACGGCTTAAAAATCCTTCTTTAACCTATCTCCTCTCAGTCATCTACACTGATTGAAGTGGATTTAACAAGTGACATTAATAAGGGATCAGAGCGTTCACTTGGATTAACATGGTCAATCTAATTCATGGAAAGAGCAGGTGTTCTTAAATGTTTTGATATACTGTACGTACACAAGCCAGGCTACCTACCTACCTACCTACCTACCTACCTACCTACCCACACACACAAACATACAGAACGTACCCAGATTGAGTACCCAGATGGTGGGTTTCCCATAGCATTTGATAGTTTTGGTGGGCCATCAAGGCAAAAAGTCTGTGAATCAGCTCCCTCTTGCTTGCCTGGACAACCACCGGTACTAACTTCCTCGCAGTGAGAAACCCTGAGGGGAAATTATCGTATGAGGGGAGCCTCATCTATAATATTAGAAGCGACCATGATAGACCCCATTATGTATCTTTCTGGTAGGGCTGGGAGATATATCTCATTAATTAGAGGAATTCAATGTATGTTTTTTTTTTTTTAAACAACAAGAAAATGGTTCCGTCTGGTTTGCTTAATATAAGGAATTTCCGTCAAAATAATAATTATTGCAAGCTAACGTGACTAATAAAGGAATTTGATTATGTTGCAAGAGAAAAGATCATTTCTAGCCAGATCATTTTCCATCAATGGATGTCGATTTAACCTGTATGACTGCTAGGATTGTGAATAAATCCCTTATGCGCATAACTATAGATAAATCCAACAGGAGAGTTTGAGGGATGAAAGTTAGACACATTGATCTCAAAATCTCTGTGCAAGAAACACTTCAACAAATTACAAAAGAACGTTTGGCTATTTTCTGGCAATTATGCCTTCATAATGTGTCAGATGTTAAGACTACAAACCGTTATAAAATGGCCTATTTGCGAGATTGACTTGTCATGTCAGTAGGCATAGGTTTACTAAAATCTAGGTTTATGATTGTAATTAAACTTTTCCATGGTTTGTTTAGCTGGATGCAAGTAGCCCATAGTTACTGATAGCCTATAGTAGCCTAGGCAAGATGTAAGATGAACGATTTAGCAGCTTGCTTAGTTCAAATTGACAGACTAATTTATTTAACATGAATAGCGAGGCGATTTTGAGGTAAGAAGTGCTTCTATTGCCAAACAGCTTGCTGGTATAGGCTACTGAGGACGGTGTTATAATTAATCAATATATTAATAATATGGATATGAACCGAAGACGCCTATGCTTGTCAACAACGGCCAGTGTTTTTTTCTTCATTTTTTATTTTTATTTTTATCTGATTGACTGTTACCTTTAATCTAATGCATTCTAACAACAGCTGATTGGCAATTGCGATAGAATTGACCATGATCACAAATTATAACTTTCAGTTTCATTACCTAAACATGGCCATTAATAATTGCATATTAACACAAGGCTACAACAACAATAAACTGAAGTTATAGACTATTTATTAAATCCGTTTTCCAGCTTCAGGTAGGCTACACAAGTTACACAAATTGATTTGCAATGACTCCATTGATCACATAATATCAACATATTCATTGTATACAATGGTAGGCTACAATAGCC
Organism: Oncorhynchus kisutch; assembly: GCF_002021735.2. NCBI lineage: Eukaryota > Metazoa > Chordata > Actinopteri > Salmoniformes > Salmonidae > Oncorhynchus > Oncorhynchus kisutch. The sequence continues at coordinate 9,699,466 of NC_034199.2, read as the reverse complement.
TACATAGGCATATAAATAAATAGGCTACTTAATGGCCAACAGATTGTGATGGAAAATGTTATGTGATGGAACATTTTATGTTTGTGCTTTTCTAGAAACACATTTCTGTGTTCTATGTGTGTGCTTTTCTAATAAATTTTTTTGTGTTCATGCAAGTGACAAATCCTCACTATCAGTATCTCCAATTTGGCCGTACACCCAGATCCTTGTTTTGAGAACAAAAGATATCTCCTTTTCAAGGTCTCAGCTTAGAGAGAAGAAGCCTTGTGATCATTGATGCCCCACGAGGTGAGATCTTGCATGGAGCCCCAGACTGAGGGTGATTTACCGTCATCTTGAACTTCTTCATTTTCTAATAATTGCTCCAACAGTTGTTGCCTTCTCACCAAGTTGCTTGCCTAATTGTCCTGTAGCCCATCCCAGCCTTGTGCAGGTCTACAATTGTACCCCTGTTGTCCTTACGCAGTTCTCTGGTCTTGGCCATTGTGGAGAGGTTGGAGTCTGTTTGATTGAGTGTGTGGACAGGTGTCTTTTATACAGGTAACAAGTTCAAACAGGTGCAGTTAATACAAGTAATGAGTGGAGAACAGGAGGGCTTCTTAAAGAAAAACTAACAGGTCTGTGAGAGCCGGAATTCTTAGTGGTTGGTAGGTGATCAAATACTTATGTCATGCAATACAATGCAAAATAATTACTTAAAAATCATACAATGTGATTTTCTGGATTTTTGTTTTAGATTCCGTCTCTCACAGTTGAAGTGTACCTATGATAAAAATGACAGACCTCTACATGCTTTGTAAGTAGGAAAACCTGCAAAATCGTCAGTGTATCAAATACTTGTTCTCCCCACTGTATATGTAATAAAAATGCCATGGTGGCCGTGGTGCAATATAGAAATAACCTAAAACCCTGCAACAATATATTTTCACCAAAGGCATCGTTTTCAAAGTAGCCCAATTCTTGGGAAAAGCACGGACATGGCAACCCTGCCCACCAAGCCCCCCCCCCATTTTTAATACTTTAGCATAAATGGCAAAAAAATGGTTTTTGTTTGGTCATTATGGGGTCTTGTGTTGGTTGATTAGGGGGAAAAAGCAATTTAATCCATTTTAGAATAAGCCTGTAACCTAACAAAATGTGGAAAAAGTCAAGGGGTCTGAATACTTTCCGAAGGCACTTTATATCATGAATCGCCCAGAAGTTTGAAAAAAATGGAGATATGACTTCACCCAGCCCTACATTATGGCCAATTACTACTGGGTCGATATACAAGACCTTGCAAACCACACATAATTACAGGTTGGTCTAAAACCTGCCAAAAACACAGAAGGATCTGGATCGATTCAGAGGCAGCTCCTCCCCATTAATGACTGTGCTGTTCATCTTTGTACAGTATAAGAGGGGAATCACTACAGCAGCAGCCAGTAAGATGCGATCAGTAAAATCAATCACAACATAACAAAGAAGCAAAGAAACTCCCAAAATTATCTGGGACACATTACAGCATGGGGTGCCATGAAAGCTTTCTATTGTTCATTACAATCGATCGTCTCAGGAAAAGTGGCCCATCTTCAATAGACGAGACGAGTAAGGTGTTCATCATGCCCAGTGGAACATGATGTTGGCAAACCCCACACCTGGCAACTTGGTAAAAAGTGCACATGGGAATGAGTGACGGTCCGAGACCAAGGGTTGACACTTTGAGACTCTGCGTGAGACCGGCCTCAAGCATTTTAACGACGGTTTGATTTGCAGTTGGCCGCGTGGCGAGCATTCCTTCCTTCCATAGCGGGTAGTGCCCACCAGGTGATCATCTGCATACCTTCTGTTCACGCAGCATAACTGGTTGTCAGTTTCCATATCAAACTGTATTTTCCCATGGTTCCCATGGTCCCCATAACCATCAACACTCAAAATCATATGAATAACATATAGCCAAATACATTTTTGCACTCAGGTTCATATTCTCATTTTAAATACCCATACTTACTGTAGTTTGAACAAATCAGACATATATTGACCTAAACAGGTAACAGGCTATTGCGTAATTAGCTAGGTGTTCAGATTTTTTAAAACAATTGACTCTGTCACCTGAAAGAAGTGTGACCATCTATTCAGGCTAAGCGGTCAACAAACTATTTTTAAATGTTTACATAAAACATTTAAGGTTTAATTGTCACATCATGCCATGTGAAGCCTTTGTAAAACATTAGGCAACCGCAGAGAAACAGCCACAGAAACAGCTGTGTATGTTTCTGTGTATGTCTGTAACCCTGCTCGGCCTGTTCATATCTAACTGAGGAGGATGCTCTTCTTGCTATGTCTGCATGGCCCATTTATTATTAATGCACTGAAGTGACTGTGCCAAGCAAGGTGAAAATACACACAATCACAATAACATGAGCCAAACATGGACCTCAGGGGAGGGCAGGGGTCGATGCCGGCACAGTGTCTTACCGATTTCCGTCTCCGGCACGGTGAACAGAGTCTTCTCAGTGGCCACCCGAAACCTCCCGTGGACTGAGAGGCCCACACCCTGAGGGAGAGAGAGGGGAAGAAAGGGTTAGTGTGAGTAAGATAAGGGAAGATAATGAGGGGGAAATTATTAATGAGGGAATTGGGACAGAAGGAAATGGGCAAGAGAGAGAGAGAAAAGATGAGATAGAAAGAAGATGAGAAAGAGACTAGAGCAAGAGAAAGAAAGGTAAAGAGAGGGGCATACAAAGATCCATCGCTAGATATGAGTGATGTGACTGATGGAAAGGTATGCAACAGATTGTAAATGCAGACTGAGGCAGAGGCCATGTTAAGCCCTTTGTGTGTGTGTGTGTGTTTCTGTGTGTGTGTTTAACGAGCCACACAGAGTATTAGGAAGAAGGGTGAAGGTTAACCAGGAGGAAAGGCTGAGCATCCCTTTGCTGCCATAGCAGCACACCAAACGGTGTGTCCAAGACAAGGCAAGGACTGCATCGTTACCGTGGAAACAGCCTCCGTCTCTCCCTCACACACAAAATATTAAAACTCAAGTACACCAAAGTCAAGCACCAATGGCAGGGCGGCATAATACAGTGGAGAATCTGATATGATCAGACTAGACATTGTAGACACATTAACATTATCACACCCTGTCCTGTTCTGTAGCAGCCATGTCCCTTCAAGGAGCCCTGTGGCACAGTGGAAGCAGAATATTAGCGTCTGACTGCTGAAAAAAAAACACTAGGCCTGATATATCAAAATGCTCTGTAGACTTATCAAGTAAACAGTTTTTGATTGAAGATGGCACTAAAGATGTAAACCCGTCTGATTGAAAATGGTTGCAAAGTGCCTGTTCCAAATGGAAACTGCCGTCAACACAAGCTCATTTTATAGACGTTTCCCCTCTATAAGAGATCAGTGTAAAAGAGCAGCACTTTGCCTTCGGAAAGTATTCAGACCCCTTGACCTTTTCCACATTTGGTTATGTTACAGCCTTATTCTAAAATTGAGTAAATGTTTTAAATCCTCAGCAGTCTACGCACAATACCATATAACGACAAAGCGAAAACAGGTTTTAAGAAAAGTTTGCAAATGTATATATATAAAAAAAAAAACGGAAAATATGTATTTATATAGGTATTCAGACCCTTTGCTATGAGACTCGAACAATTTTGCTCAAGTGCATCCTGTTTCCATTAATCATCCTTGAGATGTTTCTACAACTTTATTGGAGTCCACCCATGGTAAATTCAATTGATTGGACATGATTTGGAAGGGCACACACCTATCTATATAAGGTCCCACAGTTGACAGTGCATGTCAGAGCAAAAACCAAGCCATGAGGTTCGAAGGAATTGTCCGTAGAGCTCCAAGACAGGATTGTGTCGAGGCACAGATCTGGGGAAGGGTACCAAAAAATGTCTGCAGCATTGAAGGTCCCCAATAACACATTGGCCTCAATCATTCTTAAACTTGAAGAAGTTTGGAACCACCAAGACTCTTCCTAAAGCTAAAATAGGCAAATTGGGGAGAGGGGCCTTGGTCAGGGTGATGACCAAGAACCCGATGGTCCCTCTGACAGAGCTCTAGAGCTCATCTATGGTGATGGTAGAACCTTCCAGAAGGTCAACCATCACTGCAGCATTCCACCAATCAGGTCTTTATGGTAGAGCGCCAGACGGAAGCCAGTCCTTAGTAAAAGGCACATGACACCTGCTTGGAGTTTGCCAAAAGGCACCTAAAGACAAGATTCAAGAAACAAGATTCTCTGGTCTGATGACCCAAGATTGAATTCTTTGGCCTGAATGCCAAACATCACGTCTAAAGGAAACTTGGCACAATCCCTAGCATGGTGGTGGCAGCATCATGCTATGGGGATGTTTTTCAGTGGGAGGGACTGGGAAACTAGTCAGGATCAAGGTGAAGTTGAACGGAGCAAATTACAGATACAGATACAGTTGAAGTCGGAGAATTCCCTGTCTTAGGTCATTTAGGATCACCACTTTATTTTAAGATTGTGAAATGTCAGAATAATAGTAGAGAGAATGATTTATTTCAGCTTTTTTCTTTCGTCACATTTCCAGTGGATCAGAAGTTTACAAACACTCAATTAGTATTTGGTAGTATTGCTTTTAAATGGTTTATCTTGGGTCAAACGTTTCGGGTAGCCTTCCACAAGCTTCCCACAATAAGTTGGGGGACTTTTGGTCCATTCCTCCTGACAGAGCTGGTGTAACTGAGTCAGGTTTGTAAGGCCTCCTTACTCGCACTTACTTTTTCAGTTCTGCCCACAAATTTTCAATAGGATTTTCAATAGGGTTTTGTGATAGCCACTCCAATACCTTGACTTTGCTGTCCTTCAGCCATTTTGCCACAATTTTGGAAGTATGCTTGGGGTCAATGTCCATTTGGAAGATGCATTTGTGACCAAGCTTTAATTTCCTGACTGATGTCTTGAGATGTTGCTTCAATATATCCACATAACTTTCCTACCTCATGATGCCATCTATTTTGTGAAGTGCACCAGTCCCTACTGCAGCAAAGCACCCCCACAACATGATGCTGCCACCGCTGTACTTCACGATTGGGATGGTGTTCTTCAGCTTGCAAGCATCTCCGTTTTTCATCCAAACATAACAATGGTCATTATGGCCAAACAGCTCTATTTTTGTTTCATCAGACCAGAGGACAATTCTCCAAAAAGTACCATCTTTGTCCCCATGTGCAGTTGCAAAGCGTAGTCTGGCTTTTTTATGGTGGTTTTGGAGCAGTGGCTTCTTCCTTGCTGAGCTGCCTTTCAGGTTATGTTGATATAGGACTTGTTTTACTGTAGATATAGATAATTTTGCACCTGTTTCCTCCAGCATCTTCACAAGGTCCTTTGATGTTGTTCTGGGATTGATTTGCACTTTTCCCACCAAAGTACGTTCATCTCTAGGAGACAGAATGCGTCTCCTCCTGAGCGGTATGACGGCTGCGTGGTCCCATGGTGTTTATACTTGCGTACTATTGTTTGTACAGATGAACATGGTACCTTCAGGCATTTGGAAATTGCTCCCAATTTCTGAGGTCTTGACTGATTTCGTTTGATTTTCACATGATCTCAAGCAAAGAGGCACTGAGTCTGAAGGTAGGCATTGAAATACATCCACAAGTACACCTCCAATTGACTCAAGTGATGTCAATTAGCCTATCATATGCTTCTAAAGCCATTACATAATTTTCTTGAATTTTCCAAGCTGTTTAAAGGCACAGTCAACTTAGTGTATGTAAACGTCTGACCCACTGGAATTGTGACAGTGAATTATAAGTGAAATAATCTGTCTGTAAACAATTGTTGGAAAAATTACTTGTGTCATGCACAAAGTAGATGTCCTAACTGACTTTCCAAAACTATAGTTTGTTGACAAGAAATATGTGGAATGGTTGAAAAACGAGTTTTAATGACTCCAACCTAAGTGTATGTAAACTTCCGACTTCAACTGTAGGTAGTTGATGAAAACCTGCTCCAGAGCGCTAAGGACCTCAGACTGGGGTGAAGGTTCACCTTCCAACAGGACAACGACCCTAAGCACACAGCCAAGACAATGCAGGAGTGGCTTCGGGACAAGTCTCTGAATGTCCTTCAGTGGCCCAGCCATAGCCCAGACTTGAACCCGATCAAACATCTCTGGAGAGACCTGAAAATAGTTGTGCAGCAATGCTCCCCATCCAACCTGACAGAGGCTTGAGAGGATCTGCAGAGAAGAATGGGAGAAACTCCCCAAATACAGGTGTGCCAAGCTTATTTCGTCATACCCAAGAAGACTTGAGGCTGTAATCGCTGCCAAAGGTGCTTCAACAAAGTACTGAGTAATGGGTCTGAATACTTATGTAAATGTGATATTTCAGTTTTTTATTTAAATAAATGAGTAACATTTTCTTAAAACCAGTTTTTGTTTGTCATTATGGGGAATTGTGTGTAGATTGATGAGTGAAAAAAAAAACATTTCATCAATTTTATAATAAGCCTGTAAAAAGGTGGAAAAGGTTACATGATGTGGATAGGTGATTTATACGTCTGTGGATGTGCACACAGCACAGCAGCACCTGCTCTGCGTTGATGTCTGTGAAGGAGCGTCTGGTCTGCAGTACCTCCGTGACTACAGACAGACAGGCAGCTGGCAGTAACAACAATAAACATGAAGCCAAAACAAACCAAAGACGACCCCAACCACCCGGGGTTCACCTGGGGGTTGTGTGACCAACAGCCATGCAGACTAAACATCAACAGAGTGAACAGACGTCACTGCAGTGTTAACTGGAAGATATGTAGCACTGATGTGACTTAGTGAGAGCCCCTCATTGACACGGATTGGCTGCAACAGACAACTACCCCAGAGCTGAGGCGCGGGGTGTGAAAGGCCACATTGGGGACAAGTACAAGGAGGGTGGCTGCCCATTCATTTTTTGAATGAAATTAGGACATGCTGTACAGGAGATCTTTCTAGAGAAATAAAGGAGTAGAACAACAATGTTTTTGAGGAAATAAAGAGAGGGGGAGGGACCTTGGTAAGGAAAACAGAGCTATAACTAGTTGATTAAACTGCCCTGGACAGGTCACCTCAGATAAGGGTCATTGGTGCCCGGCAGATGGAAATGGTGACTGTGTCCTTTGCTGTAGGTGTGTTGGGCTGTCAGCGGAGATGAGTGTCATGGTTGTGTCAATACCTCCGCTCCTCCCAATACATTCCAATTTGCATCCTTGCAGCAAGTCAAATCAATCACATTCTGCTCACGGTCTGAGTCGTCGAGTGATTCCTGTCGAACTTAAGGTTGATTTATATAGAAAAATGCGCTTCAACATATTTGACTAACTTGCATGAAACTGTATGAATCTATATTTCATGAAGTTCAGATTACATTTTGATTGAATCTGAAGGGTAAGACTGTGAAGTGTTGTGCGTGTAAATGGCCGTCAAAGGACATTCTGTTCATGTTACGTTCTGTGAGACATTCCTATCAGATCAGGACACCAGAGATATAGAGAAGCCATTAAACATCTCAAATGGACGGAATATGAGTTGTCTATCTTGCTGGCACTAAGCAGCCTTTTCTCCAAAGTGGAAAATACCACCCATTGACATGGCCGTGCAGGCTCTGGAGACTGGAGTGGAAAAGCAGATTCCCCGCACATAGGTTTACAGAGAATTATTCTCAGGATGGAATCTGAGGCTGTATATCTCTCACCTTTTTATAGCAATGGGAACTGCTGGTCGGAATGAAGGAGCATGAAAGGGGAGCATTTAATTTAGCATTTCATAAGATGAAATCATACCCATAAAAGTAAAGGAACAATATGATCTACGGGTACCACCGACCACCTAAGTACACGTTCAGGGTATCTGGATTCCCGGAACATAGGACTTGTCAAACAACTAGTCAAATATACAGTATAGCCCAGGCATAGCACATTTCATACTTAACATTTTACAGCTTCATCAGGGGTCTCTAGGGTATTCTCAATTATATCACTGGAGGCTCCTCAGAACAGGAAGAGGAGAACCATCCTCAGTGAATTTCATTCTAAAAGAAAATGTGGGGAACATTTAAAAAGTTATCCTTTTTAGATAAAACTATACTAAATATATTCATGTCACCAATCAATTGATTAAAAACAATTAAGGTCTACAGTAGCCTCAACAGCACCCTGTAGGGTAGAACCATGGTGTAGCCAGAGGACAGCTAGTTTCCGTCCTCCTCTGGGTACATTGGCTTCAATACAAAACCTAGGAGACTCACGGTTCTCACCCTTTTCCATAGACTTACACAGTAATTATGACAACATCTGGAGGACGTCTTGCAACCTATCAGAGCTCTTTCAGCATGAACTGACATGTCCACCCAATCAAAGGATCAGAGAATGAATCAGGTACTGAAATCATAAGCTATAGTTAGCTTGCACTGCAGTGCATCAATGTGTTTGACTCAAATAGAGAGAAAGACAATAGTTGAACAGTTTTAAACAATTAATTTCCTTAAAAATGAATGAGAAGCAAGAGAGAGAGAGAGAGAGAGAGAGACAGCTATATTTCGTTGTATTTTTTCACTTTCACTGAGCTAGCAAATGCAGTTTAGCCTACACAAACAACAGGCTCAAGAAGAGAGGGACACAATGTTAGCTAGCTGGCTGGTTATGGCTATCCAACACTGGAACTCTTCCAAGTCAAGGTAAGCTTTTGGTTTTATTAATTTATTGCCACCGGGGCCCGCCGGTGTAACTGCTAAACTGCTTGCTGACTGTACTGTATGATTGTAGCGGGTTAACTAGCGCTTTAGCTCTAGTAGCTATGTTGACTATGACATTACCTAATATGGTGACAAGGATGTAGGCTGTATGTAGCGGTTAGCGGTTATGATATTTTGAGGTAGTACGCACACACGGATATTCTGTGTTGAGCGGTTAACAAAGAAATAGGTACACCTATATGCTTAATTTAGAGTTATTAATGTAACTTTAGTTGTTCTACATGTTTTGATTTTTAATACATTGTAAGGCTGCATGGTGCGACTAATGATGATTTGAAAAAAGTCTCATGAAAGGCATGAACTCTGCTTTGTTTTTTTGCGCAGGCTGTACACACTTCATCAGTCTCTCATTCACAATTTGACAAGCACTTGATAATGCCTCAAATTTCCCAGCGGCATCCCCTTTGTGTGGCCGTAATGCCCCCTAAAAAAATCTGGCCTTTTGCGGCCAGTGGAAAATGTGCTCTTGGGTTGAATATAATAATGATAATTCCCTTCTCCCTGAGTGCTGCTTGCTCCGAAGCACCTCTCACCTCACATGGATCTCCATCACGTATTATCAGGTATGAAGGTAAGACACAGATGCAAACAATGTCGAATTAATAATGGTTTAATAATCCAACAGTGGCAGGCAATAGGTCAAGGCAGGCAGGGGTCAGTAGATTTTCAATGACATTTGCATTGATGTCAGAGTGATTAGAGGGACAATAGAGTGCTGACTACCAGGCAGTTAGCAAGCTTTTTTTATTGAATATCCAAAATATACAATATACTTGCAGTGAAGCTGCTCAACAACTACACCACACCAGTCATCCAACAGACTATCATTCAGAGCGACACACAGAAGCATCCAGGGTCAATGCCCTGCTCAAGGGCACATTGACAGATCTCCCACCAGGCCAAAAAACGTGAACCCGAACCCTCCAAGATCCCCCCCCCCCCAGTTTCCCAATAGCGGTCCCTCAACCATCCGAGACCGCTCCCACAGTCCCCCCCCCCAAGAAGAAAATAATAAATTAAAAATACAATTAATTTTATCCCCACCCCCAAGAATTAACTAAAGAGAAAAAAGAAAAAGACAGAAGAAAACAGCAAACAGCAAACAACAACGCAAAGGACATCAAGGACAACTAAAATCATAACAGAAATGCCAACTGTATATGTTCGTGTGCACGTCTGGCACGATTACATATATGTGTGTGTTCCTATATGCATTTATTTGAATGAGAGTGTGTGTATATGCATGTGTACAAACACCTGCACGGCATCAGCCTCAGACAAACTGGCATTAGCTGTAAAAACATAGTGTCATTCAAACATAATAAAAAGTATGTTTTATTTTGTACTTTTATCTTTGACCATCATTCTATCTCCCACAAGCAACTCCACTCCCACTTGTCTTGAATTCCACATCCCAACCCTCAGCTTCTCTCAGCCCATCCCACCTATCTCTGCTGGCCACCCTCTTTGGATTTCTACGCAACACATATCTTTCAACTATGCTGTGATGTTTAACGTACAATTTCAATCTATCTAATCGAATAGAATCCAGGTTGCGAGTTGAAGATAAATACTTTTACTAAGAGTATTAGTATATTAGTAATTCACTGACCCGCTCTTTCCAGATCTCCTAATAGTACTATTTCTAGGGTCAACCTAACAGTACTATTTCTAGGGTCAATTTTAGATCAATAGACAGGTATTTTTATCGATCAATGGTTGCAGGATCTTGTCTATTTTTACAAGTTTTCTATTGAAATTCATTGTTGAAAGCTTATTTATATATTTTGTGATATGAATACCAAGTAGGTCACCATCAGCCAATTTTATAGGTAAACCTCAAGGTAATGTAAAAGTTGTATTTTTAAAGTTCCAATATGTAATATTGTACACTTCTCATAATTAGGTTTTAGTCCAGAGAGTACAGAAAAGTTATCTTCATTGAGACATTGCAGGGATCTAGCTTGCGGACTTAATATAAAACTTGAGTCATTAACATCAATGGACACCTTTGTTTTTTAGCCTTGGATTTCTAATCCATGGACCTGATTTTAATAGCTATCATTTCGATGGCCATAACGAATAGATATGGTGACTGCGGACACCCTTGTTTAACTCCTCGACAATTCAAAACTCTGAGAAGTAGCCGTTATTTACTATTTTACACCTGGGGTTGCTATACATTATTTTTACCCATTTTATAAGAGAATCACAGAAATTGAAAAAAATCCTGGCATTTATAAATAAAGTACAGTCTTACTTTATCAAATGTCTTTTCAAAATCTGCTATAAATACCAAGACTGGTTTCTTAGATGTTTCATGATATTCTATTATTTCTAGTCGTATATTATCTCCAATGTATTGTCCATGTAAAAAACCTGTCTGATCAGGATGAACAATAGCTGGTAAAATCCTTTTAATTCTGAGTGCTATGCATTTCGGTAGTATTTTTGCATCACAACATTAACGTTTTTAGATAGACTGGATCTTTATATTTTCCACCTGGGTCTTGTTTTAATAATAGAGAAATCAGACCTTCCTGCTGAGTACCTGACAGACTATCATTTCTATAGGAGTAGTTAAAACAATCTAACAATAGAGCTTTACGTATATCAAAAAGGCTTGATAAACCTCTACCGGTATGCCAACAAGCCCTGTGGTTTTCCAGACTGAAAGGATTTAATAGCCTCAAAATATTCTTCCTTTGTAATTTGGCCTTTGCACTGATCTTTGTGTACATTTGTTAATTTTCCATTTGTTATATCATTTGGAAATAATTCCTTACCGAGACGAAAAAAGAGAACATCTGCCTAAAATATTCAGCTTCCTTTTTAAAAATATAATTCGGAGAATCATAGTTGTCTTCAGTAATGAGTTTCTGCTAGTTATTTTGTTAGCCTTCCTGTATTGGAGATTCAGGAAGACTTTTGTGAATTTTTCTCCATATTCCATCCAGTTTGCTTTATATTTGTAATAGATTACATTAGATTGATCGTTCTTGAATAAGTTCAAGTTCTTTTTTTTTCTCCTCAAACTTATTTTGTATCTCTGTCGTATCGTTTTTATTGCTATCTACCTGTACTATTAGTTCATGTATTTCCCTTGTAAGTCTTGTCTCTTTAGCCAGAAACTGCTTTTTAACACTCCTACCACTCCTACCAACACTTAACACTCCTACCATAATGATTTGATCATTTGTTGCCTGTAAGTTCAATAAATTGCTATAAATATTTTCAAAGAAGTATGGATCATCCTGATTTGGACCAAATAGATTAATGAGCCAAGTATTTTTTTTGGTCAATTTTCATATTTAAAAAGATCCACCTTTCTTGCAAATCATTCCTGACTTTTTGCACATTCAGATACTTAAAAATATATATGTTTTGTATTTTTTTATTGAATATTCAAAACATACAATATACTTCCGGTGAAGCTGCTCAACAACTACATCATACCAGTCATCCAACAGATTCCCATTCAGAGCGACACACAGAAGCATCCAGGGTCAATGCCCTGCTCAAGGGTATGTTGACCGATCTACCACCAGGCCAAAAAACGTGAGCCCGATCCCTCCATAGTTCATATTTAAAAAGATCCACCTTTCTTGCAAATCATTCCTGACTTTTTGCACATTCAGATACTTAAAAATATATATGTTTTGTATTTTTTTATTGAATATTCAAAACATACAATATACTTCCGGGGGAAGCTGCTCAACAACTACATCATACCAGTCATCCAACAGATTCCCATTCAGAGCGACACACACAAGCATCCAGGGTCAATGCCCTGCTCAAGGGTATGTTGACCGATCTACCACCAGGCCAAAAAACGTGAGCCCGATCCCTCCATAGTTCCCCAATAGCTGTGTGCATGTCTAGCACTATTTCATGTATGTGTGTTCTTGTATGTGTAAAAAGTAAAAAATGTTGTTCATTAAAATCATCACACCTTTTGAGTTCCTTTGTCCATGACAGAAAATTATTTCACCACCCCATTCCTTTTTCCACCAACTTCATCAAAGGATGTAGAGTGAGTTTCCTGTAAACAGTATGTGTTTTTTTCCTTTTCTTTTAGCCATGTAAAGACTGACCTATTTTATAATCTGCTACACCGTTACAATTATAACTGGCTATACTTATGTCTTATTTCACCCCTTACCATAACTAGATACTTTTCTCAGTCTAAATGGACCATAATTAGTGCTTGTAAAGTTACTGTCACAAGAGGTATTATGACGGTCAAAATTAGAGCTTTCAAATGTCGTATTTAGAATTCAAGAAATATGTTCTAGCAATATTTGTTTTATTCCCTTGCCTGTTTGCCTGTGAGCCAATGCCACAGATGTTAGAAAATTGAGACAAGATGTTGTGTGTAGTAAATCTGAGTAGGTTGATGTGTATGATATTGGATGTGATTTAGTGAAAGTGTCTACGATGTTTGTTTAAGAGTAAGACTATAGTGTGTGCTGTCCAAATAAATAATTTGCATGGTAGAGTGTCTATGTATGTGTGTAACTTGTAGTGCATATATCCTTAATATTCATGATGATCATTGTAATCCATATCGTATCACCGTCAATGTTGCATCATAATTACATAATTGAAAAACACATCCCAGCATTTCCATAGCAACTGACGTTTCACATGATTATGAAAGAGGCCTTGCATTACCCTAGAGTTAGCAAGTTTGGTAAGCTACTAATGGCCATCAGCAGCATCAGAGCTTGGAGAAGACTAATTTCTGTGACTAAACAGTCACGTGGAATTTGACTGCCTTCATGACTTGTGACTGCCGGTGTGGAAATAATAGTCACTGTAACAGCCCTAGTCACAGACACCTGATGTGTTGTGCACTGAAGTCCACAATCTAAGGGAAAAGATGAGAGAAGGCGAGCGCAAAGAGGCAAATTATACAAAGCACAAAATGATCATGCAGTTTGTATGTGGCTGCTATGAAAGTGATCTGAATTTGCTTATGATCGGGGGTGTATTCATTCCGCGGATTCTGTTGAAAAACATTTCTTAAAACGGAAGCAAACAGAACGGGGATAAACATACCTGAATTTGTCCAATATAAACTCTCGTTTGCAACTGTTTGAGTGCTACACTGATCAAATATATTAACACATGAAACAATTTCAAAATATTTTTCTGAGTTACAATTCATATAAAGAAATCAGTCAATAGAAATAAATTCATTAGGCCCTAATATATGGATTTCATATGACTGGGTATACAGATATGCATCTGTCAGTCACAGATACCTTTAAAAAAAAGTAGGGGCGTGGATCAGAAAACCAGTTGTTGTGACCACCCTTTCCCTCACGCAGCCCAGTTGAAGTTGCTGTATGGCACAACAATGGGCCTTAGGATCTCGTCACAGTATCTGTGCATTCAAATTGCCATCGACAAAATGCAATTGTGTTAATTGTCCGTAGCTTATGCCTGCCCATACAATAACCGCCACCACAGGACACTCTTTTCACAATGTTGACATCAGCGAACCACTTGCCCACACGATGCCATTCTACCGGTACAGTTGAAACAGAGATTCATCCTTAAAGAGAACAATTCTCCAGCATGCCAGCGGCCATCAAAGGTGAGCAGTTGCCTACTGAAGTCGGTTACAACGCCAAACTGCAGTCAGGTAAAGACCTTGGTGAGGATGACGAGCATGCAGATGCTTCCCCGAGACGGTTTCGGACAGTTTGTGCAGAAATTCTTCAGTTGAGCAAACCCACAGTTTCATCAGCTGTCTGGGTGGCAGGTGTCAGACGATCGTACAGGTGAAGAAGCCAAATGCGGAGGTACTGGGCTGGCATGGTTACACGTGGTCTGCGTTTGTGAGGCCGGTTGGACGTACTGCCAAATAAACTAAAACAACATTGGAGGCGGCTTATGGTAGAGAAATTAACATTACATTCTCTTGCAAAAGCTCTGGTGGACATTCCTGCATTCAGCATGCCAATTGCACACTCCCTCTCAACTTGAGACATGTAAATATAGTATTTTAAATGTATAGTTTTTAAAATGTATTTTCTTTATTTATTATTTTCCCCTAACCCTACTACCCCTCCCCTAATTGGAGTAAACTAATGGGCAACAATACTTTGGCTTCCACTTCCAGCTAATACAGTGCATTCGGAAAGTATTCAGACCTCCTGGACTTTTTCCACATTTTGTTACAGCCTCATTCTAAAATTGATTAAATAATTTTTTCCCCCCTCAATACCCCATAATGACAAAGCGAAAACAGGTAAAGATTTTTTTTGCAAATGTATACATTTTTTAAAACAGAAATATCTTATTTACATAAGTATTGATAGCCTTTGCTATGAGACTTGAAATTGAGCTCCAGTGCATCCTGTTTCCATTGATCATCCTTGAGATGTTTCTACAACTTGGAGTCCATCTGTGGTGAATTCAATTGATTGGACATGATTTGGAAAGGAACACGCCTGTCTATATAAGATCCCACAGTTGACAGTGCATGTCAGGGCAAAAACCAAGCCATGGAGGTCAAAGGAATTGTGCGTAGAGCTCCGAGACAGGAATGTGTTGAGGCATAGATCTGTGGAGGGGTACCAAAACATGTCTGCATCATTGAAGATCCCCAAGAACACAGTGGCCTCCATCATTCCTAAATGGAAGAAGATTGGAACCACCAAGACTCTACCTAGAGCTGGTCGCCTGGCCAAACTAAGCAATCGTGGGAGAAGGGCCTACAACTTGATCAGGGAGGTGACCAATAACCCAATGGTCCCTCTGACAGAGCTCCAGAGTTCCTCTGTGGACATTGGATAACCTTCCAGGAGGACAAACATCTCTGCAGCATTCCACCAATCAGGCCTTTATGGGAGAGTGCCAGACAGTAGCCACTCCTTAGTAAAAAGCACATGACACCTGCTTGGAGCACCTAAAGACTATCAGACCATAAGAAACCAGATTCTCTGGTCTGATGAAACCAAGATTGAATTCTTTGGCCTGAATGCCAAGACTCACGCATGGAGGAAACCTGGCACCATCCCTACGGTGAAGCATGGTGGTGGCAGCATTATGTTGTGGGGATGTTTTTCAGCAGGAGGTACAGGGAAAGATGAATGGAGCAAGGTACAGGGAGATCCTTGATGAAAACCTACTCCAGAGCACTCAGGATTTCAGACTGGGGCAAAGGTTCACCTTCCAACAGGACAATGACCCTAAGCACACAGCCAAGACAACGCAAGAGTGTCTTTGGGACAAGTCTCTGAATGTCCTTGACCTGAAAATAGCTGTGCATTTAACGCTCCCCATCCAACCTGACAGAGCTTGAGAGGATCTGCGGAGAAGAATGGGAGAAACTCCCCAAATACAGTTGTGCCAAGTTTGTAGCATCACGCCCAAGAAGACTCAATGCCGTAATCGCTGCCAAAGGTGCTTCAACAAAGTACTGAGTAAAGAGTCTTATGTAAATGTGATATTTCAGATTTGTATACATTTGCCAAAACCCTGCTATGTCATTCTGGGGTATTGTGTGTAGATTGATGAATTAAATATTTTTTTCCCCTAATTTTAGAATAACGCTGTAACGTAACAAAATGTGGAAAAAGTGAAGGGGTCTGAATACTTTCCGAATGCACTGTAAGTATTGGCTAGTACGCATATGCAGCTGTCGTTGACTTATTCCACATTTAGTTGTGTTACAGCCTTCAGAAAATACCCATAATATACACTGAGTGAACAAAACATTAGGAACACCTTCGTAATATTGATTTGCACACACTTTTGCCCTCAGAACAGCCTCAATTCGTCAGGGCATGGACTCTACAAGGTGTCGAAAGCATTCCACAGGGATGCTGGACCATGTTGACTCCAATACTTCCCACAGTTGTGTAAAGTTGGCTGGATGTTCTCTGGGTGGTGGACCATTCTTAATACACACGGGAAAATGTTGAGCCTGAAAAACCCAGCAGCGTTAGCAACCAGGAAATTAGGGATTTCCACTAGATAACACAGCCAAAGTCAGAACAGCTTTCCCAGTTTGACAACAGAGGCAGCTTTGGCGGGAGAAATCAATATTCGAATATCACAGCCATCAGAACACTGGTGGGTAAGTAATACTGTGAAACAATATTATTCCACTATTAGCGGCAGATATATTATGGACATTTTCTGAAGTTACAAAGCAAAAATTCTCACCCATCTACACACAATACCTCATAATGACAAAGTAAAACTATAAATAAATAAATAAATAAAGGGGGATACCTAGTACAACTGAAGGCATTCAACTGAAATGTTGCTTCCGCATTTAACCCAACCCCTCTGAATCAGAGAGGAGCGGGGGCTGCCATAATTGACATCCATGTTAAGACTTTTATGCACATTTATTTAAAAAAATGAAATACAGACATATCTCATTTCCATAAATATTTGCACCCCTGACTCAATACTTTGTAGAAGTACCTTTGGCAGCGATTACAGCTGTGAGTCTTTTTGGGTAAGTCTCTAAGAGCTTTCCACACCTGGACTGTACAAAATGTGCCCATTATTCTTTAAGCTCTGTCAAATTTGTCATTGATCATTGCTAGAGACAACCATTTTCAGGTCTTGCAATATATTTTCAATAAATATAACTGTTTTAAAGACTATAGGCCTCTTGGTGAAATCCCTGAGTGGTTTCCTTCCTCTTCTGCAACTGGGTTAGGAAGGAAGTCTGTATCTTTGTAGAGACTGGGTGTATTGATACACCATCCTAACTTTACCATGCTCAAAGGGATATTCAATGTCTACTTTTTTTTTACCCACCTACCAATCGGTGCCCTTCTTTGCGATGCATGTGGTCAAATCTGTATTTGAAATTCAATGCTCGACTGAGAGCCATGCAGATAATTGCATGTGTGGAGTACAGAGATGAGGTAATCATTGAAAAAAATCATGTTAACCACTATTATTGCACACACGGTGAGTCCATGCAACTTGTTAATCAAATTGTTACTCCTGAACATATTTAGGCAGGCCAATATAAAGTGGTTGAATACTTATTGACTCAACACATTTCAGCTTTTCATTTTTAATTTGTAAAAATGTCTAAAAACATAATTCCACTTTGACATTATGGGGTATTGTGTATAGGCCAGTGACAAAAAAAAATCTAAATTTAATCTACTATAAATTCAGGCTGTAACAACAAAATGTGGAAAAAGTCCAGGGGTGTAAATACTTTCTGTAGGCACTGTACAGTATGTAAGCCCTTCTATGACACATGCTACTGTGCTAACGCTGATAGGAAGGTCCTGATAAAGGACTAGCTCAGGTAGCAGCTGTTTGCATGGGACTTTATTTGGTCTCACTGGAAGGGTGCAGGTGAAATCCTCATTCTGAAACCTCACCATCATCAGACAGCCATATAAGTGGGTTGCTTTCATTATGAAACAGGGAGTGACTACTTTCAATAAGAAATTTCCATTTTCATTTTTCGTTGGAAAACCATTTCCGTTGTGTGCCCTAATGTACATGACCCAGAAGTGGGAACTGTTTTTGATCTCACTAATGGATTAATTGAACATCCAGATGCGAGCCATCCCAGAGTGTCTGGTCGTCTTGAAAGAACGGCATCTATGGTGCCTAATTTGATAGACTACAATGTCTGGCAGCCATCAGCAGCCCACACACATCCTAATTAAAATGTAAATGAACAAATGTCCAGAGAACTGTTGAAAACCTTTCAGATGTACTGAAAACATTCAAGGCCAGAAATACTATGCTTCTTCTATCTAACATCAAGCATAAATTCAGATCAATTGTAAAATGCTGTAGAGCATCAACCTAAGACGCCGTTGGTGTATCATCATCAACAGGAGACCACGCAAGTTGCTGATCAATTTCGTTTACATTTTTAGCTTCCTCTATCCTCTGACTCTTTAATGCTAGATTATGAAATGCCATATGGCCAATGTAGACATAATTTGAGTGACAGTTGTTGGAATGGGGATATTACTGGCAATTGAGGGTGATCATTGCAGGCAAGTCCATGCATAAAAACTGGGTCTCTTTTTTGGTTTCTTGAGTAAGTCAGTTCCAAAATGCAGGTGTTTCAGCCTAGTTTATTGCTTTCTGTGGTGGTGGGGCAGCTAGTGGAAAATACGGAGCGTAGGGGTTGGTAATGTTCTCTAGTTCCGCCGTGATTGGCTCAGTGTTCTGTCACTCATGGGGACACTACGTCACTGCCCAATCTAAGGGTAGAGCCTCTTATCCGCTCATCGTCCCCTTTTGAGATGTACAAACTATGGCATTTGTCAGTCGAAACCACATTTGTTTTTAAGCAAGTCAGCCATGTTTTTTTTTAAGCATTAAATGAGGTTGAATTAACTATTTTGCTTCCAGACAAGGCTCCGCTGATAGCCAGGTGTAGCTGTGTTGGGACAGCTTTATGTAGGCCCAAACAGTTTGTCGGCACCGTTTGTCACCGTTATAGTGCAATTAATGTATTGTTTAGTGCTCTGGCTTTGCTGGCATGCATATATATATTTTTTTATTGTTTGCTGTAAATACTAAATACTAATTCTCCATTAGCTAGTGTGCTTCAATAGGACACAGTGGAAAGAGTCACTGTGCTACGAGTGTTGCACGGTATACCGAAACTTCTGTACTTTTCCTATACTAAAACATGAAAAACGTTTCGGTACTAGAATTGTTGTTACTAGAATGTGCCTTTAAAAATATATATATATTCTCCCCAATTGGTAGTAGTTACAGTCTTGTCTCATTGCTGCAACTCCCGTACAGACTCGGGAGAGGCGAAGGTCAAGAGCCATGCATCCTCTGAAACACAACCCAACCAAGCCACACTGCTTCTTGACACAATGCCCATCCAACCCGGAAGCCAGCTGCACCAATGTGTCCAAGGAAACGCTGTACACCTGGCGACCTGGTCAGCGTGCACTGCGCCCAGCCCGCGCTAGTGCGCGATGAGACGGATATCCCGCCGGCCAAACCCTCCCTGACGACGCTGGGCCAATTGTGCATTGCCCCATGGACCTCCCAGTCGCAGCCGGCTGCAACAGAGCCTGGGCTCGAACCCAGAATCTCTGGTGGCACAGCTAGCACTTATCCTGCACCGGGAGTCTGGGCTGTATCATGTTAGCTCCCCACTCATGCCTCCCAGAAGTTAACACACTTGAATAATGCGACATGGCATGTAGAAATGTTGAAACTGTTATTTACTGTTCACAGAACAATGTCCATACAGGCAAGAACACTTTACAACGCAAAATGATACTGGTAGCTTCCAGCTTTGTAGGTAAACTTTGATCAGTCCCAAATGGAAGGGAAACTGATTGTTTGTCATCTGTAGCCCCATGAAATCAACCAAAACAAGCTCAATAACGCAATGCATGCATACACTCCTATTGAATATGCATTGACCAGTATATTGTGAATAAGCCTAGGCTACATCTTGATTTACCCAGTTTATCAAGAGATTTACCATTCAAATAAATGACTACTATCAGGAATCAAGGTAAGACCCAGATGCAGTCTCGTCGAATTGACAATGGTTTAATATTCCAACAGGGGCAGGAAAGAGACAGGTCAAGGCAGGCAGGGGTCAGTAAACCAGAGGTGGGGCAACAGTACCGGAAGCTCTGGTCAATGACGCTCCTAACAGGAATGTTCTCCATAGCCCACCAGAGTACTCGCTCCTACCGGTGAGCCTGGTTTTTTAAAGGACAAGGGGACACGAAATGACGAAGAGTCCTGCAATACAGACAACTCTTCATGGCAATCCTGTATTGCCGTTCTGCTGGCGATAGCCCAGCTCTGCCTAGTGGCATAGGCTCATGAAGAGGAGGTGACTCTGCCATCTTTAGCAGCCCTCGGGGCAGTTCGGGAAGCTTCAGGTTCTCTCGGCAACGAGGCCATCGGGAGCTTCCGGGATTACTTGGAGGCAAGGTGGGATCCCTGGAAATTCAATTTCCTCTCCATTCGTCGTTCCCATAATCGCTCATCGATACAGATGGTCAAGCGATGAAGGAATTGAGCTCCGTAGGTAACGCCCCAGGCTGCAAGCTTGTCCTTGACACCCTCTGAGACGCCGTGCAGGAATATATGGGACAGTGCCATTTGATTCCAAGCACTCTCCGCTGCCAAAGTATGGAAATCTACAGCATAATCAGCTACACTGCGGGAGTCCTCTCGCCCGGAGAATGGGGCATCAAAAACCTCTCTCACTTCTCCCATGAACCACTCCAGACTGGCTGTTGTTCCCACACTGCAGCAGCCCAGGTGAAAGCCCTCCCGGACATCAGCGTGATGAGGTAGGCTATCTTGGCATGATCCGAGGGGAAGGAGGGCGGCTGAAGCTCGAAGACGAGGGCACACTGAGCTGGCACCAGATCTGCTGGGTCAGTCATGGCCAGTTCGTACTATCAGGAATCAAGGTAAGACCCAGATACAGACACGTCGAATTGACAATGGTTTAATATTCCAACAGGGGCAGGCGATAGACAGGTCAAGGCAGGCAGGGGTCAGTAAACCTGAGGTGGGGCAACAGTACCGGACGACAGGCAGGCTCAGGGTCAGGGTAGGCAGAGGTCAACAATCCAGAGGTGGGGCAAAGGTAGGCAAGGGTCAAAACCAGGAGGGCAAGAAAAAAAAGAGACTCGGAATAGCAGGAGCTGATAACAAAAACGCTGGTTGACTTGACAAACAAGACGAACTGGCAACGGACAAACAGTGAACACAGGTATAAATACACAGGGGATAATGGGGAAGATGGGCGACGCCTAGAGGGGGGTGGAGACAATCACAAGGACAGGTGAAACAGATCAGGGTGTGACAGACTGACATTATGTTATGCAGTTAGATTGTTTTTACCGAAGTCAAATTGATTGTATGATTGATTCACTAATGCATACATGACTGTCTAATGAAAGTCTAATGTAATGATATTGAACTCAAAAGATGCCCAACGATTGAACAGAGCAGTAACTGAATTTGGGTCTGGATCAGTGCCATTCGGTGACTTGGACTAATATGCCTTCTTGTCAAATACTAGGATATTTACCATCTACTATTCTTTCTAACCAGGACTAAAGAAAAAAAAGTTTTGAAATGTGAATCTTGCATTTCTTGCAATTGGATTAAATGGTAGTTAAAATTACTAAATGGTGAGCCTATCATCTGATGTAAGATAGGGGGGAATTACAAGTTATCAGTTTAGAGTTAAGTACATAAGAGTTAAAAAATATATACAACTTACATCTGAAAAATGTGGCAGGGTGATTGAAATAACACGTTTAGAAATGGTGTCAATATAGACCAGTGGCTCTGTCGTGTTTGATCAGGCCAACAGGTAGGCTCGTCATTGTTTTCAGTGTTAGACCGGGATCTGGGCACACCATAAAAAAACAGACAGGCCAATAAATCAAGCCCTCACTCAGGGGAGATAGTTCTGATTGGACAGGGGTAAAATGCTTCCATAACACTTGCTTTCACCATCCAACCACTGAATTTATGATTTTTCCCAGTTGTCTATCGCTATGACATCCACACTTTCCCCCCATGGAAATATGCAGAGAACAAACTTGAAGCCCAAATGTATAAACAATAGTGATAAAGATGTTTGGTGTAAAACATCCTTTAGAGGACTCCTGAGATTCTCAGGAGGCCCCCAGGTAGTAGGCTATATTGCCCCTTACTGGTGAGTAATTAAGTAAGGTAAGTAAAATCAAACTTTATTTGTCACACTATGGTGTGTGAAATGCTTACTTTCAAGCCCTTAACCAACAGAGCAGTTCAAGAAGAGTTAATAAAATATTTACCAAATAAACTAAAGTAAAAAATCAAAAAAATGTAAAAAGTAACACAATACGTAACAATAACGAGGCTATATACAGGGGGTACCGGTACCGAGTCAGTGTGCGGGGGTACAGGTTAGTTGAGGTCATTTGCACCTGTAGGTAGGGGTGAAGTGTCTATGCATAGATAACAGACAGTGAGTAGCAGCAGGGTACAAAGCAAATGGAGGGGGGTTGTCAATGTAAATAGTCCGGTGGCCATTTGATTAATTGTTCAGCAGTCTTATGGCTTGGGGGATAGAAGCTGTTAAGGAGCCTTTTGGTCCTAGACTTGGCACTCCGGTACCGCTTGCCGTGCGGTAGCAGAGAAAACAGTCTATGACTTGGGTGACGAGTCTGACAATTTTATGGGCTTTCCTCTGACACTGCCTATTATATAGGTCCTGGATGTTAGGAAGCTTGGCCCCAGTGATGTACTGGGCTGTACGCCTGTAGCGCCTTACGGTCAGATGTCGGGCAGTTGCCATACCAGGCGGTAATGCAACCAGATGCTCTTGAATGTGCAGCTGTAAAACCTTTTGAGGATCTGGGGACCTATTCCAAATCTTTTCAGTCTCCTGAGGAGGAAAAGGTTTTGTCGTGCCCTCTTCATGACTGTCTTGGTGTGTTTAGACCATGTGTGTTGGTGATGTGGACACCAAGGAACTTGAAACTCTCAACCCGCTCCAATACAGCCCAGTCGATGTTAATGAGGGCCTGATCGGCCCGCGTTTTCCTGTAGTCCACAATCAGATCCTTTGTCTTGCTCACATTGAGGGAGAGGTTGTTGTCTTGGCACCACAATGCCAGTTCTCTGACCTCCTCCCTATAGGCTGTCTTATCGTTGTCTGTGATCTGGCCTACCACTTTTGTGTCGTCAGCAAACTTAATGATGGTTTTGGAGTCGTGTTTGGCCACGCAGTCGTGGGTGAACAGGGTGTACAGGAGGGGACTAAGTACACACCCCTGAGGGGCCCCAGTCTTGAGGATCAGCGGGGCACACGTGTTGTTGCCTACCCTTCCCACACAGTATTCTCACATAGGTGTTCCTTTTGTCCAGGTGGGAAAGGGCAGTGTGTAGTGCGATTGAGATTGCATCATCTGTGGATCTGTTGGGGCAGTATGCGAATTGGAGTGGGTCTAGAGTTTCCGGGAGGATGCTGTTGATGTGAGCCATGACCAGCCTTTCAAAGCTACCGACATGAGTGCCACGGGGCGGTATGCAGGTTACCTTCGCTTCCTTGGGCACAGGGACTATGGTGGTCTGTTTGAAACATGTAGGTATTACAGATTCGGTCAGGGAGAGGTTGAAAATGTCAGTGAAGACACTTGTCAGTTGGTCCGTGCATGAATGTAGCCTGCCTGAGTCAAACCCTTTCCTATGCCATAAGAAATTGACATATCTTTGTGTGCCGTGTGTGAACTCGATCTAAATCACTCACACCTCTCCATGACTCCACCCTGCCAGGGGGAAACCGACAAAAACACACAAACACATTGAACCTGATGGACACACGCAGTTCGTCTGTGCTCAGTGACCTTGGTGGGCACCCGGAAGAGGAAGGGAGGGGACACACAGCTGACAGTCTGACAGCTGGGTGAAACTATTGCCACAGTGTCTCATCCAGCATACACATGCCACATATTACTTCTCATTATGGGCTGGGCAAAATAATACATCGCTAACATGGAATGACTGCACAAGGTTCTGAGTGGATCGAAATGTGTACGTATAAGTGAGATTTTCTTTAACCCTTTATTCCAAAACAATCTAGGCTACTCATATTAAATCATGGCTTGGCTTCTACTCTGTCAGACATACCACTTCCACACATTCCTATCACAATGCATGATGGTGCGCTCTTCATGGTTGTATTGACTGTCTTCGGCAGCAGCTCTATGTCTACTGTCTGAGTAACTGTAGCTAGTGCCTCTCCGCTTCTAACCATCGACAGGACAAGGTATCAATTCACGTACCGGGCAAGTCTGTGACAGGAGGATGGGAAAAAACAGTGGCAGCAACATGCTCTGGTCTATGTCACTTCTCATCGCGACCAATGAGAGCCCACCTTGGTATCAATTCACAATAAAAAAGGGATTACAGGATGTTAAGCACATGGCTGCCACCTGCAGCAAGGTCTGTAAATTATAGAGCGAACTGACACATTTTATTGTCAGCTATAAAAAGGGTGTCATCAAAGGACTTGAACAGTGTGTGAACTCATAGGGGCAAATGAATTGTACTCTAGACAGAGAGGCCTTTGTGTAAATGAGGTGTGTACAGTTGAACTATGATCAAAACCTTCAGAGTAAATTCAGTTTGAAGGGAATGAAATAGGCAAGTACTTCCTTGAGAGTGAATGAGGGGCAATAACATCAAATGTCCATCAGTATTTCCTCCATATCAGACCCATAACTTTGCAAATTAAAGCATTTTCATACTGCTGTGGACGGTAGTCTAATGCACGTATAGTACAAAAGTTTTCCACCAAAGGCAAAATCAGTCCTTGTTTTTGGAACATTAGTCATTTCAAAGAACCTGACATTGGGTCACTGGTGATGACTCAAAGGCTAAACATTCCAAATGTAGTATTTCTGCACACAAAAAAAGGGACATGATATTCACAAAATGACAACATATTCAAATACCCATTCTAGTTTGTGACCCAACTGGCTACCTACAGTGGTGTGTATTCATAGTGGCCAAGGATTTCCCCCCCAAAAAATCCCAATTAAAAAACAAAATTATTTATCTTTCGTCTCTCTATGTTTCATACATTTTCTTAAATTCGCAAGAAGCTGAATGTATCTCACAGGAGAAACAGAGCCCCCCTGTCTCTCTATGTGTGGGCCATCTATCTGATGCTGTCTGGTCCAAACGAGTATGACATTGTGGCCACCCATAGCATTGAAGGCAAGGGAAGCCAGCGAGCATCTGGGAAAGGGCCAATTCAAGCTCGCTTCCCTTGACACTTTATTTTTTTGTGCGCCAGGACCATTCTCAGTTGAGCTCGCTCAGTTTAGCTCAATGCTGATTGGCTAATTTTGTATACAAGGATTTGACATCACTCCTATCAAATCCCATAGAGAGCATACATAATTGACAGAAAAACTTGAATTGTTGCATCTCATTGTCCTCTGGTGGATAGTTACCCAGCTAGCTAAAATTGGCCCCTTCCTAAATTAGCCATGGATGGAGAGGTTTTACTTAATTGTACATACTGGCCAATGATTATAATGGCGATTCTGATCTAACCATTAATTCATACATTGTTGTGCCCCTGGCCTGAGAGGATGGAAGTTCAATATGTAGCCAGATGTAGACGGCTAATGTTAACTAAATAATGTTGCCCATGAATGGAAGTTAGGCTAGCGAGCAAGCATTTTAGCCAGGTATTCTAGGACAACAAAAAATACAAGCATGTACTGTATGACAGTGGTCGTTTCGTCAACATGAAAGAGAGGAGGATGGCATTGGTGTAGGGTGATTCTAAATCAATAGTAGTTTAGTGGTCCGAAAATGTCGGAAACATTAACTTGCTTGACCATGCTGTAGGTCATGTAAAATAAAGGCGTGGTTGCAAGGAATATGATCTAATAAAGAGCAAACAATGCAATTATCACAACACATAGAGTTAATTATGGCTTTTTTGGTGTGTGTGTGTGTGGGGGGGGGGGGGGGGGGGTTTACCCATGCACCACTACTGGCTACTTATCTGCCATCTTGTTGGGTTTTGGCAAACCATGTTTGTGTTTAGAAGCCTATCTGTTTTTATTTTCATCTAACCTTTTCAAGGGAGATTACTGAGACAAGCTACAGTGACAGCCAGGACCACACTCCATCTCTGCTCCAAGGAAATCATGCTAATCATGCCCGCTCATGTTGCCATCTGGTGGTCAAAACATGCACCGCAGAAATAACTTGCAATGTCATCTATCTGTATGCTCGGAGGTCTGGGCAAAATAATATATTTTTATCCTCACCCCTCCCATTGTTATCCCATCAATAAGGGCCACATATGGTTTCTGATATGTTCCTTAAAATATAAAATAAAATATAAGTCAAAGCAAGTGTAAAAAAAGTCACTGATAGCCAAAGGAGGGACACAGGTGCTCCTAAGATACAAAAAATAACTGGTCTCATCAGAGAAAATGGATGTACAGTACGGTCTGTCCTTGTAGGTTCATATTGAAAACCAAACATTATGTATTACACAGGCATACTGTTTGTTGTAAAACTCTCCCCTCTCTTACATAATCATGGAAGATGCGTGATTGGGACACGTACCAATAGTATTGTTCAGGATGTATTCTTCACGGAAGAAGTCCTTACCAGGGGGATCTCCTACCTTCCCCGCTTCAGTCACAGCTAGGAGGAAATGACATCACCAAATGCGCTCAGTAAAGCACAGAGATGATAAGACGCCCGTTTGAAAATGTAGATGACCACATCAGTACAAATCAAGATCCTGTGTGTGTGTTTGTGGATCTCAACAGTCTGTTGTTTACCTCTGATGTCTCCACCAGCACAGAAGGCTTTCCCACCGGCTCCTTTGATAATCACAATATCAGTCTCCTTGTGGGTCTAACATTTCTACGATGAAACATGCAATAGATTCAAAACAGTTTAGTACATTATGTGGATCAGTGTAAGTCAATGCTGACTGCCATCTTAGGTTTACCCATGATACACGACAACCTACTACATTTGCCCATTGGAATGCCAATGTAACTCTCATTGCATTCAAGCTATAGAATAGTTGTTGCATAATATATTTGTGTTTAAACAAGTATTTGCACGTTCCACGGCCATTAAAACAAGTTTTTCAACATTTAAGATTTTGAATGCAACCTTAACTTGCCCAATTCCCTACTGTGAATAGAGGCCTTAACAGTAAGCAGTTTAGCCAAACTGTTGCCACATTTAATTAACTACTCCTACAGTTGGCTGCTGTTGTTTGCAGGAGTGGATCTGATATGGTTTCCTGTCCTTGACCCATGGCCCTAGTGACAGGTAGCCTAGATAGTGAGAGAGTCGGATCAAGTTCAGGGCTTTGGATCGATTGGAGGTGATTACCCCAGCATTCCCCACTTTCTCCATCAGCACCTCGGCCTGACTTGACATCTTCCCCCAAACACACACAGATGCAATGTAAACACAAGCTGAAACATTTTAGATACAGCAATGCAGGTGTTAAGTAGTAGTAGCAGAACGAGCTTCATTTGTTAGCTCCTAAACCCAAGGATGAGGATTTCTATCACTCTCCTACACCACATTTCTACATGTGGTGCTGTTAATGTAGCTAATGCTTTTAACGTGCATGTCTGCCCCCCCCCCCCCCCCCCCTTAATTTATGTGGAGGGAGTATTACAACATCTGAGCCTGTACACTGTAGCTAGCTAACCGTCTCAAAGCTAAATTGATCACAGATCAATCAATTGCAAGTGCTTATCACTTGTCCTTAGACCTTAAAGATAACACAAGAAAGATGTACATGTTTTTTTTTACAGAGATTAAATGTGACAATGAACTATGGACAGTGTAAACTTGGACATATTGACCTCTTTTACATTGGCTCACAAATATCAGAGGTGAGGTAGATAAGGCTTGACTAACTAAAAATGCTGTTTAATTCTTCCTTGCATTGCAGTATGGAGAAGTCCACCAATTATTGTTAGTCACTTTGGCGAAACATATAATTTGCAGTTGGAAGACTAAGTGGCTTGACTAATGCAATGTCAAGATATCGGGCGTGCTTAAGGGGTAAGGAGAAAGCGACTGACTGTAAACGAAAGTCGAAGAGTGAAGTCGGGGGACGTGCATCGGTGCCGAAAGTCAGACACTAATGTAGTTTTCCAACAGCAAGGATCAGATCAACATAGCAGTGTTGCATTGTTTCTAAAAGGTTTTCTTTATAATGTCGAAAATACTTATCCAACACCAATATCACACACACTCACGAACCAAAATCATGGGCGTTTCTCAATATGCTTACTACCGTACTTCAAATGCATTCTCCGAGGACGTTCTCTTGAATATGTTCTTGTGAGGGCGAGTGTGGAGAAGGCATGAAATTTTACTTTTGAGAAGCACTTGCACTCCCCCTACTGTCCACGATGCATATTCAATGAACCTTCTTTTTTTAAATTTTTAAATTTTTAAATTTATTTTTAATATTTTTTAAATGTTTATTTATTTTATTATTAACAACAAATCAATACATAAAGCACATGAGGGAACACAAGCAACAATGGCAACAATAATGACGCAACAAGAGATACACAAAGCAAACATTTTACTTCATAATAATCAGCTAGATATTTATTTTTAAACAACACAATACTAATGTTTTAATGTAGGAAGAGTTCAGAAATCAATATTTGGTGGAATAACCCTGATTTTCAATGGAGGTGTCATAATACCCAAAAAACCTAGCGGTCAAACAGGGAAATGGTTCCAATAAGTTTTCCACCATTAATTTTCCCCAAGGGATGTGTTTAATTTAGGTTTAGTCTGACATTACTTTTGATAACTGCGTAAATCTCTCTAGGACAAGGTGACTTAAGAATATATTCAGCTCTATTTACTCTCAGATTCGAAAGTGCCAATTAGCATCAAAGTAGACATCATGCAAAACTAAAAATCCCTGCAAGCTCCTGCACGTCATCTCTAGCTGATACCTTTGCTAACAGGTATTTTGTCAATGTAAAACTTGCACAAGACAGTTAACATATTTGCCCATTTAAAGAAATGTAGCCTATTTATTCATCACTACATTTAGCTAACATTAGATAGTTAATCCAGAGATTCGTAGTCTCGTCCAGATCATCATTGAATTTGTAGTTCTTTATGATAGCCACTTTAGCAGCTAATTAGTATTACATTTTTTTACACGGTTACTAAAACGTAACGCCAGGGTAAGCCACTCACGCCGCCAAGCTTACCCTAGTAAAACTGACTATCCTACCGATCCTCGACTTCGGCGATGTCATCTACAAAATGGCTTCCAACACTCTACTCAGCAAACTGGATGCAGTCTATCACAGTGCCATCCGTTTTGTCACTAAAGCACCTTATACCACCCACCACTGCGACTTGTATGCTCTAGTCGGCTGGCCCTCGCTACATATTCGTCGCCAGACCCACTGGCTCCAGGTCATCTACAAGTCCATGCTAGGTAAAGCTCCGCCTTATCTCAGCTCACTGGTCACGATGGCAACACCCATCCGTAGCACGCGCTCCAGCAGGTGTATCTCACTGATCATCCCTAAAGCCAACACCTCATTTGGCCGCCTTTCGTTCCAGTACTCTGCTGCCTGTGACTGGAACGAATTGCAAAAATCGCTGAAGTTGGAGACTTTTATCTCCCTCACCAACTTCAAACATCAGCTATCTGAGCAGCTAACCGATCGCTGCAGCTGTACATAGTCTATTGGTAAATAGCCCACCCTTTTTCACCTACCTCATCCCCATACTGTTTTTATTTATTTACTTTTCTGCTCTTTTGCACACCAATATCTCTACCTGTACATGACCATCTGATCATTCATCACTCCAGTGTTAATCTGCAAAATTGTAATTATTTGCCTACCTCCTCATGCCTTTTGCACACATTGTATATAGACTCCCCCTTTGTTTTCTACTGTGTTATTGACTTGTTAATTGTTTACTCCATTGTGTAACTCTTTGTTGTCTGCTCACACTGCTATGCTTTATCTTGGCCAGGTCGCAGTTGCAAATGAGAACTTGTTCTCAACTAGCCTACCTGGTTAAATAAAGGTGTTCTCAACTAGCCTACCTGGTTAAATAAAGGTGTTCTCAACTAGCCTACCTGGTTAAATAAAGGTGAAATAAAAATAAATAAAAAATAAAAGCCTACAAGAAATACAGCCCTTATTTTATGTTTTTCTAAAATCCCACATGGGAAAAATAAATGGTGGAAATACAATTGGAACCGTTTCCTTGGGGTATTATGACTCTTAGTGTGTTACTCTATAGTGTCTGTGACAACTTGGGAAGTCGTTTTAAATTAGTCCATTTTCTTCTTCATTGGCTGATTGCTCCCAACTCATAGGAATCCCCACCCAGTTGGATACTTTAAAATGGAAGCACTCAATGACAATGTCCATGCTAAAACGGGTTTTATAAACTGGGTGGTTTGAGCCCTGAATTGGCTGAAAGCCGTGGTATATCAGACCATATACCATGGGTATGACCCCCAAAAATATTTTACTGTTCTAATTACGTTGTTAACCAGTTTATAGTAACAAGAAGTCGCTTTTGGGGGTTGTGATATATTGCATCAAGCCTAAAAACAGCCCTAAACTGTGGTAAATTGGCATTTTATACAACGGGTGGGTCTAATCCTGAAACTAATCCTGAAACATAATAATTTTGCACGCCCAATTTTTCAGTTTTTGATTTGTTAAAAAAGTTTGAAATATCCAATGAATGTCGTTCCACTTCATGATTGTGTCCCACTTGTTGTTGATTCTTCACAAAAAAATACAGTTTTATATCTTTATGTTTGAAGCCTGAAATGTGGCAAAAGGTCGCAAAGTTCAAGGGGGCCGAATACTTTCGCAAGGCACTGTACCTGGCCTGATGACCTCTGGCTGTCCCCAGTCCACCTGGTTGTGCTTCTGCTCCAGTTTCAACTGTTCTGCCTGCGGCTATGGAACCCTGCACCTGTTCACCGGGCGTGCTACCTTGTCCCGGACCTGCCGTTTCGACAACCTCTCTCTCTACCACACCTGCTGTCTTGACCTCTGAATGCTCGGCTATGCAAAGCCAACTGACATTTACTCCTGAGGACTGGCCACACCTCAGAGCCTGGTTGCTCTCTATGTTTCTTCCTAGGTTCCTGCCTTTCTAGGGAGTTTTTCCTAGCCACCATGCTTAAACATCTGCATTGCTTGCTGTTTGGGGCTTTAGGCCGGGTTTCTGTGTAGCACTTTGTGACATCTACATGATGTAAAAAGGACTTTATAAATACATTTGATTGATTGATTTGTAACAACCTGTCTTCGATCAAATAAGCCTCACATCGAAAATGTGCAATTACATTTTTTGTTGACAAATTCGACTCGCTCATTAACCTCCATACAAAAATTCCTCACCTCACGTGGGTTTATTTTCATTAGAAAGATTTTGGGCGGAGTAAATCCTCTCACTTCACCGCTTCCTGTCTGGTCTGATCCTCTCTGGAAGTGGGTAACTACAACCTAAAATGGTTGGGTGTGTCAAAAGAAATAGGGGTGTCAT
The DNA here is from genome assembly GCF_002021735.2 of Oncorhynchus kisutch. NCBI lineage: Eukaryota > Metazoa > Chordata > Actinopteri > Salmoniformes > Salmonidae > Oncorhynchus > Oncorhynchus kisutch. Next base: position 9,667,618 of record NC_034199.2, on the reverse strand, counting down.
ATCAAATCAAATCAAATTTTATTTGTAACATGCACCGAATACAACAGATGTAGACCTTACAGTGAAATGCTTACTTACAAGCCCTTAACCAACAATGCAGTTTTAAGAAAAATACCAAAAAAAAAGAAAGAATTAGAAGTAACAAATAATTAAAGATCAGCAGTAAAATAACAATAGCTAGGCTATATACAAGGGGTACCGGTACAGAGTCAATGTGCGGGGCACCGGTTAGTTAATTAGTCAAGGAAATTGAGGTAATATGCACATATAGGTAGAGTTATTAAAGTTACTATGCATAGATAATAACAGAGAGTAGCAACATTGTAAAGGGGGGGGGGGGGGGGGGCAATGCAAACAGTCTGGGTAGGCATTTGATTAGATGTTCAGGAGTCTTATGGCTTGGGGGTAGAAGCTGTTTAGAAGCCTCTTGGACCTAGACTTGTCACTCCAGCACCGCTTGCCGTGCTATAGCAGAGAGAACAGTCTATGACAAGGGTGGCTGGGGTCTTTGACAATTTTTAGGGCCTTCCTCTGACACCTCCTGGTATAGAGTTCCTGGATGGCAGGAAGCTTGGCCCTAGTGAAGTACTGGGCCGTACGCACTACCCTCTGTAGTGTCTTGCGGTCGAAGGCCGAGCAGTTGCCATACCAGATAGTGATGCAACCCGCCAGCATGCTCTCGATGGTGCAGCTGTAGAACCTTTTGAGGATCTGAGGATCCATGCCAAATCTTATCGAAAGAAAGTAGGAGCATCGAAAGCGCACATGTAATTGGTCCGAAATTCTGTCAGTTCTTGCCAGTGAGTGTAGAGATTCGTGGAGACATCACTGTAGAGGAGGGTGCATCGAACAACTGGCATCGAAATTAACTTGAGGGCGTTGCGGAAACTCAGAATAATTGTGTAGTGAAATCACTCACACTGTGGCAAAAAAATTGCATGTAAATGCACGTATCTTAACATGCTTTCATGTTGTTAACATTTTCCATGTATCATAGCATTGCGGTTGTGTAGGCTACTGTACGCAGGCTAGCAGGCTAGGCTACTACTGTGCGCAGGCTACTACTGTGTCAAAGATTAAATTAGTTGATGTCCCTTTTCTAAACACAGATAGCAAGCTTGCTGAAGGGCAGACCTATTGCGCTTTCAAGACAACTGGTGTCGCGTTCAAAACAACTGGGAACTCGGGAAATCTCCAACTTCCGACTTTGGTGTTTTCAAAACAACTGGGAACTCGGTAAAAAAAAAATTGGACAGGGAAATGTTTTATTTGAATAGTCATCCAACTCAGGAACTCGGGCCTCTTTCTAGAGCTTCGACTTTCTGACATGAAGATTACTGACGTCATGATTTGACCTTATTTTTTTCAGAGTTCCCAGAGTTGTCTTGAAAGCACCTTATGCCACATTCAAGTCCTAGTCTGAATTGGGAAACGCGGAAATGTCCGACTTGCTAATTGGTTGTAGTTATACACTTGCTGCTTTCAACCTGTTAGCCAGTCGGGCATTTCAGAATTACCTAGTTCTAACTAGCAAGTGAATATGGAAATAAGGCGCGTTCCTTTGACCAGGCGTTGCTGACACATGCCAGATCTTACAATGCCTGGATAGGTATTTTATAAATAAACAGATATTGGATATAATGACGAAACGCTTGTGTGCACCTACTTACAAAGTTAGACCTGAACGGTAGCTCAGCAGGTAGGGTCGGGACTGATAGAGCCTTCAAACTATATAGCGTCGGGTCATTTATATGTTATAGCTTTGTCGCATCCTAAACAATGCCATGGATTCACAGTTTTTGAAAAATAGTGAACTTGTTAGAGCAGGGCCTGCGTTATGGGCGGGCCTTAAGGGGCCTGGTCCACCCTAATGTACCTTCCGGTCCACCCTACCATACCTTCTTGCCCATTCAAATAAAATATTAAAATATTGATAATTTATTTGACCGAGATGCACGCCGACAGAAAGACCCATCATTGTCAGATAAAGTATCCGAGCAAGCGAAACAGCGACTCTATGTATCAGTATTTGTAGCTCATGTAGGCATATCTGATGCTGTCTGGACCTAAAGAGTATTTCATAACATTCTCTTTTTTTTGTCAGACCGTGTCAGATACATGGGCTACATATTGTAACACAGAAGGGTGCTGATGCGGTCGATCAGATGCAATTTTTGACAAGCGTGCGAAGTGATTTGTTTTACAGTCAGATTGAAAACATCATGACAGGTTGTGCTCATGGCACATTAAAAGGTAGGCTAATACAGTTAGTTAAATTACATTACTATAAAGCCCACAATATAACCGCTAAAGCAGTCATTTGGACTGCTCATTAATTTAAATTCGTTTTATTACTCTGCCATTTTAAGTCATGCCCCCCTCTGTCCTTGACTTTTCCTAAATAAATAAATCTATATAACACACTGTCGTTGTTGGAATCTTAATATCACAAATAGAACTGATGTTATAGACAGTTTTAGGAGGGCATGTCATTTTGTATAGGGTTTTCCCCATTGCCCCTCCTCTCGACAATAGGACCTGCCTGCTCCACTTTTTCTCCCAATAGTTAAAGATGCTGTGCCGAGTTGATAATCACCCCGATTATTGCCTCGAAAGTGAACCTAAACTATACCGAAACGAATTTCACACATATAATTACAGATTAAATAAATTAAGTATAGGCTAAAGTATGACGGGGAGAATGGAGGAGTTGATGAGCGAGGGGAAGCAAAGGTGCATAATCATGTATTCAGCAGCTGTAAATGAAGAACAGAACGGGCCATTCAATTGTATTTATATATTCTAACTATAATCTCAAAATGTTATGTACTATGTCAATCTACTCTGGCCTATTTGGGAGTACCCAGTGAGAGTGTGCGTCATTTACAATGGCAAGAAGACCAAGACGAACGGATGCCCTCGTTAACGTTCCTAAAACATTTGAATGAAAACGACTCAGATGGTGGGTGAAGAAATGAATCATGATGACATCTCCTGGTGAGTATTCTGCTGATTCTGAGCCTCAACCTGAACCTAGACCAATGAGGACTAAGCGGGGAAAAAAGGCAGAACTGTGCGAACTGAGCAGGTGACCACACCACCATCAACACAAAATGTCATCACTGAGAAAGCAGGCCCTACATCTCAAGCAAGAAACAAAATCAGCAACACTCAATTGCTTTTATTGTTAAGGCTATGTAACATGGACATGCTCCAACTGATAATTGAATTTGGACTGCTGTCATATATAGACTTGTATTCATTATGCCATTATTGTCATGTCTTGTCATATTATGTCTTGTTCCTGTTCTTTCTCTTCACTCTGTCTCCCTCTGCTGGTCGTATTAGGCTACCTTCTCTTTCTCTCCTCCTCCAGCTGTTCCTCATCTCCTCTAACTACCTCGTTCACCCTTTTCCCACCTGTTCCCTTTTTCCCTCTGATTAGGTCTCTATTTCTCTCTCTGTTCCTGCTTCTTTCTTTGTCAGATTCTCGTTTGAGTTTCTCATGCCAGAACCAGACTATCGTCTTGTTTGCTTCACCCTTGTCCCATCCTGTCGGAATCTGCCTGTTCTTCTGATGCTACGTGTGATCAGGTACCTCTGTCCGCTACGACCCGCGCCTACCCAGAGAGACCAGCAGTCTGTCGCCGCAACCCAGCTATTCTCCTCTGCTGCTAAGAAGGGGACTCTTTTGTAAATATCAGAAGGACTTTCTGTTTCATTTGTCGCCCTCTCTGAGGGTTGTCTATTTTGCCATTTTCTACATCTGAAGAGGATCTATGTCTTCCCTGTGTTTTTACATTAAAGGACTCTGTTTTTGTTAAATCGCTTTTGGGTCCTCACTCAAGTGCACAACAATTATTGCTTTTGTGATGATTTTCACTATTATCAAGCACACTTGGCGCTTGTAATGATGTTTAGGCTACTGATGTTTTCGTAATTTGACCATGCATCTTGCTGACCGAGTCTTGATGGTTACGATATACATTTTTATTTTGAAGTTATAAAAATAAGCTTATACCGGGTTCCAACACCAATGCTTTCTGTTTCATAGATGTATTATTTTTATTTTTTACATATATCCAAAAAAGGAGATCCCGTGACAAAAACGTGCCCCCCTATGGAAATCAAATGCCCGTCCAACAGATTCGTTCTGGCGCGGGCCCTGTGCTAGAGGCAAACCTAACAGTAATACTACTTCTATCTGAACATCAAATGGTGTTTATTGCTGACCAGCAGACGTCACTAATGTACATTGTGTTAAAAGCTTTGAGTCATTTTCCGGCACAATTTGGTGAAAGCCCCAAAGGCTTCAGAAAGCCTCGTTTTCCCATCACTACTTCAAACTTCTCTGCAAGTTTACGTTCAGCAGAGGAAGAGGCTACGCGAGTGGGGTTTCTGTGCCCAAAATCTGTCTACGTTAAGCAGATCATTAATTATTAAGCAAGTGAGGAGTTTTTGAATGGGGAGGGGGGCAATTGGTGTCAAATTTTGTCCATATAAAAATGAATTGTTATTTTAATACGTGAGGCTTATTTGATGTATTAGAAGTTTCTTATGCTTAGGTTTTAGGAGTGTACTGATATAAGTGTGATGCATGTGACATCCCAGGGCAGTGGCGATTTTAGCATGTAAATCTTGGTGGGGCAAACCTAAACATCTATTTAGGGACCAAATTATTAGAGTGAGGCACATGGGCTACTAACAGTTTACTACACAACATACACTTAGTATTACTTTCTTAGCTACAGTATACATGTCTCCCTGGCATATTATATAATTTATGCAGCAGCATACAATACATTCTTTGGAGCAAATTTTGTTATCAAAGTCTTGCGTTCGACAAGGTCGAATCATGATGACGTCAGTGATCTTCGGGTCAGAGCTCTAGAAAGAGGACAGAGATAAAAAAATAATAAAAAAAACATAAAAAGAAAGGACAGAGTTCCCGATTTGCAATTCCGAGTTGGATGACCATTGAAAATGCATATTCCCAGTCAGGGCAAATTTTTTTCCAGAGTTCCCAGTTCTCTTGAACTCACTGAAGTCAGATTTCACAGTTCTGAGTTTACAGTTGTTTTGAGCGCGGCAGAAATCATGCTGGATTGTTTATCCTTTTAAATTTGGAAAATGGACCCTTAATCCCAGACTTGGAACCACAAACCCACTCCACTGAATAGCAGGCTAGTGATTGCTTTGCAATGCTTGCAGTTAGCCACTATACTAATTCCTTCCAAACCACTCATTGTTGAATTTGCGATTTCCAACTTGTTGTGTAATGTTTATGTCCAATGGCTAATATGTTTTATCTATAATTTTTCTTCATTATTTGTCTTCATATGACAAGGATTAAAAATAATTTGCCAGTAGATTGTCGACTAGATCCATGATGATGACTACTAGCTTGCTAGCTAAGATTTTGAAAGTATGAGGTTGACATGATCAGTCCAATCAAAGCTACTGTAGATATAACGTGATTTCACGTAATTTTATCTGTGTCCAATGACCTTGAGCCCTCTTGGATGGGCACTTCTAATGTAACTCTCTATGGCAGCACCCTTGGGGCTTGAATTTTCGAGCTTTACTCTTAGATTTGGGTGCGACGTGGTGTCCCCATGAGTGACAGAACCCTGAGCCAATCACGTTGGAACTAGAGAACATAACCCAATCACACCCAACTAGAGAACATTACCAACCCCTCTGCTCCGTTTTTTCCACTGGCTGCCCCACCACCACAGAGAGCACTGAGATAGGCTCAAACACCTGGAATTTTGAGCTGCCTTACTCAATAAAGCAACAAAGAGACTAAGTTTGTATGCAGCTTTATTAACTTAATGATATATTTTTATTTTTTTATATTGTGTGCAAACTGATATGTGACATGTATTCATGTCAAAATAACATGCAAAACAGGCAACCCGCCCACATTTGAGTTTAGGTTCCTACCAATCAATGTTTAGGAATGCTTGACTTTATGAGGAAACTATGCAGGGTTACAATTATAGCTTGGCTCGGATAACCAAATACCCATAAACAAATCAGAATTCCCCAGGTCCACAATAATTGAAATATCAAAAACGTATACTGTGGGTTGTAGTTATGATGTACACAGTAATTGGACGGTTATTATTATTTTTTTAATCATTTTGGCATACAACAAGAAAAAATAAGTTTCCCTCTGTGTCCTTTAATTATTTTACATAAAAGAAACCATCATGCTTTAAAAAAAATCTGATATATCAGCGGGAGAGATGTGGGTTTGTAACATCCATATATTAGGGATGGGGATTAGGGATTGGTTCTGGGGCTATAGTAAAGCACTGGGGAGAGAGATCCAGGTCTCTTACGGCTGATAAGAGGATAAGTCATGTCCCTCTGACTGCAGGCTCTAGTCGGAGTCACTGCTGCAGGAGCTGCTTGAACTCTGGATGGAGGAGAAACAGAAAAGGAACACCTTTAATTCAACATAAATTATTTCAATTGAACAGAGTTTTTTTACTATGGAGCACTTTCAATTAGTTTTAGACTAAAAAGATCTCTTACCCCATGACTCTGCTTCCCTTTCTTGTGACAACCCCCATGCCAATGCCCATGCTTGTGCCTGTGCCTGCATCCATGACCGTGCCCATGACCATGACCGTGCCCATGACCATGACCGTGCCCATGACCATGCCCATGACCATGCCCTCCGCGACCATGCCCTCCGCGACCGTGCCCTCCGTGTCCTCCATGACCGTGACCTCCACGATGCCCGTGACCATGATCATGGCCATGATGTCCGTGCCCGTGACCATGATCATGGCCATGAGGTCCGTGCCCATGATCGTGCCCATGCCCATGACCTCCATGGGGACCCTGTACTGGATAAGATGGTGTCACAGGGTAGCAAGTGGAGGGGGGCTGGTAGGGAGGGCATAATGGGGCCATGATGGTACCAATGGTGCACCCGCCAGGGTGTCCCCCACCTGGCACTGGCGGTTCGCACCCGCTTGGGTTCACGTTGTAGCCAGAGGGATGCTGGTTTCCTATACAAGGAGAGATTTATATAGAATACGAGCCAAATTACCTACACTATAAATTGAAAGAGAGGTAGAAACAAATTAAATGGGTCTGCATTTACAAACATTTACCTTGGTTGTGACCCCACATCTCGATGTTTCAGATCAAAACCCTGAAATGGAAAAAATATTTATACTTATTTTAATGATTTATTTAAAATATTATATTTTGGCCCCGCTTTCGACTAGTATAGAACCTAGAGTTAGAGATGGAGGAGGTCCTTGTCAACATATTGCTACATTCAGTCACATCTAACCAGTCTGACTGGTTGTGGAAAATGCTGTCTGCAAACATATGGAACAATAGTGTCCTAGAAAGATATGGCTGCTGGCTGCACACTAAGACCAATGTTCCTTACCAGGGAAAGTAACAGTGGGGTGTTGGCCAACATATATTTTTTTTATCCTTTTGCAGTGCTTTTTATTCATGTAGTTGCCAGGTAAATACTGTCTGCAAAGATACCTTTATAAACAGTTTTTCTCAGGTACTTATAAAAGATAATTGTTTTGACATTAATGTCAAGATACTGTATATAATATGGTATTTCAATGGATTTCCACTGGCTGGAGCATTGAAAGCACTGAGGTAATCAGTAAGCACCTAAGTTACTGAATTAATTGATATTTTACGCAGGTACTAAGTATTTATCCCAGTATTTGCTGGTAAATTAAGCACTGACACGGATCAAATAAACTACTTTCTTGATTACTTAAGAATAAGCATTATAGCAGAAATTGTACTTTTCCAAATGGAATACAAACATTTTAGCTTTGTTTTGTTTTTGGTCTTTTATTTCATCTGGAATAAACATTTAGGAAACGTATCCCTAAGTAGATAAAAAAAAATACTTATTAACAATTAAAGATATACAAAGAACATATTTCCCTGCATTGGCAATTTTAGTCTCCCATAGTTCAAAGTACTGTAACACAGCAATCAAAGTGCTATCTGTTAAACTCTATCAATCATGTTTTACATGTTTCTTTAAAAAAACATTGTTTCAAAAAATAAATATTGTCAAAATAAGGCATATTTAGAAATAGTGTACTTACTGAGATGTAGTTCCTGTCAGGGTTCTGTCTGCATGGCTTCCCAGAGAAATAACTCGTAATTATACTGTAGAGAGAGACACACCTCCACACCTCTCGTCATAAACTAAACATACATCTCTCTTTCTCTCTCTGTGTGTGTGTGTGTGTGTGTGTGTGTCAAGGGGACGCGAGGGGGGTGGTAATAGAAGGGTAGTCATTTTTGTGTTTTTATGTAATTTGATGAATGTATAAAATAATTGGCCAATATTTGTTTCATTTTACAAAGAATTCAGTTTTAATTGAATAGTGCATATGGTCCATTGGGTTTTACGTAATGTAGTGGCTTGAAAAAGTATGTGAACCCTTTGGAATTACCTGTATTTCTGCATAAATTAGTCATCAAATTTGATCTGATTGTCACGCCCTGACCATAGAGAACCATTGTTTCTCTATGGTGTAGTAGGTCAGGGCTTGACTAGGGGGTGATCTAGTATTTCTATGTTGTGTTCTAGTTTTCCTAGTTCTATGTTGGTAAGCTTGGTATGGTTCCCAATTAGAGGCAGCTGATTATCATTGTCTCTGATTGGGGATCATACTTAAGTTCTTCATTGTTCCCACCTGTGTTGTGGGATATTATTTTGTGTACCACGTAGTCACGGTTTGTTGTTAGTTTATTGATTTATTGTTGCTAAGTTTCACTTTATTAATAAATTATGTGGAACTCAACATCCACTGCGCTTTGGTCCGTCTCTCCACACGTCCATGACACTGATCTAAATCACAACAATAGACAAACATGTATGTGCGATAGGTATTTTGCAATTCAGCTTTTAGCTGCAATCTTCTCTTATCAGGTATTAATATTTTTGTAAGTAATATGAGAAATACAAGCATTAAGAATGAAGATTAAAGACAGATGGCAATAAATATCTGGTAAGATGAGTCTTCCAACCATCAAATGACTCACCCTACACACAAAGTATGAGTAATTGGGAAAGTTCTGAGCATTGGGAAATACTGGGCACTTTTTAAAGAGTTGGCATTTACAAATGAGATGTGGAGAACAGACCTGGCAGAAAATAGTTGTATTTTGTTGTGGTAGTTGAATATAGTTTCAACTAATAATCCACTTTTCTTTGATATTCAAATACAGGTCTCAGAAAACCAAATAATATTTTATAGTATTTTGAATACCTCTCAGAAAACCAAATAATATTTGAAAAAATATATATACAGTGTGGCCGCAAAGTATTTAGTCAGCCACCAATTGTGCAAGTTCTCCCACTTAAAAAGATGAGAGGCCTGTAATTTTCATCATAGGTACACTTCAACTATGACAGAAAAAAAATCCAGAAAATCACATTGTAGGATTTTTAATTTATTTGCAAATTATGGTGGAAAATAAGTAGTTGGTCAATAACAAAAGTTTATCTCAATACTTTGTTATATACCCTTTATTGGCAATGACAGAGGCCAAACGTTTTCTGTGAGTCTTCACAAGGTTCACACACACTGCTGCTGGTACTTTGGCCCATTCCTCCATGCAGATTTCCTCTAGAGCAGTGATGTTTTGGGGCTGTTGCTGGGCAACACGGACTTTCAACTCCCTCCAAAGATTTTCTATGGGGTTGAGATCTGGAGACTGGTTAGGCCACTCCAGGACTTTGAAATGCTTCTTACGAAGCCACTCCTTCGTTGCCCGGGCAGTGTGTTTGGGATCATTGTCATGCTGAAAGACCCAGCCACGTTTCATCTTCAATGCCCTTGCTGATGGAAGGAGATTTTCACTCAAAATCTCATGATACATGGCCCCATTCATTCTTTCCTTTACACGGATCAGTCGTCCTGGTCCCCTTGCAGAAAAACAGCCCCAAAGCATGATGCTTCACAGTAGGTATGGTGTTCTTTGGATGCAACTCAGCATTCTTTGTCCTCCAAACACGACGAGATGAGTTTTTACAAAAAAAATCTATTTTGGTTTCATCTGACCATATGACATTCTCCCAATCTTCTTCTGGATCATCCAAATGCTCTCTAGCAAACTTCAGACGGGCCTGGACATGTACTGGCTTAAGCAGGGGGACACGTCTGGCATTGCAGGATTTGAGTCCCTGGCGGCGTAGTGTGTTACTGATGGTAGGCTTTGTTACTTTGGTCCCAGCTCTCTGCAGGTCATTCACTAGGTCCCCCTGTGTGGTTCTGGGATTTTTGCACACCGTTCTTGTGATCATTTTGACCCCACGGGGTGAGATCTTGTGTGGAGCCCCAGATCAAGGGAGATTATCAGTGGTCTTGTATGTCTTCCATTTCCGAATAATTGCTCCCACAGTTGATTTCTTCAAACCAAGCTGCTTACCTATTGCAGATTCAGTCTTCCCAGCCTGGTGCAGGTCTACAATTTTGTTTCTGGTGTCCTTTGACAGCTCTTTGGTCTTGGCCATAGTGGAGTTTGGAGTGTGACTGTTTGAGGTTGTGGACAGGTGTCTTTTATACTGATAACAAGTTCAAACAGGTGCCATTAATACAGGTAACAAGGGGAGGACAGAGGAGCCTCTTAAAGAAGAAGTTACAGGTCTGTGAGAGCCAGAAATCTTGCTTGTTTGTAGGTGACCAAATACTTATTTTCAACCATAATTTGCAAATAAATTCATAAAAAATCCTACACTGTGATTTTCTGGATTTTTTTCTATAATTTTGTCTGTCATAGTTGATGTGTACTTATGATGAAAATGACAGGCCTCTCTCGTCTTTTGAAGTGGGAGAACATGCACAATTGGTGGCTGACTAAATACTTTTTTGCCCCACTGTATATATATTTGATGGCTACCAAATACTTGATGAAGAACCAAAAACTACAACAATTAGTTGAATTAGTCTAAATATATTATCATACGCACATGGTTTGGAGGGCTCTTAGATATGAATCTTAATATAGTCTATAGCCTATAATATAATGACCTCAACATTAGAATAGACCTCTTTTGCAGCTTCAAAATGACTAACAAATATATTTTCATAATGAGTGAGACATAAGGTAACACTTGACATCAAGTTCTTATTACAATAGCAACATTGTTGTTACTTACATAGGACTTTGGGAATTGATTTATAATGGCATAATAATGGAGTTATTACAGGTGGAATAAGGAACAGCCACTATTCCTCTTGTGCACAGTAGTTAAAAACTCTTAGCTCATTGATATGCAATTAAAATGTTCATTTCCAAAGTTATGTAACAACATGCTAATAAAATGTTGCTCAAAGTAATTACAGTTTTATTATACAGGCACAAGAAAAGTTGATATCATTGATTGGTTTGACTTGATAATGTACACCTGGGGAAATGGACATTCAAAGGAGGAAAAAAAACAAATGTTTTGTTGTCACATACACAGGAAAGGTGCAGTAAAATGTGTTATTTTACAGGGTCAGCCATAGTAGTATGGCCCCCCTGGAGCAAATTAGGCTTAAGGGCCTTGCTCAAGGGCACAGACAGATTTTTCACCTTGTCGGCTCGGGTATTCAAACCAGTGACCTTTCAGTTACTGGCCCAACATTCTAACCGCTAGGCCAGAGTTTCCATAACTAGGTCCTGCCCTAGTTTGTGTGTGCTCTATTCATTCTATTTCTATCTTCAACATGCAATTCCAGATACAGCCCTGCCATTAGTTGAAGGCAGCCAATCCAATAGTTTCTGAAAAGTAGTATGGTAGAAAATTACGAGATTATGTTTTACTACTGTTTATGCATCGAATAAGGTTTCTCAGTACTCCCTCATCTATGTCTGTGTGTCCTGAGTTGGCCTCTGGGGTTTTGGGCTAGCAACTGATTTATGATGGTCTTGTCCTCTGTCGGAGCCTGCATTCCATAGATTGAATTGGCGTTTGTGTACTCTTGAGGTACCAGGGAGGAGATGGCTCTAGTACGGACAGCTGATAAGAAGAACCTTGTCTTAGGGGTCAAACCCAGGTTTCTATACAATTAGTAGGGATGCACGATATAATCGGTAAGCATATCGGAATCGGACAATATTAGCTAAAAATGCCAACATCGGCATCGGCCCGATGTAGTTTAACGCCGATGTGCAAAACTGATGTCAATGCTGACGTGTAAACATATATAACGTAGGTAGATGACGTAATGACACCACACAAAAATACAGAGCTACACATAAAACACAGCATTCCTAACCTAGCCTACAATGTCTTTTGTGTGGATCTATTTTGAAGTTTCAAAGGAAGATAAAAAAAAGGCCATATGCTAAGTTTGTGCTGCTATTATTTCCCTAGGAGGGGAGAAAGTGAAATCTTTCAATACCACAAACCTAATTACTTATTTGAAAATACATCACCCCCAGACGTTCAGTGACTACTTAGAAGAAAAGCAGAAAAAAAACTAAGCACACACTTCAAACAACTAAACAAGTTCAAGTCAACGAGACAACTCAAAAGGCGAAATCCATTAACGCCAAGATAATATAATTCATTGCTCTTGACAATCAACCGTTCTCTGTTGTGGATGATGTTGGTTTTCACCGACTGGTGGGGAACCTCGAGCCCCAGTATACACACTACTAAGTAGGAGCTATTTTTCAGATGTTGCCCTACCGGAGTTACACAGTATTGTTGAAACGCATATCCATGAGCTACTTGCTATGGTCGCCACTGCTATTAGCTTCACGACTGACATTTGGACCAGCGATGTCAGCCCCATACCGCTGTTGCCGTCTCAATGGCATTTGAGAACATGTTTGAAACATGAACACACTAGCTAGCTCCATTCGAACAACTGACTCGAGAAATAAGCTCCTCAATTGCGTCTGCAGCAGACGTGATACCCTCTGTCATGGCATTGAAATGCCTGCTCAACAAAACTGCCGATACAGACCGTGGGGTTAAAACTTCTACTAGAGGCTGTGAACAAGTGATTCAGTGGCATTCTCTCTGAGCCTCTTTACTGTATTGCCACTATGCTCGATGCTAGGTACAAGGACCGCTACTTCGATGCAGGCAAGAAACAGGGTTTATGTGAAATTGTACCGACACAGCTGGACAAGAAGGAAACAGACACAGTGACAGTGCGCCCCCGAAGAAGAGGACCCAAGACAGAAGAGGCCACGGACAGACAGCTGAAACTTCACTGCTTGACATGTATGGGGAAATCTTGGTTGAGAATGAAACGTCTGAACAAATGAACAACGAAACAGCACAGCAAGTAAGTGAAAGAAGGTTTTGATTATCTTTTTACTGGTAATGGGGACATACGTAAATGCCAACCGTCAGTGTGTGTGTGTGTGTGTTTAAACTATTTAACTGTTCTAGAATGCTTAAAAGGCCGCTAAAATGTTTAATATCGGTATCAGGGTTTTTGGCAAGGATATCGGCCCAAAATGTCATATTGGTGCATCCCTAACAATAAGAACAGGGAGTCGCTGACCAGCTCAACATCTTTCTCACTTGGTTAGAATTTCCACGACAGTAGTTACTTTCTGAGATCTGTGTTGAAATTGTTTAGAAAAAGTAGTCCATTTCTGAGATCTGTATTCAAATACGTTTTTTGGGGGATCCGTATTCACATCCAAAGTAACAATTTGTTCCCCCTAAAAAAAGGAACTTTGCACAAATCCTATTTAAAACAAATTATTCCAGGTCTGGTGGAGAAGGGGTTGAATGAGGTGAGTACCAGCATTCTTATTGGCAGTCATGCTTCAGGAACAAAACAAATTGGATGTGGCATGGGGGAGGTGAAAACAGAAATGTACCTATCAAGCATGCCTTTCTTTGGAATGCCTATTGTGCAACACTTCTACTGTGTGTTATCATATGACCTCCCTTCACTATTGCTACGATTGACAGTGACAGATAGCTTTTTGTCCAGATAGCTGCACCCTACACCCACACAAATACGGACGCACGCACACACACACAAAAAGTTGAAAGTTACAAACTCTCCCCAAAACCGCACCTTGAATTCCATTAGATACTTTGATTTGGCAAATTTGGTGTGTGTGTGTATTGATGCAGGACGGGTCACGGGCTACTGGTTGGTAGGTTTGACTCACACTGTTCTCCCACTCAAACATCATCAGCTGTTGCAAGAGAGAAATAGTGATTTAGTGAAACCATCCAAAATGACTTTATTCTGCATTTCAAAATAAGATTTCATTACAAATCAATTACATCAATAGATTTTCAGAAACTAAGATTGATATTAATAGGCAACATGGAAACACTTTTATTTCAGCACTATTTACAGATTGATTTACGGGCTCGATTTTGATTTTCATAATACTGATGCCAAAATGACACCCTCATTTCTCACATAGCAGCTAAAAAGGTTTGTTTCGAAGAGTTCAGTTCCACCAAAATGTAAGGCAAGAGGAATGTTAAAATAGCAGGCAAGGTAAGGTGATCCCAAGGTTGAGGTCTTTTCAGGACTCACCCAGTAGAAAAATTGAAAAACGTAACTTTTACGAACAGGGTTGGGGAGGTTACTTTAGAAATGCAATCTGTTACAGTTGCTAGTTACCTGTCCACAATTGTAATCACTAACTTTTGGATGACCCAAACTCAGTAACGTAATCTGATAAATTAGTTAAGTTACTTTTAGATTACTTTCCCCTTAAGCGGCATTAGAAGAAGACAAAAATGAATATTACCAATTGAATGACATCTATTGCAGGATAAATCAATGTTAGAGTTTACAAAGTTCTGGCAATAAATAGATGTTGCATTTTACTTTATAGTTATGTAGGCTTATTTTAACCGATAGCTTTCTACTTTAATATAGATAATAAAATAAGTAGGCTACATCTTCACATTGAAAATCAAGTCTGTCAGATTTCCAATCCTTCCAATTGATTTCATACCCCTTGGTCTTCAAAAATAGGACTTGGAAAAGTGCTATTTGCATGTGAAAAATGATTTCCATATGCTGCATTTGCTATAGGCCTATTGTTTAAGCTTTTGTTGGTGACACTTTGATATCTCAATAATTTGCAGCTGTTTAAGTCCATCAAAAGTGTGTGTGTTTGAGTATGTGTCCGTTAGGCCTATGGGCATTTTTCTTTTATCAGCACGAATTAGATTGAGCAGCAGTGTGATTCACATCAATGAGCTATATAGATATCAATAATAAGTGAAATCCTAGCACCCGTAGGCTACAACACTGCTGTCATCCTTACCTCCAAGCGTTTATTCAAATTGGATGAATAATCTTTGATGCTGACAGCAGTCGCACCATTGGAAGACATAGCTTGGACTGTAGTCTACAAAAGCCTATTCCTGCTCTTTTCCCGCATATCATTAAACACATTTGGTGTGTAATGGTCTCTGACTCTCTCAAGCGGAACACATTTAAGATTATTTGAATGTTATTGAGGAAGAAGTAATCATCTAGTTTTTCAAAAGTATCTGTCATCTGATTACAATATTTTAGCTGGTAACGGATTACAGGTAAAAAATACTTTTAGAATCAGTTACATTTAACGGATTACATGTAATCCATTACTCCCCAACCCTGTTCATGACCGTTCTTTATGTATAGATTAGAAAGGGCACTGTTCCAATCCTTGCTGACCTCTTGACCTTTAGGTGACCTCTGACCTCACAGCTTCACCTTCCCGGCCAGAGGGCTGGAGGGGAAGAGGTTAAAGAAGCGTCCCAGCGTCCACACGGTGAAGACGTTCCTGTAGGATGTGTAGCTGATGGCACAGCTCTTATTGAATACTCCCGAGATGTTTTCCTGAGGAGAGATAGGCCAAAATACAGTTGTGGTCATCTATAAAGCTTCAGGTTATTCTTCACAGTGTGTATCTCCAGTAAGAATACTCTACACTGCTTCTTGGGCTCCAAATATACACACTGACACAATCTACAATACAGTACATGAAAGAATGACAGACATCCAGAGGGCCAGACGTTCAACAACAGATTATGCTAAACAATTTGACAACTTCATGCTTGAGCCTTGGGTGGAGCTAAGCACTGAGCACAGTGTGACAGGAGGCGGGGACTCACCTGTGGCCAGTCTCCATTGGGCAGCTGCTTGTCAACCAACAGCTGTATTCCTCTCTCAATCACCTGTGCATCTGGGTACCTGCCACAGAGCAGAGAAGAGATTGTGGGTCTACAACTTAAACATACTGAGGATGATTGGTCCCACTTTATATCATATTGTTTTAAACCATGTAGTTACAAGGTAGTGATGGGTTCTGACTCTTAAACTTGAAATATTGTTAATTATCAGGTATCCTATGGAAATGAGGAGTGCCATAGTCTGGTTTCTATACCAGAAGTTAATGATTATCTGTAGGGGGAATGTATATGGTGGAGGCAATTGTGCTTGGAATGTACTGAGGAAAGGAAAGGCAATCACATGGTTAGAGTCACTGATAAGGGTGAAGAGAGGTGGTTTAGTGAGGAATGGGGGTTGGGGTCAGGTCACATTAAGGGAGAAGGAACAGTTTATTGCCCGCATCACTTAACTTCCTGCCTAGCAATAAAGATGTTAAGAGGGAAGGAGGATGCTTCACACAAATTGGGGTATATATACACTTGTGCTGGTGGAAACATGTATTTGTCTGTTCTGCTGTCCGACCCTTTGGGTGAATAAACTTGGTTTGAGCTTTTATAGTTGTCTGTCATTTTTTACCCTGTTATTTAGAACCTAACAGTAGTTATTAAAGGTAGTTACAAGGTAGTCTCATAGGTAGTTACAAGGTAACATAAATTCACCCCATTCCGTACAAATGTGCGCAATCGCAACATTCAAACGAGGCTGCAAAGAAAAATAATGGGACTGTAGCGACTGTGTTGACTTCAAAATCTGGGGTGTGAACTACGTTTCTATTCAATCGTTGATCGACATGATAATGGCTCTATAGTATTGGAGAAAAGTTTAAAAAAACTGACATCGTGACGTGTCATGCCGTAATGTACAGCACGCATAAAGCAACTATTTCTGTCTTTACAATCTCTCTCCACCAGGTGTAGCACTTCTCTCATCATTTACATTTTTTGTGTCTCCACTGCAAGCGATCATGACTCTCAAAAGCCGCTGTTTACTTCTGAAGATCACTTTAGCACCGCCCTGAAAACCTGATTCAAATTCGACACAAACCTTCAAAATGTAATGACACATTATATAAACTCTTTATAGTGTTTTATTTACATTTTAGAGGCGATAAGGTGATAAGTTGGACAGATCGAGTGAAAAAAAGCAGTTTCCCCACACGACATCTCTCTTTCTTACTATCACGCATTAGTTTCACTTCTCCACCCGCCATTTTAAAAATGACCCGACGGAGCTCATTGCCTTCTTGAGTCATGCAGAAACGGGCAACGCAAAGGACTCGGCATGGATTTTGTTGGAAAGGGGAGAAATTGTGCTTTACAATGGTATTGACATTACAGTTGATCTGGAAGTATTACGTTTTTTGGGTGCTAAAAATAAGGTCAATTGTACGGACCAAGGCGATGTACAAAAGTGAGTAAGTTTACGTTAGTTAAATAAGTCATTACAAGGCAGATACATAAATAGTTACTGTTACCTAGCAGCCATGAGGCCCAGCAGGGCCCAGCAGGTGTTGTGGATCTGGGAGTTAGCACTCTGCACGTAGCGACGCTGCTCACAGGACTCAAAGTCCTCACCCCAGCCCCCATCCTCCATCTGGTGGGCCACCAGGAAGTCACAGGCACTCTGCACCTCCTTACACACACCACCGCTGGAGAGAGAAAGGAGACAGAAACAGACAGAGAGAGAGAGAGTGGGAGAGAGGGAAAGATGTATTTTTAAAGGTTTGAAAAAACAATTCCACAGACATTCGTGTTTCCTTTGAATGTGGTGTGTGCGTACAAGTCTTCCTCCGGCACTAAGGATCCTTACCCATCATGGTAGGTGTGACCCATGCAGGCAAAGGCCTCCAAGCCGAACCAGACCCCATAGGTGAAGCACACTCCCCAGGATCTAGGCAACACACACCACAATAAGAAAGCACTAGGGTTGAAAAAGTACAGTAGGATTTCCTGCCTATTCCCTCCTGATTCCGTGAAGCTTCCAACCGGGATTTCTGGAAAACCTTTTTGGGGAAAGTTACCAGAATTTTGCAACTCTAGGAAGGACACATAACTAAATAGTCCGTATGACGCAGAATAATGAATAACAACATGACATTCAAATCACAGGCACTGGCATTCAAATCACATGGCATTCAAATCACAGGCATTCAAATCACATGGCATTCAAATCACAGGCACTGGCATTCAAATCAAATGATATTCAAATCACATGGCATTCAAATCACAGACACTGCCATTCAAATCACATTGCATTCAAATTACATCCAGAGTCCTGACAGTCTTCAATAGCCTCCTTTACTTGTATCCTTTCCTTTATGACCACTGTTTTGGACTTGTTAGATGGAATCAACATGGAGAAGACCTATCCATGTTATCTCACCCATCAGTAGTCATAGGGCCCTAAATGATTCCTTATGACCTTCGATAGCTTTATATACCTAGATGCCCAATGCTTTCCTTGGTCATGAAGTAAAGGAGACACTCAGCCATGATATATAGTGCATTTGGAAAGTATTCAGACCCCTTGACTTTTTCCACATTTTGTTAGGTTACAGCCTTATTCTAAAATTGATTAAATCGTTTTTTTCTTATTTTATTACACACAATACCCCATAATGACAAAGCAAAGTTTTTAGATTTCTTTTGCAAATTTCAATTTAAAAAACAAACAGAAATATCACATTTACATAAGTATTCAGACCCTTTACTCAATACTTTGTACCTTGCTACAAGCTTGGCACACCCTCTATTTGGGGAGATTCTCTCATTCTTCTCTGTAGATCCTCTCAAGCTCTGTCAGGTTGGATGGGGTGCGTTGCTGCACAGCTATTTTCAGGTTCGTCCAGAGATGTTCGATCGGGTTCAAGTCCGGGTTCTGGCTGGGCCACACAAGGACATTCAGAGACTTGTCCCGAAGCCACTCCAGCATTGTCTTGGCTGTGTGCTTAGGGTCGTTGTCCTTTTGGAAGGTGAACCTTCTCCCCAGTCAGAGATCCTGAGTGCTCTGGAGCAGGTTTTCATCAAGGATCTCACTGTACTTTTCTCCATTCATCTTTGCCTCGATCTTGACTAGTCTCCCAGTCCCTGCCGCTGAAAAACACCTCACCGCTGGGATGGTGCCAGGTTTCTTCCAGACGTGACGCTTCGCATTCAGGACAAAGAGTTAAATCTTGGTTTCATCAGACCAGAGATTCTTGTTTCTCATGGTCTGAGAGTCCTTTAGGTGCCTTTTGGCAAACTCCAAGCGGGCTGTCATGTGCCTTTTACTGAGAAATGGCTCCCGTCTGGCCACTCTACATGTAGACCTGATTGGTGGAGTGATGCAGAGATGGTTGTCCTTCTGAAAGGCTCGCCCATCTCCTCAGAGGAACACTGGAGCTCTGTCCGAGTGACCATCGGGTTCTTGGTCACCTCCCTGACCAAGGCCCTTCTCCACCGATTGCTCAGTTTGGCTGGGCAGCCAGCACTAGCAAGAGTGATTCCTAACTTCTTCCATTTAAGAATGATGGCGGCCACTGCGTTCTTGGTGACCTTCAATGTTGCAGACATTTTTTGGTACCCTTCCCCAGATCTGTGCCTTGACACAATCATGTCTCGGAGCTCTACGGAGAATTCCTTCGACCTCATGGCTTGGTTTTTGTTCTGACATGCACTGTCAACTGTGGGACCTTATATAGACAGGTGTGTGCCTTTACAAATCATGTCCAATCAATTGAATTTACCACAGGTGGACTCCAATCAAGTTGTAGAAACATCTCAAGGATGATCAATAGAAACAGGATGCACCTGAGCTCAATTTGAAGTCTCATAGCAAAGGATCTGAATAATTAAGTAAATAATGTATTTCTGTTTTTTATTTGTAATAAATGTGCAAACATTTCTAAAGACCTGTTTTCCCTTTGTCATTATGGGGTATTGCGTGTAGATTGATAAGAACAAAAAAATATGTAATCAATTTTAAAATAAGGCTGTAACGTAACCAAATGTGGAAAAAGTCAAGGGGTCTGAAAACTTTCTGAATGCACTGTAAGTGAGACCGGAAGCTACTTACCCTTCCCATGACCCATCGTGCCTCTGCACCCTCCGGCAGTACTCCAATCCTTCTCTCAGAGTGGACCTGAGTTAAAACAGTTAGAAAAAGTGATGCTTTTAGGCAGCAACTTGGAGAGGGTTAGGGTTCCAGGCTAGAGGTATAGCATGTGTGTGTGCGTGTACCTGATCTCCTCTGTCCGGTATTCAGGGTACACGTGCTGGAAGTGTCTCAGAGCCTGCATGACTGCTGAGGTGCACTCCACATAGGTGTAGTCTATCATGATGTCACCTGAAAGAAAGAGATTGGGGGGGGTGGTGGTGGGAGAGAGTACAAAGCTTGTATTTATATCAAAAAAAGCTATTATATCCATAAATACAACACAGGGAGCGGGGTTGGGGGGGGGAAAGACTCACCAAACACCTCTGAGGGGTTGAGTAGCTCCAACAGTCTCCCTCCTCGCTTGGTCTCATAAGTGGCAAAACCACCGTCTCTGTTTCTCATGCTTAGCAACTGCAACACACAGTCAACCAGGGCAAGTGTCAGTATTGTATGTTGCTTTTTTGTTGTATGATGGAATCAAACATGAGCTGAGAATTTACATTATTATCAGCACCGTGAGACATCATCTTGAAAGAAGTTGAAAGTTGGGGAGATAGAAGAGAGGAAAATACATGAAAGATCAAGAAAAGCCCCTGACACGATATATCAAGTTGTGGTAAAACTGTGATTGGGTTGTACAGTAGATAGAAGTTAGTTGGTGTTGCCACTGACCACATTGACGGAGTCAAACAGGCGCTCTGAGGGGACGTGCTGACTGATGAAGGGACAGTGTTCCTGCAGAAGCATTACTGACTTTAGGCCCTCTGCCGTGCAGTCGGCCACGATCCAGCCACAGTCCCGCGTGCTGAAGGGGAACCCTCCCTGATAAACACACATTCATGCATGTAAGCGCGCATAGACAAACACACACACACAACCATGCAGGACACACGGATGTGCAGGACAAATACACACAATCACTCACACACGACCATGCATGACACACGCACACAGTCTTACAGGACAAACACACCCATACAGGACACGCAGACACTTCCTCTGACTGGCAGTAATGGTTCACCTTGTTCATCTGTCTGTAGTATTTCTGGTATTCTGGGGGGTTGTCTGGTATCTGATGAAAGGAGAAAACTGGTCAGACATCGGAAAAAAATACATATAAAAGCAACAGGTGTATTAGGAACCGAGGAATGTGTGCCCTCAAGGTGTTTTGTCTGGCAGCGAGCCAATACACTAGACTCTGTGACCTGTGTGAGGAACTCAAGTCCATTTCCTGTGAAGCTCTTACCTGTGTGGTGGTGAGGAACTGGTGGGCGTGTTTAAGACACTCTTCTAACCTGGGGCTGTCCTGAGCCCCTGCCTGAATGACCCCAATTGAGGGAAAAACACAAAAACATTACAAATCCTCTCAACTTTGACATCTTTACAGTTATCAATCATCACATGAATGGAGAGTAATGCACGCAGAACGTAAAGCATGATGAACAAGTCAGATGGGTTCTTTGTATTCTTTGTAGCGTAACATGAATATCTCACCTCTAGGAACGCCTGAGCTGCGAAAGCCGTGTCCCAAAGCTGTGATCCATTGGTTCCCTATAGGAACACAACCAGACTGCATGTCAGGAAAACAGGTCAGACATTAAAAGTGGTTGTTAGTGCTTTTCTGTCTACTTAATTTGGGTCAGGAAACCAGCCCATAATGCAAAAGATTAACGACATTATGTATATCATGGCTAGCCAATACCCAACATACCTGCATTTTCATACCATCCAATCCCAGCCTATCGCAAAGCAGGAAATGGAAAACAAACATGTAAATAAACACGCTCACAACCTACTGCATTGTCACATACAACTGACTCACTAACTGACTGACCAGAGGTAGTCTGGGATCCTGGACACGTGCTCCTGGAAGGCAGCGGAGGAGGGTCCGTCCACGTGCCAGCGCACCAGCATGTTGATCGTTTTGGAGATCTGAGGAGTGAAACTAGGCGTTAAATCACCGCCACGTAACAACTGACACACAATTCTGGATCACCTTAAACCATAGTGTAAACTGCCAAAACAGCATTAAAGATGGAATCCGCACTAGGGGAAACAGCGCCACTAATGTTATCCGCCCCACGGCCGTTGTCGTTTTTGTTTCGTTGAAGAAGCAGAGGTGGGGAAGCGTTGCATATCGAGGTAAAGAAAAAAATCCAGTACATATGCTTCTGTTCTACCGCCCGTGCAATGATGTCTGAGGGGAAAGAACTGTGTTCATTGTTCGCAGTAACTGCTTTGCTGTGATAATATTGCAAACCAATGTTTCACAAAAAAGGATTCCAGCTGGGAAGTGCAAGGAAATACTACATAATCCTAAAACACAAGTGGCATAAAAAAAAAAAGGTGCTTCGATTAAAGTTCAGTTTCTTACTGGGCCGATGCTGATGCACTTGGTGAAACGGTCGTCAGCCTGTATGTGGTCGTACAGCTCTTTGACCGCTCTTCCTCGTAGACTGCTGCTGTGGTGGGCCTCATACACGTTCATGACCACTGAGGAAGAACAGAGAATTCAAGGTTACAGTTATAACGTCGTCACAAATGACCAATCACAAACTATTAATACGTTATGTGCAGTGCTTACTGTAAGCCACGGTGAGTAGCGTGCTGTGTGGTGTGTACATGTCACATGCTGCCACATTGTTCCGCTGACCAGGCCAGTTGATGGTGGCATAGTCCTGGACATACAGCTCCTATAGAACAGAGAAGGATGCTACTAAGTCCATGTACTCTATTGCAGCTCCATCTTATTCTAGCTGATCTTTGGGGCTGTGCCTACGTGGGCAACTTCTGGCCGGAGTGAGTGGAGCACTATGACAGAAACATGTCGCCCCCAGGTGGGGTGAAGTAACTACTGCACCTGTCTGAGGCTGAGCACCAGGGGGTCCTCCTTGGCAGCAAACCTGACAGCGTAGCAGTAGCTCATAGGGAGGTAGACCTGGCGACAGTGGCACCAGAGAGTGGATGGGTGAGCAGGGAACCAGGTAGGGAACAGCCTGAATAGAGGACAAAACATGGACCAAAGAACAGGACAAGTTGAAACATAGCTGAGGGAATCAATATCCCAAATCAAGGTTAAAGTTCACAAGTATTCAAGACTGAGCGGCCTATCGAATTTCAACTTTTATGTATAGGTGCTATATAAAGGCAAATTCAAATCTATGTAAAATTCTGATCAAATTTGTATCAGGACATCAAGCATACCACATCTCCGGGAGGAGCGTGTTCATTCCTTCCCAGCTGTACACATTGAGGATGGCCAACCAGAATTTACCCCAGGAGGGGATGCCAACCGCGCCTCCTGTACAACAGACAGACAGACACACAGACATGATCTGACTCTACAATTGGTAACAATTTCACCTCTTATGAGGTTAAAAGCATTTAGACACTTTTTATTTCAGGTTTAAAACATATACAGGTGATGCTCTCCAACATTCCCCCCACCAATTTTTTTTTTTAAACAGTTAAATAAGACCTTTGTTGTGCAGGTTGTTCCTGGCCCTAACCATATCCGGGTCATCCGGTCCCACTCCCAGAATCCTCAGGGTGGTGTAGCTGAGGGCCGTGCCAAACACTGTGGACTTGTCTTCAATGTGTCTGACAAGAAATTACCAAAACACAACAATAAGAAATCTTTGAAGCTTTGACTGCGCTGATACTCACAAGCCTCATAAGCTGTGGTAGAAACATTGCTAATTAAACTACTGGAGAATATCTAAACAGTGTGCGTGGGCATCCCTCTTATTTTCACACTGTATTTTGGGGTAGAAGTGAAGGAGCGCAGTGATGAGAACACTCACAGGCCCCAGCCTCCATCAGCCAGCTGGACAGAGCGCAGGTATCTCACCATCTCCTTCTTCCAGGCCTCAGGGAGAGGGATCTGGGTTATGTGACAGGTGATCAGGAGACCTGAGGATAGCCCAGACAAACAGACAGACCCCTGATGTCACCTCAGATGTTGTAAGTACAGATGTGAGTCTCATCGTTAACTTGTGTTTTTACTGTTTTCATAACCCATGTATTACATTATAACTACCATGGCATAATGTACACGATAATGCACACCACGTCCGACCCCATCCACTGTTATTTTCCCATGGACATGACACAATAAAACTCAATGACCGTGCTTGTTATGTGTACATACATTATCTGTAAATATGGAAGTGAATATTGGATGGCATTATGCAGACATTTAATTTTACGAGATGCATACTGTACTTCCTCTGAAAGTGCATCTAATTGTGTGTACCTGGTAGCAGGAAGAGGGGTCCTCCGTAGTCTCCTGCCCAGTGGCCATCTTCTGCCTGGAGCTGGCTGTAGAATGCCATGCCCTTCAGGGCTGACTCCACTGCAGTGTGGGCTGAGGGAGAGCCAGGGATGAATTTACTCTGTAGAGGGGCATAGGTACTGTCACAACAAAGCATGGGTCAAAGGTCACAACACTAATGACGAGCTCGTTAGAGGAGAGATTTAGTTCCACCTTTTGTTCTTGTGGGGCCCAACTATTCTATCATTGAATTTATACTTCAACGAGACATATGTATATAAGAGGTTAGGATGAGAGAATATGCACTTATTCTTGCAAGGGTTTCAACCATATGGTTTATGGCTTCAACTAATAATATATTATAATAATTTGGGGGGTGCTTATATTTTACCTGTTAAATTTATATTGATTTAAGTCAATTAAGGAACAAATTCTTATTTACAATGAAGGCCAACTAAGGGGACATGTAGGCAATCCAAAAAATGCAATACAAGTGTGAAATGGAATGTTATTTATTTCAATTTTTTTGCATTTCAACTACCCCTGAGACACCCACAGGGAGTGGGGTCACAATTGTACAGCACCCCTGGAGCAATTAGGGTTAAGTGCCTTGCTCAAGGACACAGCTACAGATTTTCCACCTGGTCGGCTCCAGTATTCGAACCAGCAACCTTGCGGTTATTGGCCTAACGCTCTAGCCTTAAGGCTACCTGTCATGCCTAATGCTTACACTTCAGATAGCCTAGGTCAGTCTGTTCTCATGGACTAGACCTAACATAGTAAACGTAAATCAGAGACACTGAAATTAGTATGTAATGTTAGGTTTCATATGGTTACATAAGAGATGTAGACCTAATTTTTCAACTACTTAGCATGTCTGCTAACCCTTGCCCTAAAGCTTAACCTAACTCCTAAACTTAACCCTAACCCCTAGCTAACGTTAGCCACCTTGCCGGAATTTGTAACATACACAATATATACAAAAGTATGTGGACACCCCTTCAAATGAGTGGATTTGGCTCATTTGGCCAGTCAGCCACACCCGTTGCTGACTGGTGTATAAAATTGAGCATACAGCCATGCAATCTCCATAGACAAACATTGGCAGTAGAATGGCCTTCCTGAAGATCTCAGGGACTTTCAACATGGCACCGTCAACGTGGCACCGTCATCCAACAAGTCAGTTAGGAAAATGTCTGCCCTGGTCAACTGTAAGTGCTGTTATTGTGAAGTGGAAACATCTAGGAGCAACAATGGCTCAAACGTGAAGTGGTAGGCTACACAAGCTCACAGAACGGGACCGCTGGTTGCTGAAGCACCTAAAGATCGCCTGTCCTCGGTTGCAATATTCACTACCGAGTTCCAAACTGCCTCTGGAAGCAATGTCAGCACAATAACTGTTCATCCGGAGCTTCATGAAATGGGTTTCCATGGCCGAGCAGCCGCACAGAATCCTAAGATCACCATGAGCAATGCCAAGCATGGTCTGGAGTGGCGTAAAGCTCACGGCCATTGGACTCTGGAGCAGTGGAAATGCATTCTCTGGAGTGATGAATCACGCTTCACCATCTGGAAGTCCAACAGACGATTCTGGGTTTGGCGGATGCCAGAAGAACGCTATCTGCCGAATACATAATGCCAACTGTAAAGTTTGGTGGAGGAGGAATAATGGTCTGGGGCTGTTTTTCATGGTTTGGGCCCCTTAGTTCCAGTGAATGGAAATCTTAACGCTACAGCATACAATGACTTTCTAGACGATTCTGTGCTTCCAACTTTGTGGCAACAGTTTGGGGAAGTCCCTTTTCTGTTTCAGCATTACAATGGCCCCGTGCACAAAGCGAGGTCCATACAGAAATGGTTTGTTCGAGATCGGTGTGGAAGAACTTGACTGGCCTGCACAGCCCTGACCTCAAGCCCATCAAACACCTTTGAGAATAATTGGAACACCGACTGCGAACCAGGCCTAATCATCCAACATCACTGCCCGACCTCACTAGTGCTGGTGGCTGAATGGAAGCAAGACCCGCAGCAATATTCCAACATCTAGTGGAAAGCCTTCCCAGAAGAGTGGAAGCTGTTATAGCAGTAAAGGGGGGACCAACTCCATATTACTGCCCATAATTTTGGAATAAGATGTTCAACGAGCAAGTGTCCACATACACTACATGACCAAAAGTATCATACGTTTGGCAAATTTGCAGCTTGTTATACATTTAGCAAACTCATAACATATAATGCTAATTGTAATTCGTAACATATCATATAAAATGGGCGATGGACATCCACAAATTAATACATACCATATGAAACGTAACATCATACTAAATAGTGTCTCGGATTTACGTACAGAATAAAAGTAACTTCATACTAATTCGTGTCTTGGTTTTGGACATTCCCAATGGCTAGTGAAAAATAAACATGGATGAGTATGTGTACCGTATCCAAACCAAGTGAATGGGCTTCAAGCATAGTCTGCTCCCTGTCTGATGTGTCTTGATCCTCTACATAGCGCCATGTCTGCCTGCCCTCTGTGTTACTCAGCCTCCAGCGGGTCAGGTCTGTCGCTGGCTCGGTCTTGTACGGCCCCCCCCTCCTACGAAGGCATCTGAGGGTGCAAGAATTGACAGCGCGCGTATGCGTATGGAATTCATGGGCGCGCGTATCCACTGGGGACACACTGGTTGAATCGACGTAATTTCAATGACATTACGTTGAACCAACGTGGAATAGACGTTGAATTGAAGTCTATGCCCAGTGGGTGTGGCGCTTGAGTAATTCTGCACCACAATTTGTATTGTACATAATGGCCTTTGTTGACATTGATAGTCGTTGACATCCTGTTCCTTTCCTAATGATCATGCATGTCCTTTCTGATCCAAGTTAATATTGTGAAAGAGCACAAAGCAATCAGCTACCAATCAATTAGCAAGTTATAACTTCCTACAAACGTTTACTTTTATAGCATATATAATTTCATACACATAATTGAACATGTTCGTTCTGTACTTACGTTCCCTCGGTCATCATTAAAACCTTTTGAATGAATTAAATCGTCCGCAAACTTCAGCTGATCCACAGGATCGGCCCCCATTTGTGATACTGTGGGAATTGAAGTTCTCTTTTCAAAATATTTCCGTTGGATAAACACTAACTTGTGCCACAGAGGACTACCCTTCCCATGGTACCAAGCAGTACCACCCGAGGTGGTTTTTGCATGGAGAGATATGAGCAGACAAACGACTGTCCAATCACAATTTAGAGAGGCGGGGAAATGGGCGGGGTTTCAATGTAGCGCTCTAATGAGTGCTCGAACATGTTGCTTTCGTGAATGTGAGAGCTTTACCATAAAATAAATAGATATGTCAAGAGTTTACCTTTATTTAACTAGCCAAGTCAGTTAAGAACACTACATGGCAACATTCATCACAAGACTTATTTAGATTACTATGACAAATATAACCCCAGCATTTTAGACAAATATAGCTCAAAATGAAACATAGGCACAAACATAACCAAAGTAATTCATTTGGGTCAATCCACAAAATATCCCTAAATCAGTTAACATGGAGAAATATGATAATAAACCATCCTTGGGATAAAAAAAAAAAAACATCTACAAGAAGACTAAGCAACTAATTACAACAAATACATAATCGTGGATATAAACTTAAGTCATGTCAGGTCTGTCAAGCAACTGCATGTGTAGGTCACTGAGATCCACCCGTTATAGGAAGGCAGACACATGGAACAAATCAGTTCCCTTTCATAATGCAAAACTACTTAACAAAACTAAAAAAGAAAAAGCAATGAATCTTTCTTCTCAATTAGAAAACCAACATTTTAAAAAGTAAAAACACAGTGACAATATTATGGGTTTACATTTTCTGACCACAATAACAGATTTTCAGATGGCAACAAGTCCAAAAAGCAAAAGCTAAGGCCTTTAACTAAGTGGTGTGATATGACATGAGATTCAGTCCTCGACGATGTTCAATAAGCTGTTCAGCTTGAGCCCGCACGCAAGCTCCTCCTCTCGACTGGCTAATAAAAGCCTATCCAATTCCTTCAGGCGCTGCGCCATGGATACAGGAGCACCCTTGAGCCAATCGCGCTCTGCTTTCTCCAAAGGGTCTTCTGATTCTGCCTCCTACAAAAAAATAAGACATTGAAGAATATCAGTTAAGTCACTCTGCTATTGTACTATTCATCGCAAATGCTCACAACACTTGGGTGAGAGAGACAGTGGGAGTGGTGAAAAAAGTACCCAATTGTCATACTTAAGTAAAAGTAAAGATGCATTACTAGAAAATGACTCAAAAGTGAATGTCACCCAGTAAAATACTACTACAGTAACCATATTTGGCTTTAAATAAAAGTATGTATTAAAAGCACATGTAATTGATTAAATGTACTTAAGTATCAAAAGCATAAATCATTTCACATTCCTTATATTAAGCAGACGGCAAAATGTTCTTGTTTTTTAAATTCACGGATAGCCAGGGACACAGTCCAACGCGTAAACAATTTACAAACAAAGCATGCGTGTTTATTGAGTCTGCCAGTACAAATTCCCCCCCAAAATAAGTATTGTTTTTACTAAAGTACTGTAAAACTACTGGACAGTGGTTACAGTATATAGTGTGTTGTGTATATTGTTTTAGTAGCCTACTTAGTGTGTTGTGTTTAACACATGTTCAACAGTGTAAATGATCAATTACAGTGCTTTCAGAAAGTATTCACAACCCATGAATTTTTCTAAATGTTGTTGTGTTATAGACTGAATTTCCTTACAGCTGTGGGGCTTTCTAGGTAATTGTAAGAGTTTTGCATACCTGGATTTGACAATATTTGCACATTATTATTTGAAATTCTTCAAGCTCTGTCAAGTTGTTTGTTAATCATTCCTAGACAGCCTTTTTCAAGTCGTCATAGATTTTCAAGCAGATTTACGTAAAAACTATAACTCGGCCACGTGTTTTAGGTTAGGTGAAATGTGAATTTGTCTCCCAGTGTCTGTTGGAAAGCAGACTGAACCAGGTTTTCCTTTAGGATTTTGCCTGTGCTTAGCTCTATTCCACTTCTTTTTATAATAAAAAAACTCCCTAGTCCTTGTCAAAGACGAGCATACCCATAACACGAGGCAGCCACCACCATGCTTGAAAATATGACGAGTGGTATTCAGTGACGTGTTGGGTTTGCCCCAAACATAACTATTTGTATTGAGTACAAAGTTCATTACTTGACCACATTATTTGCAGTTTTACTTTAGTGCCTTATTGTAAACAGGATGCATGTTTTGGAATAGTTTTATTCTGTATAGACTTCCTTCTTCTCACTCTGTCATTTATGTTAGTACTGTAGAGTAACTACAATGCCATTGATCCATCCTCAGTTCTCTCCTATCACGGCCTGTTTTAATGTCACCATCGGCCTCATGGTGAAATCCCAGAGAGGTTTCCTTTCTCTCCGGCAACTGAGTTAGTAAGGACGCATGTATCTTTAGGTGGTGTATCAATACACCCAGTCACTACATAGTGTAATTAATAACTTCACCATGCTCAAAGGGATATTCAATGTCTGCTTTAACTTTCACCCATCTACCAATAGGTGCCCTTCTTCGCAAAGCATTGGAAAACCTTCCTGGTCTTTGTAGTTGAATCTGTGTTTGAAATTCAATGCTCGATTGAGGGACCTTACAGATAATTGTATGTGTGGGGTACATAGATGAGGTAGTCATTCAAAAATCATGTTAAACACTATCATGGCAAACAGAGTCCATGCAACTTATTATGTGACTTGTTACCCCTGAACTTATTTAGGCTTGCCATAACAAAGGGGTTGAATACTTATTGACTAAAGACATTTCAGTGTTTCATTTTTAATTAATTTGTAAAAAATATAATAGGCCAGTGAATTTTTTTTATAACCAATTTTAAATTCAGGCTGTAACACACAAAGTAAAAGGTTGTGAATACTTTCTAGAGGCACTGTAAATTAGATATTTCTGTATTTCATTTTCAATTAATGTAATTTTTTTTATCTAAAAACATGTTGTTTTCACTGTCATTATGGGGTATTGTATCTAGATTGTATGTACTTTCTCAGGGCACTGTAAGAGTGTTTATGTGTGTGCATATATATGTGTGCATATATATGTACGCGTGTGTGTGTGCGAAGACAGTCGTACCTGTGTAGCAGTGGACGCACCACCAGAAGTACGTATGGGGGTCATGATGTTAGTCATGGAGAGCAGGCTAGAGGGCATGAAGAGGGGCATGGAGAGAGAGTCCAAGGGCTCTACCTCTAGCCAGCGCTGCAGCTGTTCCTCACACCTCTGGCTGTGTGCCCTCTCCTCCTGGAGACCGTGGAGGACCTTGTGGGGCAGCAGGTCCCGGAGTGAGGGGGTGTGTGTGATGTCCAGAGTGTGGCAGGGGGCAAAGCGGTCCGGACGATCCACCAGGCTCCGGAACAGCTTCTGTCTGAGAGGAGGGAGAGCTGCGAGGCCTCCTGGACTGGCTCTGAAGAAGGGAGAGAGAGCTGCGAGGCCTCCTGGACTGGCTCTGAAGAGGAAATGATCATTTTTCATTTATCAATTCACTGATGGGAGTATAAGCCAACAGACTCAGTAGATTTGAGTGAGAGAGAAATATAGAGGGAGAAAGAGAGACAGAGTCGTGAACCAGTCTCCTCCTTACCCCTGTGTCTCCTGCTGCTTCTCTCTGTGTGTGAGGCTGACCGCCTCCGTCCACTCTGCCGGGGGCTGGAAGCCCTTCAGTCCCTCCTTGGGGAAGTAGACCAGGACCTCTCCATCTTCTGTCACTGCATCTGGAACAGCACCACCGGAGTCTTGGGATTAAGTTTAGCTCTTTACAAATTCCAATGCAATAAAGGCTTTTTAACTTGTTTTCTTCATACAGTACTTTGATTTCTCAAATCCTGCTGAAAGCTCAGTATATTCTGTCTAGCATAAGGAGCTGCATTTGTCTTTGGTGCGGGAAATGTCACCCAAAGTGCTAGAATAGGCCTTGAGTAGAGCAGACAGAGTAGATAAACCTATAGTCATCTCACCATCACAAACTGGGCTGTCAGGGGGTTGCCAGTCCTTCAGCTTATGGTCTATGCAGAGAGCCACCACCTCGTCCCAGGGGACCTGCTGGAAGGATGGGCCCTCCTCCTCCCAGTGGTCCTGGGCTCCAGCCGTAGAACAGCGCACCCTCTCCAGGAGGTTCTCCAGACGAGACATGAGGAGGGGCTGGCTGTGGCGTGAAGTTGGGATCTGGCCGGCGTACTGGAAGATGGCGGAACACAGCTGGGGCCAGGAGGCTGGGGGGAATTTTATTAATGAGATTAAAGAGTAGATGGGAGGGCAATGTAAACAGTTGTAATTTGAGCAGCAATAAGGGATAAATGTTAGCCTGGGTGCCAGTCTGTTAGG
This sequence comes from Oncorhynchus kisutch, assembly GCF_002021735.2. NCBI lineage: Eukaryota > Metazoa > Chordata > Actinopteri > Salmoniformes > Salmonidae > Oncorhynchus > Oncorhynchus kisutch. Next base: position 9,635,610 of record NC_034199.2, on the reverse strand, counting down.
AAAAAGCAAAAACAGATCTGGGATCAGGCTACATAAAAGTCGCAAGTCAACAGAATCACACACAAGCACAACTACACAGTCACACACACACACAAGTCAAAAAGCTACCCACCTGTGTTAGCGGGAATGTCCCAGCTGGGTATCTGCAAGCTGACTACAGCCGTCCGGAGCCAGGCCAGGTGTTGGGGAGAGTTCCAACCCAGGTGTGGCACCAAGTCCCGGGTCTCAGGCAGGGCGAACTCCCCCGGAGGCCAGGACAGGCTGGAGAGGTACTGGGAAGACACTAGGTCAGCCAGGAATGCCAGCACAGCATTGTAGAGTTTAATGACAGGGGCTGGGTGTTGGCCCGCCAGCCCTGCCCCCGCCCGGTCCTGCCGGTGGCTGTAGAGGCGGGCACTGAACTCGCGGCCTAGCCCGGCCTCCACGAAGTGCACCAGGGTCTGGGAGGAGAGGAGGGCGGGCACTGGGGCGCGTGCCAAGAGCCAGCGTACCGCTTGGCTCACCTGGGGGCAAGCAAAACCCCATAAAACAACACATTAGAATACTTCCAATTCAATAAAACTTGGGTTGCGACGATACCAGTATCCCAATACTTTTTACATGGCAAAAACAAAAACAGATCAAATTCTTTGGTCCGTTAAAAACCAGCTGTAAGATAGCTTGGAAAATAAATAAATGCAACTCTGGATGCAAACATAATGTTAGTTTCCAACATTAGGGCTGTTATCATAAAAAAATTAAATCCCTTTCGTGGTTTGTTTCTTTGGCACGATAGTAACGAATATCGCGATACTGGTATCGTCCAGGTTGTAAATACAACACTACTCATTTAATTATCTTAGGAGCAATTTAAATAGTTGTATTTTGTTTCAAGAGGGCTGTCCGTACCTGCTCTGAGCCCTGTAGGTCACTGGTGGTCTCTGGGATGTGGACGAACACGTGTTCTGATATCAGACCGTCTTCAACTAACGTCTGGAGCATCAGGTCTAACCAGAAGAGAAGAAGAGGCAGGTAGAGATTTCCAGATTTGGTACTTAATAAGGACTTAATTCACAATATGTGCCATTGAGTGAGTGACCACTAAGAAAATGCTGGTGATGTCCAGCCATGTGTGCATGTGTGGTTGGGGTACCCCTACCTTCCTCCAGTTTCTGTGTGTTGTGGGGGCCAGGCACCAATATGGCAAGGGGCAGCGAGCAGTCCCAGATGTTGGCCTGCTGGAGCTGTTTGAGCTGGAGCAGAGCGGAGAGCATGGGCACGTCCTGGTCCTCGCTGCCTGGGCTGGGGGCAGGCAGCAGCATCAGCAGGGCCCCTGTACCCTGGAGCTCCTGGCCCTCCTCCAAATTGGACAGGCCCTCTTCACTCAGCGGGCCCCGAGATGCCTGGTAGGTACAACACACACAGACAAAGTCAGTACAAGGGGCGGCAGGGTAGCCTAGTGGTTAGAGCGTTGGACTAGTATCCGGAAGGTTGCAAGTTCAAACCCCCAAGCTGACAAGGTACAAATCTGTCGTTCTGCCCCTGAACAGGCAGTTAACCCACTGTTCCTAGGCCGTCATTGAAAATAAGAATTTGTTCTTAACTGACTTGCCTAGTTAAATAAAAGAAAAAAACAACTACACTGCTGTCAGAAGTGTCTTGATATTTGCTTAGATGGGATTGGTGAATGCATCAGGATGTTAATCCGTCAGTGTAAAACAGGGGTGTCAAACATACGGCTCACAGGCCAGATCTGGGGGCAATTCCTGCCCGTTCCAGTAAAAAAATATATACATATGTATTTTTTTTTTACAGTGCGCGCTACCCAAGGTTGCCATATTTTAAAAATATATAATTGAAGTTGGAAGTTTACACACTCCGTTTTGCACAATTCCTGACATTTAATCCTAGTAAAAATTCCCTGTTTTAGGTCAGTTAGGATCACCGCTTTATTTTAAGTACGATCTTTGTCCCCATGTGCAGTTGCAAACCGTAGTCTGGCTTATGGTGGTTTTGAAGCAGTGGCTTCTTCCTTGCTGAGTGGCCATTCAGGTTATGTCGATATAAGACTCATTTAACTGTGGATATAGATACTTTTGTACCCGTTTCCTCCAGCATCTTCACAAGGTCCTTTGCTGTTGTTCTGGGATTGATTTGCACCAAAGTACGTTCATCTCTAGGAGACAGAACGCATCTCCTTCCTGAGCGGTATGACTGCTGCGTGGTCCCATGGTGTTTGTACTTGCGTACTATTGTTTGTACAGATGAACGTGGTACCTTCAGGCGCTTGGAAATTGCTCCCAGGGATGAACCAGACTTAGGCCTTGAAATACATCCATGGGTAAACCTCCAATTGACTCAAATGATTGTCAATTAGCCTATCAGAAGCTTCTTGAGCCATGATGACATTTTCTGGAATTTTCCAAGCTGTTTAAACCCTCTTAGGGCTAGGGGGCAGTGTTCGGAAGTTCAGATGACTGACGTGTCCAAAGTAAACTGCCTGTTACTCAGGCCCAGAATCTGGGATATGCATATAATTGGTAGCATTGGATAGAAAACACTCTGAAGTTCCTAAAACTATTCAAATAATGTCTGTGATTAAGGGCGCTGTACGGCAGCGTCAGCTGTGCCACCAGACTCTGGGTTCGCGCCCAGGCTCTGTCATAACCTGGAGGTCTGTGGGGCGACGCACAATTGGCCTAGCATCGCCCGGGTTAGGGAGGGGTTGGCTGGTAGGGATGTCCTTGACTCATCACGCACCAGCGACTCCTGTGGCGGGCCGGACGCAGTGCGCGCTAACCAAGGTTTCCAGGTGCACAGTGTTCCCTCCCGACACATTGGTGCGGCTGGCTTCCGGGTTGGATGGCGCTGTGTTAAGAAGCAGTGCGGCTTGGTTGGGTTGTGTATCTTGGTCGACTGATAGTCATCTGTTCTTTTGATATAAAGAAACAACCTATGCTTGAATAAAGTCAACTATATATAGGCTACTGAGCTTTGTCTGATGCTTTAAGCACTGCGATTAAAAATCAAGACACACAAATTACTAAAGAGGGAGCAAGAGATAAATACAGCCTAACCAGAAGAAAAAAAAACTGTTCCCAACCCTCCTCCTCTCTCTTCTGCTGGTATTAGCTGATTCTGCCAAGCTCCTGAAGTTGCCGGTAATAGGCTACACCAGCTGTCGGCAACCTTTTCCATTTGGAATAACAAGTTATTGTACTTTACTGATCTGCGTGCCAGTTATGATTTTCATATGCATGGATCAGATTCATTTAATTTACAATAGTCTTCATATCTCAAAATCATGTGGTTAATAAAAATTATATCTAAATGAAAATGATACCAATCTAAAATGAACTTTGCCATTGCCAATATGTAAAAATAGCCTACATAAACCAATAAATAAAAACATTGCAGCCTGCAGTTAGAAAATATCGTAATAAAAATAAATATCCTATAAAATCACATTTGCTACGCATGACTTGTCTGAAAGAATCGTGAAACATTGTATCAAATATTAACTTGGTCCATCCTGATAGTGATAGCAAATATTCTGGGCCCTCAGTTTCCAGTAAGCTGACAGACAAACAGACACAGCTGTAGACTTTTTTGCGCAAGGGATAAGAAGTTATCAGGTCAGCCTATTGATGACGTTTTCTACGGATCAGAGCATGACATATTTACCCCTTTCATGCCGAGTGATTATCGAAAGGGAGAGAGCTGGAAACAACATCAAATAGGCTACATTGAGGAACTATTGTCATTCTCAATGGAAGTAAAAACTTGCTAATTGATGCGAAGAAAAAATTACTTTGACAGGCTACACAATGAAGGTGGGTTAAGACAATCAGAAATCGTATCAGATCCCCAAACGGGCACATTTATAGGCCTAAATTTGTACGCAGACCAGGTAGCCTAGGCCTACTTCTTTGCATAATCAGGTACGTGTCCTTACTCAAGACTGACAAAAAAATACAAAACTGAAATATCACATTTACATAAGTATTTATACCATTTACTCAATACTTTGTTGAAGCACCTTCGGCAGTGATTACAGCATCAAGTCATCTTGGGTATGATGCTACAAGCTTGGCACACCTGTATTTATGGAGTTTCTCCCATTCTTCTCTGCAGATCCACTCAAGCTCTGTCAGGTTGGATGGAGAGCGTCGCTGCACAGCTATTTTCAGGTCTCTCCAGAGATGTTCGATCGGGTTCAAGTCTGGGCTCTGGCTGGGCCACTAAAGGACATTCAGAGATCCTCTACAGTGGTTACATCCTCTACAACCACTGTGATTATCATTATCGAACCCTGTTGGTCATCTATGAACATTTGAACATCTTAGCCATGTTCTGTTATAATCTCCACCCGGCACAGCCAGAAGAGGACTGGCCACCACTCATAGCCTGGTTCCTCTCTAGGTTTCTACCTAGGTTCCAGCCTTTCTAGGGAGTTTTTCCTAGCCACTGTGCTTCTACACCTGCATTTGGGGTTTTAGGTTGGGTTTCTGTACAGCACTTTGTGACATCAGCTGATGTAAGAAGGGCTTTATAAATACATGTGATTGATTGACTTGTCCCGAAGCCACTCCTGCGTTGTCTTGGATGTGTGCTTAGGGTCATTGTCCTTGATAAAGGTGAACCTTCAGTCAGAGGTCCTCAGCGCTCTGGAGCAGGTTTTCATCAAGGATCTCTGTACTTTTCTCCATTCATCTTTCCCTCGATCCTGACAAGTCTCCCGGTCCCTGCCGCTGAAAAACATCCCCACAGCATGAGGCTGCCACCACCATGCTTCACCTCCCTGACCAAGGCCATTCTACCCCAATTGCTTAGTTTGGCAGGCAGCCAGCTCTAGGAAGAGTCCAAAATGCTTCCATTTAAGAATGATGGAGGCCACTATGTTCTGTGGCAAAAGGCAAAAAATATCGGACCCCTCCCTCAGTGGCCGGTCCAGTTCCAGGGCCACATTCATTGGCTCTAAGGCCATCTGTTGACTGGGGGATAAAAGAAGAAATTGCCACAACAGCAGGTGACCAGCAGAGGGAGCCAAATGCATGGGAATTACAAGTACTAGGAATTAAACAAGAACCAAGCTATAGGAAGACTGAGGAGTGTTATGAACCGACCTACCAAGACGACGCCCCAACGGAAGAAAACCTATGGGCATCAGTGCTAAAGGAACTAACATTGGACTAAGTGCTACCATACGTAATGCAATGGCACTCTGTGTTACGATAGATTGCACTCCCGAACATCTTCTCCCAAACTGAGTGTCTAAAAGAGGTATAAAAGGAGGAGAGATCAGTGCCTAGGCATGATCCTCTACCCATATGATTTGGACATCATAGAGAATCATCAGACCAGGTAAATTACTTTTACTATACTCTGTTTGTATTGACTACTTTGATCTCAAGGCGCGAGCAAACTATAGACTAGTATATCTTAAAGAATTGTGTTGTACTATCTGGAGTACTTCTCCTGTCCTATTCGGTGTCCTGTGTGAATCTAAGTGTGCGTTCTCTAATTCTCTCCTCTCTTTCTTTCTCTCTCTCGGAGGACCTGAGCCCTAGGACCATGCCCCAGGACTACCTGACATGATGACTCCTTGCTGTCCCCAGTCCACCTGGCCATGCTGCTGTTCCAGTTTCAACTGACCTGAGCCCTAGGACCATGCCCCAGGACTACCTGACATGATGACTCCTTGCTGTCCCCAGTCCACCTGGCCATGCTGCTGCTCCAGTTTCAACTTCCACCTGACTGTGCTGCTGCTCCAGTTTCAACTGTTCTGCCTTATTATTATTCGACCATGCTGGTCATTTATGAACATTTGAACATCTTGGCCATGTTCTGTTATAATCTCCACCCGGCACAGCCAGAAGAGGACTGGCCACCCCACATAGCCTGGTTCCTCTCTAGGTTTCTTCCTAGGTTTTGGCCTTTCTAGGGAGTTTTTCCTAGCCACCGTGCTTCTACACCTGCATTTCTTGCTGTTTGGGGTTTTAGGCTGGGTTTCTGTACAGCACTTTGAGATATCAGCTGATGTACGAAGGGCTATATAAATAAATTTGATTTGATTTGATACTACGCACCTCTATAAAAAGAATAAGTGAACAAGATTGTGTACGAGAGAACTTCGCCCCTCAACAATGCGAGGTGTGGAGAACTCTTGATAGCAACAACGTTCCATCTTTGGTGTGTCAGTAACAATCGCAGTTCGGCAAGAATGAAAAAGCCCAGAAATAGTTAAAGCCTCGTAGTAGCCAAGAGTCGATAAGAAGGAATCAATATCTAAACAGTAGACAGTAAAAACCATAGGAAATTCGGACTAAATAAGAAGATTATAGTAGTATAAACAGCAGAAGGCTGCAAAAATATTACTACTCTTATAAAGACCAGTTTCGGGAAGGACCAAGGGAATATAGAGCTTCAAGGTAAATATATGGGTGTTTGCTTTGTTTTAAGAGTCAAAGAAATGTGTTAAGCTTTTCACCTTTGCAAAATATTACGTGGCATAGCATAGCGCATTAAGGTTTGATTGAGCATTATTGATGTATTGGTACTGTATAACCATTGAATTGTAATAACGTGTATAAAGACCAAAAACAGACTGACTTAATAAAAGCTTGAAACTTTGACAACTAGGCCAGAATAACGATCTGGAGAGCAAACGCCTATGACACGCTCACGGAACAGAAAGTGACCCTGGTTATAGGTTAAAGTGATTGCACTAAAGAATATTTCATTGTGTGGACAATAATATATCTTTGGAAAAGTCAATACATATAACAATACTAGTTTCCAAGTGACTACTAGCTGACGAGCATAATAACAGAAGATTAGTTATTAGGTATTGATATATAAGAGAAGAGGACCCAAGGTTAGGGAGTATAGGAAGAGTATATAAACATAACGTAATAAAGTACTCATCTATCCGAGGCCCCATACCCGACCGGCAAATAAGGGAGTGACAACGTGAACGAAGGAACAAACCCAACTCACGTGAAGGGCCATTACGAATACATAGAAGAGTTGTTGGGGCCGCAAGGCAAGGCCCCTGTTACACCGAAGTGACAAAAATCCTAAAGTACTCTGCCTAGCCAGGGGAAGGGACAGAGGCTAAAGTCAGCACGGGCAAAAGTCAGCACCGTGACAGTTCCTGGGGACCTTCAATGCTGCATACATTTTTTGGTAACTTTCCCCAGATCTGTGCCTAGACAAAATCCTGTCTTGGAGCTCTACAGATAATTCCTTCGACATCATGGCTTGGTTTTTGCTCTGACATGCACTGTCAACTGTGGGACCTTATTTAGACAGGTGTGTGCCTTTACAAATCATGTCCAATCAATTGAATTTACCACAGGTGGACTCCAATAAAGTTGTAGAAACATCAAGGTTGATCAATGGAAACAGGATGCACCGGAGCTCAATTGAGTCTGAATACTTATGTAAATAAGGTATAAGTTAAAAAAAACATTTTAAAATAAATATTAGCAAAAATGTCTAAAACCTGTTTTCGCTTTGTCATTATGGGGTATTGTGAGTAGAATGATGAGGGGAAAAATATAATCAATTTTTGAATTACCATAACAAATGTGGAAAAAAGGAAGGGGTCTGAATACTTTCCGAATGCACTGTATAACACATATACAGTATGGCCCTCCAGATCTCGTTGAAGACTGAATGCAGCAGCTGGGCCAAAATTTGTTTGACACCCCTTGTGTAGAAAGTAGTTATTCAACTTATCACTAGTCTTAGTGGAAAATGTTTTGGTAATGTTGTTTTAGCTCCCACCTTGATGCTGATGTGTACTTTGTGAGTCTTCTCTCCTGCTTCCCTGAGTCCGTTGGTGATGCAGAGAGTCCTCAGTGTCCCCTCCTGCTCCTTCTCGGTGTCGTTTGCACTTTCACCTATGCCAAACTTCGTCTCCAGCCAGTCTGTCAGGATCCTGCAATAAGAGCACAGAGAACACACTCAATAAACACACGTGTCATCAGAGGTAAGAAGCACTTGGAAAGCATGAGTGACTAGCTGGTGAAAATAAGTGGAGAGAAAATCAAATGTATTTATAAAGCCCTTTTAACATCGGCAGATGCTTATACAGAAACCCAGCCTAAAACTCCAAAGAGCAAGCAATGCAGGTGTAGAAGCACAGTGGCTAGGAAAAACTCACTAGAAAAGGCAGGAACCAAGGAAAAAACCTAGGAAGGGAACTAAGCTCTGAGGGGTGGTCAGTCCTCCTCTGGCTGTGCCGGGTGGCCCATTGCATTCGGATAAAAATATACAAGAGGCTGCCCCGTTTGAACATACAGTACATATGAACATTCACCAAGTTCTGCAAGATGGACTTTGATGCACCTTGTGGTTATTAGCAGTATTCTATCAAAAAAAGAAATGTAATAAAGAAGTGTTTGTGTGAAAAAGAAATAGCTAATTCTGAATTCAGTCCTCACTGGGAAAGCTAAGATTCAGCTGACTTTTCTGCCTCTTCGGGCAAATTATTAAAGATCTTAATTGGAACACTTTTCATAAACTCTCGCGATTGATTCAGAATTTTATTCACAAAAAGGTCTAATGATTTTCGCGATAGACACCATTGGAAAATTTGAGCCTGTGATCTTTACCACTGGCAGAGATGAGAGCAAGACAATCTGATTTTGATGATGTTGCCTCTCCCATGACTCTGGATGTGTTCTACAGATCTGTTGTGGATTCCACCAAGAGCTGGGATGAGTCCCATGACATCATGAAAGAGCATTACAGCAAACTGGTTGATAAGAGAGATCCATTGTATGTGGTTATCTTTGGAAAGGTGAAAAGCTGAATGAGTTTCAGGACAGAAAGAGGCACTCTGAAAGCATGAGACCAGCTGGTGAAAATGGTCAGGTGTGTAGAGAATGGTGGTCCATGCATCCAGTGCCACTTTTAGAAGAAAGAAAGTCTGTTTCTTCTTGAGGTCTCACAGGCTGCTCCTTATCATGGAGCAGATGCAGATCAGGAACCACAGGATGGAAGCTTAGCTGCGGAGGCTTCAGAGGCAGCTGTCCATCAAACTAAAATCACTATACAGTATTTAGCAGAGCCGGCAAATACATGACACTCTTGGACACAGTCATCAAAGTACTGGTGAGAGTACTTGTATGCTGCACTGTGAGAGGGTGTGTGGAATTCAATGGCAATTACATCTGCCACACTGCTTTAGATCTCACCTGTCGGCAATGCTGGCAACACTCTCGTGGTCGCTGGGCAACAGCAGGGTGGCCTTCCAGAAGATTCTGTCAGGTGGGTTAGGAACGTTCTCAACCACCAGCGTAGGCATGTCTAGAGGAGTCCACACTGACTCACTGAAGGGGACACACATATTGTTTGATGTTGTGTTTAATGTCATTGTGAGAGAGTTTGAGAAGTACACAACTGAGAGAAGAACTACAATGACGTAAGAGCAGGGGTGACAGCTTACTTCAACAGCTGCTGGTAGTAGAAGTGGACTCGCATCTGATGGATTGCTTCTTGTCTCATCTTTAGCAACCTGGGGACATTACAGAAGAGTCAGAGGTGTGTAAGAGAGCGAAGAGGGAAAAAAAAGAGAGAGAAAGAAGGACAGAGAGAAGAGGGAGGCGAGGGCCAGAGCAGGGCAGGGTAGCTCCAGTACCTGGTGCTGGACAGGGCCATGTAGCCGGCATTGCCCAGGTTGACCATGCCCCTGGCCAGACAGTCCATAGAGGGCTGGGAGGGGGCACTGGGAGCCAGGGCTTTGAGCTTGTAGCGGGGGTCCACACAGCAGGGGGCGGCAGGGAAGCCCCGCATCTGTCTCTTTAGCTGCCTGCGTACCGCCACCACGTCGCGCCACCTGACGGAGAGAAAGAAATAGGGAGAGAGGGGGTGAGAGGGAAGCTTACATGTCTTTTTGTTGTGTAAAACCTTTTGTGGAAAGTACTAAGCAGCGCACAGATCCCTCGCGCACTCAACTTCGGCGAGATATGTCGAGTTTCCTTGTAGGCCTATTCGCCGGGGAAACTGTGAAGCCAGCTGTATAGTCTATTGGCTGCAAAACAATGTGTCTGTTTGCAGCTTTTCATTAAAATCAGGCATAGCTCTTCTATATATGGCCTAAAATAAATGTGTTCATACGGGCAGAATATTATATATAGGCTATAGCATACCCAATTTTGATCCGTTAGGAAAATAGAACATTTCATGTCCCAAAAAATGAGCTTGTAAAAGGCCGACATTTGGAAGTTTCAATATGACTTTAGAAACGTTGTGATTTTAGAGACACAAAGTAACAGTAGCCTATGATTAAAGGGTTAGGCTATACATCATCATTATTCCCATCATTCTAATTTCATCAAGTCACAATTATCAACTTTGGTATTATCATCAGTCAGCAGGCTTTCCGAGCGAGGAGAGAGACATGGGTAGGCCTACCAACGGAAAACGTCTGAAAATGGATTATGAAATTCTAAAATAGGCTGGAACAGTGGAAGGCTGGCATCGAATATTTTCGGCGAATCTTGGCGCTAACCACCCCACCGTTGGAAGTTCATCGAGGCATTGCAACAACAGCTGCAGAGGTGAAATGAGAAGGGAGCAGCAACTTGCTGTCATTCTGCCACCTACTACAAGCAACAGAAGGAACTGAAGCTACTGGGTTCAGAAGTACACCATGACTGAACGGCTGGTGTCTTACCTGAAGACTCAAGCTGAAAAAAATTTGCGCCTAGCCTTCGTGACACATCCATTTCAACCCTTTCAATGACTCCAAAATTAACATTAAGCACATTCTTGGACGATTTGTTCTGAACTTATTTTTATGGCGCTGGATTGTCATGTAGCCTACTCTTATTTTATATATTTTTTTGTTATTTAGAAATATATGGTTTTAGGCATACTTATTATTGCCCCATAATATTTTGTATTATAGTGAATGATTGGTGTAAAACCTAGATAAAAATGAAAATCTATATTTTTTTATTCAAATACATTGTAGAAAATAGATATGGGCTATTTCTAGCCTTCAGCCTTTATATGACGTATGAACAAATGTATATACAATATTCAGGCCACTACTGAACCAAGTTCTGTAGGCTTATGTGCTTCACAGCTTCCCCGGATACTCAACGTATTGTAGCCTCACGAGGACGAAAGAGTAGCGGAGGAAGGAGTTCGCGTTTTCTGCAGTGTTCACGGTAAAATATTCCGCTTTATGGCGGTGCTTCGAGAGAAGGAGCCAACACCCAACAGAGAGGGCAGGCTTTGAAAAGCAAACATGAGCCTTGAAACTAAAACAGCAAGGACCAGAGTTGGAGAACCTTGATAAAGGGTCTCCACGATGTCTGGTGGCCCAACTGTCAACCTAAGCAGTCATAGTTGTCATTCAAATGCCTTGGTTGTACCTCTTAATGTACTTCTGTATACGCTGTAGCTCCGCCTCCAGGATGTCTTCCACCATGAGGAATATCTCTTTATCCAGGGTCTCCTCCACCAGGAAGCTGCACACCTCCTCAGAACAGCGCGCCACACATGCTGCCTCCTCCTCTATGGCTAACCTGACACACAGATATTGTTACTGAAAATGACTAATGTCTGGTGGCTATTGCACGTCGGCAAAAACAACAGAGGCTCGACAGTACTGCACAGGTGTATATACACAAGGGAGAGACAGCACCATGAACATGGGGCTTGTGGTGGATATGGAATCAGGAATGTGAGTTTTGAGTGTAGAAGGGCAGCTCACTGGATCTCGGAGGCGGCAGTCTCCTGGATACACTCGGTCAAGACCTCTTGGCTTATCTCAGAACAGAGAGAGTCACTAAACTGGGCCAGGAAGACTTCGTGCTCCTGCTTTCTCCTGCCAAGGAAAAGAGGGAGAGACACAGATAATGAGTTGGAAGACATTGGACTAGAAGTTGGATGTGGAGTTACATGTTAACAGGTGAAAACTTGGACTAAGTGATTTGTTAAACTTCTGCTTCCAATGTATGGTTAAGAAAGCGAGAGATTAATAACATAATATATACCATTTTGATCCAAAACGACTTACAGTCACGCGTGCATACATTTTGCGTATGGGTTTGCAGCTAGGGTTAGGATTGAGATCAAGGTGTTTCAGAGTCTCTGACCAACCTGGCTTCCTCTATCCTGCGTTTTTCCTCGGCGAGTCTCTGTCGCTCTGCTTGGACCTCGGCTGTGGACACCTCCCAAAGCATCTGCTCCACCACCTCGCTCACCACCGCCTCCATGTGGACACTGCTCGCACTGCAGCGAGACAGAAAAACAAGGCATTGGGTATCAACGTGAAAGGGGATGTTCAATGCTACTCCTGATGTACCACAGTGTATGCAATCTTAAGTCAGTCTTAAACAAACAAGCAATAATATAGCACTCACCTAAGAGCGGCTGCAGCGTAGTCGGCCCCAGCGCTGGCAACCTCCTGCACCACCGCCTCCAGCACCTCCTCTACCACACACTCCAGTTCTGCCAGGATGTCCTACGGCAGTAGGATGGACAGAAAACATGAGTCATACGTACAGGGGGACACATCTCCTACCCTTCAGCTGACTTTCATACACATCTAGAGGCAGAGCCTAGAGCTATGACCAAAAAGAAAGCAGCAACGACCTAACAACAGTCTTAACCCACAATTTTTTAAATTGAACTAGGCAAGTCAGTTAAGAACAAATTGTTATTTACAATGATGGCCTACCCCGGCCAAATCCTAAAGACACTGGGCCAATTGTGCACCGCCCTATGGGACTCCCAATCATGGCCGGATGCGATACAGCCCAGGTTCAACCCAGGGTCTGTAGTGATGCCTCTAGCACGAGATGCAGCGCCTTGACCACAGCGCCAATCGGGAGCCCATTTGGGAAACACTACCACTAAGGCAAGCTAGCATCAACCCACTAGGGGTTTCTCGCTCTCTCACCTCGTCAGAGTAGATTGGCTCAGGTTTTGGCGGGGGCGAGGGGGGTCTGACAGGCTGGGTCTGGGCAACATCAATGGGCTGGAACAGTTGCTGTTGGAGATCTGCTGCAGGGTGGACCTGGACAGTGAGTTGGGCGGGCTCTGGTTCCCCTGTCTCATCTGTGCCCTGCAATGGCTGGGCAGGCTCGGTGGCAGTGGCAAGGCCGGGGTACGGTGGTGGAAGATCCCCGAAGAGTCGTGGCTCTGCCAGCAGCATGACAGGTTTGTTCTGCGGCTGGAGCTCAACCGCCGGCTGGGCCTTGACTTCTGGCCTCTGCAGGGTGAAGGCTGGCACTGGGAAGAGTCAAAATATTTTTTATTTTATTATTTAGTCTCAGTCAGAATGAGAAAGATTACAACACAGCAGCAATTGTAAAGAACATGGACACCCCTCGTACCTGTGACATTGAATCATTAGCTCAAGACTACCAATACAAACTATTGAACATTTTCACATTTTAAGGGTAGCAACAACGGTAGACAACTCTAGACACCATGACAGGCTAAATAAACAATGTCAGTAAGGGCCGTCTTGAACATCAATCTACGGGCACAGCGGCTCTACAGGCCTCTAAAGTTTAGCCATCTTGAACTGCAATGGCTCCCATACCCGTTACAGCCACCGGGCTGCTCCTGAAGAGTGTGGGTTCTGCCAGCGGACCCTCCCCCCAGTACTTGTTGTGGGCGTCGAAGCTGCAGACGGGGGCATGTTGGGGCGGGTTGGGCAGTGGTCCTCCGTTTACCACCTCCCCAATTAGCACAGCCCTCTTGGCCATGATGACATCTGACTTCACTTGGGGTAGGTTCAGGTCTGGCTCCTGCCAGGCCGTGCGGCTCAGTTCCACCAAGCTGTGGGGTCAGGAGGTTAGAGGACATCAGAGAAGGAAGTCTGTTGCTTGATGACAACAATTACCCAGTGAAACATTGAAAAGTGACTATAGTGATTCATCTTTTTATTTTTATTTTTTGTACGAATACTTTAAGGGGCAATTACCCGTAGCTACATCCATTGTACACATTGATTCTTGAAGAATATAACTTGCCTCATGAGCTTAGTTCAACTGTCGTAACCCACCAAAACGCACACCATCAGAAACTCTGCGTTTTATATTGGAAGTCAAGTGTTTTTTTGCTTCAATAGGAGTGGTCACGGGCATGCAACTATGGTTTCCGTTAACACCAAATACAGTTGTGCAACACATTTGGCAGAAAATAGCTTCATTTTCTTGAGAAAAGTGAAACGCTATTTGTCAAGCAGCCATACGTACGTAAATTAGCTTACAAAGACAATGAATGGAAATCCTATTTGTAATGTTTATCATAGAAAAAAATGTAGCCAGCTACATTTCCTTATGTTTTGCTTGAAGTTAATCTTGCATTTTACCAGCTAAAAATACACAGAGAAAAGTTGATACAAAGTCAGAGAGCCTTCCGTTCGTGAATGTGGGAATGACGACGAGTGGAGAAGAGCAACTGAAGCACAAAATTTGTCTGAAGCAATCAGAAATTACAATAAGAAGCATTTTAAATCTGTGTTTACACCAATGTTTGTAAACAACATAAATGTAAACAAACACTATATTAGGAAGGCCCTAAAAATTGTCAAAGAGCCACATTAGTCATTGACTGTTCTCTCTGCTACCGCACGGCAAGCGGTACCGGAGAGCCGAGTCTAGGTCCAAGAGGCTTCTAAACAGCTTCTACCCCCAAGCCATAAGACTCCTCAACACCTAATCAAATGGCTACACGGACTATTTGCATTGCCCCCCCCCCCCATTCTCCCCCTCTTTTACACCGCTGCTACTCTCTGTTGTTATCATCTATACATAGTCACTTTAATAACTCTACCTACATGTACATACTACCTCAACTAACCGGTGCCCCCGCACATTGACTCTGTACCGGTGCCCCCTTGTATAATATAGTCTCACTATTGTTATTTTACTGCTGCTCTTTAATTTCTTGTTACTTTAATTTCTTATCCGTAGTTTTTAAAACTGCATTGTTGGGTTAGGGGCTCGTAAGTAAGCATTTCACTGTAAGGTTTACAGCTGTTGTATTCGGAGCATGTGACTAATACAATTTCATATAGACTCAAAACATGGTTAAAACTATACATTTTATTTCATGGATGATATACATTTCAGCATTTTCGCAAAACAGGGGCGCGAGGTACTCTTTTATTGTTTCTACTGCTTATTTCCGCTTTAAAAACATTGTCCCTCTGGGCTCTTTACTGTTGTGAAGATGTTACATTTCAAGCGATACATGGAGGTGCAACCTGAACATCAAATAAGAAACGTTATTTTTTGTTTTCTGTATGCTACAGGTTTTATTTCTTCTCTCCAGTAAATATGTTGGGTGCATATATTGTTTTAGACAGGTACTGGTACTGACCCGCCACTAACGTTGAGGCCGAATTGCTGGATGAAGTCTGTGGCCTCAGCGTCGTCTTCGAACATGAGCATGCGCACCAGATCCTCCAGGGGGAAGATGGTGGACCTCTGAGAGCCCGCTGTGTGGGCGTTATTCAGGGTCCTCAGGGCCTTGCCCCTCACCTACACACACACAGGAATGCATACAAACACATAGGCACAAACACACAAACGTCCATCAATTCCCAAGGGACAACCAGTTGGGATGTGACCCTCATTTACTACAGGTTCAACATCCTACTACTTTTCAAAGCTAACTACAGACCCACTAAAAATCACATGGAGGAGGAATGTTACTAGGGTAAGTGACTTTTATTGCTGACCTGGTTGAAGTATCTGTGCAATAGGCAGCCCGCCAGGTAGGAGGCAGACTTCACCAGCTTGAAGAAGCGTACGAAGTTGTTGCTGTTGAGAGCTGCGAATGCCTGCACGGCAAATTTCACCTCTGGAGAGTTGCGCACCTCGTCCCTGAACTGCTGCACCTCACTGTGTGGACCACAACAAAAGAGAGCATCCTCTCAGTCAGAGTGGAGGATAAGGGCGGTGTTTGAAACAGTAAAACAAAGACAAGCTTACAGTTCACCAGTAGTATGTTTCCAAATGGAGAATAACTAGGGTAATGTCACAGTCGTAAGAACAAAACAGAAGAAAATGGTCTGTAACGAAGGGAGACTGGGAGGTAAAACTGGCCAATAAGAGACACTTATTACCTTTTCCGTGACCAAATATTTTGCTACAGTGTACCCTAATAAACACGACCCAATCGTTGGTGAGTGACTCACCGGAGGACGTCCCCAACGTCTAGTTTGAGAAGCACGTTGTACTGGCGAAACTCAGCCTCCTGGGGGCAGTAGACACCCCTGGTGGACAGGTCCTGGTACATCTCCTTCAGGCTCTGCAGGCACTTGGTCATGTTCTCGTTGTTGATCTTGGCGTCGAACGTCATCATGTGCTCCTGGCACAGGTGGTGGGCACAGTGCACATGGAAGCGGGTGCACTTCTCGATCAGCGACACTGTCAGCGGGTCGCACAGGTGCTGCTGGGTGATGTCCTGGGAGGAGAGGAATAGAGTTAGCATAACTCCAACGGACAAAGCCCCTCAGACCACAGCAATGTGTTATGAACACTTTTTCATTAGCTTATTTTTTTAATTATTATTTCCTGCTCTCAGCTACTAAGCATTTCTTAGCACTTTCCCATTCCTTTAACTTGCCTAGTTAAATAAAAATATATATAAATTGTGACACCGATAATAAACCATAAAAAAAACAGTACCAGCTAGCTAGCTAGCTAACCAACAGTAGCTATGTGTACCTTACGGATGCCGCGGGTCCTGTTCCACACAAAGTCGTACCAGTCGCGGTAGTTGTCGTGGCCCTGGTCCATGATCTGGGTGACGAGGTAGTCCATGGTCATGCTAAGCACGGGGAGGGGCCGCAGCTCGTAGGGGAGGGGCTCCTCCTGGTCCGCCGACGACCTGCTGTACTCCTTGATGGCCGCCACGTGGTCCACCTGGACAGGAAGTGGTTACGTCTCATTATAAAATGTATAAACAAGGTTGATATCCTTTAACTGAGACGTTTGGACAGGAGTATATCCCACTCACAATGTCAAGCACTTGGAGTTTGAGGACATATCTAGATAAATAGCACACATATCAAAATCATCATTATTATGATTATCATATGCCATTAAGTGGAACATTCTATTGATGACAGGGTGGTGTACTTTACACAACAGTAGCACAGGTGCAGTATACTTGCAAAATGTGTGCCTGAGAGAATTTGTGTGACTTGAAACAGGGATAGAAGAAATGGCTTTACCCTCTCAGTGTCTGGGACGACCTCAAAGCAACTGAGCTGGTTGCGTGTCTCCCTCATGTAGCGCTCCTTCTCGGGGCACATGTCTGGGCATGTCCCCACAAAGAAAGACAGCTCCAGGTCTGTCCGTTTGGGCCGCCCTGCACATTGAACAACAGAACCAGTCAGCCTCTACAGACCAGATTTTTATTTAATGTTAATTATTATTACTTTCATTTCTTCGTTGTTGTTATGCCAACAGTCAAAGAAATCGACATTCAGCTCTTTCTTTCATGTCAACTAATGGCTTCATACAAGAAATGCAGGAAAGTCAATTCAGAAGTGCGTGGCCAGTTCCAGGACTGTCAGACTGACAGCTCTACTATACCTACCAGCTCGCAAGATCTTGTCCCTCTGCTCCAGGAAGCGGTACTTCTCCTCGGCTGTCTCAGCCAGCTGGCCAATCAGGTGGAGGAGGGAGGAGGGCACGGGGCGCTCAGAGCTCTGGCCCTCGGAGCTGCTGTCCTGCTGGGGCTCGCTTTCAAACTGCAGGGACTTGGCTATGGACGGCTTCTTCACTGGGGAGCTGAGAAGCAAAGTGTCTTTTTTTATATCGGACTTCACACCCTGATGTGTTTAGAGATGAACTCTAGTCACCCACGGCTAGCTAACACCCACAGTTATCCCCCAGTTAATAAGCCTTGAAAGTATCTATTATCTTTACAGTATAAGTCGTATGTTTCCACAAGCATTTCGGGTTAAAAAAGCACTTCACAGAAACAGGAAGTCTGGCCCAGCTAGCTGTGAGGGGGAGCCAAGGTTACCTCCTGCTGAGGTTGACAGTGCTGCTGAGGGCAGGGGCTCTGGGGAGTGGCTTCCTCAGTGGAGAGGAGGACTGGAAGCCCCCCAGACTGGTGTCTGAAACCTGGTTGTCCCTGTCCCTTTCTTCCTCCTCTCCCTCTGGGGCTCGATCGCCTTTCTTCCCCGGGCCTGACACAAACACATAAGGAGCAATACACACGAGCGCGCACACACACAATCAATTTCTAAAGACAGAATGGCTTCAATCAAGGTGCATGGAAATACAGGGGCAGCTGATCAAGAGCTTGACAGTGGGCTACTTGTCTGTCAGATGATTTCCCTTAGATAAGCCTATTAATTGCATACTTAACTAGTAACAGTAATTTGGTCTGCATTGTCTGTCTTAACTCTGCAAAATAGGAGGATGCGGCCACAAGGACTTACTGTGTTTCTTCCTCTGCCAGAAGATAACAATTTCCTGTCTGTGCAGCATTTTACCCTTCTTCTTTGCCTTTGCTGCTGATGCCTGAAAGGTATCACAGACGTTTGAAAAAAAATAAAAAATAATTCTCAGTTAAATTCGGCACAATCATATACCATGTAACGGAACTGAGAATCCAGAAAAGCATGTCAAGTCTCTTCTGTTGTCTGTAGAGTGGTACTCACGTGGTCTTGGAAGTGGACGATAGCCAGGTTCTTATGGGGTCGGCAGTAGACCCGGCAGACTTTCCCGAAGCGGCCAAAGTGCTTTTCTATGACGTTCTTTTTGTTGAGGTTGAGTGGGATGCTCTTGCACTGGAGGATAGTGGCGTCGTTGGGGGACATGCCCCCCAGGCTGTCCGTGCTCTCGCTGCGCTGCCTTCTCCTAGCTGGGGTCTTGGTCTCAGCGCCTGGGTCGGGGGCTTCCACCGAACCTGGAGGGAAAGGTGAGAAGAAAATCAGCATGACAAAATCTGTGATACAAACTAAACATTTTGTTGGTACATTTTGGTTCACAGCAAGTAATAGTGTTTTACTTCATTTTCAAGATGAGGACTTACCAGTCGCCTCTGCTTTCTCCAGAACCTCTCTGGTGGGGGCCTGAGCACTGGGAGGAGTAGCGGGTCTGAGACTGATGGGAGCTTGTGTGTCTGCTCTCTCCCCCTCCCCCCATCCTGGAGGCTGCTGCTCCTCCTTCACAGGGTCCCTCCTCACTGAGTTGGCTGTGGATTTCATAATGCCACTCATTGCCCTGGAGAAGAGTCCACCCACGGGGCCGCGGGAGGACCTCAGGAGAGGCCGTTTGGAGGGGTGTCTGGGTAAGTCAGCTCTGGCTTCAGCTTGGGCGTCCTCTGATTGGGCAGGCTTCCTTGAAGCGGCTTTGGGACTCACTGGCTCCTCCTTCCGCTTAGTTCCTTTTCCAAGTCTCCCCAACACGGTCACTTCCCTGGTGCTCTCATTATCGCCAACTTTCTCCTCGGCTTGGGCCTCGGTTTTGAGGTCTCCGAATGTAGAAGTCTGGCCGAAGCCGACTCCTCCAAACAGGGACATTGGGGGCGCGGGCTGGGACTGGAGGACTTTGGTAGAGAAGCTGAAGGAGGAGGGGCTGCTGGGGACCGGAGCTGGTTGGGGGGCAGCGGTGCTGGAGCTGGAGTTAGTGCTGGAGAGAGCGGATGGCTGGGAGAATGTGAACTGCAGGCTCCTTCCAGAGCCTATGCTGAGAGGGTCTTTCTGGGCCAGGCTGGTAGTGGCAATGGAAGCGGAGATGGAGGGGGCCACCGCCGGCTGGGAGAAGCTGAAGCCAAGCGGGCCACTCTTGGCTCCGGTCAGGAGAGAGAAGCCTGAGCTGGCTGGTCCACTGCTGTCCTTGGTGCTGAAAGAGGGCTGGGTGGTGGTGGTGCCACCGAAGGGCTGCTCGGATGCAGAGGCGGGCTGGGGGTTAGCCGGCTCTGGGCTGGCACTGAAGATGGGCTTAAACAGCACCTCGTTGGACGGCTTGAAGCTGAATTCTGACGTGCTGAAGCCTCCACTCTGGACAACGCTCTGAGCTGTAGCAAAGGAGGTGGTCGTAGCGCTGGGTGGCGGCTGGCCAAAGGGCGACTGGCCAAAACTCAAAGACTGTGCCGACCCTGCGGTGGTGGTAGTTGTGGGGACAGAGGAAGCTTGGGAGATCCCAGAGGAGAGGCCGAATGCCGGGGCCTGCTGATGCCCGTATGCAGGTGGCTGCCCAAAGGCAGCGCTCTGTCCAAAAGCAGGCATCTGTCCAAACCCAGAACTCTGAATCTGTCCGGTGGCCTGACCATACGATGGCGGGGGAGCACCACTAAACCCAGAGCTACCCTGCCCCAATGAGGACTGACCGAAGGCTGGAGGCTGACTTATTGAAGAGAATGTCGAGGTCTGCCCTGACGCCTGACCTAGTCCTCCACTTTGCCCAAAAACAGAGTCTTGTCCAAGCGAAGGCGTCTGCCCAAATGCCGGAGACTGACCAAAGACTGAAGGCTGACTGAAGGCAGACGGTTGCCCGAATGTTGCAGTTTGCCTAAATGCTACATTCTGTGGAGGGTTGGTAGAACCCTCCTGTCTGAAGGCCTGGAACATGCCACCAGTCTTGTTAGTGTTGCTGGGTGCCTGGAAAGCTCCTCCCTGCTGTCTCCCAAACAGACTATTGGGATTCATGGTGGAAATGTCAGAATAGTCTCAATTGTACTCAACGGCAGTCACTTATTCACTTGAACTCACATAAGCCGTTCTAGAGTCCAGGTTGCTGCAATGCATGTTGAGGAGTGTGTGTTCCTACATTTGAAGTGTCTTCAGTGAAGCATCATTGAGCCTGAAAACAAGCAAAGTAAACATTAGCATGTTGATGTTATATAGCTAACTTAACATGTTTTCTAACGTGGTTTATGGAAACGTATTCATGTTATCATTTTTTTTTTTACTAATTATGTACACGTAATTCAGCTTCAAAGACTACGTAAACACTTTAATGGCGTACTTTACATGTAACTAGCTAGTTCGTTAACATGTTGTGACTTGGAAAATGTTAGCTAGCTCACGTTAGTTCCATCATGTAAACCTAGCTAGCTAACGTTTAGTTTGTTAACGCGCTAGCGAATTTACAAGACGTGCTACTTGAAAATTAAGGACGTCTTTAATAACGCTAAAACGTTCGGTTGCTTTTTATAATACAGACGGACTTGGATTGTTAGATTGTTAGATTGTTTCAAACTAGATAGCTAGTGACCTACTTTTTCAGTATTCCCCTACGCTCATCAATTTGAATAGAAACTTGCTGACATCCGGTTCCGGTCCAACCTATTTAGGCTCCCAGATTCTACATTCCACCCCGGGAAGGATCCGCAAGAGAATAATGCTAGCTGAAATGTTCATTGTTTGTTTGTAGCAATATGATATTTTGTCATATAATAATATATTGGATTTGTATCATTACAGCAGCTCTAGATGACCTTGTTGTAGAATAGTACATATTTGTATTCATAATCTAAAATAAGAATGCCTTCAACAACTGGAACGACTGAGTCACCTTGATTGAACCAACGAGCATTCGCCGGCTAACAACACGCTAGTTACCTAGGATACCTGTTTCTTGTATGTAGACATTCGTAATATTTACGACTACCTGATAAAAATTTCCTTCAGAGTTTTTGTAACATTAGTGACTGGCGTTTTCAAATGGGTGTAGTTCTACGGAATCTTCAGAACGTGGTGCCGTTGCGACGCGCGAGGCTACGGAAGGATGTGGAGACGTTGAGACACATATTAGGCATCCAAAAATTTGATTTGGGAGTCATTTGCGTGGACAACCGCAAAATTCAACGCATCAATAACATTTATAGGAAAAAAAATATGCCCACTGATGTCCTCTCATTTCCATTCTATGAGGTTGGTATCTAAGTTGCCTTCCCAGCATTCATCTGCCCCTGTCAAGAGGTCTGGGATTTCATGGCACGGGTGTTAATGCACCACAGGTTCAAGATGCAGTGGTGGGATGGTCTCTAGCCTCTGGAAGTGTTACCCTGTTCGCTATGTGAACATTTGGAAATTGAATTTAGGTAAAGAAACGGTGATCAATGTTTGTTTTGTTTTTAAAGGAGCTGAGGCCTGGGAAGCTGCCGTGCCCCATTTACAGAGATGAACTGAACCTTGGAGACATTTTCTTGGGGGTTGAATACCTGATGAAACAGTGCCAGCAGCAGTCTCAGGATCTTCATGGAATTCTCACAGTGAGCAAGCTACTAGTAAAACAGCCACACAATGCATGCACAACATTTATTTTATTTAACTAGGCAAGTCAAGAACAAATATTTATTTACAATGACAACCTACAACACAGTAATATCATGCAACAGACATTAAGTCACATTTTCAAACGAAGCCAGGGTCTTTTTGGCGGGAGCTTAAGAGTGAGGCGGGGTGGCCCACCTTGCCTTTTAGAATGGTGAAATACTGTGTGATTAACAGTTTGTCCTGTGACTATCGTGATAATCATTCACATGCAAAAGTATAACGTTTCTAGTGAAATACTTGCCAGCACACACTAAATATGGTTCTGGGTCCCAAGATTGACAGACATTTGTTTTTATTACACTAAACACTAGTAGTTGCATTAGTGCTTGTTCATTTTACTTTTTTTTTGTCCCCCTTCTCCTTGCTCAGTCAGTCACTGCTCATGGAATCTGTCATTTGTTGGGTTACAGACATGAAACTGAGGAGGAGTGGAAAGAGGTATGGATGATAAAAGTGCAATGGCTAGGTCCCACATTTTTTCAATTAAAGATTTCCTTTTAACAGTTGTATATCTGTGCTCCCAGATGCTGCAGAAGGAAAGCTACATACTTAATGAGTTCAACAGATTCACTGGCAGACAGCTGGTGCCTCTGACCAAGAAGTGTAGCCAAGATGGGTGACCACCAAGAAGAACCACCTGCAATGGAAGGCCTTTGAAACCAATGGACTTAGCTTTGGATGGATTTGGAAACTTGCAAAGATGACTCCTTGATCATGAATAAACTGCCCATTTCCAAGTGATAGCTACAGACTGTGTCAGCCTTCATGTGATTGCTGAGCTTTTACCTATGGAGCTAGACAGGCTACTCTTTTTTTACAATCAAACTGCACTACTCATGACTTGACATTGATGACAATTAAAAGCATCCAAAACCATTGTTTAAATTCATTTTTATTTTAAAATTGATGTAGGAAGTCAAATACTGGAGCCTGAACTACAAAAAAAAAAAAAAAAAAACCTCCACTCTGCTACTCCTTTGCCTTCCACATCAGACACGCTTGTCAACCTAAAACATGTTCATTTTCACTTAATGCAAGCAGGAGACCAGTAAATAGCTAGCCAAACCCTAATCTTAGCAAAAAGTAGTCTAAAAGATGTGAATACTGGCCTGGTCAGGTGTGATGAGACATCCGAGCTGGCCATTATAAACAGACCTCTGCTAAAATAAATAGTTACATCTTATGGCCTTATTAAAAGCAAAGCCTATGCAGGATAGCTTACGCATGTAATACATGTTTCTGCATTGTCAGCGGTTTGAAGGAACACATTCTAAACAAAGTGGTTGTGCATTTCTCAAAGTAAAGCGCTTTAGAAAAAGAAACTACCGGTTCTGTACTGGGAGGCACTAGGGAACCCCTAGGAGCGTAAACTTCTAAAAATAAAAAAAAGCAAGCTACTTTATTAATGTTTAGTTTGTCAAGGTGATAAAACATGAATAAAACAGCAACAAACAGTCCATATGTAAATCATTGCAAGAAATTGAAAAAAAAAAAAAAACTCAACTCTAGAACAGAATACAAACATAAGCAGTATTGGCAAATCTATGCCACAAAATAAATATTGCACCACATGTATCCGATGCATATAGAAGAAAGTACTAACCTTAAATTAGCTTTAATTCCAGCACAGAAGAATAAATCTTGGTTTTCGATAGAGTATTAGAAATTGAGTCAACCATACAATCCATCTGACACTTTCTATCAAAGTTCTTAAATGCATGATAGTTAATATCATACGAGTGCCAAGAAACTATTTTACAAGTTATTCAACAAATCATAGAAAAGAAACAAAGTTTGGGGGCTAATCTCTCTCAGGCTTGAATAAACAAAGAACATAGTCAACTCCTATATTTTGAGTGTGCTGCATGTCTCATTTCTGAGTAGACCTGGAGAGAAGAATGTGGGCTGTATGTGTGCTGATGTCTTGCGCCTGACAGAAGCTACCTTGGTCTATTGTGTTTTGTTTTTAAAAAAGGGACAAAGTGCCTGAAGAGGGCAAAATGTGGACGGCAATCAGTAGTACTGGAGAAGGGTTCTTCTTTAACCCGACACATCTGATGGGGAACAGCTCTGTGCTGTTGGAGTGTGTTGGTTGGTGTGATTAATTGATGACAGACTGGTGGCTCAGAGGGGCTGCAGGACGGTCCTCCCTGCCTCTGAGGCTCCTCCACTGGCCCCGGTTCTCTCCAGCTCAGAAAGCTCCTCAAAAACATCCCTGAGGAGGGAACAAACACAGCAGTCAGTCAAGGCATCCACACCCATCATAGTGGGTTCCAGTGTATATGATACACACAACACCAAGTTAGGCAACATCTCCTACAATAAGTGAATGTACAACTTCATTTGTTTTAATGTCCTTTATTTGTATTAAACCCCCCCAACATTCTTCGAGATAGTAGACTGTTTAATTTCCCCCCTTAATTTTTTCTGACAAAAGAAGAGCTTTGAACAAATTGCTTTTCTAATTGCATGGAGACTAAACTATATTTTCCAGCTTCTGCTCAGTTGCCCATTGTTGTTGGCAGCCCTGCTTACTGGAGCTGGGTCTCGCTCAGCCGCCACTGGATTGTACCCAGAAACTGTATACCACAGGTATATGACAAAACATTCATTTTTGCTGCTCTAATTACGTTGGTAGCCAGTTTATAATAGCAATAAGGGGTTTGTGGTATATGGCCAATATACCAGGCCACAGGCTGTATCCAGGCACTCTGCGTTACGAATAAGAACAGCCCTTAGCCGTGGTATATTGGCAATATACCACACCCCCCCAGTGCCTTATTGCCTAAGCATAAGAAAACAGGGTTTTAGTATTCAGTAGGGGATACTGTTGCAAAGTTATTGCAACTGAAAACAAATCTGTTCTTATTGGACAAGTTCAGGACACGTTACACTGCATTTTCTCCACTGAACACAACCCCGCCCTCCATCTGAAGCTGGAATAGGGACCTTGATGGAAGAGATAAGAGGGACACTCACTTGTGCATGTAGAAGAAGATGTATCCGCTGCGGTCGCGGTCCCTCTGCACCATGGCCTCCTGTGTGCGCGACACGTCCAGGTCGTTGTAGGTCAGCCACGACTGCTTCTTCATGTCGTAGATGTCGCTGATGTAATGGCCTGAGGGTCGGGCGATTGAATTATAGGTTAATATTAGACTACAAGAATCCAGTGTTTGGGGTTCTCATGGTATCGTAATCATATATGTTGCCTCAGCTCACACAACCTTACATTTTCACGCTTTACGTTGTTTCACGGATGAGTGATAATCGGTGGCTCCTGTTACACCGTAGTGCGTTTTGAGATGCGCAGAAATCCGTTGCTACCAAAAAATATGAATGATATTCATGCTTCAATATTCATTCAACTTGAACACATTTTTTGGGTCCCACAAATAACGGTGCATCTCGTAACACAGCCATATATCTTAGCAGACTGTGGTTTATAGGGAGGGCAGTGCTTACCAGAGGAGGAGCTGCTCCCGATGTGACTGACTACACTGATCAGCCGGAAGGAATTGGCCAGATCGCCACTCTGGGAACAAGAAAGGAAGAGGTTTTCAAGCCAGGACGGTTCACTCCATTTCAAAACGTTTCTCCTTACTTAATGTCAGACACCCAGAACTAAAATGTTGTGTAATTGCATCAGAAGCTCGATTAAATTCTGGGGGCGGCGGGGGGGACATATATACACACACACGTTAGAAAAGATACTAACAAGAACAGCCATTTCTCGACCCCCTAAACAGAAACTCTCTATGGGCCAAATGTCTATGGGCCAAATGTCCCATTTAGAAATGTGTAAGATGCGAGCACCTGCGAAATCACGATTTGTCCAAATCAGTGACAAAAAAAACTGCGTACCAGAACAAAGTTGCTCGTTAGTCGTCACATCTCAGTCTCTTGTAAGACACTACTCCCATTTATGTTATGTGTGTCTGTCCACGAGAGTTTACTCCCTACTGAACAGGACCCTGGTGAAGGCTGGTTAGTGTGGGAGATGAGGAAAAGGAGGGAGGCTCTGTACCTCAGCGTTTCTCTTCAGGTCCCCAGCCTCTGCTTCGCTGTACTCCATGTCCAGCACCTCTTCGTTCCCAGAATCCTCGTCTGAACACAGCAGCTCCGGCAACGAGTTGTTGAACTCTGGGAGGGAGAAACCAGAGCAGAGCAGATCAAGACACGTGAAAACCACTGAAATGCGCAACCCAGGGGTTGGAACCAGTTCAGGGAACCAAAAAATAACTACATTTTTCAGAGGAAGTGAAACCGGGAACAAAACCGTTATTTTCATATCTTGCCTAGGGCTTACTAACATTCTTTTTAATTCCCAAAATATTCCTAATGTCTAGAATATAATTTGGTAATTTTGTGAAGTTATAATGCTAGTAACAGCCTAAACACATCATGATGTTCAGCGCTTCAAGCCAAGCCCCTCCATGTCCACCACGTTGCCCTCTCCTCACCTGTGAAATTTCAGTCGCATCTCGCGCCTGCACTTATCTGACCAATCAAACATGTAAATAAGACAGTGATGTAAAGTACTTAAGTAAACATACTTTAAAGTACTACTGAAGTAGTTTTTTGGGGGTATCTGTACTTTACCATTTCTATTTTAGACAACTTTATACTTGTACTTCACTACATTCTTAAAGAAAATGACTCCATACATTTTCCCTGACACCCAACAGTACTCGTTACATTTTGAATGCTTAGAAGGACAGGAACATTTTCTAATTCACACACTTATCTGGGGGACTCACTAAACATATGCTTCGTTTGTAAATTATGTATGAGGTTTGAAGCGTGTCCCTGGCAATCCTTCAATTTAAAAATAATTATATTTAAGAAAATGGTGTCGTCTAGTTCGCCTAATATAAGGAATTGGAAATGATTTATACTTTTGATACTGAAGTACATTTGAGAAATTACATTTACTTTTGATACTTAAGCATATTTAAAACCAAATACTTTTAGACGTTTACTTAAATAGGATTTTTCTGGGTGACTTTCACTCGAGTCATTTTCTATTAAGATATCTTTACTTTTACTCAAATATGACAATTTCCACCACTGATCAGGGATGGGCAACTGCTGGCATGCGGCCCGCAGGCCCCCTTTTGGAGGCCCTCGGATCATATTCAACTCAACTTCCTGTTTGTTGCAAGTTAGAATACACAAGGTGCAATTTAGAAATGTGGATGTGAATCAGCAGTTTCTCTATTGTTATATCTGTCACTGATAGTCAATTAGCCCATGTCAACTAAATGTTTTTAGATTGGTAAATTAGATTGCTGGCCGCTAAACTAAACTTGTTATCACGGTCAAATTATCGGCCAGGGCCCCTCCCATTGATTTTGTTAGTCTCACTCAGATACCATATTAAAACTGCAAATATTTCTCTCTACACTATGACAAAATTGCACAAAATGAACTCTAAAAGTTAAGTCTCTCTGCTGTCAAGAGGTGGGCCACTAAAATGTTTTGCCCGCAGTGTGTGTGTGTGGGGGGGCAACTACAGCCCCTCATGAGTCCAGAGTGTGTGGCCCCCACCCCTATCAAAGTTGCCCCTCCCTGACCTATATGAACTGCTACTTTTTTTATTTATTGGTTCGAACCGATTCAGAACGTATTTTCTGGTTGGAACACCGGAACTGATTCCAACCCCTGGTGTAAACACACACACACACTACTTTTCCTTTTGTGATGCTGAGTATGCTTAAAAAAGGGGTACCAGTGTCTATGCTGTACCTTGCAGGCTGAGCTCTGTGGCTCTCTTGAGGTCGTCGTCCTCCCTCATCTCTTGGGCTTCCTGTAGGACATACCACAAATTGAAAATGTCACTGGAATGTATTGCGATGGTGCAACAAGGCAGCATTGCTGGATACAGGGTCAAATGGACACCTAGTTGACATTATATAAAGTTGGTGGGTCAGAGCTTAAAACCCATTTTGGGTATTCACCAAAACATGCAGAGGGAAGATTAGCCTATATTACAAAAACATTGGTGAACCACAGACACCAGGTTTATCCAACAGTAAAAAGGGTAGAGCTGTATCGGTCTCTCTATGTAATGGCCTAGTGTGTGTTGGGAGTCTTACATGCTCCTGCAGGCTCTGGGCCAGGGCTTGCTGCAGCTCCTGCTCTTCCCGCTCCTGCTCCAGGCTAAACTGCTGCACCCAGTCCAGCTCCCCCTGCACCCCCTCAGGTGTCTGGTTTTCCTTGTTTTCGTCCATGGTCAGATCCAGGGAGTCCAGCGCATCTACACACACAGATACACTCTGTTGCGCAAGGGTTGGTGAAACGCACATTTCAAAACAGTCCATGGTCTTCATGACTTAGTATAGGATAGTTCAAGGAAATTACAATTTCATAATGGACATCTAATAACTACAGAGAGTTGTTTTGGTGTGTTATCTGTTTAAGCCTACACTTCCCCCTTCTCTCCTGGCTGGGGTGTGTGTGTGTCGTGGTTACCTGCAGACGGTTTGCTGTCCGTCTCCAGCAGGTCTGGGTGGTAGTTTGGCTCCTGGGTGTCGGGGTCGGTGTCCCCGAAGCCCGTGTCGGGGCTGCTGGTTGGCTCGTCCTCAGGGGCGGGGCAGGAGAGACCAGTGTCTTGACAACTCATCTCTAGCACTACCGCCAGCATTGCCTCATCGTTGATGTCTGACGCGTCTGTGTGTTGGACGCCTCGCTGGACCGAAACACACAATCAGAGCCCACCATGTCACACTGGACCTAAACCAACAGTATTCTTTCAACCTGTCCCTGCATGTGTCAGTGGTTAAGTTGTAGTAACTCATTTCTCCCCCGAGTCCCCCTACCTCCTCTGCTTTGTCGTCAGGCAGACAGTCGCTGAGGCGTCGCTTGCGGCTCACCGCCTTCCGGCTCAGCTCCTCCTCGCTGTCAGAGTCCACCAGGATACTGCTGGAGCTGCCCCCTGCCTTCAGAGACACTTTCCTGGGGGAAAGAAATAAAGACAGTGGTTAGAAGATCCAAACATTTACACCTGTGGTTTTCAACCTGTGGACCAGAGGTATTGCAGGTGGTCCAACATTTTTTCATTTATTTTTAGAATCTAATTTTGTCATTTATAATTACTTTACACAATGCAAATTGTAATAACAATGTATTTTATTTAACGAGGCAAGTCTTACATTTTTATTTACAATGACAGCCTACCAAAAGGCAAAAGGCCTCCTGCGGGGACGGGGGCTGGGATTAAAACAAGAGACAACGCAACACTACATGAAGACAGAACTAAGACAAACACAGCATGGTTGCAACAAAACATGGTACAAACATTATTGGGCACAGACAACAGCACAAAGGGCAAGAAGGTAGAGACAACGACACATTACTCAAAGCAGCCACAACTGTCAGTAAGAGTGTCCATGATTGAATCTTTGAATGAAGAGATTGAGATAAAACTGTCCAGTTTGAGTGTTTGTTGCAGCTCGTTCCAGTCACTAGCTGCAGTGAACTGAAAAGATGAGCGATTCAGGGACGTGTGTGTTTTGGGGACCTTTAACAGAACGTGACAGGCAGAACTGGTGTTGTATATTTTTGTATTTTTTATTTATCCATTATTTTACCAGGTAAGTTGACTGAGAACACATTCTCATTTGCAGCAACAACCTGGGGAATAGTTACAGGGGAGAGGGGGATGAATGAGCCAATTGTAAATTGGGGATTATTAGGTGACCATGATGGTTTGATGGCCAGATTGGGAATTTAGCCAATATAGTATCTGGAGGATATAGTATATGGAGGATGAGGGCTGCAGTAGAGCTCTCAAATACGGGGGAGTGAGGCCGAAGAGGGTTTTATAAATAACCATCAACCAGTGGGTCTTGTGACGGGTATACAGAGATGACCAGTTTACAGAGGAGTATAGAGTGCAGTGATGTGTCCTATAAGGAGCATTGGTGGCAAATCTGATGGCCGAATGGTAAAGAACATCTAGCCGCTCGAGAGAACCCTTACCTGCCAATCTTTAAATTATGTCTCTACAATCTAGCATGGGTAGGATGGTCATCTGAATCAGGGTTAGTTTGGCAGCTGGGGTTGAAAGAGGAGCGATTACGATAGAGGAAACCAAGTCCAGATTTAACTTTAGCCTGCAGCTTTGATATGTGCTGAGAGAAGGACTTTGCACTGTCTAGCCATACTCCCAAGTACTTGTATGAGGTGACTACCTCAAGCGCTAAACCCTCAGAGGAAGTAATCACACCTGTGGGGAGAGGGGCATTCTTCTTACCAAACCACATGACCTTTGTTTTGGAGGTGTTCAGAAATAGGTTAATGGTAGAGAAAGCTTGTTGGAGAGCATTTAACACAACATCTGGGGAGGGGCCAGCTGAGTATAAGACTATCATCTGCATATAAATGGATGAGAGAGCTTCCTACTGCCTGAGCTATGTTGTTGATGTAAATTGAAAAAAAGCATGGGGCCTAGGATTGAGCCTTGGGGTAGTCCCTTGGTGATAGGCAGTGGCCGAGAAAGCAGATGTTCTGACTTTATACACTGCACTCTTTGGAGGAAGTTAGCAAACCAGGCCAAAGACCCCTCAGAGACACCAATACTCCTTAGCCGGCCCACAAGAATGGAATGGTCTACCGTATCAAAAGCTTTGGCCAAGTCAATAAAAATAGCAGCACAATCAAACAATGGTGACATCATTGATGACCTTTAAGGTTGCAGTGACAAATCCATAACCTGAGCGGAAACCAGATTGCATACCAGAGAGAATACTATAGACATCAAGAAAGTTAGTCAGTTGATTATTTACAATTTTCCCCAACACTTTTGATAAACAGGGCAAAACTATAAATAGGTCTGTAACAGTTAGGATCTGCTTTGTCTCACCCTTTAAATAAAGAACGAACCGTGGCTGCCTGCCAAGCAATGGGAACCTCCCCAGAAAGGAGAGACAGGTTAAAAATATCAGAGATAGGCTTGGCGATGATAGGGGCAGCAACCTTAAAGAAGAAAAGGTCTAAACCATCTGACCCAGATTATTTTTGGGGGTCAAGTTTAAGGAGCTCCTGTAGCACCTCGGACCCAGCAACTGCCTGCAGGGAGAAACTTTGTAGCGGGGCAGGGGAAAAAGAGGGAGAAGCATCGGGGATAGTTGCATTAGAAGGCGTGGGAGATGAGGAAAGGTTAGCCGGGCAAGGAGGCGTGGCTGAGTCAAACAGGGATCCTGACTTAATGAAGTGGTGATTGAAGAGCTCAGCCATGTGCTTCTTGTCGGTAACAACCACATCATCAACATTAAGGGACATGGGCAGCTGTGAGGAGGAAGGCTTATTCTCCAGTTCTTTAACCATTTTCCAGAACTTTTTGGGGTTAGACACACAGAGAGAGAACTGCTCCTTAAAAGTAACTAACTTTAGCCTTCCAGGTAGCCTGAGTGCACTTATTTCTCATTTGCCTGAACGAGCCTTTCACCAAATGCAATTCTTGAGGTGGAGTAACTCTGCAAGATCACGGTCGAACCAGGGGCTGAACCTGTTTTTATTTCTCACGTCTGTTAACAATACCACTGAAAATATCAAAAAAGGTCCAACGTCTTCGACAAAGACGTGACAATCAAGATGATTCTACACCGTTTTACAATAATAATACAACTATTAATAATAAGTTACATTTACTGATAAAATGAACTCTAAATATGACCGCCAAGATACTTTGTTAAATTGCACCATTCCTGGAATGTGATCCTCAAGAGTTTGCCGGTGATTTGGTAGTCCCTGGAATGGAAAATTTTGGGAACTGCTGATCTACACAATGTTCACATCAAAGAAACAAGAGACCTACTGTAAACATGATTGGTGTCCATGGGGTGGAAGTGATACCATAGTGTTAGAGAACGGTTAAATGAGTGGCTTACCAAAGTAGTGAGGAGGAGTTCACCAACTGGGAGGCCTTCAGTGTTCGTGCCCTGTACAAAAAAAACAGGGTGTGGTAAGGTCATTTCATTTCTGCAGAGCACATTAGAGTAGGATTGTATTGCATTGACAGGCAGAGTAGTCTTTCAATAATCCCTTTGGCGAGATGTGCTATTGAGATCAAAGAACAGATCTGTGTGTAGCCACGTGTGCACATTTGTTTCTAATCCTTGCCGATTAGTAAGTTACGTGCACATTTTCGGTCAGCAAAAAGGTTTTGTACAGACCAACCCTGGAAAAATCATGGGTGTGTGCATCAACTGCATGTGTGCTAGATGAGAGAGGGAGACATTACAGCAGGTAAGGCTACAAAATAATGACAGAACAACTAGTTAGCCAATTCAACACCTATTGTGTAGCCTGGATAGTTCTCGGTAGTTAACTATTATCATGTATTCATGTAATTGTCATGTCAAATGTCCTAAAAACCTCACCACCATAACTACAAATGGCGACACGCAGTTGATCAATGGGTGCGTTAATAAATCAATGCTTACTCCGGCTGTAAAAGTCTGACACCATTGAAAAGCTGGGATTCCCCTCTGTTCAACATTGGGCATGTCACTGACAACTTTAAAATATATTCTTAGATAATCCTAATTAAGAATTTAGTAATGTCTCCCATGCTGTCAATAGATCTCCCCTGAAAGGATGTTATCGATAAACAGCTACCTTGCTTTGAAGTAGGCTACTTTAGCCATTTGATTTTTTTTTTTTTTTTAATATGGCAAGACCTGAAACTGGTTGTCTAGCAATGTTCCACAACCAATTTGACAGAGCTTGAATTTTTTTAAAGAATAATGGGCAAATGTTGACAATACAGTGTGGAAAGCTCTTAGAGACTTACCCAGAAAGACTCACAGCTGTAATTGCTGCCAAACGTGCTTCTACAAAGTATTGACTCAGGGGGTGTGAATACATATAGAAATGAGATATTTCTGTATTTAATTTTCAATAAATTTGCAAACATTTCTAAAAACATGTTTTTATGGGGTATTGAATATAGATTGGTGAGGAAAATAATCCATTTAGAATTCAGGTTGTAACAATGTAGAATAAGTCAAGGGGTATGAATACTTTCTGAAGGCACTGTAACAGGCCTAATAACACGTTTTATTTTGTAAAGTGGTGCCCTGCATCATACAACAATTTTCCATTACCTTTTTGGTCCAAAGTGTTAAACACCAAAAAAATGTGGAGTACAAAAATTAATGTCCGGCCTTGGTAAATTGTATAATTATGCAACAAACGTTAGATCATTTTCACTGTGGGGTGTGTTTCTTACATGGTTCCATGTGCGCTCCAGCCCAGGCTGAGCGGGGGCTGCGTAGTGTCTGTGCAGTGGGACAGCAGTGTGAGATAGCGGGGAATCATCACCTGCTGGCCCAGCTTACTGTTTAGGGACAGCTGGGCGTTGAAGCTGTAGCGCTTCAGGTGCAAGATAAGAACTCTGCATGGGGGGGAAACAACAGAAAGGAATGAATTTAGGGTTCTGGTGAACCTCATACCACTTCTCATTCACTTTAACATCAGATCACTGTTGTAGACACACGGGCATACCTGGGGAGTCGGCTGAATTTATGAGTCACTGTTGCCGCTTTCCTGCTGCACTTTTCACAAGAATACTCGATTTCCTCCATCTGGAACACACATCAACACACATTCAACTCATCTACTTCCTATTAGGATGTGGATACTAGGTTAACTGTTTCATTGCATTTAGTGCAGGGGAGGGGGTCAAACCTGTTTGCCTCTAGGGGCGCATTCGTTCTTCAACGAGGTCCGGAGAGCCACACTGAAAATATTACATTTCCTTGGCGTCAAAGTTTTCTAAAAAAAAAAAAAGATCCTCTATCCTTAACTTTGGTAATTTGATGCTCCCCGACTGTCTAGCTTTCATTTCAGTTATTATTAGTGAGCTGGACACAGTCAAAAAACGGTGACTGTAGCTCCATTATTTCTTCAGTTTCAATTTTAGTCATTTTTAAAGTATATTGAGTATGTCCCTCCCACCCAATTTGTTTTGTTTTGTTTTTAATATAAAAAGTTGGTCACCCATGCTTTAGTGAGTTGATATTAGGGCTGTTACGGTGACCGTATTACTGCCACACCGGTGGTCACGAGTCATGAAGGCAGTCACAGTAATTAGGAGTCTCCAAGTGCTGATGCTGCTGATGGTCATTAGTAGCCTAACAAACTTGCTAACTGCCTGGTACTCAGCACTCTACTGTCCCTCTAATCACTCTGACATCAATGCAAATGTTATCAAATCTAATCAAACACTTCATGAGAGCCCATGTTGTGCAACCTTTCTATAGGCTATGCAATTGCGTGAGAAAGAAGAGAGTGATGGCCTCTACTTAAGAGGATCCCATCAGCTTTCTATAGGCTAGGCCTTCTATATTTATATCTCAACTTAATTAATAAAGCACATTGCTCATCTTTACATGAGTATAGCCTACCTGGCTGGCATTTAAATATTTTTTTTATTTCACCGTTATTTAACCAGGTAGGCTAGTTGAGAACAAATTCTCATTTGCAACTGCGACCTGGCCAAGATAAAGCATAGCAGTGTGAACAGACAACACAGAGTTACACATGGAGTAAACAATTAACAAGTCAATAACACAATAGAAAAAAAAGAGTCTATATACATTGTGTGCAAAAGGCATGAGGTAGGCGAATAATTACAATTTTGCAGATTAACACTGGAGTGATAAATGATCAGATGGTCATGTACAGGTAGAGATATTGGTGTGCAAAAGAGCAGAGAAGTAAATAAATAAAAACAGTATGGGGATGAGGTAGGTAAAAATGGGTGGGCTATTTACCAATAGACTATGTACAGCTGCAGCGATCGGTTAGCTGCTCAGATAGCAGATGTTTGAAGTTGGTGAGGGAGATAAGTCTCCAACTTCAGCGATTTTTGCAATTCGTTCCAGTCACAGGCAGCAGAGAACTGGAACGAAAGGCGGCCAAATGAGGTGTTGGCTTTAGGGATGATCAGTGAGATACACCTGCTGGAGCGCGTGCTACGGGTGGGTGTTGCCATCGTGACCAGTGAACTGAGATAAGGCGGAGCTTTACCTAGCATGGACTTGTAGATGACCTGGAGCCAGTGGGTCTGGCGACGAATATGTAGCGAGGGCCAGCCGACTAGAGCATACAGGTCGCAGTGGTGGGTGGTATAAGGTGCTTTAGTAACAAAACGGATGGCACTGTGATAAACTGCATTCAGTTTGCTGAGTAGAGTGTTGGAAGCTATTTTGTAGATGATGTCGCCGAAGTCGAGGATCGGTAGGATAGTCAGTTTTACTAGGGTAAGTTTGGCGGCGTGAGTGAAGGAGGCTTTGTTACGGAATAGAAAGCCGAATCTAGATTTGATTTTAGATTGGAGATGTTTGATATGTGTCTGGAAGGAGAGTTTACAGTCTAGCCAGACACCTAGGTACTTATAGATGTCCACATATTCTAGGTCGGAACCATCCAGGGTGGTGATGCTAGTCGGGCGTGCGGGTGCAGGCAGCGAACGGTTGAAAAGCATGCATTTGGTTTTACTAGCGCTTAAGAGCAGTTGGAGCGTGAAAATGAACCACAGGAAAAGCATCCTCCATTTGCTATTTAAGTGCATACAGTAGATGTATTTTTCCCACTGCCCGTTTTGAGACAGGTGCATGATAATGGTTTCAAATTTCAAATTTTATTTAGTATATGTAAAGACAAGATTAAATCAGGAATAGTCTGATAGGTGACAAAATTAGCCGATCACTTGTGAATGATATATTATCACTTGTGAACGATGCCCAGCTTGTGTGCAATAAGGCTTTTTATAATCATAGTAGCATACCTCATGTAGCCTAGCCCATAGGCCTATACGTTTTCATAAGGTTTGTATCACAACTAGTGACAAAATTATTTCTTAAAATGAAGCACATTAATCCGCTTTGCAAGGGGTGTAGAGCCTAACTGGCAACATAAGCAGCCCGCCAGTTTCAAGTTTGGGGAAGATCATTTACCATAAAAGTGTACCTTTATAATAAAAGCATTACATGCATAATCACATTTGCGGTCACTTTTGATAATGGTGTGTTCCCGCTAATGGAACATTTGCGCTTATAGACTACTGCCGTGTGCACATTGCTGCGCTTATAATTTGAAGAAATAGCCTAATAGTTTATCAACATTTTAAGCTAAACATTCTGTTCTGTTGCATCAGCCTCATTGCGTAAAAAAAATGTTGTTATGCTAGTGGTTGTATTAATTTGGCATCCCACAAGTGTTCCAGACTATATTGGGAATATTTATTTCTTGCACAGAAAATAATAGGTCAACTTTTGTACTATAAGGGATAGTAGATTGACATCGGCAAGTGCTTCTGCTGTTTGTTAGGCCTATTCATCTTGTTGGCTGACAAAAGTAAATGTAGACAGTTTTTCCAATATCTTTAATATGCACCTCGGAATTGTATAAGGATACGTGCAGTTGCATCCCCGATGTGTCTGTCTTCACGTGACGGAGACCCATGTGAGTGAGAGGTGCGTCAGAGCACACAGGGAGAAGGAAATTCAAATTATTATATTCAGCCCAAGGGCACAACGGCCACAAAGGGTATGGATTTCTTTAGGGGGCAACACAGCCAAACAATAGTGATACCACCGGGAAATCCGAGGCATTATCAAGTGCTTGTCAAATTGTGAATGAGAGACTGATTAAGTGTGAACAGCCTGCACAAAAAAAGCAGAGCTCATGCCTTTCATGTGACTTTTTTCAAATCATCATTAGAGTCGCATCATGCAGCCTTAGAATGTATAACAAATATAAACAAGGAGCCCAATGTTTGTAGAACAACTAACGTTACATAAATAACTCTAAATTAAGAATATAGGAGTACCTGTTTCTTTAACCGCTCAACATAGAATGTGCGCACTCTCAAATCGTTTGAGAAAATTTCAGCTTTGTTCAATTGTATTCTTCATACTATAAAACATTATAAAATAATGGCATGGGATTCTAAGAAAATGTCTGCTCAATGAGTATAGCCCACAGCAATATGGCAAAGCCAGATAAGGACAACACAGAGTATGCTATTCTGTTCTTCTGAAATGGACTACATTTTCTTCATATCATGTTTCTTTAGACCAGTCTAAAATAAATCATGAATTTATTGTGAAAGTGAAGGCCATACTACATGGATTTATTAGACTTTTTAAAAATGTAGATGTCCAAAGATCTGTATCAGTGGCTTGTAGGCTGTGTGTGGAAGCCAGGAATTGCTAAATGTGTTCATGTTAATTGATCATTAGGTCAATTGACCATTAGGTCAATTACCGTGAGACCTGCAGTTATTTGCTTGACAATGCCCGGCTGACGAAATATACAATATATTTGGACAGGAGCTAGCCTGGTGGTTTTTGGGGACAGCGGACACGCACCCTGAAGAAGAGGTCCAGAGAGTCCTGGATGGACCGGAGAGGAATGGTCTTCTTCCTGCGAGGCAGGTCAATGGACAGGTCGTTAAACTGCTCCCGTTTGGTCACCACTTCTCCACAGCTGAAACCACACAATAGCACAACCTTTTTTCATGATTTGTTGTTTATAACATGACATTCGGTCTTTATGACACCTTCATATGCTTAGGAAAGGTAATACCATAAAAGCTAAAAGGTATGGACTATTAAAAGCTAAATCTATGGCGTCTATTATTTTATTTTCCATCAGGGAAGAGATGTACCACCCAGAAATCCACAGTCTGATGATTCACTCACCCTTTGCAGGTGATGGTGTGCTGCACCTCAAATTCCATGTTGACCACCACGGGGCAGGTGTACGTGTGTGAGGTGTCCGCCTCCTCCCCAGGCCTGACCGCGGCCGCCTGCTGGGGGGCCTCGTCCCACGCCGCCGATTCGCTCTTCCAGCTCTTGTTCACCTTCTCCATGTCCTCCTTAAGCTGGTCCAGACACTGGCTCAGGAACTCATGGGCGTCCTAGGGGGGAGGGGGGCGTGAGTATACAGAGCTACAAAAGAGCCAAAATGGTTGTGGTGCAAATATTATAGGTCTTACGTTCTGCATGTATCCAGAGAAGCGCTCAGCTGTGGAGGATATGGAACTCTTCACTCTCCTCAGCAGGTCTTTCTTTACCTCGGGGCACGAGATGTCCTTCTTGGCCAGCAAGTGGGCAAAGCGTCTGCATGCACAACAGAGAGGAAGGTCAGTGAGGGTGCAGGGCAGGTACACAAGTCAGCTGAGCAGTTAGAGAAATATTGTGTCATAGCCATGAAAACACTAAGCCACCTAAACAAAAACAGCTTTTAAAAGAGTAAATCCAACGTTAAAGTGGAAATATTGACTCTACTCAGTTGGTAGAGCATGGCGCTTGCAACGCCAGGGTTGTGGGTTCGATTCCCACAGGGGACCAGTACAAAAATGTGTGCACTCACTGCTGTAAGTCGCTCTGGATAAGAGCATCTGCTAAATGACTAAAATGTTTAAAACTTAAAAAATTAAAAAAATTAAAGGATGACTGCAGTAACAGTAGGCTACCTGAGTAGGGCGTTGGCGGGGATCTTCTTCCATGGGATTCCCTGCTTCAGCAGGTCATTGGAGAACGACGGCAGGCTGAAGAGAGACTGCAGGATGGCGTTCATGTAACACGTGTTGCCCAGGTTGGAGAATCTGCAGCAAAGAGGTTAGAGAAAACTAAGTATAACTCCATCCATGTACCACAACCACTGGTGAAAAGGCATGTTTTCAACTGAAAGCATCTACTTCGGCACATTAGGGCTGTAAGCGACAACAAAAAGTCTGTTGACCAAAATGTCTTTCGACCAATCAATTGGCTGACATTCTTTTGTGTGTATTTTTCCATTTAGACACACCCTGTGTGTTTTAATAAAATCAACTCTATGTATTAAGCATTTGATGCTTTAATTCTTAAGAGCCTACGCCGTTGGGGGAGTGGGTTCAAAGCTGACATATGGAATTGTTTTGAGATGGTCACACTATGGATCATTTAGACATTTGATTTTGAATATCAAGGACCCCTTTATATATAAAAAAAACATTGGGATATCTAAAAATGTACTACCATAAAATGGCAAAAAGTACATTCAAAATAAATCAGAAACAAGGTTGAAGTGTTTGTCCTATATCTGGGAGATGAGAAAGCTCATGATATACAGTGCCTTCAAAAGGGATTCAGACCCCTTGACTTTTTTCACATTAGGTTAGGGCCTTATTTAAAAAAAAATTAAACTGCCCCCCCCCCCCCCCATCAATCGAGACACAATAACCCATAATGACAGGGCAAAAACAGGTTTTTAGAAATGTTTGCCAATTTAGTAAAAATAAAAACAGAAATAT
Organism: Oncorhynchus kisutch; assembly: GCF_002021735.2. Taxonomy (NCBI): domain Eukaryota; kingdom Metazoa; phylum Chordata; class Actinopteri; order Salmoniformes; family Salmonidae; genus Oncorhynchus; species Oncorhynchus kisutch. The sequence goes on along the minus strand of NC_034199.2, from coordinate 9,596,035 downwards.
CACATTTACATAGGTATTCAGATCATTTACTCAGTACTTTGTTGAAGCACCTTTGGCAGCGATTACAGCCTTGAATCCTTTTGGATATGACACTACAAGCTTGGCACACTTTTGGGTAGTTTCTCCCATTCTTCTCTGCAGATCCTCTCAGGCTTTGCCAGGTTGGATGGAGAGCGTTGCTGCACAGCTATTTTCAGATCTCTCCAGAGATGTTCGATCAGGTTCAAGTCCGGGCTCTGACTGGGCCACTGAAGGACATTCAGAGACTTGTCCGGAAGCCACTCCTACGTTGTCATGGCTGTGTGGTAAGGGTCGTTGTCATGTTGGAAGGTGAATCTTTGCCCCAGTCTGAGGTCCTGAGCAGGTTTTCATTAAGGATCTCTGTGCTCCGTTCATCTTTGTCTCGCTCCGGAATAGTCTCCCAGTCCCTGCCGCTGAAAAACATCCCAACAGAATGATGCTGCCACCACCATGCTTCACCGTAGGGATGGTGCCAGGTTTTTTCCAGATGTGACACTTGGAATTCAGGCCAAAGAGTTCAATCTTGGTTTCATCAGACCAGAGATTTTTGGCAAACTCCAAGCAGGCTGTCATGTGCCTTTTACTGAGGTGTGGCTTCTGTCTGGCCACTCTACCATAAAGGCCTGATTGGTGGTATGCTGTAGAGATGGGAGAACCTTCCAGAAGGACAACAATCTCCATAGAGGAACACCGGAGCTCTGTCAGAGACCATTGGGTTCTTGGTCACCTCCCTAACCAATGCCCTTATCCCCCGATTGCTCAGTTTGGCCAGCTCTAGGAAGAGTCTTGTTGGTACCAAAATTCTTCCATTTAAGAATGATGGAGGCCTCTGTTCTTGGGGACCTTCAATGCTTCAGACATTTTTTGGTAACATTCCCCAGATCTGTGCCTTAACACAATCCTGTCTCAGCGCTTTAACGGACAATTCCTTTGACCTCTCATGGCTTGGTTTTTGCTGTGACATGCACTGTCAACAGTGGGATCTTATATAGACAGGCATGTGCCTTCCCAAATCATGTCCAATCAATTGAATTCAACACAGGTGGACTACAATCAATTTGAAGAAACATCAAGGATGATCAATGGAAACAGGATGCACCGGAGCTCAATTTCGAGTCTCATAGCCAAGGGTCTGAATACTTATGTAAATAAGGTGTGTTTGTTTAAGACATTTGCAAAAATAAAAGATAAACAGCTTTTGCTTTCATTATAGGGTATTGTGTGTAGATCTGAGGAATTATTTTTCATTTACTCCCTTTTAGAACAAGGCTGTAATGTAACAAAAAAAAATGGAAATCTGAATATTTTCCAAAGGCACAAATTTTTTTAATATATTTTTTTAAATAGTATTATTTTACACATATTAAACATTTTTGGGGTAGGTAGCAAACCTACCTTCATACTTAAAATAAATAAAATTTAAATAATACTGGTGCTGGTTACCTTCAGACAAGTCCCGTGACACTTGTGGTGGTAGTAAAGCAAAACGGAGAATCTCACCTTTCCACAGTGGACTCACAGTTTGTAGCCCAAACGGTTCGGAAGCTACAAACAGAATTTGGCTCATCGACAATATGGACTTCAGACGAGTCACGTGACACTTGTCCATGGTCGTTGAGCAAAACGGAGACCACCATCGTGTTTGTTTGAGTCTACCCTTTCCACAGTGGTTTAGTTAGGGCGCTACAGATGTTTGTCTCGTGGTCTGACAAACATTGCTCTAGCTATGCCACCTTTCACTGCAGATGTGGAAGGGCGACATTGGCGGATTGAGACTGATCCAATGAAAAAAATAGATATCACTAGGTTAAACTGACGGATTTTGATGGGGATTTTTGTAATACTTTACTTTGACTGACCGGTGCGTCAATCGAGTCTAGAGGGGTTAAGCGCACTCTGATGAAATAAGTCAAATGACTCAAGAGGGAGCCAGAGAACAAGATCGCCAGAATAATAAAATCTTAACCTGAACCTTACCACCCTCCTCCCATTCCTGCTGGCTTTCGCAGACTCTGCCGAAGTTGCCAGTAATAAGCTACATGAGTCGTCAGCAACCATTATCATGTGGAATGCCAATTTGTCTTAAGACTTCTACCAATCTGCGTGCCAGTTCTTTCATGGAACGGTTTAATTTAATTTATAATAACGTCTTTGTATCTCAATCATTGTCATGTGGTTAATCAAACTTGTATCCAAATTAAAATTATACAAACTTCAAAAGTAACTTATACTGCCAACTAACTAAAAAACAATCACCTACATAAGCAAACAAATAAAAAAATATTGCAGCCTGCAGGCTGAAAATATCCGGATAGAAATAAATCACACACTTTAAACATTGTGTCAACTATTAACTTGGGTCTGACCCAAAGCAGATGATAGCAAACTTGCATAAGATATTCTGGGCCTTCCGAGTTTCCCGTGCCAGTGAGCTCGGGACAGACACAGGCATAAGGGATAAGAAATAATCAGGTAGGCCTATTTGATGACATTTCCACTGGATCAGATCATGATAGTTTTCCCTTTCATGCTGAGTGGTTATTGAAAAGAGAGCTGGAAAGATTTTTTCAAATAAACGTCCCTTTTTCAGGACCCTATCTTTCAAGGATGATCCAAATAACTTCACAGATCTTCATTGTAAAGGGTTTAAACACCGGTTTCCATGCTTGTTCATAAACAATTAATGAACATGCACCTGTGGAACAGTCATAAAGATAAACAGCTTACAGACAGACAAGTAAGGTCACGGTTATGAAAAGTTAGGACACTAAAGAGGCCTTTCTACTGACTCTGAAAAACACTAAAAGAAAGATGCCCAGCGTCCCTGCTCATCTGCGCCTTAGGCTTGCTGCATGGAGGCATGAGGACTGCAGATGTAGCCAGGGCAATAAATTGCAATGTCCGTACTGAGACGCCTAAGACAGCGTTACAGGGAAACAGGACGGACAGCTGATCGTCCTCGCAGTGGCAGACCACGTGTAACAACACCTGCACAGGATTGGTACATCCGAACATCACACTTACGGAACAGGTACAGGATGGCAACAACTGCCGGAGTGACATCAGGAACGCACAATCCCTCCATCAGTGCTTAGACGGTCCACAATAGGCTGAGAGAGGCTGGACTGAGGGCTTGTAGGCCTGTTGTAAGGAAGGTCCTCACCAGACATCACCGCCAACAACGTCAGCTATGGGCACAAACCCACCGTCGCTGGACCAGACAGGACTGGCAAAAAGTGCTCTTCACTAACGAGTCGCGGTTTGGTCTCACCAGGGGTGATGGTCGGATTCGTGTTTATCGTCGAAGGAATGAGCATTACACCGAGGCCTGTACTCTGGAGCGGGATCGATTTGGAGGAGGGTCCGTCATGGTCTGGGGCGGTGTGTCACACAGCATCATTGGACTGAGCTTGTTGTCATTGCAGGCAATCAGGCAAACTGATTGGAAGACATCCTCCTCCCTCATATGGTACCCGTCCTGCAGGCTCATGCTGACATGACCCTCCAGCATGACAATTGCCACCAACCATACTGCTCGTTCTGTGGGGATTTCCTGCAAGACAGGAATATCAGTGTTCTGCCATGGCCAGGGAAGAGCCCGGATCTCAATCCCATTGAGCATGCCTGGGATTTTTTGGATCGGAGGGTGAGGGCCATTCCCCCCAGAAATGTCCGGGAACTTGGAGGTGCCTTGGTGGAAGAGTGGGTTAACATCTCACAGCAAGAACTGGAAAATTTGGTGCAGTCCATGAGGAGATGCACTGCAGTACTTAATGCAGGTGGTGGCCACACCAGATACTGACTGTTACTTATGATTTTGACCCCCTCCCTTTGTTCAGGGATAAATGATTCAATTTCTGTTAGTCACATGTCTGTGGAACTTGTTCAATTTATGTCTCCGTTGTTTAATCTTGTTATGTTCATACAAATATTTACACGTTAAGTTTGCTGAAAATAAACACAATTGATAGTGAGAGGACGATAGAGGAACTACTGTCATTCTCAATAGAATAAAAAAAACACTGTTTGCTTGCTGTTCGAGGTTGAGAAAACATTACTTTGAGAGGCTCCACAGCTCATTAGTGGTGGTGCATTAAGCCAATCAGAAATACTATCAGATCCCCAAATGGGCACATTTATAGGCCTTCATTTGCACGTAGGCCAGGTAGCCTATAGGCCTACTTCCATGCGTAATCAGGTGTGCGTCCTCACAAAAAATTGACAGGAGCGCTCAATACAAAAGACTAACTAAATTGACAAAACTCGTAAAAGGAATTAAATAAACCCATACTTGTTTCTCACAAGTGTAGCATAGGTTGTGCGATCTGCAAACAATAACCAAACAAACATTGTAGAATAAAAAAATATAGGAATTAACGGCAAATGTACTGCTGGTGATTTATGTAATGGAGAATCGAGACACTAACAATTCACACAATGAAGTTAAGAACCAATGAAAGTGCACAAATTGGCAGGAGAGCGCGCATTCTGGAGAGAGATGTGCATTGCGCATCTTAGCCACACTCCCCTTCTTCTTGGACTGTGCCATCCACACAGCCGACACAATGGATTAGTCTTGGCCTCCATAATGGATTAGATCACAGAGATGGGCGTGAATAAGACCGGTGTCTCGTGTTCCTTAAATTGTATTTGCAACTGCTTGACAAAAAAAAAAAATCTTGGTCGACCAACAGCCTATTGACCAAACAATCGACTAATTGGGGTCAGCCGTATGGCACATTCATAACGAGCATTAACAGATACAGTAAATCACACATTACTGGTAGGTGGGCAGCACTATAAAAGCCCCTCATTGACTCCGGAGGTTAACTTTAGAATTATCAGTATAACCCTGGGATGTCTCCTTACCCTTGCAGTGGAGGCTGGGGCTGGGCCAGAGTGGATGGTCTCGGCTTGTTCCAGCCACCGTAGTCCAGCATGGGGCGCACTTTCTTGAAGGGGGTCGAGTGATTGGGTAACATGAGACTTCTCTTAGCCGAGGTGGTCTGGGATGTACTGGATGGCCTGTGGAGGGAACGACAAACGTTGAAGAAGTCAAAGTGTGGCAGCATCTTAATGATGCATAGGAATGTTTTCTTAACATCCATGGGACAACCTGGTTAAATTAAGGCGCAAAAAAAATTACTTACCTGTCGAGGAAAGAGTGACTCGTGGAGTAGTCTTTGGTCACCGATCGGCTGCCGTAGAATGACGTGGGCTGAAGTGGCGCTGGAACCAGTAAAACTGGTGGGAAAGGTAGACAGTTATCACAGGGCGACTAGACACAGCACAGTTCTAGTCTGGAGAAGGTCATCTCAGTCTGACGAGGGCTTACCAGAGCAGCGGTTCTCCTCTGCCTGTTTCAGCTTGTCTTTGCAGCTCAGCAGAAACTTCCTGGAGGGGTCCGACATGGTCTTGTTGTTGCTGAGATAGAAGAAACAGTTTAGATTCACTGGTGCACAACTCTGCCCTACAAAGGCAAAGTGTAGTAACAGCAAATTTGGTCAAAAAGTTGTGATCTGTTGTAATGGCAGTTTCCTTTTTACGCTAAACCGGTGCTGCTAAAATCATGGCCGTCACTGTAAAAACACTTACCCCCTCACCCCCACTCGCTAGACACCCCGAGGCCGCAATGGACATGAGCTTAAATTGACAGGAAGGGATGCGAAGTCAACCCTTTGCTTGGTAAAGTAACACTGTCGTTGTCATACCTGGATGAGTCATTCTCCTTGGGGTAGTCCTTAGTCAGGTCGCTGTCAGAGGTGAGGTGTCTCTTCCTCTTCTCAATCCTGAAGATGATGAATATGAAGTACACATTTTTAAAATGTCCCTTTAAGAGTGGTTATGAGACCAATGCACACACGAAGACTAAAGCCTCTGTCAAATGAAGAAATGCCATCTCAGGAGAAAGGATAGCGAGACAAGAGTGGAAGAGGTTGGGATTCTATACCCCTCACCCAGAAGTACGCACTTGTTCATTCCCCCATGTGAACTTAAAAGTCCAATCCACTTAAATAAATTAGGGGGGAAAGTATGAGTGCAGTCAGGACGCAGCCTGCGTGTGATGCTTTATCTACCTGGATGGTTGGTGTGTTGGCTTGCCTACCTGTTCTCAGACAGCCCACTGCGGGAAGGTGTGGAGGTGACTCTGCTGGGACTGCTCAGAGGTTTACGGGGCATCGTCTCCTCCCTGTTGTCCACACTGGGTCGTCTGGGTGTTGTCTGAAACAGAACCAGATTTAAATAAGTAATAGTTTCAGAGAAGCAAAAACCAGGAACAGTATGGTTGTAAATGACAGGTACTTTCTTACAACTCTTTACCTGTCGTTCTCCAGGTGGGCTAATCTCTTTCTTTACGGATCGATTCCCGAGCACACTGAAGCTTGCACTTCCCTGGGATGTCTTTAGAACTACAAGAAAACAACACTTGTCTAACAGGAGGACACCAGTTCCGCAGGAAATCATGCAAATTCGTAGAAACAGTTAATGATCTACAGGTTCCAATAGTTACCTGTTGGTTTTCCCTGCTTCAACTTCTCAAGATATTCTTTCATTTTCTCAGCCACAGCAGTGGGAATTCTCTCAAGGGTGACTACACTGCCATCCTTAAGAGACACCACAATTCGTCGCATAGTGTGCATGGAATGCATCATGACATTCTTCACATTCTGGTTGAGCTGAAAGCAAAGACATATATAATGAACATACTTTTTTGCCCCACTGTATTTAGTCAGCCACCAATTGTGCAAGTTCTCCCACTTAAAAAGATGAGAGGCCTGTAATTTTCATCATTGGTACACTTCAACTATGACAGACAAAATGAAAAAAAATGAAAAAAAATCCAGAAAATCACATTGTAGGATTTTTTATGAATTTATTTGCAAATGATGGTGGAAAATAAGTATTTGGTCACCTACAAACAAGCAAGATTTCTGGCTCTCACAGACCTGTAACTTCTTCTTTAAGAGGCTCCTCTGTCCTCCACTTGTTACCTGTATTAATGGCGCCTGTTTGAACTTGTTATCAGTATAAAAGACACCTGTCCACAACCTCAAACAGTCACACTCCAAACTCCACTATGGCCAAGACCAAAGAGCTGTCAAAGGACACCAGAAACAAAATTGTAGACCTGCACCAGGCTGGGAAGACTGAATCTACAATAGGTAAGCAGCTTGGTTTGAAGAAATCAACTGTGGGAGCAATTATTCGGAAATAGAAGACATACAAGACCACTGATAATCTCCCTCGATCTGGGGCTCCATGCAAGATCTCACCCCGTGGGGTCAAAATGATCACAAGAACGGTGAGCAAATATCCCAGAACCACACAGGGGGACCTAGTGAATGACCTGCAGAGAGCTGGGACCAAAGTAACAAAACCTACCATCAGTAACACACTACGCCGCCAGGGACTCAAATCCTGCAATGCCAGACGTGTCCCCCTGCTTCAGCCAGTACATGTCCAGGGCCGTCTGAAGTTTGCTAGAGAGCATTTGGATGATCCAGAAGAAGATTGGGAGAATGTCATATGGTCAGACGAAACCAAAATATAACTTTTTGGTAAAAACTCAGCTCGTCATGTTTGGAGGACAAAGAATGCTGAGTTGCATCCAAAGAACACCATACCTACTGTGAAGCATGGGGGTGGAAACATCATGCTTTGGGGCTGTTTTTCTGCAAAGGGACCAGGACGACTGATCCGTGTAGAGGAAAGAATGAATGGGACCATGTATCGTGAGATTTTGAGTGAAAACCTCCTTCCATCAGCAAGGGCATTGAAGATGGAATGTGGCTGGGTCTTTCAGCATGACAATGATCCCAAACACACCGCCCGGGCAACGAAGGAGTGGCTTCGTAAGAAGCATTTCAAGGTCCTGGCGTGGCCTAGCCAGTCTCCAGATCTCAACCCCATAGAAAATCTTTGGAGGGAGTTGAAAGTCCGTGTTGCCCAGCAACAGCCCCAAAACATCACTGCTCTAGAGGAGATCTGCATGGAGGAATGGGCCAAAATACCAGCAACAGTGTGTGAAAACCTTGTGAAGACTTACAGAAAACGTTTGACCTCTGTCATTGCCAACAAAGGGTATATAACAAAGTATTGAGATAAACTTTTGTTATTGACCAAATACTTATTTTCCACCATAATTTGCAAATAAATTCATAAAAAATCCTACAATGTGATTTTCTGGATTTTTTTCTTCTAATTTTGTCTTTCATAGTTGAAGTGTACCTGATGAAAATTACAGGCCTCTCTCATCTTTTTAAGTGGGAGACTTGCACAATTGGTGGCTGACTAAATACTTTTTTGCCCCACTGTATACTATATCAAGACAATTCGATACACGAGCTCCGATTAGGGATGTTAAGTTTCAACGAGATGCATCAAAGATAAAAAGTGCATCGGTCCGAGAGACCCCAAATGATCCAAATGTAGCATGCATATTTGAGATTGTTCAAAGAAGCCACCCTTTGCCTTGATGACAGCTTTGCACAACCTTGGCATTCTCTCAACCAGCTTCATTAGGTGGTCACCTGGAATGCATTTCAATTAACAGGTGTGCCTTATTAAGTTATTTTGTGGAATTTCTTTCCTTCTTAACGCATTTGAGCCAATCAGTTGTGTTGTGACATGGTAGGGGTGGTATACAGAAGATAGCTCTATACGGCAAAATACCAAGTCCATATTATGGCAAGAACAGCTCAAAAAAGCAAAGTGAAACGACAGTCCATCATTACTTAAAGAAATGAAGGTAGTCAATCTGGAAAATTTCAAGAACTTCAAGTACAGTCGCAAAACCCATCAAGTGCTATGATGAAACTGTCATGAAGACCGCCACAGGAAAGGAAGACCCAGAGTTACCTCTGCTGCAGAGGATAAGTTCATTAGAGTAAACTGCACCTCAGATTGCCGCCCAAATAAATGCATCAGAGTTCAAGTAACAGACACATCTCAACATCAACTGTTCAGAGGAGACTGCGTGACTCAGGCCTTCATGGTAAAATTGCTGCAAAGAAACCACTACTAAAGGACAACAATAAGAAGGGACTGACTTGCTTGGGCCAAGAAACAAGCAATGGACATTAGACAGGTGTAAATCTCTAATTTAGACTGATGAGTCCAAATTACATTTTTTGTTCCAACTGCCGTGTCTTTGTGAGATGCAGAGTAGGTGAACGGATGATCTAGGCATGTGTGGTTCCCACAGTTGACATGGAGGTGTGATGGTGCTTTGCTGGTGACACTGTCTGTGATTTATTTCGAATTCAAGGCACTTAACCAACATGGCTACCACAGCATTCTGCAGTGATATGTAATCCCATCTGGTTTGAACATAGTGGGACTATCATTTGTTTCTCAACAGGACAATGACCCAACACACCTCCAGGCTGTGTAAGGGCTAGTTGACCGAGAAGGAGTGATGGAGTGCTGCATCAGATGACCTGGCCTCCACAATCACCTGACCTCAACCCAATTGGGATGGTTTGAGATGAGTTGGTCCGCAGAGTGAAGGAAAAGCAGCCAACAAGTGCTCAGCATATGTGGAAACTCCTTCAAGACTGTTGGAAAAGCATTCCAGGTGAAGCTGCTTGAGAGAATGCCAAGAGCGTGCAAAGATGTCATTCAAGGCAAAGGGTGGCTATTTGAAGAATCTCAAATATAAAATATTTTGATTTGTTTAACACTTTTTTGGTCACTACAGGATTCCATATGTATTTTTTATTTGAACCTTTTAACTAGGCAATTCAGTTAAAAATAAATAATTATTTTCAATGACGGGCTACTGGGGAACAGTGGGTTAACTGCCTTGTTCAGGGGCAGGACGAGAGATTTTTTTTTTACCTTGTCACCTCATGGATTTTATTCAGTAACCTTTCAGTTACTGGCCCAACGCTCTAACCACTAGGCTACATGACACCATATGTGTTAGTTCATAGTTTTGATGTCTTCACTATTATTATACAATGTAGAAAAAAGTACAAATAAAGAAAAAAACTTGAATCCGTCGGTGTCCAAACTTTTGACTGGTACTGTACCTTAAGACTTCTTAACATACACAATTTCAGCTATTCAAGTCCAATGTAATCATGCTATTTTGTTAGGTGAATGAGCACATATAGGGAAAACTATTACCTGGAAACTTTTGAGTGCACCACCGGCATTGAACTTCAGGCACAGGTTGACTTTGTTATCCTTCTCAAGAACCTCAAAGGTCCCCTCCTTCCATCGAGTGGTGCCCACGTCTATGCTGTTGTAGCGTATTTTGACAACGCTTCCGCTGGAGAGCTTGGGCACTGCTGCTGCCATTAGTGATTGTCAGGGTTGTGCTCTCCAAATAAACCTAATGGAAGGGAAAAGTAGATTGTGTGCAAACAAGGACATATTTTTTAAATTAGGCTTGGGCGGTATACCGGATATTTGGAAATAGCCACGGGATTGCTTTTCAATACCGTCAAAACTATTTAGATTTTTTTTTTTTTATAAATTTGAATGTGTAGCTACTTAAGTAAATACCTGCAGTCCACTTGTGCAATACAATAGGAGATAAATTGATTAACAGTAGTCCCCAGTCACGTGGTATTTGTTTACAAGCATACAACATGTTGTGCAGCACGTGACAGGTGATCTAGTTACAGTATGGAATTCACAACAGAATGTTTGCGAGCTAAATATCTTATGTTAACTGTCTAAAATGTGCTAAATGCTCTGCAGGTGTGCATTTGTTTGCTAATTTAGTAGCTAGTTAGGCATCTAGCTAAGTGCTTAGCTCATTGCAAAATTAAGCTTTTCTTGGTAATAGCAGTGAATTCCATCCTGGATCAAGTATTTGTTTTGTGCATGCAGCAAACTGAATAGCATGCACTTTTGAATTATTTGTATAATTTTGAGCTGGGATGTCTGTCCTGCAAATAGTTTAGGTCAGAGACAGTATAAAATGTTCGCAATGCATTCATTAGCATTTAGTTTACATTCACCTTTAGATCTCAGAGGCTCAGTGGGGTTTGAAAATAGTGCCCCTTGTGTTCAGTGCAAGTATTACAGAATATCACAGGATATTACAAGAACAATATGAAGGTATGACAATCTGGATACCGCCCACGACTACTTTAAATATAGTTTTAACATTTAGAGCACGAGTAAGAGAGCAGTAACTGAGTCGTCCAGTAACTTTTAACACATTGTTGGTGCAACACCAGTTGTTCTGTCCTATGAGTAGTCTGGTTTGAAAGGGAACACTATGCCAAAATACTTGAATTAAATAATATACTGTGCAGACCAGTGCATGTGACCTGGGCAAATTTTTCAAGCTGTAAATTGAAATGTTCTGCTTATGTTTGGTCACATGGTGTTCTTATTTGGCAGTGACAAATGTTTGCATGATGCAATTTTGTTTTTAACCTATTCAGGGAGGGGTTCACTTGTTTACCGAATTGCAAGTAAAGTCTTGGGAAGCTCTGCTAGGCAGGGAAGTGTAAGTGTGGCATTATCCACAACAATCAAAGGTATTGTTTACGCATTACCCATTGGGCTGCAGTGTATTACGACAAGCATCCTTAGCCACTTGGTTAGTCCAATTGGTTAAATTTAGCTAGCAAGCAAGTGACATAGCTAGATAGAGGGGGAACTAACGTTACTTAGCTAGCTATAATCGAACTGGCATAACGATGCTTAGCTAAGTATGCCCCCATTGTATGACAAATAGCCATGTTCAGAGATTCAACCTTATCTCAACCTTATCTTATCTATCCAAACTAATGTAAAAGAGGGGCACTGCGCAAACTTGTGGACTTACATATTTTATTCTATTAGACGAGGGATGCAAAAAACATACCTGTGGACATAGCGGGACAAGAAAGCAAGAACAGTAATTGTAAAAGCAAGCCAGCATGATGGTATGTGCTGCTATGGTGATTTCCGAAAAAGAAAAACAAAACATAGCAAATCAACACTAGGACAGATGGCAAAAGTAAAAAATATTTTAAGATGTTTTATTTTTTGCCCACGCTACAAATGACTATAGCTGTCCACTAATACAGGACTAGTAATGGCCCGGTGCACTACTTTTTAAGAAATATAAAACTATTTATATGATACCACATACTATTTTGCGCAAGAACACTGTCGGTGTGATCGAAGCGTTATGCCTACCGCGTCATTGCGCAAAATGGTATGCAGCATCATCTGGATGTGTGCAACAAAAGTTCAACATTTACCTTCTGCTACCATTTCTATCAAGCCGTCTACGCATATAGTTTGAGCAAACATTCGATAAATCCAACGTTTGTACACACAAAACGCACTGCAACTGCCTCCGCAATGCTGCAAGGCAAACGCAGCGTTCCATTGGAAATTAATGTACTTCTAGTATTCCAACATGCAACCAAGCTGTCCGTGTGACCGAGGCGTTACACAACTCTGCAAGCGTATTCATGTCCAAATACATTTGGTTGCTTGTAAATGTTTTATTTACACCTTTTTTGGACGTACATACCGGCCATAAATGGAGTAAATGTAGATAGTTCCTAAGCGAAACTCCATACTGTAGTTGGTGTGTAATGAACGTATTTTGACATTAATACACTTTCAGAGCTGTCTAATTCGTTTGAATCGGAGATTCCTGGGCAAACATCTGACGCACAGACACGGTCTGGGGCAGGGAGGACACAACCACACTACACTCGAATGAGTTTCTGTTGGCTAGATAACTGCTGTGATGCACCGCTAACCACTAGTTAGTTAGCTAACCCTAGCTAGCTTAGTAGCTAGGTAGCTGGCTAACTGAAAATTACGAGATGAGAATGACGCCCCCAAATCAACTCAGCAAAACAACATTGGATAGTTACACATCTAGCAAGCTGTGAAAGTCTAGCCGTGTCCCATGCACGAGCAAGTTCGTAACTAACGATAGCCGGCTGCTAAAAAGGACAAGGAATAGCTAGCTAATTTGATTTTTGTCATTTGGAGATAAACATCGCCTTGACTTAATTACAAGACAAGGAACACTTGCCTTTGAATGAAATATCCCTTCAACGAAACTTGTAAATTATAATATTTTTGTTTTAAATCCTCGGGGAGTAGTAAGTTGGTTTAGCCGGCATTCGTTGGCCCCAGTATTATGTTGTTGACAGTGTGGTCCGCACGACGTTTTCCTCCAGTACTCGATGATGGCGGGAATGTGAAAATCTAGAGGAAGTGATATACGAGAACACATATCACATGTCTTCTCGCGATAGTTAACCACGATGAATTGACACCAAAGATGGTGAACAAAATGAAGATAGTTCACTCATGCCGTTAAGCATCGCAAAATATGATCAGTTCCGGTTTACTTAACAGGGTGTGTCTACCATAGACACCAATGCAATAGCAGCTGGGTTCTGACTTTTATTGAACCAGAAAACCCCCCAGAAAGAAACAGCGAGTCGGGGGTCTCGCTTCCTTTTCCGTCTCTGATTCAACAAATTAAATGCATAACTGTCTTACTAGCTTCCTATCGGTATCGACCTACGATGTAAACTAAGGTTTATATTTTGTTTAAAGATAATAGCTATGTTGCTTGTGTTATAGCGTTAGACAGCTATAAAGCAGATCTCCTTCTCAAACAGAAGTTCGCAGCATGTTGGAATAATAAACGCGCGGGTAAAGGTTTAAACGTAGTTCCAGTTCCGATGTGACCATTGTAGCAAACTAAGACCAAATATATTCTGCTAAAACTAAGCTAGCTAGCTAGGTAACTAGTTGTAGTTTTAGTTTTATTTGTAGCTAGCTCAACAGCTTACGGGAGATCATATCCAGACGCTTCAGACAATGCTGGCTACAGGCGCAGTAAGTTTGCAATATTGAATTAGATAGCTAACGTTACATTGTATGCCGTGTTATCTATCAATATACATATTCATTTTGTGTTATGGTTATTTTCTGTCGCCACCCACCAGATCCATGCACAACTCGGGGAGTCCAACCAGTACACATACTACCGATGTGTCGCAAAACTAAATACTCGGGAGGTCTCTAGTTTACACAGCCCAAACAGGATTGGTATAATTTTTCGAACGTTCCAACAGGAATCTGTTCCTGAAACTTCGTAAAGTAAAGTTGCCACAAGGTTGCCAACAAACTACGCATACAAAGTAGTATGATCAATTCACCTAGCTAAGTACCTGCCGAACAGGCATCAACTCAACACGTAGCTTATTCTTAATGTTTGTCCATAGGCTACCAGAGTGAGGACAGACATTTTTCGGAATAAACGTGGTGAGTGAAAAACTTTATGAAATGGCCCACTCCCTACCCGGTATCTTATTCTTATACAACTTTGTATGTGTTGTTTGTTGGCAACCTTATTGTTGGAATAGATTCCAGTTGAAACGTTGCACAAATTATACCCACCCGTCCGAACACATGATTGCAGTTCGTGCATTGTAAAATGTAACTAGTTAAGTTAGTAACTAACGTTAGTTAGTCAGAGGGCAGCAAACCGATCTGACGGATGATCCTAGAAAGGGAGAGCATTCGTTGGAATTGTATTACATGCTGAGGTTGGTTCACCCCGCCCGCCCGCCCTTTTCTCACAGGCTGCAACCACAGCCTTGGTTCAGGTGGATCGGGAAAAGATCTACCAGTGGATCAACGAGCTGTCTACCCCCGAGACCAGGGAGAATGCCCTCCTGGAGCTCAGCAAGAAGAGGGAGTCTGTCCCTGACCTTGCACCCATGCTATGGCACTCTTGTGGAACCATTGCTGCCCTCCTGCAGGTACTAAATATATTATCTTTGCTTACTGTAATACCTATTTCACATTACTGAGCCGATTCAAGCCAATCTGTAATGCACTTTCATAAGAGGAAAAATACATGTGCATTGTTTTAGGTGGGCTCCCCCTATGTCTGTGTGTCTTAGTCATTGTGGCATTGTGTTCGCTCAGTTGGTAGATCATGGCGCCAGGGTTGTGGGTACGATTCCCACGGGGGATGTTAGCAGTTGATGTTTTTCTTCAATAACACAGACCCCAATGCAAATCAGAGGGAGAAAAAGATATTTATTCAAAGAGAACAAATCATAGTTGTTATGCTGGAAAGTAGATGGTCATTCTTCCCTGTCCTCAGTGTTTTCTCCACTGAAGAAAGAGACCAGATGTAGTTTATAACACAACCTGTGGTTGACAGATTAGAATTACTTACAGTAAAATTGGACCAATGACCAAATACCAAGTATCTTGTTTAAGGCTCAATGTATAGACAAGTCGGACCAATGAGAACTTGCCACATGTCGCTATGAGTCCAAGACTGAAACCCCTACACAGATTCTAAATAGATGTTGAACTGAAAATGTCCATTGATCGTAATTTCCCCAATGACCTCTAGTCCTCTGCGTTGTTTATTTATCTTAAAATATTCTTACAGGGTATGAAAATGTATGCACTCACTACTGTAAGTCTCTCTGGATAAGAGCATCTGCTAAATGACGTAAATGTAAAATGTTGCTGCGTGAAGGTACCTACAGTGCCTCCTTAAAGACATGTATTTTACCTTTGGCGACTACTAAGTCTTTTTTAAACCTCCAGCATTGTGCTGGATGTGGCGACGTGTAGTTCATACATGCATAATCTATGCGCAAAATTACTGCCTTACCTCAATTAGCCATGAAATCACTAGTTAGAAACTAAGTTTGTTTGGAAGCTTTACTGCGCCATTTTCCCCCATGTGGGCCATCCCCTATCATTTCAGGTTCTAGCCAATGAGCTTCAGCCTCTAGCTATTTGAGTGGCAACAAGGAAGATGCACGCACACACAGCAGAGCAGTGACGTGGTGCACATCCCGTATCTGGACATGTGACGTCGTAGCAATTTTCAGGGACTACTTTTGGCTCGTGAGCACTACTTTCAGATTTACTGGCTAAAAAGTATACAAAAGTACCGCAGAATCTCTTTAAGAGGACGATACTACTTCACATTCTAATTTATTTGCATTCTGTTTCTTTCAGGAAATTGTGAACATCTACCCCTCCATAAACCCACCAACTCTGACAGCCCACCAATCCAACAGAGTATGCAATGCCCTCGCGCTCTTACAGTGTGTCGCCTCCCATCCAGAGACTCGGTAATGCACCATCTTTCTTTTCAATATGTAAATGATTGTGTTATGTGTCACTATCTTACACATTCAAAATGTAACCACCTCCTCCAGGTCTGCATTTTTGGCAGCACACATTCCTCTCTTCCTCTACCCCTTCCTGCATACTGTGAGCAAGACACGCCCATTTGAGTACCTGCGCCTCACCAGCTTAGGAGTCATAGGTAACATCCTTTTCTACCTGCTTTTGTCTGCCTGATTCCAATGCACCCGATTGTTCATGCCGCAATTCTCTGGTTCGTTAAAAACACCTGAATGCCTCCAACTGTAGTTTGCTGTTTGTGTTCCTGCAGGTGCTCTGGTCAAAACAGACGAACAGGAGGTGATCAATTTCCTGCTCACCACAGAGATCATCCCTCTATGCCTGCGCATCATGGAGTCAGGCAGCGAACTCTCCAAAACGGTAGCTAATTTATCCAGCTTCTGCCATATTGCTTGCACACATTATGTTACGTGCATATAAACAAAAGGAAATGTATAACCTTTTAGTAATTCTCCCTTTGTCCTCAATGTCAGGTTGCTACTTTCATACTCCAAAAAATTCTGCTGGACGACACCGGGCTGGCATACATATGCCAGACCTATGAACGCTTCTCTCACGTGGCAATGATTCTTGTAAGTATCATTTGTTTTCAGAGGAAGGTTTAGCACAGCTGTATATACGGGGGGGTTGTTCAGCGATAAAACCAGACACGTGAACAAATGGGGCTGTACCTGTGCAGAGCACCTGCCCATTTGCCTTCCCAGTCTCCAAAGTGCCCTTTTCTGTGGTGATAAAATTTCCCACAAAATGTTAGTTCTTCTGAACCCACTGCCCGTAAGTCGTCTTTAAATTGTCATCCATGCATCAGAACCAAAAAGTTCACCGTCTTGATTGTTGACCAATTACCAATCATCAGCAATGGCGTGCAAAGGGACACGTGCGTATCAATATTAGTGACCAGAAAGAACTTAAATGTGTTTTAATACCCATACTAACATACTACATACAATTCGTTCATTTTAGTATACTGTAAACAAACAGTATCGTTTCAGTTGAGCATAATAGAGCTTCGCCTGCCTACCGGAAGTTGACGCTTTCGCGATGCAACCTCTTGCTAGCTTGTTAGCATAACAAATGACTAGCTAAACATTTTACGATTTCGGGTGTGTTCGTAAATTCAATCTGGATTTCCAGGGTGCACTCTGGGCCTTAGTAAATCCAGAGCGTTGTCAGATTGTCAGTTCGTAAATTCAGAGCGTTTCGCTCTCGGAGTGTTCAGTGCACACACTGGACATTCTGGCAGAGGAGTAGACCTCACAATGGCATTCAAGCACCCAAACTAACTGGCTAATGTTGGCTAGCTTGCTAGCTACTTCCAGACACAAATAAGAGAACACCTCACTCTGACAATTTTACTCCCCCTAAAAGCGCTGGTTCGGCTGTTTTTATGTTGTCCAGAGCGTTGTTGACTAATTGTGCTGCTGGCAACAATTTAATTACGTTTTTTGCCAACATTTACTGACAGCAGCCATATTCAACTGGTGTTGAGTGTTCGTAAATTCAGCAGTTATTCTGCAATCTGGCACACTCAGACCAGAGTGCCTTGAAATTCGGAGTAGATAGCCTGAGCGAATTTAAGAACGCACCCTAGGGTTGATCGGCGCGTTCAATGGCAGTCAAGCACCAAAGCTAACGTTGGCTAGCTACTTTCAGACACAAATGAGAGAACACCTCACTCTCACCATTTTACTCACCCTAGCAGAGCTGGTTAGACTGTTTGTTTTCCAGAGCTTTGGTGACTAACTGTGCTGCCAGCAACAATTTAATTACACTTTTTTTGGCCAAAGTTCACTGACACTGGCCATTATTTTTATTTTTTTTACCCCTTTTTCTCCCCAATTTTTGTGGTATCCAATTGTTGTAGTAGCTACTATCTTGTCTCATCGCTACAACTCCCGTACTTGCTCGGGAGAGACGAAGGTTGAAAGTCATGCGTCCTCCGATACACAACCCAACCAAGCCGCACTGCTTCTTAACACAGCGCGCATCCAACCCGGAAGCCAGCCGCACCAATGCGCCGGAAGAAACACCGTGCACCTGGCCACCTTGGTTAGCGCACACTGCGCCCAGCCCGCCACAGGAGTCGCTGGTGCGCGATGAGACAAGGACACCCCTACCGACCAAGCCCTCCCTAACCCGGGCGACGCTAGGCCAATTGTGCGTCGCCCCACGGACCTCCCGGTCGTGGCCGGTTACGACAGAGCCTGGGCGCGAACCCAGGGATTCTGATGGCACAGCTGGCGCTGCAGTACAGCGCCCTTAACCACTGCGACACTGGCCATATTCAACGGTGTTGAGCGTTTTGTAAATTCATCAGTTATTCTGCACAAGAGTGCTCTGAAATCAGAGTTGCTGTCCGGAATTAACCATTTCCATTGAAACGCACAACGACTATACCACTTAGTTAAGAATTATGTGAATAATCGAGTCAATAAACGTTGGGTAGTTAGTTAGCAGATAGTTAATATACTGCCTGGCCAATTCGATTTATTAGTAGCCAGGTAACATACTGCTGTAATGCTATGCGGTTCGTAAGGATAGCAAATTGTCAGCCAACATAACGTGTAACGTAACTTATTTGAAAAGTTATTACTTCATTACATTGCTCAACATTTTCTTAACTTTGATTATAATTTAGTTAAAGCAATGAATTTGCATCCACTCTCGTTGGACTTTGGCTCCATATTTTCACCCATTTTCTTCAAATCTGAAAACGCTGTGAAACCACGGCCATTTTATGATGAATTGCATTATGGGCCCTAAAAGCACAGAAAGTGTCCACTGCATGTATACATCATATTTTGGCAAATTTAGTACGACATCCGGTAACTTTTGTCATACTAACTATATCCGTACTATGACCAATAAGCATACTATATACTCAATTCATGTCACAAGTAGTGAGGTTACTATGAGTATTCAAACACAGCTCTTGTTTAATTTCCTCCAGTTTTGCCTGGCAAAAATAGAGTAGGCCTACATTTATCATCCATATAAAATACAGTTTAGCAATCTACTACTGACTCATCTTTGCCAGAACAATAGGAACACCAACCTGCAGGGTTTGGGCAGTAACAGATTACATTTAATCAGTTACATATAAGGGACTACAAAAAAAGGGTAACTGTAATCCGTTACCAGCAAAAATATTGTAAGATACTTTTGAAAAAGTAGATCATTACTCCGAGGATTACTTTAATAATAGAAAGGATGTTTTTTTCTGTTTTCTCAATGACGTTCAAATCAGCATTGAAAAAAGGCGCAAGTTCAAGTTTGTTCCACCTGAGCGAGTCTGACCACAAGTCAGACCACTATGATGACACAACAAATCTGTTTGATGGATTGCGCAAAAAGAGCAGGAATAGGCTTGTGGGTTACAGTTCAAGCTATGTCTTCCAATTGTGCGACTTCTGTTGGCATCCAAAGACTATCCAACATGAATAAATGCTTGGCGGTAAGGATGCCAGCAGTGGTGTAGTCTACGGTGATACGGATATTACTTATTGATATCTACAGTTGAAGTCAGAAGTTTCGATATACTTTAGCCAAATACATTTAAACTCAGTTTTTCACAATTCCTGACATTTAATCCTAAAAAAAAGTAAATATTCCCTGTCTTAAGTCAGTTAGGGTCCCCCTTTTTCCTCCAAACATAATGATGGTCATTATGGCCAAACAGTTCTATTTTTGTTTCAGACCAGAGGACATTTCTCCAAAATGTACGATCATTGTCCCCATATGCCGTTGCAAACCATAGTCTGGCTTTTTTATGGTGGTTTTGGAGCAGTGGCTTCTTCCTTGCTGAGCGGCCTTTCAGGTTATGTCTATGTAGGACTCGTTTTACTGTGGATATAGATACTTTTGTACCTGTTTCCTCCAGCATCTTCACACGGTCCTTTGCTGTTGTTCTGGGATTGATTAGCTCTTTTCGCACCAAAGTACGTTCATCTCTAGGAGACAGAAGGCGTCTCCTTCCTGAGCGGTATGACGGCTGCGTGATCCATTGGTGTTTGTACTTGCGTACCATTGTTTGTACAGATGAACGTGGTACCTTCAGGCATTTGGAAATTGCTCCCAAGGATGAACCAGACTTGTGGGGGTCTACAAATTATTTTTCCTGAGGTCTTGGCTGATTTCTTTTGATTTTCCTATGATGTCAAGCAAAGAGGCACTGAGTTTGAAGGTAGGCCTTGAAATACATCCACAGGTACACTTTTTGACCCAAATTATGTCAATTAGCCTACCAGAAGCTTCTAAAGCCATGACATCATTTTCTGGAATTTTCCAAACTGTTTAAAGGCACAGTCAACTTAGTGTATGTAAACGTCTGACCCACTGGAATTGTGATACAGTGAATTATAAGTGAATCTGTCTGTAAACAATTGTTGGGAAAATTACTTGTGTCATGCACAAAGTAGATGTTCTAACCAACTTGCCAAACCTGTAGTTTGTTAACAAGAAATTTGTGGAGTGGTTGAAAAACGAGAATGAATGACTCAAACCTATGTGTATGTAAACGTCCGACTTTAACTGTACCATAGCGTATTGATGTGAATCACTGCTGCTCTCTCATTTAGCTATTTTCACCTTATGGATTGTGGTTGTCGTGGATGGCTGTTCACTAATCTAAATGTGTATTTGAACCCAATAATGGTTGAATTCAGCTGCCTATCAATCATTATATTTGATACCAGTAGACAGCCAGTGGCTGACTTCTAGTTTTGAAAAATGTGCTCTTGCAACAGCTGCATAGTGCAGATCCCAGCCTATGGAATAAAAGCAGGTCTTTTTATTGCTCAATCTAATTCATGCTGATACAAAAAATAAATCCAGAGGCCTAATGGACACATGCTAAAACACACACAGCTTTGATAGTCTTAAAGGGGCAATCAGTAGTTGCTAAATACATTTTTTGGGACTTATATATTAATGTAAATATGTAATTTAATCTTATATGTTGTAGAAAGCGATGGGTTAGAAGAAGCCTACATAACCAACCCATAAAGTAAAATGTAACTATGTAAACTTTAACATTGATTTATCCTGCAATACATGTCGTTCAATTGGTAACATACATTTGTCTTCTTCTCATGCCTCTTAAGGGAAAAGTAATCTAAAATTAACTGAATGTAGTCATATTACTGAGTTTTTGTAATGCAAAAGTTACGTTTATGATTACTCTATTTTGGACAGGTAACTAGTAACTGATGGATTACATTTAGAAAGTAACCTACCCAACCCTGGCTACCTGCTGATTTGATTGCTACTTTTTCATATTTCAGATGGGCCTAGTTTGGGTGGCTACTGACTCTTTGTGTAAAGATATGCAGCCGTAACATCGTTCTGCCTTCAATATTAGGGGATGAAGATCTGTAACATATTCTAGTGAATTTACTACAATATTTATAAGGAATAACAACTACCAGGTTGGCAACGAGCACTCTGCAGGCAGGCTGCCCTCCAAAGTGATACGGTGCCTTCAGAAAGTATTCATACCGGTTGACTTTTTTGTTGTGAATTACCTGAATTTAAGGTGGGTTAAATGTTGATTTAAAAAATAATAATAATTGTCACTGGCCTACACACAATACCCCATAATCTGAAAACTGAATTGTTTTTTGACATTTTTACAAATTAATTAAAAATGACAACCTGAAATGTCTTGAGTCAATAAGTATCCAACCCCTTTGTTATGGCATACCTAAATAAGTTCAGGAGTAAATATTTACTTAACAAGTCACATAAATTGCAGCCTGAACCAGGGAA
Source organism: Oncorhynchus kisutch (assembly GCF_002021735.2). Classification (NCBI taxonomy): domain Eukaryota; kingdom Metazoa; phylum Chordata; class Actinopteri; order Salmoniformes; family Salmonidae; genus Oncorhynchus; species Oncorhynchus kisutch. The sequence goes on along the minus strand of NC_034199.2, from coordinate 9,574,075 downwards.
ACCTGGTTCAGTCTGCTTTCCACCAGACACTGGGAGGTGAATCCACCTTTCATCAGGACAATAACCTAAAACACAAGTCCAAATCTACACTGGGGTTGCTTGCCAAGTGGCTGACTTCTAGTTTTGATTTAAATCTGTTTGAAAATCTATGGCAAGACTTGAAAACACCTGTAAAAAGGTAGGTGTCAAGCTGCTGGAAACTTAAGCTTATATCCCCATCTTCACATTCCCTCTCCCAGAGTTTGATCTGCTTCACGAATCCACACACGTTGTGGTACATGTTTAGAATGTGTGTGTCTTTTACCTTGCAGAGCTAGATTCAGGTTGTTCAGTTTGCTGAACACATCGGCGAGGCGGGCTCCCCAGTCTGTCCTCGAACACAGCCACAAGGGGGTGTGAGTGCTCAGACAGGAAATGACTTACTTCCGCACGCAGCTCAAAAAGCCTCTGAAGCGTTTTCCCTCTGAATAGCCAACAGACGTCGGTGTGAAGCAGTATCTGCTGGTCCTCAGTCCCACTGTCATCACAGAGCCTTTCAAACAATCGGTGATTCAAATGCCTGGACATAAAGTTAATCACTTTCACTGCGTCATTCAAAACATCATGTAACTCAGGACTCATTCTCTTGATGGCCAATGACTATGAATGATACAGTGGGATTTAACTTATTTATGTTGGCAATTAATCATTTCGTTCCCAGACATTGATGCAGCACGATCCGTGCACACATGAAAACAGGATTTCCAATCCAGATTGTGTCTGAGAAAAAGCGGTCAATAATGCAAAACACATCCTCACCTGTAGTTCTCCCCGTTAGCTTCTTGCAGAACAGAATGTGCTCATTCATTTCCGAAATGTCTCTGTATCACACACGCAATCAATTGGGCTTCCCCACTGACATCAGTCGATTTGTTCAACCGCAGAGAAAATGTACCTAAATAAAAATTTTAAAAAGTAAATCGATTGATCAACAATATCAACGCCCATGTCATCGATCCTACGGCACACCGTGTTATTTGACAATGGTACAGTCTAAAGTGCATCAGCTGCTGTCTTATCAATCATAGTTTCTGCGAGGATAAGCAATGGATCACGTGCACTTGGTGCGAGCATAGGATCAAACAGATCCAACTGGAGAGCAGAGGCCAGGTAGCCAGAGAAATGCACACACTCAGAAACTAAAGTGAAAAAAAGTAGGCCTTTTCAATTATAAAATAACTAGATATTTCACACCAGTAAATATTTTCTTGTCTTTTCTTTCACATTTTCGAAAATCTTCAAGTTCCCTCTGGGACTGCCCACGTATCCCAAGGTTGGGAAACACTGGAATCATTTTTGAACCTATAATTTAATTATACATTCTGTTTTACAGAAAGTGATTAGATCAATTGATAGCCACATAGTCACACATTGTATAAGAATACTTCCCAAGCAAATACCTTTTTTTTTACTCCTCTACTTTAGGTCATAGCCATGCTTCTGAATGTCAGAGACAAACCAAAGATATTGCCATGTGCATCACTCTCGTCTGTTTCTTTTGTTAAACAAAAAAAACTATTATTTGCTTATGACAAGCATACACATGACATGATGCAGCCACCACCATGCTTGAAAATATGAAGAGTGGTACTTCGTGACGTGTTGTGTTGGATTTGCCCCAAACATAACGCTTTGTGTTCAGGACATAAAGTTCATTACTTTGCCACATTTTTTCCCAGTTTTACTTTACCGCCTTATTGCAAACAGGATGAATGTTTTGGATACATTCTTTTGTAAAGGCTTCCTTCTTTTCACTCTGTCATTGAGGTTAGTATTGTGGAGTAAGTAAAATGTTGTTGCTCCATCCTGTTTTCTCCTATCACAGCCATTAAATTCTGTTTTAAAGTCACCATTGGCCTCATGGTGAAATCCTTGAGTGGTTTCCTTCCTCTCTGGCAACTGAGTTAGGAAGGACGCCTGCATCTTTTGTAGTGACTGGGTGTATTGATACTCCATCCAAAGTGTAATTAATAAGTTCACCATGCTCAAAGGGATATTCAATATATGCTACAAATAGGTGCCCTTTTTTGCGAGGCATTGGAAAACCTCCCTGTTCTTTGTGCTTGAATCTGTGATTTGAAATGCACTGCTCGACTGAGGGACCTTACAGATAATTGTATATGTGGGGTACAGAAATCGGTTAGTTATTCAAAAATCATGTTAAACCCTATTATAGTGAGTTCATGCAACTTATGTGACTTAAGCACATTTTTACTCCTGAACTTATACTGAACAAAAATATAAATGCAACATGCAACAATTCATATATGGAAAATCAGTCAATTTTAAGTAAATTCATTAGGCCCTAATCTATGGATTTCACATGACTGGGAATACAGATATACATCAGTTGGTCACAGATGCCAACAAAAAAGTAGGGGAATGGATCAGAGAAACAATCGGTGTCTGGTGTGACCGCCATTTGACTCATGCAGCGCGACATATTCTACATGGCCAAAAGTATGTGGACACCTGCTTGTTGGACTTCTCATTCCAAAATCATGGGCATTAATATGGAGTTTAGTCCCCCCTTTGCTGCTATAACAACCTCAACTCTTCTGGGAAGGCTTTCCACTAGATGTTGGTTCATTGCTGCGGGGACTTGCTTCCTTTCAGCCTCGAGCGCTAGTGAGGTCGGTCATTGATGTTGGGGGATTAGGCCTGCGAGCCGCAGTCGGCGTTTCAATTAATCCCTCAAATGTTTGATGGGGTTGAGGTCCGGGCTCTGTGCAGGCCAATCAAGTTCTTCCACACCGATCTCGACAAACCAAACCATTTCTGTATGGACCGCGCTTTGTGCACGGGGGCATTGTCATGCTGAAACAGAAAAGGGACTTCCCCAAACTGTTGCCACAAAGTTGGAACCACAGAATCGTCAAGAAAGTCATTGTATGCTGTAGTGTTAAGATTTCCTTTCACGGGAACTAAGGGGGAACTAAGCCCGAACCATGAAAAACAGCCCCAGACCATTATTCCTCCTGCACCAAACTTTACAGTTGGCGCTATGCATTTGCGCAGGTAGCGTTTTCCTGGAATCCACCAAACCCAGATGGTGATGCGGGATTTCATTCCAGAGAACACGTTTCCACTGCTCCAGAGTCCAATGGCGGTGAGCTTTACACCACTCCAGCCGAAGCTTGGCATTGCACATGGTGATCTTAGGCTTGTATGCGGCTGCTCAGCCATGGAAACCCATTTCATGAAGCTCCCAACGAACAGTTCTTGTGCTGACATTGCTTCGAGAGGAAGTTTGGAAGTCGGTTATAAGTGTTGCAACCCTTTAGATGTTTCCACTTCACAATAACAACACTTACAGTAGACCAGGGCAGCTCTAGTAGGGCAGAAATTTGACAAACTGACTTTTTGGAAAGGTGGCATCCTATGACGATGCCACTTTGGAAGTCACTCGGCTACGCATGCCTCTCCCTAATGTCAATATGCCTTGTCCTTTGCTGTTTTGGTTAGTGATTGTCTTCACTTTAGAGCCTCCAGCCCTGCTCGATATGCCTCAGCTAACCCTCTTGTCCCACCTCCCACACTTGCGGTGACCTCACCTGGTTTAATTGATGTCTCTAGAGACAATTCCTCTCTCATCGTCACTCAATGCCTAGGTTTACCTCAACTGTATTCACATCCTACCATACCTTTGTCTGTACATTATGCATTGAATCTATTCTACCGCGCCCAGAAACCTGCTCCTTTTACTCTGTCCCGAACGTACTAGACGACCAGTTCTTATAGCCCTTAGCCGTACCCTTATCCTACTCCTCTGCTCCTCTGGTGATGTAGAGGTTAATCCAGTTCCTGCAGTGTCTGGCTCCACTCCCAGGCCCTCTCATTTGTTGACTTCTGTAACCGTAAAAGCCTTGGTTTCATGCATGTTAACATTAACCTCCTCCCTAAGTTTGTTTTATTCACTGCTTTAGCACACTCTGCCAACCCGGATGTCCTAGCTGTGTCTGAATCCTGGCTGAGGAAGACCACCAAAAACCCAGAAATGTACATCCTTAACTATAACATTTTCCGACAAGATAGAACTGCCAAAGGGGGCGGGGTTGCAATCTACTGCAGAGAGAGCCTGCAGAGTTCTGTTTTACTATCCAGGTCTGTGCCCAAACAATTTGAGCTTCTACTTTTAAAAATCCACCTTTCCAGAAACAATTCTCACTGTTGCCGCTTGCTATAGACCACCTTCTGCACCCAGCTGTGCCCTGGACACCATATGTGAATTGATTGCCCCCCCCCCCCCCCAATCTATCTTCAGAGCTCGTGCTGTTAGGTGACCTAAACTGGGACATGCTTAACACCCCGGCCATCCTACAATCAAAGCTTGATGCCCTCAATCTCACACAAATTACTGTCAAATGCTCCCTAAAACACTTCAGCGAGCAGGTCATTCTAATCGACCTGGACCGGGTATTCTGGAAGGATATTGACCTCATTCCGTTAGTAGAGGATGCCTGGTTATTCTTTTAAAAGCGCTTTCCTCACAATCTTAAATAAGCATGCCCCATTCAAAAAATGTAGAACCAGGAACATATAGCCCGTGGTTCACTCCAGACCTGACTGCCCTTGACCAGCACAAAAACATCCTGTGGCTTACGGCATTGGCTTCAAATAGCCCCTGCGATATTCAAGTTTTCAGGGAAGTTAGGAACCAATATACACAGGCAGTTAGGAAAGCTAAGGCTAGCTTTTTCAAACAGAAATTTGCATCCTGCAGCACAAACTCCAAAAAGTTCTGGGACAATGTAAAGTCCATGGAGAGTAAGAGCACCTCCTCCCAGCTGCTCACTGCACTGAGGCTAGGAAACACTGTCACCACCGATAAATCCACAATAATTGAGAATTTCAATAAGCATTTTTCTACGGCTGGTCATGCTTTCCCCCTGGTCAACAGCCCTGCACCCCCCACAGCAACTTGCCCAAGCCTCCCTTATTTCTCCCTCACCCAAATCCAGGTAGCTGATGATCTGAAAGAGCTGCAAAATCTGGACCCCTACAAATCAGCAGGGCTAGACAATCTGGGCCCTTTCTTTCTAATATTATCAGCCGAAATTGTTGCAACCCCTATTACTTGCCTGTTCAACCTCTGCAATTATGGTTTCCGAGCTGGTCATGGGTGCTCTTCAGCCACACTCAAGGTCCTAAACGATATCATAACCGCCATCGATAAGAGACAATACTGTACAGCTGTATTCATTGATCTGGCCAAGACTTTCGACTCTGTCAATCACCACATTCTTATTGGCAGACTCCACAGCCTTGGTTTCTCAAATGACTGCCTCGCCTGGTTCACCAACTACTGCTCTGATAGAGTTCAGTGTGTCAAATCGGAGGGCCTGTTGTCCGGACCTCTGGCAGTCTCTATGGGGTGCCACAGGGTTCAATTCTCGGGCCGACTCTTTTCTCTGTGTACATTAATGATGTCGCTCTTGCTGCTGGTGATTCTCTGATCCACCTCTACACAGACGAAACCATTTTGTGTACTTCTGGCCCTTCTTTGGACACTGTGTTAACTAACCTCCAGACGAGTTTCAATGCCATACAACTCTCCTTCCGTTGTCTCCAACTGCTCTTAAATGCAAGTAAAACTAAATGGATGCTCTTCAACCGATCGCTGTCCTCCTGTCCAGCATCACTACTCTGGACGGTTCTGACTTAGAATACGTGGACAACTACAAATACCTAGGTGTCTGGTTAGACTGTACACTCTCCTTTCAGACTCGCATTAAGCATCTCCAATCCAAAATTAAATCTAGAATCGGCTTCCTATTTCGCAACAAAGCATCCTTCACTCATGTTGCCAAACATACCCTCGTAAAACTGACTATCCTACCGATCCTGGACTTCGGCGACGTCATTTACAAAATAGCCTCCAACACTCTACTCAGCAAATTGGATGTAGTCTATCACAGTGCCATCCGTTTTGTCACCAAAGCCCCATATACTACCCACCACTGTGACCTGTATGCTCTCGTTGGCTGGCCCTCGCTTCATATTTGTCGCCAAACCCACTGGCTCCAGGTCATCTATAAGCCTTTGCTAGGTAAAGCCCCGCCTTATCTCAGCTCACTGGTCACCATAGCAGCACCCACCCGTAGCACGCGCTCCAGCAGGTATATTTCACTGGCCACCCCCAAAGCCAATTCCATCTTTGGCCGACTTTCCTTCCAGTTCTCTGCTGCCAATGACTGGAACAAATTGCAATAATCACTGAAGCTGGAGACCCATATCTCCCTCACTAACTTTAAGCTCCAGCTGTCAGAGCAGCTCATGATCACTGCAGCTGTACATAGCCATCTGTAAACAGCCCATTCAACTACCTCATCCCCATACAGTTTTTTTTTCTCCTTTGATCCCCAGTGTCTCTACTTGCACATTCATCTTCTGCACATCTATCACTCCAGTATTTAATTGCTAAATTGTAATTATTTCACCACTATGGCCTATTTATTGCCTTACCTCAATTCCATATGTAACTCTGTGTTGTTTGTGTCGCACTGCTTTGCTTTATCTTGGCCAGGTCGCAGTTGCAAATGAGAACTTGTTCTCAACTAGCCTACCTGGTTAAATAAAGGTGAAATAAAAAAAACTGAGCTCTTCAATAAGTCCATTATACTGCCAATGTTTGTCTATGGAGATTACATGGCTGTGTGCTCGATTTTATACACCTGTCAGCAACAGTTGTGGCTGAAATAGCCAAAGCTACTAATTTGAAGGGGTGTCCATATACTAGTGTATCTCCTTCGCATAGATTTGAGCAGGCTGTTGATTGTGGCCTGTGGAATCTTGTCCCAGTTGTTGGATATTGGCGGAAACTGGAACAAGCTGCATCTGAAACATGATGAATGATTGACTTGTCTGGTGATTATGCAGGCCATGGAAGAACTGGGACATTTTCAGCTTCCAGGAAATGTGTATAGAGCCTTGCGACATGGGGCTGTGCATTATCATGAAACATGAGGTGATGGCAGCGGATACATTTAGTTTTATTTTAAATGTAATCTTTATTTAACTAGGCAAGTCAGCTAAGATGAAATTCTTATTTACAATGACGGCCTACCGGGGAACAGTAGGTTAACTGCCTTGTTCAGGGGCAGAACGACTGATTTTTACCTTGCGTTGTGTGCCCCCCACAAACCCCTCTTTTATACTGCTGCTACTCTGTTTATCATGTATGCATAGTCACTTTAACCATATGTACATACTACCTCAATCAGCCCGACTAACCGGTATGTAGCCTCACTACTGTTATAGCCTAGATACTGTATATAGCCTCGCTACTGTTATTTTTCACTGTCTTTTTACTGTTTTTATTTCTTTACTTACCTATTGTTCACCTAATACCTTTTTTGCACTGTTGGTTAGAGCCTGTAAGTAAGCATTTCACTGTTGTATTCGACACGCGTGACAAATAAACTTTGATTTGATTCTATCCAGAAACCTTTCGGTTACTGGCCCAATGCTCTAGCCATTAGGCAACCTGCCGCCTCGATGGGCCTCAGGATCTTGTCACGGTATCTCTCTGGATTCAAATTGCCATTGATAAAATGCAATTGTGTTCGTTGTCCGTAGCTTATGCCTGCCCATACCATAAGCCCACCGCCACCATGGGGCACTCTGTTCACAATGTTGACATCAGCAAACCGCTCTCCCACACAACGCCATACACGTGGTCTGTTGTGAGGCCGTTTGGACGTACTGCCAAATTCTCTAAAACGACATTGGGGGCAGGTTATGGTAGAGAAAGGAACATTTTAATGATCTTTCAACAGCTCCCTCAAAAATTGATACAGCTGTGGCATTGTGTTGTTTGACAAAACTGCACATTGTAGAGTGGCCTTTTATTGTTCTCGTCACAAGGTGCACCTGTTTAATGATCATGCTGTTTAATCAGCTGCTAGATAATCCATCCACCTGACAGTTGTGGCATATCTTGGCAAAGGAGACATGTAAATTTGTACCCAAAATTTGAGATAAATACGCTTTTTTGTGCGTATTGAACATTTCTGAGATTTTATTTCAGGATCATGAAACATGAGACAAACACTTGTATTTGTTCCATGTATTTAGGCTTGCCATAACAAAGGGCTTGAAAACTTGACTCTTAAATGTTTATTAATTTGTAAAAATGTCTAAAAACATAATTCCACTTTGGAATTATGGGGTATTGTGTGTAGGCCAGTGACACACACTCTCAATTTAATCCATTTTTAAATTCCGTCTGTAACACAACAAAATGTGTAAAATGTTTCTGAAAGCACTATACTATTGTGTTTTTCTACCCCAAACATGTTGATTCCCTTTATTTTCAGGGGAAAATGGTGCTGCAGCTTTCGAAGGAACCATCTGCACGTCTGCTGAAACATGTTGTACGCTGCTACCTTCGCCTCTCTGATAATCCAAGGTAAATGAAGTGTTAAAACAAATTTATTTATATAGCCCTTCTTACATCAGCTGATATCTCAAAGTGCTGTACAGAAACCCAGCCTAAAACCCCAAACAGCAAGCAATGCAGGTGTAGAAGCACGGTGGCTAGGAAAAACTCCCAAGAAAGGCCAAAACCTAGGAAGAAACCTAGAGAGGAACCAGGCCAGTCCTCTTCTGGCTGTACCGGGTGGAGATTATAACAGAACATGGCCAAGATGTTCAAATGTTCATAAATGACCAGCATGGTCAAATAATAATAATCACAGTAGTTGTCGAGGGTGCAGCAAGTCAGCACCTCAGGAGTAAATGTCAGTTGGCTTTTCATAGCCGATCATTAAGAGTATCTCTACCGCTCCTGCTGTTTCTAGAGAGTTGAAAAAAGCAGGTCTGGGACAGGTAGCATGTCCGTTAACAGCACTTTAAAGAGATTCTCTGATACTTTTGTATACTTTTTAGCCAGTAGTTCTGAAAGTAGCGCTCACTTGCCAAAAATTGGTCCCTAAAAATTGCTTACCACGTCACATATGTGCACCATGTCATTGCTCTCTCTCGCTCTGCTGTGTGCATCTTGCTAGCTGTCACTCAAATGGTGAGGGGCTGAAGCTCATTGGCTGGAATATTTACTAGTCGTCAAAGTCCCAGAGCGTGTCTTTAACACCAGCAGGTATAGGCTTATTATGATGCCTTTATAATGCACTGTAAGACTTGTTATAAGCATGTATGACGCCGTTATAATGTGTTAGTACTTTCTCATAATGATCTTGTCTAAAATGTGCAGAATCTTAATATATGAGATATTAGAAAGGGGAAGCTTCACTTGTTCTCTTTGTTGGTCTCTTCATGTTCATCAAGAGGAGCTGTGCCATGAATGTAATTTAAGCCAGGAGGTCACTGTGTCAGACAGAGATGCAGTGCATTCTGAAAGTATTCAGACCCCTTCCATTTTTCTACATTTTGTTATATTACAGCCTTATTCTAAAATTGATTAAATAAAAAATAAAATCCTCAATCTATACACAATACCCCATCATGAAAAAGAGAAAGCAGGTTTTTAGAAATCTTTGCAAATGTAATATATTTTTTTAACATTCCTTATTTACATAAATATTCAGACCCTTTGCTATGAGGCTTTATATTAAGCTCAGGTACATCCTGTTTCCATTGATCATCCTTGAGATGTTTCTACAACTTGATTGGAGTCCACCTGTGGTAAATTCAATTGATTGGACATGATTTGGAAAGGCACACACCTTTCTATATAAGGTCCCACATTTGACAGTGCATGTCAGAGCAAAAACCAAGCCATGAGATTGACGGAATTGTCCCTAGAGCTCAGAGACAGGATTGTGTCGAGGCGCAGATCTGGGGAATGGTACCAAAACATTTCGGCAGCATTGAAGGACCCCAAGAACACAGTGGCGTCCATCATTCTGAAATGGAAGAAGTTTGAAACCACCAAGATTCTTCTTAGAGCTGGCTGCCCGACAAACTGAGCAATCGAGGGAGAAGGGCCTTGGTCAGGGTGGTGACCTAAGAACCCGATGGTCACTCGGACAGAGCTTCAGGGTTCCTCTGTGGAGATGGGAGAACATTCCAGAAGGACAACCATCTCTGCAGCACTCCACCAGTCAGGCATTTATGGTAGAGTGGCTAGACCGAAGCCACTCCTGTAAGAGGCACTTGACAGCCCGCTTGGAGTTTGCCAAAAGTTACCTAAAAGACTCTCAGATCATGAGGAAGAAGATTCTCTGGTCTGATGAAACCAAGATTGAACTCTTTGACCTGAATGCCAAGCCTCACGTCTGGATGAAACCTGGCACCATCCCTACGGTGAAGCATGTTGGTGGCAGCATCATTCTGTGGGGATGTTTTTCAGCGGCACAGACTGGGAGACTAGTCAGGATTGAGGCAAAGATGAACAGAGCTAAGTAAAGAGATCCTTAATGAAAACCTGCTCCAGAGCTCTCAGGACCTCAGACTGGGGCGACGGTTCACCTTCTAACAGGACAACGACCCTAAGCACCACAGCCAAAACAAAGCAGGAGTGGCTTCGGGACAAGTGTCTGAATGTCCTTGAGTGGCCCAGCCAGAGCCCAGACCTGAACCCGATCGAACATCTCTGGAGAGACCTGAAAATAGCTGTGCAGCGACGCTCCCCATCCAACCTGACAGAGCTTGAGAGAATTTGCAGAGTAGAATGGGAGAAACCCCCTAAATACAGATGTGCCAAGCTTGTACCCAAGTAGACTTGAGGCTGTAATCGCTGCCAAAGGTGCTTCAATAAAGACTGAGGAAAGGGTCTGAATACTTATGTAAATGTGATTTAAGTTCATTATTTTTAATACATTTCTACAAACTTGTTTTTGCTTTGTCATTATGGGATATTGTGTGTAGATTTGATTAAATCATTTTTTTTTCTCATCAATGTTAGAACAAGGCTGTAACGTAAGTAAATGTGGAAAAAGTCAAGGGCTCTGAATACTTTCCGAATGCACTGTATGCTAGGACTGGAAAACGTGAAACCAATGTGATGGAACTATACCAACAGGGGCCATCTGGCATTTCGGACAAAAGTCAGATGGGCATTTTCAGTGGGCCTGTGATAATTATTATATATATATTTTTTTCAAAATGATCATTATCTAGCTAATACTGGGGGGCCTCAAGAAAAACATGTATTTACCAGCGAACAAAAACTGCTAGTGTGTATTTTTTTTATTGAATAAAAGTTGTAAATGACATTCTGACTTAAGACATTTTCCTCAAAGAGCCTATTCTAGAAATCAAGCCATTACCAAGCTATTTGGTAGCTGAAAATGGTAGACGCTTCTTGTCAGAACATTCGCTTTTTTACGTGGTGAAAGCGGTAGTTCGAAAATTCGTCATTGGCTTTGATACTCTGATTGGTTAGAGATTATTCAAAACCTGATGACTTTGTTTTGTACAATGCTCCTCATCACCACAAACTACTTAAATAATGGCAGTCTCAGACTAAAGTGTGTAGTGATGACAGAGCAGTGGAAGAATTTCGGGAGGATGTTTTGACTTTTTATTTTTTTACAGGTGTTTTCATTTTGATGTGTGTGTATATTACTCCTGAACCTGTTTCTGAGAAACACACCTCTTCCTGCCCGCACAGTGGAAGTTACCTGCCTCCTGCCCACACAAAGTCAAGGTTTCTAGTGACACTGCGGTGCTTCAGTGCATTGTGGTCTCATGACCTACTCACAGGTGGAACTGTTATCTGGGTCAGAGCTTATTTTTCCACTCTGAGCAAAAAGGATGTTTTATGTATAGGTTACTCAGTTGGTAGAGCATGGCACTTGCAACACTGGGACAGTGGGTTAGATTTCCGGGACCACGCATACATAAAATGGATGGATGCATTACAATTTGGATAAAAGCGTCTGCTAAATGGCATTCTTATTAGTTCAAAACATTGAGTTGATGTCTGAAATCATTCATGCAAGATTAACATAATAAGTATAGAGCTTTTCATTAGAGTTATCTTAAAGCTCTACTTGAAGGAAATAAAAACAACACATTTAAAATCAAGAGAGGTAAAATGGCAATAGTGGACTAGGTGCTAAATACATTTTAGATTAGGTTTAGGACTTTGAAATTCACATCTAAAGACTAACGCCCATTTAAAAGTTCAGAGTGATGGAGTGGCTCTCAGATGGTCAGGGAGTGCATTCCATAGGCGAGGGGCAAGGGAGCAGAAAGCTCAGCCTTGCATAGTTCAGAGACGTATCTTGCAGACTTTAAGCAGTATGGAATGGCTGGAGCGGAGACTGCGAGATGTCTTGCTGATTGAGATGAAGTCGCCGATGTAGGAGGGCCTCAATCTTTTCAAGGCTTTAAATACAAGCATGAGTCGATCCTATAGTTGACCGGTAGCCAGTGGGGTTCGGCCAGTATTGGGGTGATGTGGTCGGACTTCTTGGACTTCCCAAACAGCGCATTGCCGAAGTTAATCCGAGAGAAGATGTGGATGAGTTTCTCTGCATCTGGCTAGGAGAGTGATGGTAAGACCCCGGCAATGTTTTCAAGATGTAAAAATGTTTTATGTGGGCATCGAAGGACCACGAATGATCAAACTTGACTCCAAGGTTGGAGATGACAAAGGACAGGTGGATGGCCTGCTTGGGTGTCTGAATAAGCATAGCATTAGTCTTGTTACTGTTCAACTGGAGGAAGTTCTTTCTCATTCATCCATGCCCTGATGTCCTCTAGGCAGCTGCTGACTTTTGCTAGGGCAGAAGTGTTGTCTGGTTTGGTGTTATTTTAAATTTTAGTATCGTTAGCGTAGCAGTGGAAGTTGATGTTATAATCTCTGAGGATTTGGCCGAGAGGGAGCATGTAAATTAAAAACAGAATAGGCCCCAGCACTGACCCCTGTGGGATACCGCATGTGAAGGCAGACTCCTGGGATCTGGACTCTCCAGTACTGTTGATAGGAAGGGGAGGTTGGAGATGGGCCTGTAGCTGGATAGGATGTCCTGATCAAGGATGGGTTTCTTGAGTAAGGGGGTGACCTACTGCTGTTTGAAGATCGATGGTACCTCTCCGGTCAGCAGCAGTGCTGCGTACTCACGCATTGGGCATGAGACACACATTTGACCTTCTTCACAAGCTCAAGAGCCACACCTTTTATTTCTCATTGAAAAACAGTACTGCTTTTATTTTGTAATTCAGTGCATTAACTTCAACTGTACATTCCACATCACAAGCAATGTAACTGGCAGCTTCACGCTGGAGATGCATAATGTTCCTGTCACCACACTATGAACCGCGTCAGATTGAAACTTGTGATTGGTTTAGTAAGGGTCCAAGACCACGGCCTCCACAATCACCCGACCTCAACCCAATTGAGATGGTTTGGGATGAGTTGGACTGCAGAATGAAGGAAAAGCAGCCAAGTGTTCAGCATATGTGGGAACTCCTTCAATACTGTTGGAAAAGCATTTACAGGTGAAGCTGGTTGAGAGAATGCCAAGAGTGTGCAAAGCTGTCAAGGAAAACAATGGGTACTTTGATGAATCAAGAAAATATTTTGATTTGTTTAACTTTTTGGGGGGGTTACTATGTGATTCCATATGTGTTATTTCATAGTTTTTATGTCTTCACTATTATTCTACAATGTAGAAAATGGTCTGTGGACTGGTAATGTATATAAAAATTAGGGCTGACTCCATTTAGCCGACTGGTCAATTGTTTGGAAATGACTACTAAAACGAGAGGATCAATGAACATTGATTCTGGAAAATGAATTCTCAGTATATTGCACGCAGCATTTCAGTACCAACATCATTTTAGCCTGTTATACTAGCTGTCAAGTCTGTGTTTTTATAAATGTGCGATATGCATCAAAAAAAATTGTGTGTGTGTGTATATATATAGGGAACTGGCAACTCGTTCTCATTCTGCGAAATTAGGTAGGCCACTTGATTTCAACGTCGGAACAAAGTGGACAGACAAGCATGCTGTTCAAACATTTGGAGATGGACAGAACGGTGTGTTCCATAACAATTCAACTGTTGTGCCTTGTTAGCTAGCAAATAGTTTTGAAGTTGGCTAAACTTGAAATATGAAGATTAGCTGACTACTCACTAGGAAGTGAGCTTGTGCTTGAGCGATTGCGACCTGTATTAATTTTCTATTATGCCTGCTGAAGATAAATATTCATTCAATTTTTCTTAAATGTGGGGTTATTTATTCTAATAAAATGTCACATGAACATATTCAAACCCCCAGTTTTTGGGAGACATAGATCAGGTGGCTAACCCTCTTGTAGAGCTACCTCCAATCAGGATTTTCTATGGTCCTATTTTAAAGGAATAGTTCACCCATATGAATTAGATATTTACATGTTGGTTTCTTATCGACATGGAAAGACTGCAATCCATCCTATGGTTAGTCAATAGCCACCCTCACCAACCATTTAATATTAGCATTTTCTAATGCTCTAAATGTTAGCATCTCTTGCCCAAATCATTTCTAAGTAACTTCAGACCAGGTCGACAAGTTTTGATTGTGTATTCAACTTTAAAAGTATCCTGAATACACCTTACCTGTGCTAAAACACTCTGGTCATGGGCCTTAAATGCTGACCACACAATAAATGTACACATACATACATTCAATCATTGCATCCAAACTGCTCGCGCGTGTCAACAAGCATTTGCGTAGCCATGGGCTAAAATAGAACTTGGTTCTATTTGTGACGCTTGATGCGCTGCAAGTCCCACCTCTCCCATCTCCTCATTGGTTTTTAGGAGCATATACCCACATGGGTGATTAAAAGATGAACTGAGGTCCACAGTCCAGTTGGTGTTGGTCATGCACCTTAAAGTTGGTTGCCAACCACCATATAAAGTCCAGAGGAAGAAGACCTGAAGGAGGGGAGCTTACTGGAAACAAAATCGGTTTACCCTTTTATCTGTGGATTAATTGTCGGAGTAGAGGACCTTGTGCATTTCAGGTAAAATAACAACCCAATGTTTATATCCCAGGACAAATGAGTTAGTAACAGCAAGCTAGCTAACTAAATTGCCATGAATGTTTAATGCTTTTCGACCTGTCCCCAAATTAATATAGTTGGTTCAGTGTTCATTTTGATATTTCAACCTGCGTGTCCTGAACTCGTCTGGTGTGGATGGACAAAACCAACATGCTCATGATGGTGGATGCTTGCCCTGTTGAGTCAGCATGTTAGCCATGTGAAAATATGTAGAATAGCCGGAAATGAGCTTTAAAACATTTATTTACATGTATTATTATTTTACCGGGGGGGGGGGGTGTACACCCAGACCCCACGGTTAGAGGGTGGAACCATTGACATTCACAATATGAAATCTCACTCTGCGCTGTCTTCAAAAGTTGGCAGCCCTGCAGCAGGGACTTGTTGATCAGGGTGGTGATGAACATAAGCAGGCTAGATGAGCAGGTTTTGAGTTGGGATAGGGAGCAAGTGGTGGCCTTTATAAAATTAATGTTTGACTGCACAGCGGAGGATATAACTTCTGTAAAGTTGCTGAGGGGGAGGGGTAGTCTGTAAGATGCAGTTAGTAAACTACAAAGGCTGCCACGGCAACCATGGATCTCATGTTGTTAAGAATATCTTAATCGTTGGTCTGGGGGTGGGGGGGTGAGCAATGAAACTACTGTGTTGATGTGAATGTATCACATAGCTGCCTGTAGCTCTACCTTGTAACAGGAAATTGATACTCCCTTCATCTTATAGAGGAGTGTGGGTGGTGGATGTTAAGTTAGTGGCAGAGGCGGACTGGCCATCAGGCATTTCAGGCAAATAGGCTTGTCCATTTTTAGCCCACTGAGCTGATCTAAATTTTTGCGCAACTTTTTAAGTTTCTGGCTAATACTGGGAGCCTCAAGGAAATAAATGGGCCGATTGGGGGGCCTTGAGGGGGAAAAACGGGCCGGTGTGTTACAAATCCCTGGGCCAATTTCTGGTCCCAGTTTGCCACTGTATATGTCTCAGATACACAAAGAGGAGTGAACAAGAGCAGGGGTGGGTGGGGGGGGATGTACTGCAGTCCAGGGTCATGTTCAGAAGCCTAACGTTCTTGAACGTTGAAGACCGGAATGCCATGGAGAGTCGACATGATTCCTTCTTCAGAGTTGTGATTGTTCTTTGTTCTAGCATATTCCTATCTAAATGTTAGCCAACGTTGTTCCCTGATGAACGTGCCCCTAATATATTTGGTGTTCTGTTCACTCATTACATCTAACCTCTGACCCCCAGAGCGCGAGAAGCACTGCGCCAGTGCCTGCCTGACCAGTTGAAGGATGCCACATTCGCCCAGGTGCTAAAGGACGACACCACCACCAAGCGCTGGCTGGCCCAGCTGGTCAAGAACCTGCAGGAGGGCCCGGTGACGGACGGCCGAGGCATCCCCCTGACCGCACAGTAACCTCATCAACCCCTTTGACACTACCTGAGGAACAGTACCTTGTTGGCAGAGCCACAGAAGAAAAACATGATTAGTACTAATTTTAAAGTACCCGTGTTAATATTTAAGAGTAAATGTTCTATAAGAGGTGCAGGTACTCAAAAGAGTAGAAAATAATAGGCTCTGGTACTCTGTAGTGGTGTGCGCCTGTCCAATTTAACCACTGTCCAAGACCAGGAGAAAATGATACTGTGTAGAACCATAAACTCTGTGGCTCACTTGTTGTTGCCGCTCACCTGGCATTCTCCCTGAGACGTTCTCACAATGCTTCCTCAATGCTTATGGAGGTGTTTGCGTAACATTTCAACAGGGTTGAACATTGACTTCATCAAAAAGGAAATCAACATTGGTCTGGTGTTTCCCACTGTTTTTGTTCTGTCCTGAACCAAAACCACTACAGGCATTTTCTAAGTGTTTTTTTAAATATTTGTATATATGTTTTCTTTTAACCATCTAGAGCAGGGTTCCCTGAATTTGGCCCACGGGAGATTTTATTTGTCCCAAAAATGTGTGATTTTAATGCATTTTCTTTTTACTGTTGTACATAAGACTGTAAAAACACCAGTAAATCAGCTTTAAGTGAATTGGGAAATCTGTTCCAAAGTATTCCCATGTATAATAGAGATACTGTATGTGATGGTATACAAATGCAAACAAGGTTTTTAATAAATATTATATCTGTTTGGGCTTCTTGCAGTCAATTTGCAGTCTACACATTATTTCTAATAATGTTCCGGCCCCCTGACCATCCACTCAAGACAAATCTTGCTTAGGGCCCACAAAAGGTGGCTCTGCATCAACAGAGAGCTACCTTTTTGCTTCGGAGTTATAGGAGCTATACGTTGACCATATCTACTGTAACGTATTCCAAAACAAAGCCCCAATCTCAGCAAAAACCGCTTACTTTCTTGAATTGTTGAAGGAATAGCTGTTTGTCCTCTATTATTGGAAATTGAGATTTCAAATGTGATTTCCGAGTTATTGTAAATTATCTGAGCGCAGGTTATTGAAGAGAAGAAAGGTTTCCCTTCACTTGTACATTAGCCTTTAACAGCTTTTAGCCTACCATTTCCGCCATAGGGACCATTAACAATACAAGGGAGGGATTTTCATTTTGTTTATTGGGGTAGATTCCATTTGTAAATAAACTGGATCCCTAGAGGATCTCTGCTAAAATCTGTAATGTGCTTTCCTGTCGGGGAAAGTGCCCATAAATGTTTTTTTATATCCACCTATCTGGAACGCTCCATTTTATGTTACAAGTGAGTGTGCATTAGGAAAATGAGATTGACATTTTGTAGATATTGAAAATGATTTAAATTAAATGATTTATGATTTTTTTTAAATAGGTGGTATACTATGTGAAATAAATTGTACTGATTGCAAAGTAATTTATTTAAATACTGCTACTACGAGTGAAATGGGGTTGCCTCTTCTAGTTGCAAAGGGGCAATTGCAAATTATACACAAACTCCAGGATTTTCAACTAATGTTTTCCGTTAGATACCAGAGAAAGGTTTGGTCCACAGGAGGGTAGAATTCTCATGAGTGATATGTGATGCCGTGAAAGCTGTTCCCACGGCTCATTCTACCACTCTGGTCTCTTGACTGCAGTGCATGGGCACACAGCCAAATAAGATGGCGCTTTCTCGATTAGGTCCTTTCTCTTTAGTGTAACTCACTCTACCATTTCCTACCATGTTTTCAGATATGGTATCAGTCATTGTACCAGTGCTAAGTGGTAAATACAGACACATCAGATAGGGTTTTATATGTTGGAGAGGATGGGACATAATGTAACTATCAATATATTGGACAATAAACTCAGCAAAACATGGCTGCATGTGCAATAGATGTATATTAACTCAGATGGGATTAGTGCAGTATGTATGAAAACGATTGGGTTTGTGAGAACTCGAGTACTGTATGCAGCTCTCTACATGTATTTTGATCTTGCACTGGCAACCTAACCCCTCCTTGACTAAGGTAAGCACAAAGGCCTGTCTGGGTTGCTGCCCTTTAAATGGCGGCTGAACTTCCTGATTTGGCCTCGTTTTCTATTTGGGTTATTAAGAAATGCTAGCATCCACGATAAATTGAAACGTGAGTTGGTTTCGGGGTGTGGTTTGATTTTATGTGTGTGTGTTCAAAGGTGGGAAGGAGTTAGACAAATTCTTTTGCCAATTAGCTTCAGCCGGCTAGTGCGCGACCGTGGTTTGACTTTGGATAGCCAATCGCTGGTGCTAGTTAGGGACCATCAATAAATTACACAATGTAAATGAGACTATTTTCATGTTGCACACTTTTTAGTTTTCTCATTAAATGCTTTTTATGTCATTGAAATTTGGAACAATTAGAATTTTAACATATTGTCCCATGTGTAATTTACCGATGGTCACAAACTAGCCATCCAAGATCAACTGAAATTTATGACCGGCATTGCGATCGGGTCGCATGCAGCTGCACTCCGAAGTACTTGCTGTGAGCATGTAGGCAGGTTTGAAACAAACCCAACTTTAATTTACGTGGTGATGCCGTCACGACCACGAGTCTCACAAAACTGTTTTGGATGAGACTGACTTTATGACCAAAATTATCCTTTTTACACCTTGTAGTCAATTTTGAAAATAGAACACGTTTCTGACTGTGAAGTTGGTTTTTAGGGGCATTTGCTCTTTAAACCAGGAAGAGGAGTGAATCGGATCTGCAGTCAGCTGATATATAAGGGAGAGTGTGTGGAGACAGAGAGAGCAAGACATTTAAAGTGAGAGGCAGCATACCGGAATGAACAGCCCTCATCAGATGCGAGGGGGGAGGAAAAAAAGAGGGAGTGGCAGGAAAGGGAGGAGAGGGGGTAGGTGGAGGGGGGAACAGTGTACCAGCATGCGGCAGTGTTGTCTGGGGATCAGTTTTCCCAGACAACGCAGGCAGAGTGGAGCCTGGTAGACAGAGAGGCTGACACTGAGCCAGCTTTCCTCTGGACACTCCCCATCTCCCTGTGCTGGGCTAGTGGTCTCAGGACACTCCCTGAGTGTCTTAAGTTCTGGAGCTTTCTACTGGGCTTGCTACCTCCAACAGACCCCCATCTCTGGGGGCCAGCTATCTTTTGTGCACTCCCTAATTCTGATCTAGAGCCCTTTCCTGGACTGGCTCTCACCAAACATCAATCTATTCTGGAGCTCATCACAGCAGTGGCAGCCCAAGCTGAGTCGGGGCAAAGACCAAGCTGAGTCGGGGCAAAGACCCAAGTGAGCAGTCTACAATTTGGTAAGTCTCTTTTTTTTCTCCTTTGACCCTTCACATTACTTTACAGAAACTCAACTTTTTTCCTCATCTATACAATACAGTATATGTTCAGTAGAGTTTGTGGTTTAGTGTTGATTTTGTTGGTTTGATGATAATATACCCCCTGGTCCCTGTTTTAATATTGTCTCATATTACAGCATCTGGTTCTACTTTGTTGTCCTTCAGCCAGCCTCCCTCCCTGGCACAAGCATGTTTTACAGACATGAAAAAAAGACTGGTTTGTTTATAGGATTCTTCGCATGATAAAAGACTGGTTTGTTTATAGGATTCTTCACATAGCTCCTACTGAAGTGTAGAACCAACCTGTGAGGGTCAAGCGCAGAGCTTTCATGAAAGGGGAAGTTGAACATTCCTGTGGATATCACAGATGGTTATAATAAGGGGTGCTTGTAGTGGAGTCATATGGGCATATAATGAGGCTGCCACTTCACTGGGTGTATAGTATTTCTATATTACTTTGAGTATTTATTTGTGTGAGTATGAGACCGATTTACCAGTGAGTCATGACTCTGTGCGTGTGTGTGTTGACCACACTCTTGCACATATTAGTCAAGTCCCCTGAAAGAGTTCTCTGTCCCGAAACACTCCTGCCACCGCCCCTCAAATAACATAGAAGGTTATTCTTTGGCTAGAACCATATGACTTTTTGTATTTGCACTAGAATACTGTATGTGTAGAATATACTCTAGTTATAGAAGGGGTCCAGGAAATGAGAGTTCTATTTCTGCCTCTTCTTTAACATCTTTTCACAAACATCGCACAACAATCAACAACATCACTGGGATGGTTAAAAAGTATCAAAAATATAGTTTCTTTGCTTTTTCTACACTTGTATTGCTGGGTAAAGAGTTGATATTTACTAACAGTGGACCTGGAAGAGAAAGTAACTGTGGTATTTTGAACAGTGGAACATGGACCTCGCTGTGAACAGTTGAAAACAACCCCTGAGGATACTATAAATATTTGCCATTGTTCTACAAAGATAAAAGGAAAGAGAGCCATTGAAAAGCCCCAAAAAAAGGGAGAGTAGCCATTTGAACTATCCCTTTATGGAACATTTGTCTGTTGTTCAGTGTATACAATACAATAATCCTTGTGAGTTTCCTCTCTGATAAGGTTTAAGAACCTCTTTCCCAAGGGACTAGACAGCTGAGCCAAAAGTTGCCATCATTAATAGGCTTGGGCGGTATCCAGATTGTCATACCTCCATACCGACCTTGTGCCATACCGGGATATTCGGTAATACCAGCACTGAACACAAGGGGAGCTATTTTAAAACCCCACTAACCCTTTGTAATCCAAAGGTTAGCAATGCTAAGAAGTACATGTAAAATCCCATAGAGAATGCTAACTAAATGCTAAGGAGCGCATTGCGCTAATGTATTTGCAGGACAGACGACAGCCCAGCTAAAAGTTATACAAGAACTCAAAAATGCTACTCAAAGTTTACAGCACACACAAAACAAATATTAGGCAACAAGGCTCTTGATCCAGCACAGGGTTATCTGCTGTTACCAAGCAAAGCTTGATTTTGGAAGAAGCTAACCACTTAGCTAGATAGCTAACTAGATACTAAATTAGCAAACCAAATGCACAATTACAGAGCATTTAGCGCATTTTAGACAGTTAACTTAAGCGTTATAAGATATCTAGCTTGCAAACATTTACACTTACCTGTCAAAAGTTTTAGAACACCTACTCATTCAAGGGTTTTTCTTTATTTTTACTATTTTCTACATTGTAGAATAATAGTGAAGACATCAAAACTATGAAATAACACATATGGAATCATGTAGTAACCAAAAAGCAAATAAAAATATTTTATATTTCAGATTCTTCAAAGTAGCCACCTTTTGCCTTGATGACAGCTTTGCACATTCTTGGCATTCTCTCAATCAGCTTCACTTGGAAAGCTTTACCAACAGTCTTGAAGGAGTTCCCACATATGCTGAGCACTTGTTGACTGTTTTTCCTTCACTCTGCGGTCCAACTCATCCCAAACCATCTCAATTGGGTTGAGGTTGGGTGATTGTGGAGGCCAGGTCATCTGATACAGCACTCCATCACTCTCCTTCTTCGTAAAATAGACCTTACACTGTCTGGATGTGTGTCTGGTCATTGTCCTGTTGAAAAACGAATTATGGTCCACTAAGCCCAAACCAGATGTGATGGTGTATCACTGCAGAATGCTGTGGTAGCCATGCTGGTTAAGTGGGCTTTGAATTCTAAATAAATCACAGACAGTGTCACCAGCTAAGCACCCCCACACCATAACACCTCCTCCTCTATATATGGTGGGAAATACACATGCGGAGATCATCCGTTCACCACACCGCATATCACAAAGACATGGAGGTTGGGAACCAAAATATGGACTCCAGACCAAAGGACATATTTTCACTGGTCTAATGTCCATTGCTCGTGTTTCTTGGCCCAAGCAAGTTTCTTCTTATTATTGGTGTCCTTTAGTAGTGGTTTCTTTGCAGCAATTTGACCTTGAAGGCCTTATTCACGCAGTATCCTCTGAACAGTTGATGTTGAGATGTGTCTGTTACTTCAACTCTGAATTTATTTGGGCTGCAATTTCTGAGGCTGGTAACTCTAATGAACTTATCCTCTGCAGCAGAGGTATCTCTGGGTCTTCCCTTCCGGTGGCGGTCTTCATGAGAGCCAGTTTCGTTATAGTGCTTGATGTTTTTTGCGACTGCACTTGAAGAAACTTTCAATGTTCTTGAAATGTTCCGTATTAAAGTAAAGATGGACTGTCATTTCTCTTTGCTTATTTGAGCTGTTCTTACCATAATATGGACTTGGTATTTTACCAAATAGGGCTATCTTCTGTATATCCCCCTACGTTGTCACAACACAACTGATTGGCTCAAACGCATTAAGAAGAAAATAAATTCCACAAATGAACTTTTAACAAGGCATACCTGTTAATTGAAATCCACTCCTGGTGACTACCTCATGAAGCTGGTTGAGAGAATGCCAAGACTGCAAAGCTGTCATCAAGGCAAAGGGTGGCTATTTGAAGAATCTCAAATATATTTTTAACACATTTTTGGTTACTACATGATTCCATGTGTGTTATTTCATAGGTTTGAAGTCTTCACTATTATTCTACAATGTAGAAATTAAAATAAACAAAAACCCTTCTAAAACTATTGACCGGTAGTAAGTTGTGAACTCCATGCTGTAACTGGACCTGGCATGTGCTGCACAACAGTGAGTGACTCCCAAGGCTCTGGTCTCTTGTCATTGTGTGCTTGTAAACAAACACCACATGTCTGGGAACTACCGGTAAGCTTCATTATGAAAAATTGTGACAGCTGAAATGATGAACAAGTTGACTGCAGGTATTTACTTGCAGTTTACTTGCAGGTGTTTAGCAACACATAAATTTTTTTCTACTTCAAAGAAATCGTTTGGACGGTATTGGAAAAACCAGTGCAGCACACAGACTGTCAATCATCTACCCCCCCCCCCCCCCCCCCCCCCCCTGCAGGCAACCCAGCCATAATGTTGACGACACAGTTAGAACAATTATTAAGCCATGGTGGGCCACACTGATTAGCAATTAGGGAGGTAATTGGTTTACCACCGCTAATAATTTGTAGAGTTTGTGTATATGTTTCACTATCACAGCGTAATAGGTACCGCAGCAATTATGTTTGTCCTCTTTTTTTGGGCAGGATATCACCAAGTGCATGTGTCAAGGCTGTTGATGGATTCTCCCCAAAGCTTGTGTAAGTTGATGGGTACTAAAACTGTTGCATGAGGAAACAGGCAATAATAACATTTTATTTTCTTTGATCAAATCTCAAAAATGAACTTTTGGAGTACATATGTCAGCCTCCATTAAACAGAATAGAGAAGCTACACTGGTGTCTCAATTGACCAAAAATGGACTGTATTTGTAAACACGATGGTAACCCCTGATCCTGCACAGTTGCCAAGAGTGACAAGGACCTCCAGGTGATGAAGGCGGGGGCCATGTTGAAGAAGGTCAAGTCCAAATCATGGAAGAAGCAGCGGCATTTCCGGCTACAGGAAGATGGCCAGACCATCTGGTATAAGTCCAGGTGGGCAGGAACAAGCCACTCCACCTGTGAGTAACGAGGGTGTGGGGGGCGGGAGGGAGCACGGATGAGACGTTATAAGAATTGACCACAGACTGTACATACTGTAGATAACTGAATTAAGGCCACATTATTTCTCTTTTTTGAAAGGATGATGCGTAGAACCATTCCTTGAGATATCACTTTAGCATTGAAAAAGCCTAAGTATGTCTTCACATAGGCCCCGATTCCGACCCGAGTTAAGCGCTTCTCTCTCTATGTGTTTTCTGACCTTGAATTAAGCATGAGAATAGCATGCTATTCACCCACTTCGTTCGGGTGGAGATCTAAGAAATGAAAGGTGCGGAAGTGTCAACAGATGTATTATTTTATAAAAATGTAACCTTAATTGAACTAGGCAAGTCAGTTAAGAACTAATTCTTATTTACAATGACGGCCTACCCTGGCCAAAGACGGACGCTAATTGTGTGCCGCCCAATCACGGCCGGTTGTGATGCAGCCTGGATTCGAACTAGGGTGTCTGTAGTGACGCCTCTAGCACTGAGATGCAGTGCCTTAGACCGCTGTGCCACTCGAGAGCCCATATTCTGACCTTGACTTAACTCCCTCATAATTACGCCACATTTACGCGTGAGGAAACCATGAATAAGGTTGAGCAAACCTGCCAGTTCCAAATGGAAAAAGCATCTTTCTGTTTTCAGATAGCAATAGCAGCATTATCCATGCACTGTAATTTATAAATGGATAAGAGCTATTGATAAGAGCTAGGTAAATGAGTAATCCATTTGGAGAAGGGGATTGTAAATACACAGCCATCGTTTTAGATAATTTTTCCTTGGAGACGAATGTGAAACCACAGTGAAAAAGCCTATAAATAGCTCTACTGTTAGTCAGAATTTTCATTGTGTGCCCTCATAATTTGTGTGGATGAAATTTGGACACCCAAGCTATAGGTTTCTGTGGGGCTTAATCTGCCCAGTTGATGTATGGACTTTAAATAATAATTTATTCTACAATTTGTATCATGTTAAATATTAGCCACTAACGGGAGCCACCATCGGTAATACCCACATACATTTCTGTCACTTTATTGTTAGTTTTCAATTTGTAGCTTATGTCGTGTCTTTACTATCATTAACTGAAGACTGATAGTTTTTATCAAAGATTCTCTGTAATTAGTTACTATGCGATCAACTGATTAATCAACTGATTGTTCTCATTCTGTCGGTATCGATAGTCTAAGAGTCTAACCACGTGGTATGGTTAAAAGATTCAGCAATGGTCTCTACAACCTTTGTACTCCCGTGATTGAGAGAAACATGGTCTGGTGATAATTTCTCAAAGTTGGGTTTTATTCAGAATGGCAGGAAAGGGCTGTCCCAGGATGTCTGACCCTAACTGGGCTCAGGGGCGGTCCTCTGATTTAGTTCAAATCCAATTCCCTTTTTGAGTTTTCCTTCATTAAACAGTCCAAAATCACATTGTAAAATTGTGTAAACAGTATTATACTCACTCATTCATCTTATACAAAAATTAGATGTAAACCTTATATCTGGGGCTATTATATAAACAGCGTTATGGTAATGTGGCCACACCATCTCCCATGAGCTTCCCAAGTTGTGACAAACGGACCAGTTCGTAGCTGGATTCTTCACCGATCTTTTACACTTTCTCCGGAACATGAAATTTGTTCGTACCTCAAGTTCTGTGAGGTGGAAGGATTTCCTTTGTCTCCATGAAAAACTACTCTATAACTGTGTGTCCATGAGGTCTTCTCAGGAATTTACGACCTCTGACCACAGCAGCATAGTTGAAGGAGGCAAGGGGGAGGCAGGGAGAGGGGGATGGGCTTTCTATACCCAAAGAGGCCAACGTCATGACACTTACATTTAGCAACATTCCGTTTCCGTTCTCTTTTGTTTGTCACATCCATGTAAGTTGTTCCTCTAGCGTTAGTGGATCATATTAGGTTACTGTTGTAAAATAATTTGGGACTTATTATTTATTTGAATCATTTTGGAATTCAGACCACATGTAGCAGATTAAACCTGGAGCCTGGCGCACGGTTCACGACGACTGGACCGTTGTCATACAGTTCCATGATTAGTAAGAATTAGGGTAGATTTACAGGACTATTGTTCAACCTCTATTGTACACTTTTTCCTTTCCCACCTTCCAATATTTCATGGATTGAACTCGAATATAACAACTTTCAGGATGAATCAAACCACATTTTTTTTATTCGTCAATATACAGTATTTAGTATGTAAAGGCTCTCCAAACCAGTTTTTCTATGATTCATACATGCTTTCTTAACTCTAAAATCTTCCTAAATAATTTACAAGATAAGCGTATTTTTAAGTCTACCAGTTGGTGCTGAAACGGAGACAAAGATGCATATTTAGATGGCTTCTTTCATTCTTCTCTATTTTTATGAACCAGTTATCGCGATGCATTCTAGTCTGTCGCCAAAATTTGAATTAAAGGTACATCATATTTGAAGGGATGGCTTAAGATAAATGTACTGAAAACCCTTTTGAATAAAAACTCCACGAGAAAATCTGTTGGCCAGCAAATGGGAGGGTTTTCAGCGGTTGATTAAAATAAATTCAGTTCACACAAGGGAACCATGACTGCAAAGCCCGTTACGAACCTTCGTAAGGTAAGTCTGAATACCAACTACTGAGAAGCACGTAGGAAATTACGCCTTTCTTACACACGCCTTTCCTAAGTATGAATCTGACCGATAATGCCTAATGTTCCTTTCTAGTCTCTGTGGCTGATGTTGAGGTGGTGCGTGAAGGTCACCAGTCGGAGGTCTTGCTGAGCGTTGCTGAAGAGTTCCCCTCTGACCTCTGTTTCACCCTGGTGTTCCGTGGTCGCCGCGGCAACCTGGACCTGGTGGCGGAGTCACCTTCTGAGGCGCAGGCCTGGATCCGGGGTGTAAGCAAGCTGATACAGAATGCTGAGAGCATGGATGACAAGGAGAGGGTTGACCAGTATCCTTATCCCATTCAGATAACAGGCAGATTATTAGATGGTTTGTAACACCACTTGGTGGGGCCTTATCATAATACATTTATAACAATTGATCTAAACAATCAAAACCATAGAGGTCCTATTAAGTTACTGGAGGGGCTAAAGTTCCAGAATGGGGTGAAAATGGCAGCCATATTGTCAGAAAGAAATCCAAACTAGTGTATTTGGAATTAATGGCAGTAGAGAAAGACATCCAGATTTTACTTATGCAGGAAAATTGCTCCCTGATTCTTTTGACTGACCGAAATGGCTGACCTTTATCCCATCATAAGAAGGTTCATTTCCATTCTAGTATTCTAATGCTTCATTCTGTGGTCAAAAAACACTTAAGTTGTGAGAGTAAAGTCTTTGTTTTTGCTCCTTTCTAAATCATGTCTTACCAAGTGTTGCCCTTAGCCAGCATCTTCCCTCAGATGGATCTGGGACTGGTTTCAGAAGGCGGACAAAAACAAGGACGGACGGATGAACTTCAAGGAGGTGCGCACACTGCTGAAGATGATGAACGTGGACATGAATGAGGAGTATGCTCTTCACCTCTTCACGGTGAGGTACCCATCAAGTTCGTGAGGTCTTCCGTTTAGTGTATCAAAAATATACTATTTTCTATATTTATTCTATGCTTCCCACTGCTCATATGACATCCTCAGTCAATGAATCAACCTTGCATTGTGAGCAACGGTTCAATTGGGATGTTGTTGGTCGTGGAATAGTTCTCAACGTTGGTAATATTTAACAGAAACCTATCACAGTCAAATATCAGTAACTAATCTGCCTTCCATCATCAGGTGATGGAATTCTGTTTTAGCATGATTTATTGAGGATACAATACCACTTGAAGACTGCAGAGGTAACAATCTATGCTGCTTATTTTCTTTACCCCCAGTTGGCAGATAAGTCTAAGTCAGGTTGTCTGGAGAACGAGGAGTTTGTCCAGTTCTATAAGATACTGACGGAAAGGAAGGACATGTGGCGGGTGTTCCAGGACTACTCCCGAGACGGACAGACATTAACCCTTGCAGAGCTGAAGGACTTTCTGAGGCAGGAGCAACAGGAGGGGGAGAGGAGTTGGGAGCATGCCCAGGAGCTGATTAACCGCTATGAGCCGTCAGAGACCGGTAAGGACCACTGTGCAACTGTAACAAACCACAGTCAACCATAATGAATTATTTCATTAATAGCCTCGGTGAGACAATGTCAATCACAATGAACGGCAAACACAATATTAATAACCTAGTTTACTTCAGGAAACCACAAGAGCCCACAATTAACCATTCAACAAGTAAGAAAACTAGCTGTGTGTTGCATGTCACTACTTCACAGGAGAAGCATTTTGAACTTAAACTTTTTTTTTTATATCAAAATTTGTTTTTTTGTAGAAATGACTTCTGGAACATGTTAACTTTCATGTGTCTTAATAACAAACGTGTATGCTATCTGTAAATACGAATAAAATTATTAAATTACGAGCCTAGTTGGTTTTGCCACAGATAAAGACAGGGACCTTCCCGCTAGCCATGATTGGCTGAGATAATGGATGGCCTGGACATGCCGAGAGATGAGTTCAGATTGGTCTGCCATGTAGCACGCTTTTGTCTACAACATGAGCTGGTCAGTTCAGTATGTGTGGTTAATCCTTTCTAACACAGTAGAATTGCAAAAGTGTTGCTCTCCACTTTCTGGAGGACCGAGTTTTGAAATCAGTGGAATGCCGGGTAGAATTGGAGTGTGATAGCTAAGTAGATGGAGAAAATTCTGGCATTTGATTGTAAATATGAGGAGGGAGTCGAAAAGAGAACACGCAAAAGGCTGTTGTATATAAAACGCCTGTCTCCGGATTACATATTAAAACTAAGGGCAACCATGGCATCTGTGACAGAGAGGGAGAAGCGTCCATCCATGTCTACATGTAAAATAATCTAGCAAGCTATATTTTAAGATATTACACGATTCAAATTTTGTCAAAGTCATTTTCATTTCAAGTTAAAGCGTACTTTTATCTAGCTAGCTAAAGTTAGCTGGGTGGCTTGCAAGCTAATTTTAAGTGTATGATTTGTGTAGTAATATTATTTGTATCTCAGAGCCATTTGCATTGCTAATTATAGCCTAATGTTAGCTAGCTAAGATTGAACCTGGTTGGTTAGCTACCTGCAGATTCATGCAGGGTAGTAACGTTATGAGTTGAGATTATGGTTCATTGTTTAGCTAGCTAGCCAGCTAGCTACATGTCTAAACAAAAGACAAAAGACATGTGACAAATAAACTTTGATTTTATTTCATATAATATGTGTTTACCGGAAACGGTAATGTGAAGAACATGACCTGCACCAAAGTCAAATTAGGATATAATGTTAGGCCAGTGTCCAAGTTCAAAAATAATCCAGTAGAATGCCTTGCTTTTATTTCTTCACACTCACAACCGTTAGCTATTTTCTGTAATTGGCTCGCCAATAACTTGTAAATAATGATCTTGCTGTGAGTTTATTTTTCAAATGGGCTAAAGTGAAGACGTCAGCTATATGATATGGTCATCATTTGAACTGGCTAGCCAGCTAACTTAACATTAGCTAGCTAACAAGCTAGAAACAAACCAAAACATTGTTTAGAAAGTTGCTTTTAGCTGCCTGGTTTGCTAGATTGACATATACTAATTTCATTTTTAAATGGGTCAGTTTATTGGTGTGAAAATACACTAGCTATTTTGGACCACCAGGCTGCTGATGTCATGCAGCCGGTAGTTTTTGTGTTTATACTTTATAAACTTTATACGACAACGACAAGTTTGTCGGAAGACAATAGAATGTTCATGATGTCACTGCGACAACTGTCGATAGGCGTAGTATAAACCAGCCTTTAGTCTTGAAACCTTTTGGTTGTTTAGTAAATGTCCCTACATCTGAATCCTAAAAGAGATGGGTGGGGCTAAGGCTTAAGAGGGTGTGAACGATGCTGAAAGAATGTAGACAAAGAGAGCTCTCCAGTAGGTTTACCAAAATATTCAAGGGCCATTTCCTCAAAAGTGAGGAAAAGTTAAAAAGTTAAAAAGTTCAACTTTCAAAGTAGAATGACTTTCCCATTGCCCCTCAACTGTAGTGTATGATATACCATTTTCCAGCTCTGAGTCTCTACTTTTATCCAACTAAACCAACTCTACATGAGAAAAAAAAATCTACATAAGACCGACTCAAGCCTGTCGGTCACAATTTGTTCTGGCATGTGTCTGGCACCATCTTAACTTAAATAACATATTCTGGGTGATCTGACAAATAAAGGAGGAGGTCATAACAGCCCCCCCCTCATATCTTTACCAGACACAGGCAAGAACCAAGGATTGTTTATGACTCCAAAGACAAGACAAGTTGCACAAAGTAAAATTTCCTTTACAGTAGTTACTGAGCATTTTTTGATTGGGTTTGACTTATGATAAGACGAAACTTCCCATGTCTCCTCACAGCCAAGAAACAGGGGGCCATGTCTATAGATGGCTTCCAGATGTACCTGGTCTCTCCAGAGGGCGCCATCTTGGATCCCCAGCGGCTGACCCTGAACCAGGACATGAGCCGGCCCCTCAGCCACTACTTCATCTGTTCCTCCCACAACACCTACTTGATGGAGGACCAGCTCCGAGGACAGAGCAGCCAGGAGGCCTACATCCAGTGAGGAACAAAATTATCCTCACCATTACAACCCTTAGCTTCATACCTAACATCCAATTATATCCCTTTGTAGCTCAGGGATGGGCAAATCCCGTCCTCCGGCCTGATTGGTGACACACATTTGCATGGGTGCCTGACTTTGAAAGTGGGAGTGCAATTCATTTGACAGGTCTGAAACCCTACCAACCTTGTGACTCACAAACATCCCTCCCCCTTCCCTGAAAATACCACCCATAGTGATAGATTGACAAGCCAAACTGTTAAGAATGTGGTCAGGATAAAGCATGACCATGAGGGGGGGGGGCATTGTTAAATTGCACATTAAGTGAATCTTATTTTTGTCTCATGTAGCCTAACCTGAGAATCTTACCTTTTTAAGATGAGAGAAAATAAAAGTTTTTATTTAAATTTTAAATTTTTAACTGTAGCAGGCCTGGGCTACTATATATATTTTTTTTTTATCATAAAGTTTTTAATATTTGACAACGAATCGTGAAGAACCCGAATAATCATGAAAAGTATGAGGAATAACAGAAGTGTTGTCTCAGCAAGCACATTAATTGACCTTTCAGCTTTTCCTCCAACATGGACTTTTTTTGCTGCCTTTGCTTGATGCACTGTCACCATTACATTTTTTGTATTAACTTGTCTCAGCAGCATACATATTGGATGCAAAGAGGGTAGGAATGGCTTTTTGGTCCATATTACACTTACCAAGCCAAGCAGAGCTGTTTTATCGAGATACAAATCAAATCCAAATCAAATTGTATTTGTCACATGCGCCGAATACAACAGGTAGACCTTACAGTGAAATGCTTACTTACAATCCTTAACCAACACTGCAGTTTTAAGAAAATACCCCCCCAAAAAGTAAGAGGATAAGAATAACAAATAAAGAGCAGCAGTAAATAACAATAGAGGGGCTATACACAGGGGGTACCAGTACAGAGTCAATGTCAATGTGCGGGGGCACCGGTGTCGAGATAATTGAGGTAATATGTACATGTAGGTAGAGTTATTAAAGTGACTATGCATAGATAATAACAGAGAGTAGCAGCAGCATTCCAAAGGGGGCAATGCAAATAGTCTGGGTAGCCATTTGATTAGCTGTTCAGGAGTCTTATGGCTTGGGGGTAGAAGCTATTTAGGAGCCTCTTGGAACTAGACTTGGTGCTCTGGTACTGCTTGCTGTGCGGTAGCAGAGAGAACAGTCTATGACTAGGGTGGCTGGAGTCTTTGACAATTTTTAGGGCCTTCCTCTGACACCGCCTGGTATAGAGGTCCTGGATGCCAGGACGCTTGGCCCTGGTGATGTACTGGGCCGTACGCACTACCCACTGTAGTGCCTTGCGACCGGAGGCATGCGTGCTCTCAATAGTCCAGCTGTAAAACCTTTTGAGGATCTGAGGACCCATGCCAAATCTTTTCAGTCTCCTGAGGGGGAAAAGGTTTTGTTGTGCCCTCTTCACAACTGTCTTGGTGTGCTTGGACCATTCTAGTTTGTTGGTGATGTGGACACCAAGGAACTTGAAGCTCTCAACCTGCTCCACTACAGCCCCATCGATGAGAATGGGGGCGTGCTCAGCCCTCCTTTTCCTGTAGTCCATAATCATCGCCTTAGTCTTGGTTACGTTGAGAGATAGGTTGTTATTCTGGCACCACCTGGCCAGGTCTCTGACCACCTCCCTATAGGCTGACTCGTCGTTGTCGGTGATCAGGCCTACCACTGTTGTGTCGTCTGCAAACTTAATGATGGTGTTGGAGTCGTGCCTGGCTATGCAGTCGTGGGTGAACAGGGAGTATAGGAGGGGACAGAATACGCACCCCTGGGGGGCTCCAGTGTTGAGGATCAGCGTGGCAGATGTGTTGCTACCTACCCTCACCACCTGGGGGAGGCCGTTCAGGAAGTCCAGGATCCAGTTGCAGAGGGAGATGTTTAGTCCCAGGATCCTTAGCTTAGTGATGAGCTTTGAGGGTACTATGGTGTTGAACGCTGAGCTGTAGTCAATGAATATCACATAAGAGTTCCTTTTGTCCTGGTGTGGAGTGCAATAGAGATTGCATCATCGGTGGATCTGTTTAGGTGGTATGCAAATTGGAGTGGGTCTAGGGTTTCTGGGATAATGGTGTTGATGTGAGGCATTTCAGCCTTTCAAAGCACTTCATGGCTACGGACGTGAGTGCTATGGGTCTGTAGTCATTTAGGCAGGTTGCCTTCGTGTTCTTGGGCACAGGGACTATGGTGGCCTGCTTGAAACATGATGGTATTACAGACT
Organism: Oncorhynchus kisutch; assembly: GCF_002021735.2. NCBI lineage: Eukaryota > Metazoa > Chordata > Actinopteri > Salmoniformes > Salmonidae > Oncorhynchus > Oncorhynchus kisutch. Next base: position 9,541,274 of record NC_034199.2, on the reverse strand, counting down.
CAATCAGGGACATGTTGAAAATGTCAGTGAAGACACCTGCCAGTTGGTCAGCTAATGCCCGGAGCACACGTCCTGGTAATCCATCTGGTCCCGCAGCCTTGTGAATGTTGACCTGTTTAAAGGTCTTACTCACGTCGGCTACGGAGAGCATGATCACACAGTTGTCCGACAGCTGATGCTCTCAAGCATGCCTCAGTGTTGCTTGCCTCGAAGCGAGCATAGAAGTGATTTAGCTCGTCTGGTAGACTCGTGTCACTTGGCAGCTCGCGGCTGAGCTTCCCTTTGTAGTCTGTAATAGTTTGCAAGCCCTGCCACATAAGACGAGTGTCGGAGCCCGTGTATTACGATTCAGTCTTAGCCCTGTATTGACGCTTTGCCTGTTTGATGGTTCGTCGGAGTACATAGCAGGATTTCTTATAAGCTTCCGGATTAGAGTCCCTCACCTTGAAAGCGGCAGCTCTACCCTTTAGCTCAGTGCGAATGTTTCCTGTAATCCCTGGCTTCTGGTTGGGGTATGTACGTACAGTCACTGTGGGGATGACGTCTTCGATGCACTTATTGATTACGCCAGTGACTGATGTGGTGTGCTCCTCAATGCCATCGGAAGAATCCCGGAACATGTTCCAGTCTGTGATAGCCAAACAGTCCTGTAGTTTAGCATCTGCTTCATCTGATCACTTTTTTATAGACCGAGTCACTGGTGCTTCCTGCTTTTTGCTTGTAAGCCGGAATCAGGAGGATAGAATTGTGGTCGGATTTACCAAATGGAGGGAGAGCTTTGTACGTCTCTGTGTGTGGAGTACAGGTGATCTAGAATTTTTTCCCTCTGGTTGCACATTTAACATGTTGATGGAAATTTGGTAGAACTGATTTAAGTTTCCCTGCATAAAGTCTCCGGCCACTAGGAGCGCCGCCTCTGGGTGAGGGGTTTCTTGTTTGCTTATTTCCTTATACAGCTGACTGAGTACGGTCTTAGTGCCAGCATCTGTCTGTGATGGTAAATAAACAGCCATGAAAAGTATAGCTGAAAACTCTTTTGGCAAGTGGTGTGGTCTGCAATTTATCACAAGATACTCTACCGCAGGCGAGCAAAATCTAGAGACTTCCTTAGATTTCGTGCACCAGCTGTTGTTTACAAATATGCACAGACCTCCCCCCCCTCGTATCACTGGAGTGTGCTGTTCTGTCTTGCCGGTGCAGCGTATATCCCTCTAGCTGAATTTTCATGTCATCGTTCAGCCATGATTCCGTGAAACATAAGATTTTACACTTTTTGATGTCCTGTTGGTAGGATATTCGTGATCATACCTCTTCTAATTTATTGTCCAATGATTGCACGTTTGCGGGTATTATTGACGGTAACGGCAGCATTCCCACTCGCCTTCTGACGACCCTTACGAGGCATCCCGCTCTGTGTCCCCTGTACCTGCGTCGCTTCCTCTTGCAAATAACTGGGATGTTGGCCTTGTCGGATGTTCGGAGAATGTCCTGTGCGTCCTGCTTGTTGAAGAAAAATCTTTGTCTAATCCAAGGTGAGTGATCGCTGTCCTGATATCCAGAAGCTCTTTTTTTTGCCATAAGATACGGTTGCAGAAACATTATGTACAAAATAAGTTACAAATAACGTGAAAAAAAAACACAGAATAGCACAATTGGTTGGGCGCCTGTAAATCTGCTGCCATTTCTTCTGGCGCCATTTTGAGCGGCATTTCAACTCTGCTCACATGTTCTGATTCAGACACAGCTTGGCTACACTGTAACCACGAAGCGTCGTTTTGTACTTGCATATGGGTCTCAGCCAGGAATGTTACTTTTGTAGCTTAATGAAAACATTTTAACAATGTGATTTAACCGATTGATTTAAGGAAATACATTGCCTTCAGATAGTATTCACTATTCACACAGTGTTGTTGTGTTACAAGGTGGGATTAGAATTGATTTAATTGTAATATTTTGGCAACAATTACACAAAATACTTCAATGTCAAAGTGGAAGAACATTTTGAAGATGTAATTTTTTTTAATAGTAAATGAAACACTAATATACTGTATCTTGATTAGATAAGTATTCAACCCCCTGATTCAATACATGTTAGAATTGCCTTTGGCAGTGAATACAGCTGTGAGTCTTTCTGGATCAGTCAGTTTTGCACACCTGGAAAGTACAATATTTGCCCATTATTCTTAAAAATATGTTTAAGCTCTGTCAAGTTGATTGTTGATCATTGCAAGACAACCAATTTCAAGTCTCTCAAGCTGATTTAAGTCAAAACTATAACTAGGCCACTCAGGAACATTCAATGTCATCTTGGTAAGCAACTCCAATTTGAACTTGTGTTTTATTTTAGTGTCCTGCTGAAATGAAGTGAATTTGTCTACCAGTGTCTGTTGGAAAGCAGACTGAACCACATTTTCCTCTAGGATTTTGCCTGTGCTTGGCTCTATTCCGTTTCTTTTTATACAAAAAAACTCCACAGTCCATGCCGATGACAAGCATACCCATAACATGATGCAGCCACCACCATGCTTGAAAATATGAAGAGTGGTACTCATTGAAGTGTTGTGTTGGATTTTCCCAAAACATAACACAGAATCAGCTAGGTAAAAAAAAATCTGCCGGGGCTTCCAGAGTGGCGCAGTGGTCTAAGGCATTCTGGGTTCGAGTCCAGGCTCTGTCGCAGCCGGCTGCGACCGGGAGAATCGTGGTGGCGGACAATTGGTCCAGCGTCGTCCGGGTTATGGGAAGGTTTGCCCGGCAGGGATGTCCTTGTCCCATCGAGCACTAGCGAGTCCTGTGGCGAGCTGGGCGCATTGCACGCTGACATGGTCGCCAGGTGCACTGTGTTTCCTTCAACACATTGGTGCGGCTGGCTTCCGGGTTAAGTGGGTATTGTGTCAAAAAGCAGTGCGGCTTGGTTGGGTTGTGTTTTGGAGGACACACTCCTCTCCCGAGTCCGTATGGGAGTTGCAGCGATGAGACAAGACTATAACTGCCAATTGGATACCACGAAATAGGGTAGAAAAAGGGGTAAAAGTATTTTTTTTATATAAAAATAATAATAAAAAAATCTGCCGACGTGCCCTTGAGCTCCTTTAAATTGCTCTGGATTAGAGCGTCTGCTAAATGACTAAAATGTCAAATCAGTTATCTCCTATCACAGCCATTAAAACTCTGTTTTAAAGTCACCATAGGCTCATGGTGAAATCCCTGAGCGGTTTCCTTCCTCTTCAGCAACTGAGTTAGGAAGGACACCTGTATCTTTGTAGGGACTGGGTGTATTGATGCACCATCCAAAGTGTAATTAATAACTTCACCATGCTCAAACGGATATTCAATGTCTGCTTTTTCCCCCCCAAAATGTACCAATAGGTTTCCTTTGTGAGGCATTGGAAAACCTCCTTGGTCTTTGTAGTTGAATCTGTGTTTAAAATGCACTGCTCGATTGAGGCACCTTACAGATAATTGTATGTGTGGTGTACAGAGATGAAGTAGTCATTCATAAATCATGTTAAACACTATTGCTCACAAAGTGAGTCCATGCAACTTATTATGTGACTTGTTAAGCACATTTTTACTCAACTTATTTAGGCTTTCCACAACAAAATGGTTGAATACTTATTGACTCAATACATTTAAGCTTTTCATTTTTTATTAATTTCAATTTTTTTCTAAAAACACAATTCCACTTTGATATTATAGGGTATTGTGTGTAGATCAGTGACACAAAATCTCATGATAATCCATTTTAAATTCAGGCTCGCTGTAACGTAATACAATGTGGAAAAAGCCAAGGGGTGGGAATACTTTCTGAAGGCACTGTAGATGCAGAATGGTGTTAAATGCCTGTAAACAGCTTGGGGAGGAAAACTATTTCACAGATTTTAATCATTTAATATCTGGCCTACTGATTATTTCTCACTGTCTACTTGCGAGTCTATGAGATACTCATTGACCAGACATGCAGTGTTCTGCCAAGGTGGAACCTTTGGTAGTAAGCTGATGGAAGGCTACTCACAAGTCAGAGTCGGCGGTACAGCGAAGCCTAATCAGACATGCTCATCATGGTTCATACAGGAAAAGTGAAATGATACAATGAATTTTCTCATGGTGCACGCAGCTCAAATGATATGTAAAAACACCTTTGAACCAACCTCATCGGTCATGAAACGACGATACAAATGTAACAACAGCACAACAAAATAGTTGTCAATTTGCTTTTAGCAGGTGCCTTTTTTTAACACCAATAGTGCTTACTAATTGTGCCAAAACAGTGGTGCGCGGGAGCGAGAGCGATGCTATTAATATATTAAATGGTCATATGTTTTTTAGTAGACTAACTCAAAAGATTGATAATCATTGAATATGACAAATTACCCAATGGATCATGATCATCTTCTGGTAAAAAAGTGAGGGTGCAAAAACATACGTTTGCACTCTTATTTTGAAGGTGTGGGTGCAGTTGCTACATTTGTGCTACTGCTCAGGTGCCTATGCACATTTGCCTCAGCCCTAGCTGACACACATCTAATAACCAACTAATCATGGTCAGACATTCTCGGGGCGGCAGGTTGCCTCGTGGTTAGAGAGTTGGGCCAGTTGCCAAAAGGTTGCTGGATCGAATCCCCGAGCTGACAAGGTAAAGATCAGTCTTTCTGACCCTTCCTGAACAAGGCAGTTCCCCGGTAAGCCGTCATTGTAAATAATAATTTGTTTTTAACTGACTTGCCTAGTTAAATAAAGGTTAAATAAAAAATGGTTTCCAGTTTAGAATACAATTAGTTTAATCAGTGTTAGGTAGGTCTGGGGGAAATGTGTGATGCCAATCAGGCCCTCTAGGACTGGAGTTGCCCATCTCTGGCTTGTATAGAAGTGAGACACAGAACTTCTAATTTCTTACAAACCAAACCATCTTTCAAACAGTTTTCAGTCCATGTCTGAGTGTCTGCATACTTGCTGTGCAGGGCTCTAAAGCGGGGCTGTCGTTGTGTTGAGGTGGATTGTTGGGACGGGCCGAATGGAGAGCCGGTTGTTTATCACGGCCACACCTTCACCTCCAAGATCCTCTTCAGAGATGTCATCACCACACTGGGAGAGTACGCCTTCAAGGTGGGCACCTCAATACCTGAGTTAATTATACCGTTTGCTGTGGAAATTCACCTCTAAGGACTCAAATTGAAAGTAAATTAATCCATCTTTATTATCAAGGTTCACAAACTCAGTCCATGCTTGATGAAAACTTTCACAAAAGCATTCCCTACACAAACAAGTCATATAAGCATGATTTACATTATTCATTATTAATGTTAGTTCCTGCATGTGACTGACCGATACCCCATGAGACTTCTCTCAAAGCTGAGACCTTGAAACGAAGATACTTCTCTTGGATCCCAGAGCAATGTTATGTGCATACTGCGGATGTGAGGATTCCTCCCATGTACAATCAATCAGTCACTCACATGAGTGGCTATTAGAAAATCAGCATTGATTTCAGCACCACATTTCCATCACATATTCATGACCACTCAGCTATTTTTGTATTACATATTTTATTTTTGTAATTATTTACCCCCTTTTTCTCCCAAATTTTGGGATTACGACCTTGTCTTATTGCTGACAATCCCGAACGGGCTCGGGAAAGGCGAAGGTCAAGTCATGCGTCCTCCGAAACATGACCCGCCAAGCCGCGGTTCTTAACACCCGCTCGCTTAACACCCGCTCTCTTAACCCGGAAGCCAGCTGCACCAACGTGTCGGAGGAAACACTTCAAATGATGACCGAAGTCAGCCTGCAGGCAGCCGGCCCACCACAAGGAGTCGCTAGAGGGAAGCCAAATAAAGCCCCCCCCCCCAGCCAAACCCTCCCCTAACTCGGATGAGGCTGGGCCAATTGTGTGCCGCCCTATGGGACCACCAGGCTGTAGTGACACCGCAACACTGTGATGCAGTGCCTTAGACCGCTGCGCCACTCACAAGGCCATGACCACTCAGTTATATTCAATCCAGTCTCTAAGTGGTTCTTGTCCTGACCATTTGTCTTCTGTGTTGGTTTTTGCTTCAACCAAGTATTCAGAATCATAAACCAATCTGTCTTCAGCCTTAACATATCATTAAAAACATTACTGTAATAGATCCACACATTCCTTTATGAATTCCTGTTTAGTCCCTCATCTGTCCCCTCTCCCAGGCATCTGAGTTTCCTGTCATCCTGTCCCTGGAGAACCACTGCAGTGTGGAGCAGCAAAGGGTCATGGCCCAGCTTCTGGACACCATCCTGGGGGACATGCTGCTCAGGGAACCCCTGGATGGACTGGTTAACCAAGAGCTGCCCTCTCCCCACGTAAGACCCCCTTCAATGTGTTTTCTATTCTATTTATCTACTCTACCGTAACCATTCACCAACAAGGCAAGTCAATTGAGAACCCATTCTCTACGGATTTGATTTCCTGTCTGACTATGTTCAGGTTTTTATTCAGCAGTGTAGCTAAGAGCAGTACCAGTCAGTGGCTTTACTACATTGTTATATTATAAAATTATCACTGGGCCGCCAATGTAAAGCAGAACAGTAACTGAAAGTCAACAGACCAGATGAACTGGAAAGATATTCACACTTACAGGTAGCCAAAAATAACTAACTGAAAGCCACAACCACAATTAGCCACGTATCTGAATCTCTGCTACAATATCATTGGACAGTATTTTTATTTTTTTTCCCAGCGATCTTTGCATACCAATACAAAATGACATTGTTACTGTTCAGTGAGGTTTCATGTGAAGCAAATAGGTGTATTGTCATCCATACATTGAAACATTTTGGTGATTTATGTAGTGCCCAAACATTTAAGTTACATATTACCATAATTGGCATGTGTTGTTGACTTGTAGGCCTGTCTTATAAACAGCATGATGCATTTTGGTATGGTTCATAGTGGACATTGTGATTGACTATTGACAAGTCTGGTGTACAAATTATACAGCCCGGGATGCAGATAACTAGGGTTCCCATGCATAACTTAATAGTTAGGGCTTGTGAGCCCCCAATGGCCGTGGGCTCCAGTGCACGCGCACCGCCAGCCTCGCATTCCGCCACTGAGTACAGTCTGTATTCTCCAGTGATTTGTTTTATTCTTTTTCCATTCAGAGCACTTTAGATAATCAATACCGAAGTTTATGATTGGCAGAGTGTGTGTGTTTGTGCATGCTCATATTAGGATCTGAAGGGAAAGATCCTGCTGAAAGCAAAGAAGATTGGTGGCCTAGAAGAAAGTGAAACGCTGACCGATGAGGCCACTGACGAGGTCAGCGATGAAGCTGAACCTGAGAGCCCGTCTGCAGAAAACCTGTCTGCAGAGGCCATTTGTCTCCATGATAAGGTATGGAGATCTATGGATGGATGGAGGTGAACGTCTGGCAACTTCTTGCCATCATCTGCGCCAACTATTACACATTCACACATTATTACTGTTAATACATCCTGTGAAAAATCTAGAAAAATCTGGAAAAATCTAGATCATGTTTTTGTCTATCACACAGTAAGCAAGCAATGAACACTGTACCTTGATCTGCCAGCTAATCATGTTTTGCCTTGGTTCAAAAGCCACAAAGCAGGTGAGTTTAGGTCACTTACGCAGGCATGTCATTTCCTGTCTCCTCAGAAATCCAAGTTCTCTAGGGAACTCTCGGATCTGGTGGTGTACTGCAAGAGTGTCCATTTTCACAGCTTTGAGTACTCTCGCTTACACTCCAAGTGCTACGAAATGTCCTCTTTCTCCGAGTCCAAGGCCAAGAAACTTGCAAAGGACACAGGTACGCCCCTGAACTATTTTAGCAATACCTACATAGAAAACAATGTATTCAGATATTGCCAAGGATCATCAGTGAGGAATTCACTCCCATTCACTGTTGTAGGTCCCCTGGGTTAGGGGATAGGAAAAAACGTCGCTGTATGGCTGTCTTTCTCAGGGACGGAGTTTGTGCACCACAACAGCAGACAGCTTAGCAGAGTCTATCCCAGCGGCATGAGGACCGATTCCTCTAACTACAACCCACAGGAGCTGTGGAACGTGGGCTGTCAGATAGGTGAAACATATTGCATACCGTAATTAACATCCATACATATAGAAATAAATACATGTGATTGATTGATTAATCTACTTCTAGTGGCGCTGAATGTTCAGACGGCTGGGCTGGAGATGGATCTGAACGATGGGCTCTTCCGTCAGAATGGCTGCTGTGGCTACGTCCTCAAACCTGACTTCATGAGGAACGATGACTCTTTTGACCCAGAAAGACCCCAGGACTGGGATGGCTACACATCACTCCAACTGTCTATCCAGGTCCAGAAACAACTGCTCTGTACCATACAACTATGTTGTGTGCCTTTGTGCAGTTTGTGTGTACTGAAGGTTTACTTTTTGCAAGTTTATACTTTTCCGAGTCTTGATTGTGTGTGTGTCCATCAGGTAATTAGTGGGCAGCAGCTACCAAAGGTGAACCAGAAAGAGGGCTCCATCGTTGACCCTCTGGTTAGAGTGGAGATCTACGGAGTATCACAAGACCAAGCCAAGCAAGAGACTAGTTACATTGACAACAATGGTGAGGGACCATCTTACATGGCCTGACAAAGAGATTCATTGTCTTTGTACATGGTCTTTGTACAGACTCGGTCAACTCGGGGACCAAAATGCATGCATTATTATTATTTTTTACATGTAAATAGTACGCACCTTGCCATGTTTAAGTACATTAGATAGAACATGACATAGAACCCCAGTCCTTTTCTTGGCTGCCTAAATCCTGGTCTCTGCTGCCACCTGTCTACAGGTTTTAACCCTCTATGGAACGAGACCCTCAATTTTATCATCCACGTCCCAGAGTTGGCCCTGGTGCGTTTTGTGGTGGAGGACTATGACAAGGCTTCCAGGAATGACTTCATGGGCCAGTTCACCGTGCCCTTCACCTGTATTCAGCCAGGTAAAATAGACATGTTTATATTACAACTGAGATAGCATAGTCTGGACAGCTGGGTAAATCTCAAGTGCAGTTTTCAAATGATTTCACAAAATAATGTTATCCTATTGACTTACCTGGTTAAAAGGTTAAATCAATTAAGGTTAAATAAATGAAACCTGTCTGAATTGTACATCTCAGCTGAGTTTTTATTTAAGCCTGTTATGTACAAATGTACATATTATACTGTCTGAGTGATGGTTTCTAAGAGGCTCTTTCCTGACAAAAATCTGAATTTCTACTGGATGCTCTCCCCACTTTTCCCAGGATATCGGCACATCCACCTCCTGTCCAAAGACGGAACGGCTATCCCCCTGTCTACTCTGTTTGTCAACGTCAAGATCTCTGAGGTAACAACAGAAGTCTGATGGCCCAATGATTGGCTGAATAACATGCTGCAAACTCCAACTACATGGGAGGGCTACAATACCTCATGATTGCGGTCACTTTCAAATGAACTCTTATCAGTATTGAAAATACATCGGTATGAACTGCTTTACAGTCTTTCTGCATAAATACCCATTTCTGTTCAAGCAAACATTAGTGGGACCTCACACTGATGAAAAAACACCTGGGAACTCACAGCATTTAAGTGATATTTTGCCGTTTCCCCAATATAAAATCTTTTAAAATAATCAATGTTTTTTAACTTGTCATGTCATAGGAACGCATTAAGCAATGTTCAATAGCACTTGGCTGATCGAACTGATACAATAACTGACATACTGCAGGGCTCACAAGTCCTTTTAGGGTTACAGACTATGCAATGACCTTTGTTTTTATATCATTGTTTCATAACCATTCAACACTTGCATTGTGTGCTGGTCGAGTAACTTAACTGCATAGACAATTAGTCCTCCATCCAAGCATTTCCATAGACATTTTGTACAGTTCCTCAAAGTGTGGCATGAAACTATATCGCTATCTCATGCGTCGTGTTGTAAAAGATTATACTGTAATGTATGCATGCGCATAGAGCTCTATAAATAAAGAGAAATGAAAGACCTGCTGTTTTGAAAACCTCTTAATATAAAAAGTTATATTCCTATTGGTTAAAAATGTAATTGTCAGTTAGCAATTTGTTTATACGCCGTTAATTGACAATGTTTTAATACTAAACATACAATTGTATATTTGTTTCATGGTGCACTCTGCAGTAGTATATGTACATGCATACTCATTAAGACAAGGTCCTTTGTTGATGTTTAATTAAAGTTTACCGCTGTAGCCCAGTCCTCATCATGCTTGGATGAGGAAAACTGCATCAAAACGTTCACTAAAATGTCTGTTTTCTCAGGTTCCAGTTGAGTGGGCTGAACCTTTTTACTCCTCACCTTGCTGGCCTTCTGTGACCTCCTCCACCCTCTCTTGCACCAACACCTCCACCCCACCCGGTACAATCACCTCCATCCCCTCCTCCCGAGCTCCCTCCTCCACCTCCTCCCCAGCCCCCTCCTCCAGCCCCCCCAGACGGGCATCCTGCAGGGTTAGGCTGAGGGCGTGGGGATCCTTGGCCACCCCTTGCTCCACAGGCTGGTCCGGATGGTGCCCCCGGAGGTGCTTGACCACCTGGAACTTCTGCTTGGCACGGTAGGGGCAGTAGCGGCACATGAAAGGCTGCTGGTTGGTGTGGGTGAGGTAATGGTGGCGGAGGCCGGCTGGCCAACGGAAGGCCCTGCGGCACATGCCGCACACGTAAGGCCGCTCCTCGCTGTGTTTACGCTGGTGGGTCTTAAGGAGGAAGCGCGTCTTGAAGCCTTTGCCACACTTCTCGCAGATAAAGGTGCGAGCGTCACAGTGCTGCGTCTCCCTGTGGATGCGGAGGGCGTCACCACGGTTGGTGCGGTACTCACACTCCTCGCACGCATATGGCTTATCCCCTGAGGGTGGAGGGAGAGAGAAAGAAAGGGCAGGGGAAAGGTCATTTTATGATCGAATTCCAACTAAATGTATTTGTTATAAATGATGACAGCAATAGTGTGACTCATACTTTGTACCTGTATGTTTGGTCATGTGATACTTCAATTGGCTCATCCACTTGCATTTGTAGCCACACTCAGGACAGAGGTACTTCTTCTCCTCCTGGTGGATCCTCATGTGATACTATAATGGAATGACAATGATGATAAATAGGTATCTACTACACCATTTGTAACACATGGTATCTTATTATAGAAGGTCCTCTACCAGTCCTTGTAGACTTTTTAAGCCCAATGGTTTGGTATTAGACCGAGAGGACCTGACTTCTACAAAATAAAATGGTGTAGTACCATGTGTTACATTACAGCAAAGATTTTGAAGGACCCCATTGCTCACCTTTAGCCTTGATGGATCTACGCAGGAGTAGCTGCACTGCTCACAATGGTAGGGCTTCTCCCCTGTGTGTATGCGAATGTGCCATGTGATTTTCTGCTTGTTGCGAGTCGAGTACTGGCAGTCTGTGCACTTGTAAAGGCGGGTACCCCCGTGGGAGCGAACGTGCTGCTCAAAGACCAGTTGGTGGCGACAGGCGAAGCCACAGATGGCACACTTCAGTGGCTTGTCCTCTGGGGGGCCATCCTCATGCTCGTCGAGAAGGTGCTGGATGAGTGGCTGCCTCTTACGGGTGGCAAAGGGGCAAAGCAGGCACTGCTGGGTGAGGTGGGTCCTCTGGTGCTCCTCCAGGCCCTCCCGGGTGGGGAAGGTCTCCTGGCAGGTGGCACAGTCCAGCTGAGGGTGCTTTTTCTGCTGGTGGACCTTGAGGGTGGCCTGGCTGCCACAGCTGAAGTCACATTGCTGGCATGCTACGCTGGCGGGGCTCAGGTGTTTGCGGCTGCAGTGCTGCTTGAGCGCTGTGTCGGAGCTAAAGCGTGCCTCACATTGGCTGCAGGGGTGCAGGAGCTTCCCTGTGTGGCAGCGGAGGGTATGTCGTCCGACATCGTTGAGAGAGTAGCTGCTGAAGTCGCACAGGGTGCAGAAATGAGAGGGCTGTTTGTCGTGGACACGCTTGTGATGCTGGCGGAGTTTGGAGGCAGCGCCAAAGGTCTGGTCGCAGACGTCGCAGCTGTGGCGGCCCATGCCAGTGTGAAGAGATTCATGGGCATATAGGCGGTAGCGCCGTGTGGTGCTGAACGGGCAGAAGCGGCAGCGGTGGGGCTTGGCACCTTCGTGCTTCAGAGCCACGTGCTGGGTCATGCAACGCTCTTGCTTACAAGTAAAGGGGCAATGGTCGCAACGCAAAACTGACCTTTTGACCTTTTTTAAGAGCGATAACTTGTCTTTCCGATGGACCAGTACATGGTTAGCCATAGCTTTCTGTGACTTGGCCACAAACGAGCAGAATTCGCACTGCACCTCGTCTGGCTTCAGGCAGCCTCGCTTCTCGTGGTTGATCAGTGCTCTCTTCTGTTTGCACCTGAAAAGACAGTTGGGACAGGACAATTTAGGAGAATAGCTTGGATTAGATACCTTTATCTCAACCACATCTTCTTCAGAACTCCTTTTAATATTCTCATCCTCCTCATTGCTGTCATCATCCTGCTCCAGAGAGCTAACAATTCGGACAGCCTTCTTTGTGGGAGTTTTTCTTGTGCACGTCGAGCAGTGGCGCTCTATCGTCACAAGCCTGGAGGACCTGAAACTGCACGTCTTGCAAGTGAATTTCATGTAATCTTCTATATAGCTATGCGCATTGTCATTCTCTGTGTTCACAGGATGGGCTTTGTCTGTCTTTCCTAAGATTTCCCCCTCATTGATCTTTTTAATCTTCACAGGTCTCTTTAACCTGCCAACTTTCACTTGCCTTTTTGTCTTTCCAACTGTCTTCCTTTGGCTTTTCTGTAGTGCTGTAGATCCTCTCTCACCCGAGCCTCCAGGATTGGTCAAATCGCACAAGTTTGCTTCCTCTCCTCTCATTTCTGGTTGTGTGTCTATGGAAACTTTAGTTGGGGCAACATCACAAGATACTAACTCTGATTGATCGGCGGTTGTGGTTTTATCAGGGATCTGGGATTTACCCTGACCTGAGTCCCTTTCTCCAGACTGTCCAGCAGAGGGAGTGCCAATGAACCTCCTGGTGTTCTTCTGCAGAGCGGGACACTTCCTAAGGCGGTGGGTGTCCAGGCCTCTCTTCTGTTTGAACTGCGCCCCACAGGCTTGGCACTTGAGTCTCTTCCACCTGGCGAGGCAGAGGGAACGGCAGTGGTGTCGGAGAGAGGTCTGCTTGCGAGTCACGTAGGAGCAGTTTTCGCACCGGTATATGCTAGCCTCTCCGGCCTCATTCTGCACCACCAGCATTTGAACCCGGCCTTCCAAGACCAGAGCCTCCGCCTGGTCCTTGTCTTGCTTCCTCATGGCCTTCAGACGAATCTCAGAGTCGGCGCTTTGCGCCAATGATTCGGCGGATGAGTTGCAAGCTGCGCTAGACACCTCCGCTATCTGTGTGTTGTTCTCTGCAGCCTCTGCTGGTTGCCTTGTAGCGGTTAAAGGAGTTTCTCTGTCTTCTGAATCGTTTAGGTCATCGCAATCCTCCATAGCCATGTCCTCTTCCTCCGCCTCACTTGCAGATGCTGGCTTTTGGCTCAGGGTGTTAGATCCTTTCGGGTCCACTGTGGTTCTTCTGTAAGTTGGGTCTCTGCTGTTTGGCGTCTCACCCTGCATGGATGCCATCTCAGTGCACTCTGTGTTAGCTATTGTTGTCAAAACTAAAGTACAGCATTGCTCTGGATTATCTGTTGAATTGTGACATGCCAGAATCCCTTTGTCAACTACCACTTGGACAATATCAGAATTTTTATTTGCCATTTCTGTGGTTTTGGGGCCAGTTACAGTTTCTAGGTTGTGTTCATTTTGAACAGCAGAGCCAGCAACTTTCTCCTGTAGGTTCTTGATAGGACCTTCAGCAGAGTTCTTGGCTGGCATTTTGTAGAAGCCCTGCAGTAGGTCCACAGAGTTCTCCCTCTCCTTCTCTGCATAGTTCTCTTGCCACTCCTTATCGCCAGGCACGTATCCATGAGCCTTCCTCTTGTGGATGAAGAGGCCGGTGCTGCTGTAAGTGGAGTAGGGGCAGAGGGCACAGCGGAACTCTCGAGTCCGGGTATGTTTGCAGTTCTCGTGGTTGTGCAGAGCCTGGCGGTAGCATGTCTGATAGGGACAGTACTTGCACTGGAAGACTGGAGGCTGATGGCCCTCTCCCTGAGAGTGCTTGAGGAGCATGTGCTTGCGAAGCTCGTACTTGCGCTTGCAGGAATATGCACAGACTTCACATATCAGTGATTTGGCCTGGTGTCGGAGTTTGTGGCTGTTCAGTTGGTCCGTGCGGTGACAACGGTAGGAGCACTGGTCACACTGGTACCTAGAAGAAGAAACGGACTGGATCGGTCAATCTCTCAATGCCTAAGTGTGGCCTTAGGTTCATTAACTCCTGATATGATATCCCACTTCTCACACCAAAAGGTGCTAGAGCAGACATACACATCAACTTGGGTGAATATCAGACAAAAAGTATTTTGTAATGCTTTTATCTGTTAGAAATCCCTACACTACTGCATGCACACCATAAAACAGACCACTATTTTCACTTTTTTTAAACCTTTAATTTACTAGGCAAATCAGTAAAGAGCAAATTCTTAATTACAATGACGGCCTACACCGGCCAAACCCGGACGACGCTGGGCCAATTGTGCGCCGCCCTATGGGACTCCCAATCACGGCCGGCTGTGATACAGCCTGGGATCAAACGAGGGTGTCTGTGGTAACGCCTCAAGCACTGAGATGCAGTGCCTTAGACCGCTGCGCCACTGACAGTTCTCGAAGACTAACAGTACCAGTCAAGTCTGGACACCTACTCATTCAAGGGTTTTTCTTTGTTTTTACTATATTGTAGAATAATAGTGAAGACATCAAAACTATGAAATTACACATATGGAATCATGCAGTAACCAAAAAAGACAAATGTTTGATTCTTCAAAGTAGCCACCCTTTGCCTTGATGACACCCTGAGTAGGTGTGTCTAAACTTTTGACTGGTACTGTATGTGCAAAATAACTAACTAGTAAATCACTTACCTGAGGTCACCAGCATGTTTGCGCATGTGCACATTCAGGTAGTGTTTCCATTTGGTGACATATCCACACTCAGAGCACATATGATTCTTGTCATCTGAGTGGATGAGCATGTGTTTTGAGAGGTAGGTCTCATCACGGCACCTGAAGTCACACAGGTTACACTTGTGGGGCTTCTCACCTTGAAAGAAAAATACATGAATGACTTTCAAAAATGAGTTATCTGGAAGCTATGGATGAGTAGAACAGTCCAATGTTACGTTACTTTTTTCTGCTCACCACTATGCATCAGCATGTGCCGTCGTAGAACCCGCTTGTGTGCGGTGACAAAGCTGCACTGATGGCACCGGTGGATCTTCTCATTGGCGTGGAAATGGCCGACATGCTGCTGGAATTCCACAGGATTGAACGTGGCAAAGGGGCAGAAGTTGCAGGTCAACTCCTCGTCCCCGGCATGGCCTTGCAGTTTGTGCTGCCGGAAGAGGCTCTTGTTAGAGCAGGAGAAGTCGCACTGTGAGCAGTGGAAGGCCAAGTGTGTCCGGTAATGGGCCTCCATGTCCTGGGGGCTACCAAAGATGGCGTTGCAGGCATGATGGCGGCACTCTACGGCCTTGATTCCATGCACATCGGCTGCGTGTCTCTGGAGCTCCTTCCGGTCAGAGGTATTGAAGGAGCATCCCTCCTGGAAGCAGGCCAGTGGCTGACTGTCCCGCGACGTGTGGTGAGACTTCATGTGGGACTTGAGCGCCTGGCTCTGGCGGAAGCTCTGGCCGCAGGTGGGGCAGGGGTAGACTTCCGGGTGGATGTCACCCCCTACCTCGTTGGAGTGCACACTGGCCAGGTGGCGGTGGAGAGAGTTGCGCTCCACAGAGGCGTAGTCGCACAGGTGGCAGCGATGGACCTTCTGGCCGGACTCGCGAAGCATGTGGATGCGCAGCTTGCTCTTGCTGGTGAAGTAATGGTTGCAGGTGGGGCACTGGAGACTGGGGTCTGGGAAGTGGAGGTGGAGGTGCTCCAGCAGGTGGGAGCGCATCTTGAAACAGCGGCGGCACTCGGGGCAGATGTGAGTGCGATACATATGCTCCATGCCTGCCATAATATGATCTTCAGGACAGGGAGGAGATGCGGGTGTTATCTTTTGTAATGAAACAAATGAAACAGAGCAACTTATTTCCTAGTATGTAAATGTAGACCTAGATTTACTGACATAAACCTGATTTAAAGTGATTTTCAAAAGTATGGTTAGCACAACATTTATCTGATATTTGATGACCTGTCAAAACCCTACCTCACCAGAAAACTTGAATGGTCCTGAACACAGAAGAGAAGAACAACAACGCCAAAGCAGGTCTAGAGATCCCACACTACCTTTAGATGGGTTCTCATTGATGTTCGTAGCAGCTTTGTCTTTTTGCACCTCCTCTCTGGCTCTATTGTCGATGTTGTGCTGCTGTGTCTCTTCTTCATCCTCATCATCTTCTTGTGATGATGACACATAAGCTGGATTGCGTTTCCGGGCCCTTCTTGGCCTTCCAGAGCTGGTCTCAAGAGCCGATTGGCTGTTTCCACCCTGGCCTGTCGTTGTTGGCACCTTGTCACCTGAGCACAAAAATGTACACAAATTGAGGCATCCTGTGTTGTATTAGTTTGTGTGGAGAATGATGCATTTATTCTAAAAGTTTACCCTCAGGTGCAGCAAGTGGACGGTCATGTTCCACACCATGGGTACTCAGCTGTTTAGCATGAGCGGTCACAAAGTCACAGCGGGGGCAGTGGAAAGGCATATGGATACGCCAGTGGCCCTCCATCTCAGAACGTGTGCGGAATGCCAAGGTGCAGGACCGGAAGGTACAAGAGACGAGGGTGAGAGCATGCTGTGAGTGCAGGTGTTCCTGGAACACCAACCGGTGTGAGGTGCTGAACTGGCAACCCTCCTCGGAGCAGTGGAACGGACCTGTGAGTTCCTCCCTCCGATGGCTTTGGAAGTGGTGTTTCAGTGCACCTGGCATGGTAAAGACCTCATCGCACAAAGGACACTTATAACGGGTCAACTGTCCCTTTTTGGTGAAGTCCACAGTGCAAAGGTGAGAGGAAAGGCGGCTGCTATCGGATAATTCCTTCCCGCACTTTTCACAGAGACACAACCCCTCAGTCTCCATTGGCTCATTTGTCTGTTGAGAAAATATTAAGAGCATTATGCCATATAACATGACAGGCAATTAATACTAAATAACAGTGAGTTAGTGTGCCTATCACCAAGGACTTTGCCAATCAATCAAATGTATTTATAAAGCCCTTCTTACACCAGTTGATGTCACAAAGTTCTGTACAGAAGCCCAGCCTAAAACCCCAAACAGCAAGCAATGCAGGTGTAGAAGCACAGTGAAATGTCAACTACTGGAGCTGCCTGGTCACACAGGGAGGAATATACAATAAAATGTTTACCTTAGGTGTCCCTACCTATGTATTTACAGTTATAGGCACTGTGTTGTTTCATAGTACTGTTTACAACTGGTATAAACTGTCTGCATGCATGTAAATAAATTCACAACTGAGTGATTAAAATCAATGGGGTAGGATTAGCCTAGTCCAAGCTCTTCTCTGTCCTAGCACCCCAATTGTGGGACTAGCTTCCCCGTGAAACTAGGACAGCAGAGTCCCTGCTCATCTTCAGAGAAAAACGTCTGAAATCCTACCTCTTCAAAGAGTATCTAAAATTATCCCACAGCACCCCCCCCCCTTCACAAAAATGGTCCTGGCAAACACAAAAAATATATATGTAAAGGGAAGACCGTTTGGATTTGGCTTTACAGTCACATCGCATCAAAACCCATTGTTGCATCCCGTTGTGTTTCTGTCCTCCAGTGGCAAGCTAGCTAAAATCGTTCCTTTCCTAAATTGGCCATGGATGGAGATAGGGATTTGGATTTGTGGTTTTACTTAATTCTCCGTACTGGTCAATGATTATAACGGTTGTGATGTATTGTTTTTGCTACCTTTTTTCCACCTGTGTAATTCTGGCCTTTTCCTGCTTATTCTGGGGTTTGGACTAAATACTGTGGAAAATGTGCTACTCACAAATGACAATCAACATGGACCTGTTAAATTGACAAGAAGGGAGTTTATATAGCTGCGTTTAGGCATGCCTTCCTTGTTTTGAGTGAGTTAAGTGTTTCTCATTCTGCTGGATTTGACCTAGTATTTTATATTAAACCTAACTTACACATCCAGTTGTTTATCCATTTGTAACTCACCCACCAAAAATCACAATATGCTGTTTTACATGTTATTTGTGCTGGTCTAATTTTTAAACTAGAAAGGTAGAAGAATATGCGCGCTCTCGGATATATATATATATTTCATATGGTCCTCTGTGATGTCCCAGGTTTATGGCATTGATGAATAAATCATTCACATTTACTTAGACGTTTATATTTTATGTATAAAAGACATATGAAAGACATAGTTTTCTTTAAAACAATGGTAATTGGAGTTCAGGTGATTGATGGGTGACTAGGTGCATTCTTGTCAAATAAATATTCTTATTTATTCATGGTTATGGATTCATTCTGCAATGAGTTCATTTGGCTTTGAATCTGCAACAGAACATGTCAAAGTTAGTGCATTCGGAAAGTATTTAGACCTTTACTTTTTCTACATTTTATATTACAGCCTTAATCTACAATGATTACATTAAATAAAACATCCTCAATCTACACACAATAACCCATAATGAGTATTTTATGGGTATTGTGACGAGCCCACTGTTGCCCTCTATAAAAACGAAGTACTAGCTGATAAACACAATTAGCACTCGAAATGATGTTTTGAGTTCTCCAGTAACAACTTAATTATCAGCAGTGCTGAGTAATGACAGTATTTATGAAACAGAATTCTTTCTCTTGAAAACAATGTATTTTACCCCGTCAGACCTTTCTAAATGGACCTGTATTCTGATGGATATGATATCGTTACATATGTTTACATGTAATGAACATAAATTAGCTAAGTCATTTAATGAGCCTGTCTTACCTTAATAAGGTATTGAAGCTGGGTAGATTGTTTTTACTTTGCAAAATCGCCACTTCAATGACCAAACGACGCCATCACTATGTTTATTTTGGTGGAGCAATGATTAAGTATTTCCAGTTGAAAGAATCTCATCATAATTACTTGCATACTCAGGGCGTATATGTACAGCATGTAGATATAGCTAACTAGGTATATTGTTGACAATTAAAATCATTTTCGGTCATTTAAGTTTGGTCTAGCATTAATAATGACGCTGCATTTGAAGACCAGGAACTAACATCAACTGCGCCCTGAAAAGACGGAGCTATTTTCATAGAACACCGGAAGCATTATAGAGGTCGCCACATGATTCACGGCAACAACATGAACAACGATTTTGAATAACTATTTGTTCTATCCGTGACATTAGTGTCCCGATAGCAACTTTAAGACTTCCAGTTATCCGGTTTGCCTTCAAAATAAAAGTATTCAGTAAAACGCTGTATGATACGATACGGTAGTTTGGTGGTGACACCTTATTTGGGAAGGTAATGGTTGGAAGGGAATAAATGGAATGGTATCGAACTCATAAAACCCATGGTTTCCATGTGTTTGATATCATTACATTCACGCCATTCCAGTCATTATTATGAGTTGTCCTCCCCTCAGCAGCATCCTGTGAAATCAATATTTTTTGGCAGCTTTGCATAGTCATAGAGCATAATGTTAAAATTCGTACAAAATTATAACTACAGGATCCTATCACATTTATTTTATTTTTTTCTCCAGTTTGCTTGAGATGTATACCTGGATGATTATATGGCCAAGTGACTTATAGCCTCGTGTCTTATCCTAGTAGCATCCTGTAGTGGCTGAAAGCCTCGTGTCTTAACCTTGTAGCATCATCTTGTGGCTTAAAGCTGATGGGGGTCACCTTGGGGTCATAATAGGGGCTGCAAATTTTTGATGTATTATAATAATCAAATTTGATTTGATAATTGATTATGTTAATGTTGTATTAATAGAAGGGGAAGGGCTATAAGACCCCTCCCTCACTACATCGATAGAGTCCTGGACTACAGATTAGCAATATATATATATATGCATTATAAGGTTTAATATTGTTCCACAGTTATTTTCTAGCCTCTGCTTCTTATAAGAAACAGTCTGAGAGATGTGTGAGTTATTGCAGTCAAAACAGGGTGTCTATGAGAAAGCGCATCAAGGCTAAAAGAGATTCATAGACACAGAACCCCGGGGGAGTGAAAGAGATAAGAGACAAGTCAGACTACTAACCAAACGTTTAGTTTTGGAGGGGGACTGTGTCATGTGAACTGCTACTGGCTTTTTACTCTGCCCCCTCCATAGCCCCCAATAGAGCTTGCCAGCTGGTAGTCTTAAAAAACAGTATTTAATTACCTCTGGTTCATTCAGCCATTCCTATGGGGAAAGAAAAGGGTTTTGGGATAAACACTGAAATTAAGACTGAAGTCATCTTATACGTTTTGTTCTATGAGATAGTATCAATCAGTTAACATTACCTTTATGAATGATGAAGTCTTAAGTTTTTTCTGAATACATAAATGCTTCAAAATTCACAAAAGGTAACATTAGCTGATTAGCTGAAGATTATTTTTATTAGAACAAAACGTATAAGATCTCCAAAGCCTGTGTTTACCGAAGACCTTATTTTCCGCGTATAAAAATTCTAGTCTTTTCCTCATAGGCTTTGTACAACAAACCATGGCGGAGTTAGTGCCTACAAAAAGACACCATTACTATTGCTTTCTATGCAATATACTGTACTGGACTGTCTACTACCTGTCTCAGCTAAAATGAGATGGGAAAAGACTCAGTAGGGTGAGTTTGAATTAAAAGCTAAGTCATATGAAGCATTAATGGACTTTAACTGTGGCCAAAACAAACTGCTTAAAATGGGGTGCCCGGACACTATAGGGCTCAAATATAGCACTGTGTCATAAGATGCATATATTGTCATTCCAAAATAGCTTATATTGTAAAAGACATATCTTATAATCTTCCTTCTGGTAGACACTGGAAAAAATACAACCTACAATATGTTTATTTGAAAAGTCAAGAGAAATGCAAGTATTCATCACATTGAAGTTAATTAACGAAATTGATCAACAGTTACACAGAAGTTTCAAGTTTTGTCACATGCACAAGTACAGTGAAATGCTTACTTGCTAGCTCTTTCCCAACAATGCACTATTTAATATCAAATAGTATCAAGTCATTTATTTTTCAAAACACAAGAAATAAGTAAAACACGAGAAAGTAGCAGGGATACTGGAGAATTTGAGGTAGTTATGTACAGTGGGGCAAAAAAGTATTTATTCAGCCAGCAATTGTGCAAGTTCTCCCACTTAAAAAGATGAGAGAGGCCTGTAATTTTCATCATAGGTACACTTCAACTATGACAGACAAAATGAGAAAAAAATCCAGAAAATCACATTGTAGGATTTTTAATGAATTTATTTGCAAATGATGGTGGAAAATAAGTATTTGGTCACCTACAAACAAGCAAGATTTCTGGCTCTCACATACCTGTAACTTCTTCTTTAAGAGGCTCCTCTGTCCTCCACTCCTCTGGCCCGTCTGAAGTTTGCTAGAGAGCATTTGGATGATCCAGAAGAAGATTGGGAGAATGTCAGATGAAACCAAAATATAACTTTTTGGTAAAAACTCAACTCGTCGTATTTGGAGGACAAAGAATGCTGAGTTGCATCCAAAGAACACCATACCTACTGTGAAGCATGGGGATGGAAACATCATGCTTTGGTGCGGTTTTTCTATAAAGGGACCAGGACGACTGATCCGTGTAAAGGAAAGAATGAATGGGGCCATGTGTAGTGAGATTTTGAGTGAAAACATCCTTCCATCAGCAAGGGCATTGAAGATGAAACGTGGCTGGGTCTTTCAGCATGACAATGATCCCAAACACACCGCCCGGGCAACGAAGGAGTGGCTTCGTAAGAAGCATTTCAAGGTCCTGGAGTGGCCTAACCAGTCTCCAGATCTCAACCCCATAGAAAATCTTTGGAGGGAGTTGAAAGTCCGTGTTGCCCAACAACAGCCCCAAAACATCACTGCTCTAGAGGAGATCTGCATGGAGGAATGGGCCAAAATATCAGCAACAGTGTGTGAAAACCTTGTGAAGACTTACAGAAAATGTTTGACCTCTGTCATTGCCAACAAAGGGTATATAACAAAGTATTGAGATAAACTTTTGTTATTGACCAAAAACATATTTTCCACCATAATTTGCAAATAAATTCATAAAAAATCCTACAATGTGATTTTCTAGATTTTTTTTCTCATTTTGTCTGTCATAGTTGAAGTGTACCTATGATGAAAATTACAGGCCTCTCTCATCTTTTTAAGTGGGAGAACTTGCACAATTGGTGGCACAGAGATTCTGTAACTGTTGGCTAACAAAGGAAGCGGGGCAGATCAACACAAAGTGATCCTCCAAATGATATTTTACAAAATCAAGGTACACATCTATTATCTTATCACTGAACCGGTTTCCATTGGTTATTGTACCAAAATTCTCAGTTTCCTTCGAGTTGGCTGAGGAATGTCTTGAAGTTTAGAGGAATCACATTCCTTGCATTTGACAGTGTAGGACTACTTTCATACCAAAGTGGAGAACCCCTGCACTCCTTATCCGGTCATGTTCAACAAGACAAAATTTGTCTTTGTGCAGCAATTTGTTGAGTAATTCTAAACTATAGCACACTGACGACTTTGATGTTTCGGGGGCAGTTTACATGCCAAAGCTGGCCATGACATGTATAAAATTTCACAAATGGGTATTCTGAAACTGTAACTATACTGGAAATCACACAATATGCAAGGTAGAGTAAAGCTTCTAGGTAATTTGATCCAAGACATGTCCATTTTTGTCTTTGGGGCATGGGTTATATGAAAGCTTGAATGTTAAGAGGCTTTTGAATTATAAGATATATTACATGCTTTGCTCTGTTGATTTGAACCAACAAGGTATTCGCCTATGCTTTCTGCAGAAATGTCCCTCGGTTCCACTATCAGTTGTTTTGTAGTCTACTATCAGTTGTTTTGTAGTCTACTATCAGTTGTTTTGTGGTCTACTATCAGTTGTTTTGTAGTCTACTATCAGTTGTTTTGTAGTCTACTATCAGTTGTTTTGTAGTCTACTATCAGTTGTTTTGTAGTCTGCTATCAGTTGTTTTGCGGTCTACTATCAGTTGTTTTGCGGTCTACTATCAGTTGTTTTGCAGTCTACTATCAGTTGTTTTGCAGTCTACTATCAGTTGTTTTGCGGTCTACTATCAGTTGTTTTGTAGTCTACTATCAGTTGTTTTGCAGTCTACTATCAGTTGTTTTGCAGTCTACTATCAGTTGTTTTGTAGTCTACTATCAGTTGTTTTGTAGTCTACTATTAGTTGTTTTGTAGTTTACTATGTCACTTAAATATGAACCAATATAAATAGTTGTTCATGTTTAGACAATTTCCATATATCGTGAATAAATACAGGTTATTGACAGTTTTCTAATATTACGTTGGGGACTTTTATTAGAAACATTTTCGAAATTCCGTGACCCGGAAGTACCTTTTTAGTGTTGCTGACGAGACGCTGATGAACCAAACCACAGCATCGCCACAGCACTGTGGAAATTATATGCCAAATCTGTAGTGTAACAAGGCCAAGGATGCCATGGTTCTAGGAATGAGACTGGAAAGGGAAGACTGTGAGGACACCTCTTTGGGATGCTCATAACGTATGTAATAAATGTTGGGACCCAACATCAGGTGTCTGTGTATTGGTTGAACTCCAACCAATAAATAATCAATAAACAGATTTGATTTACACAACTCCCGATGTTGTGTCCGAAAGCTATAATATAGCCAGCTAACAAGCTAGCTTCTCTATTTGCACAAAATCTCAAATCTTCTGTCTGTTGCTACAACATTCTGACAGTTAAATTTACCGGCGTGATCAGAGCAAGACATCCAACCAGCCTGAGCCTCTTTAGCTAGCTAACTAATAATGATACTGACTGTAATTTAGCTAGCTGTAAGAAAGTCTTATTTTTCTTCTAGGTCGAGGTGTTGTATAGCTTCTGAGTAGCCTAGCTACATAGCTAGGAAACACAAGGACCATGCCTCTATCGGACTTCGTGGATGCCTTGAAGGACAACCCTTACTTTGGGGCTGGCTTTGGACTGGTGGGGGTGGGCTCGGCCATTGCTGTGGCCAGGAAATCAGCTCAATTTGGGATGATCTTCTTCCGGAGGAACTACATGATCACCCTGGAGGTGCCCAGTCGGGACAAGAGCTACCACTGGCTGCTGAGCTGGATCACCAAGCACGCCAAGCACACGCAGCACCTGAGTGTGGAGACCTCTTACATGCAGCACGAGAGTGGACGGGTACACACACAGTTTGACTTCCACCCCAGCCCTGGCAACCACATAATCTGGTAAAATGTTGACAAGACTCAATAATCCTGACTGTACTCTCTGATTAGTTAGAGATTAGTTGTCTGATTAGTTGTCGTAGTGGACTCTCATAGTTCTGCTCTGTTTTTCTCTGAGCTGATGTGAGAAAATGTATGCGGAACTTAACATTGCCAACAGATACTATACAGTAGGACATCTCTTCACAGGTAGGGGGTAGGCACAGTCAGGTCCAAAATTGTCACCGTTGATAAAGATGAGCAAAAAATGCACTATAAAAGAAATGAACATACTGAGCTATATTGTGTGCTCAAAATATGTTTTATACTCAGAGAAAGATGTCTTTTTTAATAAGTAATAATTTGTCTAAAAAAGATGGGGCTTAAACTATTTTTTCAGTACCTTTTTAATACCTCGCTTTGCGAGGATAACAGCACTGAGTCTTGGGAGGGATTTTAGATCATTCCTCCATACAGAATCTTCACAGATCCGTTATATCGTTTGTCTGAGCTTACGGACGGCACTCTTCAATTCAAACCGCAGGTTTTCAATGGGATTCAAGTCCAGAGACTGAGATGGCCTTTGCAAAATGTAGATTTTGTGGTCAATTAACATTTTTTTGTGTGGATTTTGTCTCGCTGGAAGATTGACTTGCGGCCAAGTTTCAGCCTCCTGGCAGAGGCAACCAGGTTTTTGGCTAAAATGTCCTGCTACTGTCTGGGTAAGTTCATCATGCCATTGACCTTAACAAGGGCACCAGGACCAGTAACATCAAAGATCCACCACCATATTTTACAGTAGGTAAGTGGTTATTTTCTGAATATCATTATTTCGATGCAAAACCCAACACTGGTGTGTGTGTGGCGAAAGAGATGTTTTTTGATGTCATCCAACAAATGTAAACGCCTGGAGATTGCTAAATGGCATTGGCACTTGGATTGGAACTGATGCTATGGTCCGATTACATGAAAATAGAGCTCTTTGAGTTTTGCGTAGAAAGAAATATGCATATTCATAAAAGAACCCCATACCTACTTAGTGATTGGGGGGAAAATATTGATGAGGTTACATATCGGGATATAATTTTTTATGTATCATTTTGACAATATTGCAATATTTTGGCGCTTTTTGGCTGTACCTGCACCAAAACTTGTGTCTTTCCTTCATAGCTTGTTCTCCATCTTCTTTTTAAATATGGAGCCAATTTGTTTTCAGCACTTTTATTTCCATGAATGATCAAAACTAGTTTTCTCATGGCTCTCTTTTATCCCTCTGCAGCAGACATATGGTGAGAAATAGGATTGGAACATCTAATCTTAATAAAATCATAGTATCTCATCGCAATACATATCGTATCGGCACCTAAGTATTGTGATAATATCGTATCGTGAGGTCCTTGGCAATTCCCAGCCCTACTGGTCCCCTGTGGGAATCAAACGTTGCAAGTGCCATGCTCTACCAACTGAGCCACACGGGGTCTTTGTTAAGGTCAACAGCGTCATGAACTTTACCCAGTATCAGGACATTTTAGCAGAAAACTGGTTGCCTCTCCTTCTTTGAGCAATTGTATTAATATAAAATTTTCACTTTATTTTATTTTTTCTCATCATTATCGAGGGTGCCAATTATTTTGGACCTGACTGTATATGTACACAGCTCCGTAGCAACACATACCAGAATTTAGAAAAACACTTTTGTTTCAGAATGTGAGTTGGTAAACATTGTGCTGACTGCCATCCCTGTTTGAGTGCAGGTATGGGAGGAAGTGGATCCGAGTGGAGAGGACCAGAGAGAAACAGATGGTGGATCTCCACACAGGCACTCCCTGGGAGTCAGTCACGTTCACTGCCATGGGCAGAAACAGAGACGTCTTCTTCAACATCCTGCAAGAAGGTACACTAGAATCATCTAGACAAGTAGACACTGAGAGTGGCCCAGGAAAATGTGCACACAACTTGATATCTGATTTGATTGGCTGTTGCAGATAAGGGAGATTGGCTGTATTACTAGCTTGTGAAATGGAGTTGATTGGCTCTGTCTGTCTGTTTGGGTGTGATGCAGCCAGGGAGTTGGCTCTGAAGCAGGAGGAGGGTCGGACGGTGATGTACACGGCCCTGGGCTCCGAGTGGAGGCCCTTTGGGTTCCCACGGCGACGACGGCCCCTCAGCTCAGTGGTCCTGGAAGAGGGCTTGGCCGATAGGATTGTAGATGATGTGAAGGAGTTCATCGGAAACCCCAAGTGGTACACAGACCGAGGTAATTCCAATTCAGTAATTAATGACAAATGAATAGCTGTTTTGAAATTGAATTGACCCCATTCCTTTTCACCATACAAGCAGATGAGTGTGTGGTTTTGTCAGGGTTAATGTGGTTGTGTTTTGTGTTCTGCATTCAGGGATCCCCTACAGGAGAGGTTATCTGCTGTATGGACCTCCAGGCTGTGGGAAAAGCAGCTTCATGTGAGTATGCTGATGATGGTAGTATGGCAGCCCCAACCTTGCTTTGAAGCTTCGTGTTAGTGGTGTTTACTCTCCACAGTTATCTGTGTATAATCCCTTATAAAATGTATTCAGTTTAAAGGGATAGATCTCTCAAAATACAAAGTTGACATGATTTTCCACTTACCTTTGCTGTTGTCAATTGGCCCAGTTTACCGAGATGGCATTAGCCTCCTTGAACTGAATGTTTTGTTGTTGCATGCTCTGTCTGTGTGTTTCAGCACTGCCCTGGCTGGAGAGCTGGGCTACAGCATCTGCCTGATGAGTCTGAGCGACCGCAGCCTGTCTGACGACCGCCTCAACCACCTGCTGAGCGTGGCGCCGCAGCAGAGTATCATCCTGCTGGAGGACGTGGACGCCGCCTTCGTCAGCCGAGAGCTGCTGCCCACCGAAAGTATGTACAGTGGGGAGAACAAGTATTTGAAACACTGCCGATCTTGCCGGTTTTCCTACTTCCAAAGCATGTAGAGCATGTAGAGGTCTGTAATAAATCCACAGCTACATCTCCAATTGACTCAAATGATGCCAATGGCTTCTAAAGCCATGACATCATTTTCAGGAATTTTCCAAGCTCTTTAAAGGCACAGTCAATTTAGTGTAAGTAAACTTTTGACCCACTGGAATTGTAATACAGGGAAATAATCTGTCTGTAAACAATTGTTGGAAAAATGATTTGTGTCATGCGCAAAGTAGATGTCTTAACCGACTTGCCAAAACTATAGGTTGTTAACAATAAATGTGTGTAGTGGTTGAAAAAGGAGTTTTAATGACTCCAACCTAAGTGTATATAAACTTCCGCCTTCAACTGTTGGTTAGTTAATGTTTACTTGATTGTCATTCACTATGCTTACTATGGGGATGTTCGATCAAGACTCTTTACTTTAATAAAGGTTTAATAAAATAAAAACAATACTCTTCCTTCCAGTTCGGTTGCTCTTTAGGACTCATTATTGCATCTCTCTGTCCCACAGGCCCTCTGGCCTACCAGGGCATGGGCAGGTTGACCTTCAGTGGCCTCCTCAATGCTCTGGATGGAGTGGCCTCTTCAGAGGCCAGAATAGTCTTCATGACCACCAACTTCATAGACAGGTATGAGCCACCTTGAGATTTAATACAGTATCTAGCAACATTTTGTATTATGATCTAATCCTTTGTGTATCCTGACTACCATCTCCCTTCATCCCTATAGGTTGGACCCAGCTCTAATCAGGCCGGGCCGTGTGGACTTGAAACAATATGTGGGCCACTGCACCCACTGGCAGCTCACCCAGATGTTCCGACGCTTCTACCCAGCTGAGTCGGCCACAGAGGGGGACCGCTTTGCGGAGAGCGCGCTGGCCACCCACCCCAACATCAGTGCTGCCCAGGTGCAGGGGCACTTCATGCTGTTCAAAATGGACCCAATGGGCTCCATAGACAACGTGGCCAAGATGAAGGAGTGAGGAGACTTAAAAGACTCTGGGAAGGAAGGTCACAGAAGAAGTCGTCATTTGACACGAATGGAGAAGTTAAAGGAACTCTGTTTGAGACGGAAAATGCTGTAACTTCTCAAACTTTTTATGTGCTTTTTTATTGCAAAGTCACATACTGAATAAAAGTGAGTGAGTGTAAATTAAACATGTTTTAAATCAAATCAAAGGCACATGAGTAAGTTGGTACTATTGACGTGGTATTTACAGTATATAGAGATTCAAAGTAAAAGGGCTGTGTCATGTATTACACTCCGAATTCTAAGAATTTTGATAATTCAATGGAAATTCTGTCTGAGAAGCCATCCAGTTCACAGAAGCACACTTCTATAACAAGTCTCAACTCCCTCCTACCGGGACACGCTGCTGTGCAAATCAAACACATTTCTCAAATCCACTCTGCATTTGATTGCAGATTGGCATAAGTCTACCTTCACCTAGGTAGCCTTTCTCATTGGTTGATTTGAGAAGTCTGTCACAATCTGTGTTTGGCAACTGCTTAAGTATTGATATCCCTAGCTTATACAATGTTATTAATTTGAGGTTGGTTGGTACCTGTATTACTGAGTTTTGAGATTGGGAGAAAACTAAGTACTGCAATATTACGATATAATTACTGTAGAAACTAATCCAGTAATTATATAATGTACTAACAGTCATTGCTCGTAACTGACCAACTCTGAACAGGTCCAAGATGTAAAGTTAAGCCCCTCTACTTCCTCTTTGTAAGAGTAAGCTCCACAGAAAGATACGTTGAGTAGAGATCAAATGTTAATACGTGCAATGTTTTTTCTGTATTTTTTGCTCTGTGTCTTATGCAACCTAGCTGACTTTATTTAGGAAGTGGAGGAGGTCTACAATATATATATATATATATATACAGCAGTTTACATAGGTGTCACACTGTTTGGATGAGAATGGAGATAGGGTCGCTTCTGTAAGTGTATGTGCCAATCATTTGGGTTTATCACTATTGTATTTTCTCCTTGATTTACAACATAATTGTATACTTAGTTTATTTTATTTTAGATGAGTTGTGTCATTTAATGACATTTATTTGTGTTTTAGTACTAATTACTCTACATTCACCTACTCTGGATACAGTCAAGATGAAGGATCCCCCCCCCCCCCCCCCCCCCAGCAATTACCCAGCGGGCTAAGCTGGTTGCCCAATGGGATGTTCTGTAGTAAAGTCAGATAGATTCTCCATCCCTTCATATCTCCAGCTTATGGGGTGGCAGGTAGCCAAGCGGTTAGAGAGCGTGCCATCAACCGGAGGGTTGCTAGTTTGAATCCTGGTTCCGATGGGGAAAATATTGCGGGAAGTGAGCTTGCAACCGGAGGGTTGCTCGTATCAAGTCCTAGATGCCATTGCCTCCCGTTGTGCCATTGACAAAGGTAATGAACTCCCCACAACAACAGCTCGTGTGGCTGCCCCCAGCACCTCTCCAAAACCTGTATGTGTGTCTTTCAGAGGGGTTGGGTTAAAAGCAGATGTAATTTCGGTTGGACCTATGTGCAATTGACCAAAAAACTGACTTTGATCTTCTATCCATCCATCCTTTTCATCTGATGTTTTGGCCATATTTCAGTTTCACACTATTAATTGAATTCCGTTATAATATCTTTCTTTTTTTTCTCTGAAATTTTGCCAGAGAGACTTGTGGCTGCTCTTCACCCTGCAGCCAAACTGGACTCAGATATTCAAAAGAGAGACTGTCATTGTTTAGTTATGACAGAAGATGGAGGAGCCACTGACTGGGACTATAAATGGAGATTGAATGATACGTCAGTAAATTCCAATACAGATCATGAATACAGAATCCCTTTTGTTTCAGCATTTTACATGGATGTCTACACTTGTATTGGTGTGACAAGAGCAGGATATACACATGCCATTTTCAAACTATACACATGCACGCTCGCAGCTTCAAATTTGATTTGTAAGCAATGTTATTAATCTTACTGTGTCAGGTAAGTATATCTAACACATAAATTAGGATGTTTTAGAAGGACTGGTAAGGCTGATGTAAGATGCTCAGCTGTGAAGTACATTGTGAACATTTCCAATGCATCTCCCCATACAGAGAGGCCCAGAGCTGTAGCAAATGTTTCAAAATGGTGGCTGAATGTAGGAGACTCGGTGACTGAGCTGTGGGGTTGAGGGCTCTTCTACAGGCTGCAAGTTCGTCTGGGACAAGATTCTTCCCATGAATCCCCTGGGCCCTGCTACAATTTCAGCTCTGTTAAACTAACCGATAGAGGAAGATACAAGTGTAAAGCTGGGAGAGGTGGCTGTTAAACAAGAGACAGCAAAACTCAGTTTCTCTGGTTAGCAGGTCAGTCTGACCTAGTCCGTATTGGTTTCATATGGGCTTCCCCTAACCTTGCTGAAGATGAATCCTGACAAGAGTTCAACACGTTAGGAACCAGAGTCTTTCGCTGCGCTGTGAGGTTAAGGAAAGTCTTCATGGATGGAGATTGAAGAGGTTCACGACAGAGTCAGGAGAAGTGACAGGGTGTCGACCTGAGTTGGCTAACGTTTGACAAAGTTGCTCTATACCTGTGTAGTACAGCTGTAATTACTATGGTAACAGTGTCATTATCATGTTGTTACGTAGTAGTTTAATAACTACTTTCCAATTGTATAATAATGGGGTTGATGTACAGCATAATATGATTGTTCTGCAGTTGTACAGGTGGTAATGTGACCTTGGAGATTCCTACGCATCCTGTGACAGGGAAAATATGTGGCTCTGCTGTAGAAATAAGACTACTCCCTCCGATTCCATCCCAACATTTTATAAAGATGGATCACTCCATCGGGAACCAGACTACAGGAGAGTTGACCATCCCCTCAGCATCAAAGACTGATGAGGGATTCTACAAGTGTAAATACCGAGGCTCTGGAGAATCACCAGAGAGCTGGAAAGGTAAGACATTATCTTTGTACACAAAGTTCTCATTGATCCAAATCCACATATATTTAACGTCCACTTAAAACTTGTACTACAATTGCACATCTGTTATTTCAGAGTCTCCAGCCCCTAGGCCCTCTACTACACTAATTGCCGTGGGAATGGTTGTTGTACTGATCGTGGCCGTTGATCTACTGGCGCTGCTTATCTGCCTACTAAAAATGGTCAGTCCGCATGGTCAGTCCGCTTGTTTCTTCTCACTTCAAGCTCTGATCTAATGTACTGATCTAATGAATCATGTAAAGCTATGAATATGATGTAAATGTTTATTTTTTTTCTCAAATAGCCTCCCATGTAATCAATTATCACATTTAATTATTGAATAGATTAGTAATATTCTAAGGCAGGGGTGGGCAAATCTGATCCTGGAGTTTTTTCCCCCCCAGATCAGCTATAACACGACTGATTAAACATGATTGTGGAAGACCTTGATCTATTAAATCGATAGTTAATTACTCAAAACAGTAGTGTAAGTGGGATGGACAGAGTTCATACACTGCAGACCTTCCCAGCTTTAAGGAATCAACTGATCCATGACGCCATATTATGCATGGTTGTTAGTGCCCCCTGCATTTTCTAATAGCGAATATACTGGATTAAAGAATAGAGGGATCATTACTGTCTTTCTAATGCAATTATTCTACATGTTAGGTCAGACTAATCCACCACATGCAGATGCAATTTACTCTGTGCTGAAGATGCCTGTTTCAGGTAAAACAGAGTCATACGCTTAGAAAAAAAGGTGCGATCTAGAACCTAAAGGGGTTCTTCGGCTGTCCCCATAGGATAATCATTTGAAGAACCCTTTTGGTTCCAGGTAGAACCCTAAAAACTGAATTGATTTGTTCATTCATTTTCCAGACACTCTTATCCAGAGCAACTTACAGTAGTGAGATTTTCATAATTTTTCATACTGGTCCCCCATGGGAATCGAACCCACAACCCTAGCATCGCAAGCGCCATGCTCTAGCAACTGAGCCACATCATCACACCGCAAGCCACTTGATGTCTCAATGTACTCAATTACTGTATTGGTCATTGTTTTTCTTCATGGTGATGGAAAGTCTACAGGTACAAACCTAGATGACCAGCCTATGTACTATACAGTAATATACATTTTCATTAAGTGGTTTGTAAGGATGCTAAATTAATACTGCACAAAAAGTGGTTGTTTTCCATTATCTTATCAAGAAATATATGAAATTTAATGTGGGTGTTTCGGGTCTTTGCCCATAACTTAGCACCTTTTGATGAACATTTTTGGGGGCAGGATTGAGTTATTTCTGGATTCCATTAGAATGAAGATCACAGATAAAGGGACAGGGCAACAAATCTTACAATTCCACCTATTGAATCCTGCAAGATACCTTAATTATACAAGTACCTTTTTTGCCAAAGCAGAGATGCTGAAAAACATTTCTTGCCCGTGATCCAGAGGTCTATATCAGTCCACTAATACTAATAAAGGCCCAGTGCACTAAAAAAAGAAGGAAATTCTTGCCTATTTCACCCATACAGTGCCTTCAGAAAGTATTCACACCCCTTTCCACATTTTGTTATGTTACAGCCTGAATTTAAAATGGATTACATTTAGATTTGCCTGTCACTGGCCTACACACAATACCACATAATGTCAAAGTGGAATTATGGCTAAATAAAGGTGAAATAAATGTTTTTTAAAAAATACAAATATTCCAAAACATGAATCCTGTTTACAAAAAGGCACTAAAGTAATACTGCAAAAACGGTGGCAAAACAATTAACTTTTTGTCCTGAGTACAAAGTGTAATGTTTGGGGCAAATCCAATACAACACTGTTCACTGCCTGTTCACCCCGCTATCATCCAGAAGGCGAGGTCAGTACAGGTGCATCAAAGCGGGGACCGAGAGACTGAAAAACAGCTTCTATTCTCAAGGCCATCAGACTGTTAAACAGCCATCACTAACATTGAGTGGCTGCTGCCAACATACTGACTCAATTCTAGACACTTTAATAATGGAAGAATTGATGTAATAAATGTATCACTAGCCACTTTAAACAATGCCACTTTATATAATGTTTACATACCCTACATTACACATCTCATATGTATATACTGTACTCTATACCATCTACTGCATCTTGCCTATGCCGTTCGGCCATCACTCATTCATATATTTATATGTACATATTCTTAATCATTCCTTTACACTTGTGTGTATAAGGTAGTTGTTATGAAATTGTTAGGTCAGATTACTTGTTAGATATTACTGCACGGTCGGAACTAGAAGTACAAGCATTTCGCTACACTCGCATTAACATCTGCTAACCATGTGTGTGTGACAAATACAATTTGATTGAATTATTATGTTATTATGTTATGGGTATGCTTGTAATCATTAAACACTAGGGATTTTTTCAGGATGAAAAATAAATGGAAAAACATTTTCTGTCTGCTTTCCACCAGACACTGGGAGATTAATTCACCTCTCAACAGGACAGTAACCTAAAACACAAGGACAAATATACACTGGAGTTGCTTACCAAGAAGACAGTGAATGTTCTTGAGTGGCCGAGTTACATTTTTGAATGAAATCTACTTGAAAATCTATGGCAAGACCTGAAAATGGTTGTCTTGCAATCATCAACAAACAATTTGACAGAGCTTGAAGAATTTAGAAAATAATAATAGGAACATGTTGCACAATCCAGGTGTGGAAAGCTCTTAGAGACTTACCCAGAGACTTTTAGCTGTAATCGCTGCCAACGTTTCTTCTACAAAGTATCGACTCAGGGGTGAGAATACTTATGTAAGTTAGATACTGTATTTCATTTTCAATAAATTAGGAAACATTTCTAAAAACATGTTTTCACTTTGTTATTATGGGGTATTGTGTGTAGATGGATGAGAGAAATATATTTAATCAATTTAGAATTTAGGCTGTAACACAACAAAATGTGGAATAAGTCAATGGGTATTAATTCTTTCTTTTAGTTTTTGCAAAGAAAGTAGTGTGTAGTTCCAGTAGTTAACTAGACAGCTACATGGCAAAAAAAGTCATTAACAACTCAAACACTACCAAGCTTTGAATTTAGTTAAACTACCACAAAGCTACTGCAAAATGTAGTTAAAGTACTAGTTTAACTACATGTCGTTCACTACTCCCCAACAATGCCCACAGCCGTTTTTTTATCTGAGATTTTTAATTTCTCAACACAGAGACAGTGACAGTGGCCTTCTGTTATTTCTCTGTTCCAAGTAAGCATTACTTCCTGTAGGGCTTCTCTTCAACAAGGGGACATTCCTTCTATTCCTCTTCTCCAGTGTTGGAGCTGAAGGGTTAACCTCCTTAGGATCCCAGGGATATGGCCCCTCCCCAGTCTCACTGGTGAAACAGAAGCCCTGTGTTTTTAGACATTCCTTGTACTGCTCCCATCATGGTAGTCTGTCTGGCCCAGAGTATGGTGCAGAGGAGCGGCCGCTGGCTCCTGCCGTTCCCTACTGCCCTGTCTCTCTACACCAGGGCTGCAGGAGGCACCCCTTCTCCCTCAGTCGCCCAACCGTCCACCTCCCAGGATAAGATTCGGACCGAGGATGACCTCCCCAGGATTAAAACCAGGGAGATGTTGTACAGATTGTATGTCCAAGGCTACTACAAGCGTCTACATGAGCTACAGGTACAGGAAAAAAGGAAATGTGTGTATTCTAAGCGGGCTCTCTATGTTTTCTTTGGTACTCAAGGTGGCTTGCTGCAAATATTTACCCCTCTCTATGTTTTGGGTCCTGTAAGTTTCCAATATCTTACTGTGTGTTTCTGATATTTACTAACAAATTGAAACATGAGATCCGTGTCAGCCAGGGTGAGCTTTTGTGTTTAGCCACAGCTGACCCACAGAGACCGTGGATTTAACCCAAGACATGTTTATTTTTGTCCCATGTAAATATTCAGCTTTTTTTCTATATACATTTCAATCTCTTTCCATTTTCAAATTAAATATACCTTCCTCCAACCCGCCTCACCCAACGTGGTACGGATCTGCTATTTTTTTTTAGACCTTATAACTGGAACCTCAATTAATTACATGACTTAAACTGCCCGTTTCTGCATAATTCAAGCAGGCAATGAGCCCCGTCGGGTCTTTTTAAAAATGGCAGGTGGGGAAGCGAAACTAATGCGTGATAGTGAGACGGAGAGATGTTGTGGGAAAATTGCTTTTTTTCACTCGATCTGTCCAACTTATCACCT
The DNA here is from genome assembly GCF_002021735.2 of Oncorhynchus kisutch. Classification (NCBI taxonomy): domain Eukaryota; kingdom Metazoa; phylum Chordata; class Actinopteri; order Salmoniformes; family Salmonidae; genus Oncorhynchus; species Oncorhynchus kisutch. The sequence continues at coordinate 9,505,582 of NC_034199.2, read as the reverse complement.
TATCGTCTCTAAAATGTAAATAAAACACTATAAAGAGTTTATATAATGTGTCATTACATACCTATTTGAAGGTTTGTGTCGAATTTGAATCGGATTTTTTACGGCGGTGCTAAAGTGATCTTTGAAATAAACAGCGTTTTTGAGAATGATGATCGCATGCAATGACGCAAAAAATAACTATGTATCCCCCCCTTACCCCGTCACTGTCCATTTCTTGTTTTTAAAGGAAGAGAGTAGTGCTACACCTGGTGGAGAGAGATTGTAAGACAGAAATAATTTATTTATGCGTGCTGTACATTACGACATGACACGTCCCGATGTAACAGAGGGTCCGTTTTTTAAAACTTTTCCCCAATACTTTAGAGCCATTACCATGTCGATCCACGCTTGAGTAGAAACCTAGTTCATACCCCCGATTTTGAAGTCAACACAGTCGCTACAGTCCCATTAGTTTTCTTTGTAGCCTCGTTTGAATGTTGCGGTTGCGCACATTTGTACGGAATGGGATGAGTTTACGTTACCTCCCTCATCCTGCCTCACTGCTTTGCTTTCTTGGCCAGGTTGTAAATTAGAACTTGTTCTCAACTGGCCTACCTGGTTAAATAAAGGAGAGAGAGTGTGTGTGTGTGTGTGTGTGTGTGTGTGTGTGTGTGTGTGTGTGTGTGTGTGTGTGTGTGTGTGTGTGTGTGTGTGTGTGTGTGTGTGTGTGTGTGTGTGTGTGTGTGTGTGTGTGTGTGTGTGTGTGTGTGTGTGTGTGTGTGTGTGTGTGTGTGTGTGTGTGTGTGTGTGTGTGTGTGTGTGTGTGTGTGTGTGTGTGTGTGTGTGTGTGTGTGCATATATATATGTATGTATGTATATATATATATACTGCAAAAAAAAATAAAGGGAACACTTAAACAACACAATGTAAATCCAAGTCAATCACACTTCTGTGAAATCAAACTGTCCACTTAGGAAGCAACACTGATTGACAATAAATGTCACATGCTGTTGTGCAAATGGAATAGACAACAGGTGGAAATTATAGGCAATTAGCAAGACACCCCCAATAAAAGAGTGGTTCTGCAGGTGGTGACCACAGACCACTTCTCAGTTCCTATGCTTCCTGGCTGATGTTTTGGTCACTTTTGAATGCTGGCGGTGCTTTCACTCTAGTGGTAGCATGAGACGGAGTCTACAACCCACACAAGTGGCTCAGGTAGTGCAGCTCATCCAGGATGGCACATCAATGCGAGCTGTGGCAAGAAGGTTTGCTGTGTCTGTCAGTGTAGTGTCCAGAGCATGGAGGCGCTACCAGAAGACAGGCCAGTACATCAGGAGACGTCAAGGAGGCCGTAGGAGGGCAACATCCCAGCAGCAGGACCGCTACCTCCACCTTTGTGCAAGGAGGAGCAGGAGGAGCACTGCCAGAGCCCTGCAAAATGACCTCCAGCAGGCCACAAATGTGCATGCGTCTGCTCAAACGGTCTGAAACAGACTCCATGAGGGTGGTATGAGGGCCCGACGTCCACAGGTGGGGGTTGTGCTTACAGCCCAACACCGTGCAGGACGTTTGGCATTTGCCAGAGAACACCATGATTGGAAAATTCGCCACTGGAGCCCTGTGCTCTTCACAGATGAAAGCAGGTTCAGACTGAGCACATGTGACATACGTGACAGTCTGGAGACGCCGTGGAGAACGTTCTGCTCCCTGCAACATCCTCCAGCATGACCGGTTTGGCAGTGGGTCAGTCATGGTGTGGGGTGTCATTTCTTTGGGGGGCCGCACAGCCCTCCATGTGCTCGCCAGAGGTAGCCTGACTGCCATTAGGTACCGAGATGAGATCCTCAGTCCCCTTGTGAGACCATATGCTGGTGCGGTTGGCCCTTTGTTCCTCCTAATGCAAGACGATGCTAGACCTCATGTGGCTGGAGTGTGTCAGCAGTTCCTGCAAGAGGAAGGCATTTATGCTATGGACTGGCCCGCCCGTTCCCCAGACCTGAATCCAATTGAGCACATCTGGGACATCATGTCTCGCTCCATCCACCAACACCACATTGCACCACAGACTGTCCAGGAGTTGGCGGATGCTTTAGTCCAGGTCTGGGAGGAGATCCCTCAGGAGACCATCCGCCACCTCATCAGGAGCATGCCCAGGCATTGTAGGGAGGTCATACACACTACTGAGCCTCATTTTGACTTGTTTTAAGGACATTACATCAAAGTTGGATCAGCCTGTAGTGTGGTTTTCCACTTTAATTTTGTGTGACTCCAAATACAGACTTCCATGGGTTGATAAATTTGATTTCCATTGATAATTTTTGTGTGATTTTGTTGTCAGCACATTCAACTATGTAAAGAAAAAAGTATTTAATAAGAATATTTCATTCATTCAGATCTAGGATGTGTTATTTTAGTGTTCCCTTTATTTTTTTGAGCAGTATATATATATATATATATATTATATTTCTTCCCGTAATAACCCGCAGTGGAGTGCAACTTAAGGAAAACAGGCAGTCTCTGCTGACGTGCAGTGTTGTTTACCTTCTCCAAGAGCTGTCTTGCCCTGGAAATACAATCCCCATTGACACAGCAGGGATTACCAAAGTACAGCGGTTTACATTTATTGTACCAGAATGCATGTTGAAAGATTTGTTGACCCCATTTACTAATATCAATCCAGCTTTTCAGTTACATAACAATGTGGAAAAGATTGAATAGTAGATGTGTGTACAACAAAGTAGGCCTATACTATATGTAACCCAGCTCGTCGCTCTCTCTCTCTCTCACTTTCCCTCTGTGTGCTAGGTGTATGAGAAGCAGCTGTACGGCCCCATGTACAAAATAGGCGTAGGCAGCATTAACTCCGTTGCTCTCAACAGTGTGGAGCTACTGGAGGAGCTGCTTAGGAAGGATGAGAGGTTCCCCAGCCGAGGAGACATGTCCCTCTGGACAGACTACCGGGACCTGAGGGGCATTGGTTACGGCCCCTTCACTGAGTAAGGCCCAGGGATGCCATCTGTTGGTGGGAAGTGATGAGATCACATAAAAGAGGGATATAGCAGTGGCAAGGGGAAAGCAGTCACGTTAGAATATACTGTACATCTATAGTATGTCTTATGATCACACTCAGTGATGCGGTGAGGTCGGTGGCTGGGTAAGCACGGGTTCTTATGAAAACCAGATTTACTTACAAACCTTGATGAAGCTCCAACAACCAGAGTGACATAGGCTATTAAAATCCTCTATTGACTCACCTGTGCGTCAATGTAAGTAACATAATAAACAAATCCCCATAAACATCTGTCAGAAGCAAGCTAGAGATACTGTATTTTTTGCATGGGCTGTGTCTAAATCCACCGCATCTGCCTGTGGTGGCCTTCCACACCTGTGGTGGCCTTCCACACCTGTGGTGGAAGGTGGCCGAGCTACAGCAGTGTTTTTCAGACCACGAGACATCCCGAAAATGTCTTCTCATAAAAAGGTTTGCAGCATTCGAACGGCCTACAAACTTATGACCACTCTATAGACCTGTGACACTCACAAACGTGATGCTGTCCTCCGTTTTACTCGGAAGGTCTGAAGGTAATCCATACAAAGGAAGGAATGGCAGTACAGAGGTAGTTTTGTGCTATCAAAAAATGAAATTCCTGAGCTTTCTTATCTCCTAGATATAGGACAGACACTTAAAAACCTTAGTCTTTATGATTTATTTTTTGACGGTCTGTTTTGCCATTTATGAACCTATTCAATGTGTTTCCATTGGTTAGTAGTAAAGGCCATTTTTTCTTTATACCTAAAGGTGTCCTAAAACTCTAATCGCAGCAAAAGGTGGCGCTACAAAGTATTAACTTAAGGGGGCTGAATAATTTTGCACGCCCAATTTTTCCGTTTTTGATTTGTTAAAAACGTTTGAAATATCCAATAAATGTCGTTCCACTTTATGATTGTGTCCCACTTGTTGTTGATTCTTCACAAAAAAATACAGTTTTATATCTTTATGTTTGAAGCCTGAAATGTGGCAAAAGGTCGCAAAGTTCAAGGGGGCCGAATACTTTCGCAAGGCACTGTAAGTAGTAAAAAGTTAATTTATTTGGTCCCATATTCATAGCACGCAATAACTACATCAAGCTTGTGACTCTAGACATTTGTTGGATTCATTTGCTGATTATTTTACGCCCAATAGAAATGAATGAAATCATACCTTGAAGGCAGAACTCAGTGTGTCAGAGTGAGCAATGAGCTGTCGCCCACTCTTAGCTATGATGTGGGTGTGCCCTAAGGGTCAATACTGGGGCCCCTCCTGTTCAGCCTGTAGATTAATGATCTGCCTTCTGTTTGTAATGGGTCTGAAGTTCATCTTTATGCAGATGATACAGTGATATGTGCATGCAAAGAGCAAACAACAAGCTGCACAAGAACTGTAATGGTCTGTAATGGTCCAATACTGTAATGGTCCAGGTTACAAAGTGTCTCAGTGACTCATGTTTGCATCTCAATGTGAAAAAAACTGTTTGCATGTTCTTCACAAAGAGGGCAACAGATGTTACTGAGTCAGATGTCTATGTGTCAGGGGAGAAGCTCCAGGTAGTATCTGATTTTAAGTACCTTGGCATCATACTTGATTCCTTCCACGTTTAAAAAGCATGTGAAAAAGGTAATTCAAATAACCAAATTCAACCTAGCTAATTTCCTATTTATATGAAATTGTTTGACTACAGAGGTGGCAAAACTGTACTTCAAATCTATGATACTCCCCCACTTAACATACTGCTTTACTAGCTGGGCCCAAGCTTGCTGTACAACATTAAGACCTATTCAGTCTGTCTACAAACAGGCTCTCAAAGTGTTTGATAGGAAGCCCAATAGCCATAATCACTGTTACATCCTCAGAAAGCATGAGCTCCTGAGTTGGGAAAATCTTGTGCAATACACCGACGCACATCTTGTTTTCAAGATCGTAAATGCCCTGGCTCCCCCTCCACTCAGTATTTTTGTTGAACAGAAAACCCAAACATATGGCAGCAGATCCACAAGGTCTGCCATGAGAGGTGACTGTATAGTTCCCTTAAAGAAAAGCACCTTTAGTAAATCTGCTTTCTCTGTGAGAGCTTCCCATGTCTGGAATACACTGCCATCAGACACACACAACTGCACCACATATCAAACTTTCACAAAATGCATGAAGACATGGCTAAAGGTCAGTCAGATTTGTGAATATAATCCCTAGTGGTGTATTGCCGCTTTCCATGTTGTCTGTAGCTTGTGAAGTGTGGAAACACTTTGTTGCTTTTATGAATTTTGTCTTTCTGCTTTTTGTTCTAGGTTGCTCTGTCTGTATGCTACGTCTTGCTTGTCCTATGTTGCTCTGTGTGTGCTCACTGCTCAATGATTGTCTACATTGTAATTGTTTTTAATAACCTGCCCAAAATAACCTACCTGAAAATTACCCGGCTGGCTAAAACCGGCACTTTTACTGAAACGTTGATTAATGTGCACTGTCCCTGTAAAAACAAAATTAACTCAAACTCAATGGTAAATCATGTATTGTGACATTTTGGGTCACTTTTATTGTAAATAAGAATAGAATGTTTTCTAAACACTTCTACATTAATATGGATCCTATCATGATTACAGTATATCCCTGAATGACTCAGAAATAATAATGAGTGAAAGTTACATAGGCATAAATATCGTATCCCCCCCCAAAATGCTAACCTCCCCTGTTATTTTAATGGTGAGAGGTTAGCATGTCTTGGGGGTATGATATTTGTGTATCTATAACTTTCTCAGTGCATCTGTAACAACTTGGAGAAAGAGCGCAACACATACACACTGACAACAGCTACATTTGTTCAACTCCCCTGTGCCGTTCCTAAGCCAGCCTTTCGGAAGCTTTACCTTCACACAGCCTGTCCACATGTGCTGTGTTGTCTGCACAGCCCTAAATCCAGCCGCCCAGAGGCGTCGACACACTCCTAAAGCACACTGATGCCATTTTTGTGTCACAGCACAATTATAAAACTGGGTGGGGGGGACAAAAATGCAATTTTAGAATGTGAGCGGGTTTAACATGATTTGCACCCCACACAAGGTCCCTCAGTGAATTTCAAATACTCTCAAAGAAGGGCACCTATTGGTAGATGGGTAAAAATTATAAAAAGCAGACATTGATTATCACTTTGAGCATGGTGAAGTTATTCATTACACTTTGGATGGTGTATCAATACACCAAGTCACTACAAAGATACAGGCGTCATTCCTAACTCAGTTGCCGGAGAGGAAGGAATCCGCTCAGGGATATCACAATGAAGCCAATGGAGACTTTAATACATTTAGAGTTTCATGGCTGTGATATTAGAACATTGAGGATGGATCAACAACATTGTAGTTACTCCACAATACTAACTTAAATGACGGAGTGAAAAGCAGGAAGCCTGAACAGAATAAGAATATTCCAAAACATGCATCCTGTTTTTTATTTATTTATTTATTTTTATTTTACCTTTATTTAACCAGGTAGGCAAGTTGAGAACAAGTTCTCATTTACAATTGCGACCTGGCCAAGATAAAGCAAAGCAGTTCGACAGATAAAACGACACAGAGTTACACATGGAGTAAAAACAAACATACAGTCAATAATGCAGTATAAACAAGTCTATATACAATGTGAGCAAATGAGGTGAGAAGGGAGGTAAAGGCAAAAAAGGCCATGATGGCAAAGTAAATACAATATAGCAAGTAAAATACTGGAATGGTAGTTTTGCAATGGAAGAATGTGCAAAGTAGAAATAAAAAATAATGGGGTGCAAAGGAGCAAAATAAATAAATAAATAAAAATTAAATACAGGTGGGCTATGTACAGGTGCAGTAATCTGTGAGCTGCTCTGACAGTTGGTGCTTAAAGATAGTGAGGGAGATAAGGGTTTCCAGTTTCAGAGATTTTTGTAGTTCGTTCCAGTCATTGGCAGCAGAGAACTGGAAGGAGAGGCGGCCAAAGAAAGAATTGGTTTTGGGGGTGACTAGAGAGATATACCTGCTGGAGCGTGTGCTACAGGTGGGAGATGCTATGGTGACCAGCGAGCTGAGATAAGGGGGGACTTTACCTAGCAGGGTCTTGTAGATGACATGGAGCCAGTGGGTTTGGCGACGAGTATGAAGCGAGGGCCAGCCAACGAGAGCGTACAGGTCGCAATGGTGGGTAGTATATGGGGCTTTGGTGATAAAACGGATTGCACTGTGATAGACTGCATCCAATTTGTTGAGTAGGGTATTGGAGGCTATTTTGTAAATGACATCGCCAAAGTCGAGGATTGGTAGGATGGTCAGTTTTACAAGGGTATGTTTGGCAGCATGAGTGAAGGATGCTTTGTTGCGAAATAGGAAGCCAATTCTAGATTTAACTTTGGATTGGAGATGTTTGATATGGGTCTGGAAGGAGAGTTTACAGTCTAACCAGACACCTAAGTATTTGTAGTTGTCCACGTATTCTAAGTCAGAGCCGTCCAGAGTAGTGATGTTGGACAGGCGGGTAGGTGCAGGTAGCGATCGGTTGAAGAGCATGCATTTAGTTTTACTTGTATTTAAGAGCAATTGGAGGCCACGGAAGGAGAGTTGTATGGCAATGAAGCTTGCCTGGAGGGTTGTTAACACAGTGTCCAAAGAAGGGCCGGAAGTATACAGAATGGTGTCGTCTGCGTAGAGGTGGATCAGGGACTCACCAGCAGCAAGAGCGACCTCATTGATGTATACAGAGAAGAGAGTCGGTCCAAGAATTGAACCCTGTGGCACCCCCATAGAGACTGCCAGAGGTCCGGACAGCAGACCCTCCGATTTGACACACTGAACTCTATCAGAGAAGTAGTTGGTGAACCAGGCGAGGCAATCATTTGAGAAACCAAGGCTGTCGAGTCTGCCGATGAGGATATGATGATTGACAGAGTCGAAAGCCTTGGCCAGATCAATGAATACGGCTGCACAGTAATGTTTCTTATCGATGGCGGTTAAGATATCGTTTAGGACCTTGAGCGTGGCTGAGGTGCACCCATGACCAGCTCTGAAACCGGATTGCATAGCAGAGAAGGTATGGTGAGATTCGAAATGGTCGGTAATCTGTTTGTTGACTTGGCTTTCGAAGACCTTAGAAAGGCACGGTAGGATAGATATAGGTCTGTAGCAGTTTGGGTCAAGAGTGTGTCCCCCTTTGAAGAGGGGGATGACCGCAGCTGCTTTCCAATCTTTGGGAATCTCAGACGACACGAAAGAGAGGTTGAACAGGCTAGTAATAGGGGTGGCAACAATTTCGGCAGATAATTTTAGAAAGAAAGGGTCCAGATTGTCTAGCCCACCTGATTTGTAGGGGTCCAGATTTTGCAGCTCTTTCAGAACATCAGCTGAATGGATTTGGGAGAAGGAGAAATGGGGAAGGCTTGGGCGAGTTGCTGTTGGGGGTGCAGTGCTGTTGTCCAGGGTAGGAGTAGCCAGGTGGAAAGCATGGCCAGCCGTAGAAAAATGCTTATTGAAATTCTCAATTATGGTGGATTTATCAGTGGTGACAGTGTTTCCTATCTTCAGTGCAGTGGGCAGCTGGGAGGAGGTGTTCTTATTCTCCATGGACTTTACAGTGTCCCAGAACTTTTTTGAGTTAGTGTTGCAGGAAGCAAATTTCTGCTTGAAAAAGCTAGCCTTGGCTTTTCTAACTGCCTGTGTATAATGATTTCTAGCTTCCCTGAACAGCTGCATATCACGGGGGCTGTTCGATGCTAATGCAGAACGCCATAGGATGTTTTTGTGTTGGTTAAGGGCAGTCAGGTCTGGGGAGAACCAAGGGCTATATCTGTTCCTGGTTCTAAATTTCTTAAATGGGGCATGTTTATTTAAGATGGTTAGGAAGGCATTTAAAAAAAATATCCAGGCATCCTCTACTGACGGGATGAGATCAATATCCTTCCAGGATACCCCGGCCAGGTCGATTAGAAAGGCCTGCTCGCAGAAGTGTTTCAGGGAGCGTTTTACAGTGATGAGTGGAGGTCGTTTGACCGCTGACCCATTACGGATGCAGGCAATGAGGCAGTGGTCGCTGAGATCTTGGTTGAAGACAGCAGAGGTGTATTTAGAGGGGAAGTTGGTTAGGATGATATCTATGAGGGTGCCCGTGTTTAAGGTTTTGGGGAGGTACCTGGTAGGTTCATTGATTATTTGTGTGAGATTGAGGGCATCAAGTTTAGATTGTAGGATGGCTGGGGTGTTAAGCATGTTCCAGTTTAGGTCGCCTAGCAGCACGAACTCTGAAGATAGATGGGGGGCAATCAGTTCACATATGGTGTCCAGAGCACAGCTGGGGGCAGAGGGTGGTCTATAGCAGGCGGCAACGGTGAGAGACTTGTTTTTAGAGAGGTGGATTTTTAAAAGTAGAAGTTCAAATTGTTTGGGTACAGACCTGGATAGTAGGACAGAACTCTGCAGGCTATCTTTGCAGTAGATTGCAACACCGCCCCCTTTGGCAGTTTGCAATAAGGCACTAAAGTAAAACTGTCCTGAGTACAAAGCGTTATGTTTGGGGCAAATCTAACACAACACATTACTGAGTACAACTCTTCATATTTTCAAGCATGGTGGTGGCTGCATCATGTTTGTCATCGGCAAGGAGTTCTTTTTACGAAAACAAGAAACGAAATAGAGCTAAGCACAGGCAAAATCCTAGAGGCAAACCGTGTTCTGTCTGCTTTCCAACAGACCCTGGGAGACAAATTCACCTTTCAGCAGGACAATAACCTAAAACACAAGGCCAAAGATACACTGGAGTTGCTTACCAAGACGACATTGAATGTTCCTGAGTGGCCTAGTTACATTCTTGAAAATCTATGATAAGACTTGAAAATGGCTGTCTAACAATGGTCAACAACCAACTTGACAGAGTTTGAAGAATTTGAACATTGTACATTCCAGTTGTGCAAAACTCTTAGAATTATTCAGAAAGACTGGTGATTCTAACATGTATTGACTCAGGGGGATGAATACTTATGTAAGGAAGATAAATAAGTGTTTTATTTTCATAAATTCTAACATTTTGTAAATATTTTTATTCCACTTTGACAGAGTATTTTGTGTTGATTGTTGACACAAAATGACGATTGAATCCATTTTAATAACACACTGTAACACAACAAAATGTGGAATAGGTTATGGGGTGTAAATACTTCCTGAAGATCCAGTGATTCAAAAAAGGCTATCATTACACATTTCTTTAGACCATGCGTGTGTGCAAGGCAGGAAACGTGAACTATGGACACAGCACAGTTTGCACTGGGAGTGTCCTTTTAGAACCATCAAACTGTATGAGATTACATATATTTTACTTAGCAGCCATCTAGCTTTGTGAGATTTCCTATGTATATCAACACATATGCTTCAAATCGAAAAGCAATGCAGTCATTCTGATTTATTTCCTTAGTTTTGTGTTCCGTGAACTCCAAGTGCTGCAAGACCAGCACAACACCCTGCGTGGCTTTGTAGGTCAAGGTCCAGTCACGTTAATCAAACCGGATGCTCAAAAACAGTACATCCATTTAAATGAGCCGGTTACGTAAGAGTAGTAATACACTATTGTTACATACTGTATGCAATTTACACAGAAGCTGAAGTTAAAGCTTTATCCCATCTTATCCTGCTTGAATTCAATATGAAGTTACCTAAATTCCAATTAATTAATGCATCATCAATGTTATTGTTGTGAATGTGTCATGCATGTCTCCTGATACAGTATATGTTTCCTGACAGGGAAGGGGTGAAGTGGTACAATCTGAGGACTGTGCTGAACAAGCGCATGCTGCACCCTAAAGACTCGGTGCAGTACGGAGACGTGGTTAACGAGGTGGTCAGCGACCTGATCAAGAGGATCTACCACCTACGCCGGACCAGCCCCACGGGAGACCGGGTGAACAACCTGTCCAATGAGCTCTACCGATTCTCTCTGGAGGGTACGTGGGAAATTCTGCCTATGGGTTGGGACAGCGATTCTTTCACTCTTCACTATATCTACAGTTTATTTTAAGTTCAATGATTTGATCAAGTTGGGTCAAGTTGCATGTTTGACTGGATCTTTAAAGCATCCAGGTATAATTATAATATAATTCTAACTTGTTATAAGCATTACTAGGCTTTGAAATGTCTTATAATAACAAGGCTATTAATGTCATGTGTGCTATCTCGTTGCTTAACATTTTCAACGGTCTCAAACTGGCTGTTATTTAGTCCGGCTCATTATGAGATGATTATACGACATTATAACGGGGTCATACATGCTAGTCTTGCTATGCATTACAGCTGCATCCTAATGCCTCATACCTGGATGCTGTAAAGCTGTGGTCACCAACCTTTTCTGAGTCAAGATCACTTTCTGAGTCAAAATGCAAGCCTAGATCAACAGCTCAGATTTGGTTTTAAACGTTACTTAAATAATAACAACGCAAGCTTATCGAAACACTGCTGTATCCCTTCATTGCATCTGCTGTGCTGGTTGTAGCGGGAGTGGAAGTAGGGAGAACGCACATTCAATGGTTTTTAAGTGTTAAAAAAAGTGTTGACAGTGCTGAATAACAACTTTAAATATAAACTTACTCATAAACAGCAGCTCTTTGCTTTATTTGTGAAGTCTCTCCAGTCATGGTTTAAGGTATTGTTTTGTAATGATATGGAAAATTATGCTTTACATAGTGTCTGGCATCTTAGTATGTCAGATGAACAGACAATGCTTATCACTACCTCCGAAGTAGACAGAGGCTAGGAGGAAGTGAGATGCATTGGGTGGGATCCCTTTTTTTAAGAAACTCACAATCATCAGCTGTATACGGGATATTTCTGATTTGCTATGTAGAATAGTCAATATGTTAGTCATTGACAACCCTGGACTTTGAGTCAGAGGGGATAGTCATTTTGAGACACCAAAACTGCTCAGTCATTCTTCAGCTACCTTATTTCCATCATCTTCAAGAGATAATGTTTACTGTTCCTAATGCACGTCATATAGGAAAAGGAGCATTCCAATACTTTGAAATTATATTGTATCTCATTTTGTCCAATATTGATAACCTATAAATAGAGCTTTTGTAGTCTGGAATCAGCAGAATATATAATTTTCCTTTGACAGGGAAAATTAATCTGAATCCATTTGTAAAACAGTACTCAAACCGTCAATTACAAAAATGGTCTTAAAGCTTCCTAAATGTAGGTACAACTACACATCTGCATTGAGAAACTGCCAGGGTATAAAGGTAATACAACTTTGAGGGTATGGCACTGTTAACTTCACATTGATCCATTCTTTGAAGACTCTAACAGACATGACTGTTAACATGCGCACCTGAGCTCGGTATGTTTTATAACACTCGAGTCCTGTCACGTTGCTGTGGAGACTTTCCTTGAGTAATTTACACATCACAAACATCACTTCAGAGTTGCTTGATGAATCTCGAGCGGCTGGATTTATTTGTTAATAAAGTCACCACTATTGTAGACTTTACATTTAAGGGACTGGGTAAATTTAGATTCTTGCTTGGATAAAAACATGATTACAAAGAACGGTTCATTTGGTCTGCACAGTTTGGAAACACTAATCCTGCATAATAACCCACTTGTACACATTGAAGTGTCTGCATTCATCCTCCTCACTTCGCTGAAGAAAGTAGATTCAGACTTTGTGAATCTGACAAACATATTTGGTGTTGTCTTTAAGGGCTGATTCACATGAACTGTGCTCCTGGTTTACTCTCACCAACATCATCGGCAGTGACAGTTGCGAAAACCAGTGTCGTGTCTTTACTATCATTATACTGAAGACTTCGTTTTTATCAAAGATTCTCTGTAATTAGTGACTCGATTTAAACTGAATAATCATTTAACTGTAATTAACTAGGAGGTTGGGGCACCAAGGAAAGTATTCAGATTACAAAGTGATAATTTCCCAATATAACCTTTCAGATATTTTCATATCTGAACAATAGTCTTCTGATTAATGATTTATTTATTTTACCTCACATTAGTCTTATTCCAAATGTCGTAAATTGTTGGTTATCTGTACGAACCCAGTCTTCACTATGAGTCATCCATACATCAATAGTCTTAAATCATTTATTTATTACTAACTAAGTAATTCACAGAAATGCATAAACAAACACTAAATATGGTTACATGAAATGATAGAATGTGCCCTAGTGGGCTGAACCGGCATCATGGCTTGTTTGACAAAAGGGGAGTGGGGGTTGACTAAAGTCACTACAGAGTTCATAATTATAATTGAAATGCTAATCCTTACACATGAACGCTCACTCAGTCGGGAACAATTGCAATCAATATATATATTTACGCTCAGTGTGTCGTCTGGATCGCTGGTGAAAAGTTAATTTCTTTTGCAGAATTGTCCGTCTCTCTCTCTCTCTCTCTCTCTCTCTCTCTCTCTCTCTCTCTCTCTCTCTCTCTCTCTCTCTCTCAAATCAAAATCAAATTTATTTATATAGCCCTTCGTACATCAGCTGATATCTCAAAGTACTGTACAGAAACCCAGCCTAAAACCCCAAACAGCAAGCAATGCAGGTGTAGAAGCACGGTGGCTAGGAAAAACTCCCTAGAAAGGCCAAAACCTAGGAAGAAACCTAGAGAGGAACCAGGCTATGTGGGGTGGCCAGTCCTCTTCTGGCTGTGCCGGGTGGAGATTATAACAGAACATGGCCAGGATGTTCAAATGTTCATAAATGACCAGCATGGTCGAATAATAATAAGGCAGAACAGTTGAAACTGGAGCAGCAGCACAGTCAGGTGGAAGTTGAAACTGGAGCAGCAGCATGGCCAGGTGGACTGGGGACAGCAAGGAGTCATCATGTCAGGTAGTCCTGGGGCATGGTCCTAGGGCTCAGGTCCTCCGAGAGAGAGAAAGAAAGAGAGAAGGAGAGAATTAGAGAACGCACACTTAGATTCACACAGGACACCGAATAGGACAGGAGAAGTACTCCAGATATAACAAACTGACCCCAGCCCCCCGACACATAAACTACAGCAGCATAAATACTGGAGGCTGAGACAGGAGGGGTCAGGAGACACTGTGGCCCCATCCGAGGACACCCCCGGACAGGGCCAAACAGGAAGGATATAACCCCACCCACTTTGCCAAAGCACAGCCCCCACACCACTAGAGGGATATCTTCAACCACCAACTTACCATCCTGAGACAAGGCTGAGTATAGCACACAAAGATCTCCGCCACGGCACAACCCAAGGGGGGGGCGCCAACCCAGACAGGATGACCACAACAGTGAATCAATCCACTCAGGTGACGCACCCCCTCCAGGGACGGCATGAGAGAGCCCCAGAGCCCCCCTCTCTCTCTCTCTCTCAGTTGTGGTTAGAGGGGATTGTTCAGAGTGACATTCATTATAGAATGTATGTTTCGGTGGTTGTCATTCTTCGTGTTCAATGATGCCGAATTCCTAGCTGCAGTATAGTAATCAATATCAAAAACTTGTTCTTATTCTGTCGGTATCGATAGTTTAAGAGTTTAACCACGTGGTATGGTTAAAAAGATTCAGCAATCTTCTACACCTTTAGCCCTCTCGTAATTGAAGTAAGCTTGGTCTGGTGATAATTTCTCAAAGTTGGGTTTTATTCGGAATGGCAGAAAAGGGCTGTCCCAGGATGTCTTGCCCTAACTGGGCTCAGGGGCGGTCCTCTGATTTAGTTCAAATCAGAAAGGGAATTGTATTTTTCTTCATTTAAAAAGTCCACAATCATATTATACAAAAGGTACCATTCTCATTCATCTTATATAACAATTAGATGTAAACCTCATAACTGATGCTATTATATAAACAGCGTTATGGTAATGTGGCCACAACGTCTCTCTTGAGCTTCCCAAGTTGTGCCAAACGGACCAGTTCGTAGCTGGATTCTTCACTGATCTTTTACACTTTCTCTGGAACATGAAATTTGTTCGTACCTCAAGTTCTGTGTGTTGGAAGGATTTCCTTTCTCCATGAAAAACTACTCTATAACTGTGTGTCCATGAGGTCTTCTTAGGAATTTAGGACCTCTGACCACAGCAGTCTGGTTGTAGAAGCAGAGAGTGGGGGATGGTGCTCGCTGTACTCAAAGAGGGCAAAGTCATTACACCAGGCTTCGCCCTACAGCTTACCACGACATCCCCTCCCTGCAGGAGTTTGTGGACATGACTGACCTGAACACTAGTGCAGTTGAGGGATCTGACGCCAATGAACGTGGACCTCATCATGCAGCCAGCACCGGGCATTATGTTACACAACCTGACCAGGCTAGCGAGCAAGATTCGGATCTCCTATAGAATCTTCACTCTGGATGAGGTGAGCAGAGCACTCCCTCAGGCTCCTATATGTGGACGTACAAAAAGAGTTTGGTGTCATGGAGAGTTGTTTAGAACCTCTGACCAGCCTGATGTGGAGTTCTGCTGGCCTCGCCTGCACTGCAGCTGTGATTGGAGAACTGGGTCAGAGACATCTAATTGTCCCTCTGGGTCAAAATGTTTTCAACAGGTAGTTAAAGCTGTGTTTACTCTCTCTCCGTGCTGCTGAGCTGAGCAAATGATAGTGATGACTTTGCTGTTAATCTGTCCCTTTGCATCATATGTACAGTATCAGCAGTGATGGTGTCTGTGCTCCATAAGTCTATGGCTTCACCATTCACGTGCAGACAAAGTTTATCTTAAACTTTAAATCTCTGTTCTTCAGGAATCTCTTCCATCCTGTTTGAGACTCGGATCGGCTGTCTGGAGGAAGAGATCCCGGTGGAGACGCAGCACTTCATCGATTCCATCGCTCAGATGTTCTCCTACAGCTTGCCGGTGGCCATGCTGCCCAAGTGGAGCCGCAACATCCTGCCATTCTATGGGCGCTACATCGCTGGCTGGGAGGGCATCTTCAAATTCTGTGAATTCTTCAGCATAAGACATTCTGTGCACTTCTGCACATCTCAAGGAATTAAGAGCACTGGATTGGAGTGTGCATTGTTGATATTGGAATTAATTTGATTACCTATTAGTACAGATGGATAATGATTTTCTTTTTCAGCTGTGAAGTTTATTGAGATGAAGATGGAGGCAATTCAGAAGCGAGTGGACACAAACCAGGAAGTTGAGGGAGAATACTTAACGTACCTCCTCTCCAATACAAAAATGACCAATAAGGAGGTGTACGGCAGCGTCGCTGAGCTGTTATTGGCTGGAGTCGATACGGTAAGTAAATCTGCGGAGCTTTAACTACCGTCTCAGTTTTAGGGGAAGCAACCGGGGGGGGGGGGGGGGGGGGGGGTAAAGTAGCCTAATAAAGTAGCCTATTGCAGGTACAGTGCCAGTCAAAAGTTTGGACATGCGGGGGGTGCTGTTGGAAACTGAGGATGTAGAACGCATTTCCCTAGTTAGTGACCAAATGTATATATTTAACCTTGAAAAATGTTATGTATTTCTGTTTGGTCAGGTGTCTGAAGAGACCTCTAAACAATTCAGATCAAGTCTGAGAAATGTTGTAATGCTTTCTACCCAGCCAAAAACGGAGTCTGAAAGAGCAGGCCGCAGCAAGCCCGTGCCCTCTCCTGATTCAGCCGTAGATTCAGCCGCTAAATCAGGAGAAGGAACACTGACCCACGGGAACACTGACTGTAGAGCTGCTACAATCCGTGATGGGCACCCTCAAAACTGATATTTTTGGTGGAGAGAGAGTCAATTTTACCGATCTCAGGTCAGAGATATCAATGGTCAAAGACGAGCTTAAAAAAAAGACTATATTAAACAATCTATAGAGAGTATACAGAATAAGCTCGACACACGTAGCAGCCTTATCGGAGCTGGAGCTTGGTGCTACAGACCACAGCACACGCATTAGCGAGCTAGAGGCTAACGTTGGCTCATTAATAACTAGGGTGATATACCTCGACAATAGATGCGAAGATATGGAAAGTAGAATGCGGAGGAACAACATTCATCTTCTGGGAATACCAGAGGGAGTGGAGGGCCCAAGACCGACGGAGTTCATGGCCCAGCTGCTTCAGAAGCTGCTCGGCCTGCAGGAGAAGCTGCAGCTAGACTGGGCCCACCGCACCCTGTGTAGCCGACCCCGGGATGGAGAACCCCCTCGACCATTTGTCATCAGGGTGCATTTCTTTTCACAATTCCAGTGGGTCAGAAGTTTACATATACTAAGTTGAATGTGCCTTTAAACAGCTTAGAAAATGTCAGAAAATTATGTTGTGGCTTCTGATAGGCTTATTGACATCATTTGAGTCAATTGGAGGTGTACCTGTGGATGTATTTCAATGCCTGCCTTCAAACTCAGTGCCTCTTTGCTTGACATAATGGGAAAATCAAAAGAAATCAGCCAAGACCTCAGAAAAAAATTGTAGACCTCCAAGTCTGCTTCATCCTTGGGAGCAATTTCCAAACGCCTGAAGGTACAACGTTCATATGTACAAACAATAGCACGCAAGTATAAACACCATGGGACCACGCAGCCGTCATACCGCTCAGGAATGAGACGCGTTCTGTCTCCTAGAGATGAACGTACTTTGGTGCGAAAAGTGCAAATCAATCTCAGAACAAGAAGCCACTGCTCCAAAACCGCCATAAAAAGCCAGACTACGGTTTGGAACTGCAAGGTACAGATCATCGTTTTTGGAGAAATATCCTCTGGTCTGATGAAACAAAAATAGAACTGTTTGGCCATAATGACCATCGTTGTGTTTGGAGGAAAAAGGGGGATGCTTGAAAGCCAAAGAACACCATCCCAACCGTGAAGCACGGGGGTGGCAGCATCATGTTGTGGGGGTGCTTTGCTGCAGGAGGGACTACTGCACTTCACAAAATAGATGGCTTCATGAGGCAGGAAAATTATGTGGATATATTGAAGCAACATCTCAACATCAGGAAGTTAAAGCTTGGTCGCAAATGGGTCTTCCAAATGGACAATGACCCCAAGCATACTTCCAAAGTTGTGTCAAAATGGCTTAAGGACAACAAAGTCCAGGTATTGGAGTGGCCATCACAAAGCCCTGACCTCAATTCTATAGAAAATTTGTGGGCAGAACTGAAAAAGTGTGTGCGAGCAAGGAGGCCTACAAACCTGACTCAGTTACACCAGCTCTGTCAGGAGGAATGGACCAAATTCACACAACTTATTGTGGGAAGCTTATGGAAGGCTACCTGAAACGTTTGTCCCAAGTTAAACAATTTAAAGGCAATGCTACCAAATACTAATGGAGTGTATGTAAACTTCTGACTCACTGGGAATGTAAAATAAATAAAAGCTGAAATAAACTATTCTCTCTACTATTATTCTGACATTTGACATTCTTAAAATAAAGTGGAGATCCTAACTGACCAAAGACAGGGAATTGTTACGAGGATTAAATGTCAGGAATTGTGAATAACTGAGTTTAATGCATTTGTCTAAGGTGTATGGAAACTTCCAACTTCAACTGTATGTCTATGTCCTGGGAAATGTTCATGCTGATCGCATGAGCCTACGTTAGCTCAACCGTCCCGTGGAAGGGACACCGATCCCCAAAAAGTGTTAACCACTCAACTGTACGTCAATGATTTCTTCCACTGACTTGCTGTGCCTTCTGTCAGCCGGGATTTGGTAAAAAAATTAGAGCAGCTGATCACTGTTGAAGAACTGTCTAAGGCTGTCAAATACCTTCAATCCAGGAGAAGCCCAGGGCCTGGGCTTTTTTTTATAAAACGTTTTTTATAAAAAGATTCTCTCCAAAATAGTACAAAATGTACAATGAAGCATTTGTAAATGGTGCTCTCACTCAGGCAACCATTTGTCTTAGTTTTTTTTAAAGAATAAAACCCAATTGGGGACTTGTCTAAGACCCGACAGTGTATCATACCGTCCAATTAGTCTGCTAAATGTCGACTATAAAATTCCAGCCAAACTTCTGGAAACAGTCCTCCCATCAATTATCTCTCCGGATCAACAAGATTTATTAAAAATAGACACTCATTCTTCAATTATTTAATATTATATGTAATCCCTCTGTCACCAATGCCTCTGAAGCCATTCTATCCCTGGTTGTGGAGAAAGCATTTGGAATGGAAATACTTTTTTACACTAAATAAATTTGGCTTTGGCTCCAAATTCATTACTTGGATAAGACTTCTGTACTCATCCCCTCAAGCCTCTGTCAGGACTAATAACACTAATAAGATTGCTTCCTTTTGCAACGATCGACACGTTTGAACAATAATTATTAGCTAAATCTGGTCTCCCCAGACAAAATTTATTTAGGTTCTTACAAATCAGGAGTTATGTCCACAGCATAGATCCCTGATTCCCCACCCTTCCATGTGAAACACAGTTTGACACATTTCTTATCCCACTTCCTACTCTGAAAGGCATCTTGTCAATAATCTATAGCAAAATTAGCTCATGGGAGGAGGAACTGGGTGAGGAAATATCTGATGAGCTATGGGAAGGGGCACTCAAAAGGGTACATACCTCTTCTATTTGCGCTCGGCACGATCTCATTCAATGCAAACTCATTCATAGGGCTCACTGGACCAAAGCGAGATTATCCAAAATGTACAATGGATGTGAACCCTAATTGTGTATGATGTAACCAGTCTCCTGCTAATCACGTACACATAATTTGATGTTGCCCATCTCTTGTTGGTTTCTGGAAAGACCTCTTTAACGCACTCTCAGAATTAAGCTGCACACAGATCGAACCAGACCCTTATTATTATTTGGGGTTTCCTTTCCCACAATACAACTGGCCAAAATGAATAAGGATGTAATTTCCGTTGTCACTTTGTTAGCGAGACGATTCATTTGACTTAGATGGAAATCCTTTGCACTCCCTTCTCATGCTCTTTGTATTAAATCCATTTTGAATTGCATAAAGTTTGAAAAAATGTAACACCCCCTCAATGGGTCTATAGACAAATTCTATGCATTGTGGGCTCCCTTCTTTTCTTATGTTAAACGATTTCCCTGCAGTTCCAGAGTGATGTATATTTATATATCGGTGACGTAAGAGGCCTGGTATGTGTATACACGGAATCTCGGATGATAAGGAGGACTGTATTATCTGTGTTAGTTGACTTGTAACAAC
The DNA here is from genome assembly GCF_002021735.2 of Oncorhynchus kisutch. Lineage (NCBI taxonomy): Eukaryota > Metazoa > Chordata > Actinopteri > Salmoniformes > Salmonidae > Oncorhynchus > Oncorhynchus kisutch. Next base: position 9,485,472 of record NC_034199.2, on the reverse strand, counting down.
TATCAAAATATCTTTCTTTTGTCTTAGTTTTTTTTGTTATTTCTGTCTCACTCTTTGATTTGCTGTATTGTTGTCCTTGATGTGTTGTTTTATATTACTACCAAATAACTTACAAGTGTAATTATTTTGTAAATATGGTGTTTGAAAATCCAAAAAACACAGTAAAAAAAAAGTTTAGACACCTACTAATTCAAGGATTTTTCTTTATTTTGACAATTTTTTGAAATATATTTTACCCCTTTTTCTCCACAATTTCGTGGTATCCAATTGGTAGTTACAGTCTTGTCTCATCACTGCAACTGCTGCAACTTCTCCGAAACACAACCCAACACACAGCTACCACTGCGCCACTCGAGATGCTAATATACTATTTTCTACATTGTAGAATAGTAGTGAAGACATCCACAACTATGAAATACCACACATGAAATCGTGTAATAACCAAAAATATATCAAAATATATTTTAGATTCTTCAAAGTAGCCACCCTTTGCCTTGATGACAGCTTTGCACACTCTTGGCATTCTCTCAACCAGCTTCACCTAGAATGCTTTTCCAACAGTCTTGAAGGAGTTCCCACATATGCTGAGCACTTTTAAGTTGCTTTTCCTTCACTCTGCGGTCCAACTCATCTCAATTGGGTTGAGGTTGGGTGATTGTGGTGGCCAGGTCATCTGATGCAGCACTCATGACTCTCCTTCTTGGTCAAATATCCCTTACACAGCCTGGAGGTGTGTTGGGCCATTGTCCTGTTGAAAAACAAATGATAGTCCCACTAAGTGCAAACCAGATGTGATGGTGTATCGCTGCAGAATGTGGTGGTAGCCATGCTGGTTAAGTGTGCCTTGAATTCTAAATAAATAATTGACAGTGTCACCAGCAAAGCACCATCAAACCACCTCCTCCATGCTTCACGGTGGGAACCACACATGCAGAGATCATCCGTTCACCTACTCTGCGTCTCACAAAGACACAGCGGTTGGAACCAAAAATCTCAAATTTGGACTCATCAGACCAAAGGACATATTTTTACCTGTCCATTGCTCGTATTTCTTGGTGTCCTTCAGTATTTTTTTCATTTAACCCAACTAGGCAAGTCAGTTAAGAAAAAAATCTTATTTACATTGACTGCCTACCAGGGAACGGTAGGTTAACTGCCTTGTTCGGGGGCAGAATGACAGATTTTTAGCTTGTCAGCTCGGGGATTCAATCCAGCAACCTTTCAGTTACTGGCCCAACGCTCTAACCACTAGGCTACCTGCCGCCCCAGTGGTTTCTTTGCAGAAATTTGACCACGAAGGCCTGATTCACACAGTCTCCTCTGAACAGTTGATGTTGAGATGTGTCTGTTACTTGAACACTCTGTGAAGCATTTATTTGAGCTGCAATTTCTGAGGCTGGTAACTCTAATGAACTTATTCTCTGCAGCAGAGGTAACTTGGGATCTTCCTTTCCTGTGGCTGTCCTCATGACTGACCTTCAAGTCTTAAAGTAATGATGGGCTGTCATTTCTCTTTGCTTATTTGAGATGTTCTTGCCATAATATGGACTTGGTCTTTTACCAAATAGGGCTATCTTTTGTATACCACCCCTACCTTGTCACAACACAACTGATTGGCTCAAATGCATAAAGAAGGAAATAAATTCCATTTAACAATGCACACCTGTTAATTGAAATGCATTCCAGGTGACTACCTCATGAAGCTGGTTAAGAGAATGCCAAGGGGTATGCAAAGCTGTCATCAAGGCAAAAGGTGGCTACTTTAAAGAATCTCACACACATAATATATTTCGATTTGTTTAACACTTTTTTGGTTACTACATGATTCCGTATGTGTTATTATTCTACAAAGTAAAAAATAAAAAGTCTGCAATGAGTAGGTGTCCAAACTTTTGACTAGTACTGTAGGTGTCATAAACAGCCACAAAAGAACTACAGTGGTAGGTTTTTGGGGGTTTTGACACTAATGTACAGTAGTTGTCATATCCAGCCATAAAATAATGCAATATATGTCACAGTAGGTCTAAATATATGTGTCATAACAGCTGACATAACTTGTCGTAACCGGTCATAATATGGTCATGTCAGCTGTTATGAAATATTATGACATGGTTTGGACTGTGTCAAAACGTTGTGACGCTAGGTGTCAAGTGAAGTGTTACAGAATGCTGTTCATCGATTACAACTCAGCCTTCAACACCATAGTGTCCTCCATGATCATCACTAAGCTCAGGGCCCTGGGTCGAAACCCATGCCTGTGCCACTGGGTCCTGGACTTCCTGATGGGCTGACACCAAGTTGTGACGGTAGGCAACAACACCTCTGCCACGCTGATCCTCAACACGGGAGTCCCACAAGGGTGCATGCTCAGCCCCCTCCTGTACTCCCTGTTCACCCATGACTGCGTGGCCGCACACGTCTCCAACTCAATCATCAAGTTTACTGATGACACAAACGTGGTAGTGATTAACAAACAATGACGAGACAGCCTACAGGGAGGAGGTGAGAGCCCTGGCAGAGTAGTGCCAGGAAAATAACCTCTCCCTCAATGTCAACAAAATAAAGGAGCTGATCGTGGACTACAGGAGACAGCAGAGAGAGCACGCCCCCATGTCACAGGAAGGCCAAGAAGATCATCAAGGACCTCAGCCACCTGAATCACTGCCTGTTCACCCCGCTACCATCTAGAAGGTGGAGGCAGTTTAGGTGCATCAAAGCTTGAACCAAGAGACAAACTATATTTCAATCTCCAGGCCATCAGACTGGCTTCATTAAAAACTGTTAATCTGATGGATTTTGGTTGTCCTTGGTCTTATTTATTTGTTTGGGGGTCTATACATGAGGCCAACTTCACCATATTGTCCTGGCGGCATACTTACACACCCAGTCTCATTTTGTTTTGCGTGAATGATATTTCTAAAATTTAAACACCCAGTCTCATTACTTTGGCGAATGTCATTGTCATGGATGTGTTATGAGCTGGGCTAGCATATATCAACACTATTTTTGGACACTATTGTCATTAAATTGTTTGCTATCCCTTTTCCTTTCTTTCTGTGCCACAAAATGTTTGCATATACGCTACTGGTAATGTTACTAGGGCCACGTTCAGTTGAAAAATGTTCTTGAATAAAATTGTTTGTTCTTCATAGTATTATTCTAAAACGTGTCCTGCTGAACGCTTCCCCAAGTTGTTAGCTATAGCTCGCTAATGAGGTAACATCACTGAACAAGGTGTAGCCTAAACAGATGGTTGACGGCCCACTCCAAAGGTAGCATGTTTGGTTTTTAGAACAGCCCACGATATGCTTTATGAATGTAAAATGCGGCCTGCCAATGCATGATAGAAAGAAAAAAACGTAGTGCCCTTTTATGAGTCAAGCCTTTTGAATGGTAGCCTAAGGGCTAGAATCTCTGAAGAAAAGATGGAGACTTGGATACAGAAACTGTATATGAAATTCAGTGGGAAATGTGGAAGGATTGATCGAGACTACAAATTCAAAGACAGCCTACTTTTCTAAAGCCTACTGAAGTGGGAGAAAAACATAGCTAGACTATTGTTTTACTATTAAACTCAATGCTGCTATTGTCTGTAATATCGTAAAGCGGCTTGTGTTTTTTAACCAGGCAAAGAGTAGCTAACTAGAAGGCTGGTGGTGACTGTTTAGCTAAAGTGAAGCAAGAGGGTCACCTGCGCGGTGTCTATAATCGGAGGCTGAGCTGGAGCAGAGCCTGTCTGCCTACACTAGTTGCTTGCTCCCAGCAACTCACCAGCTGATGAAGGCTGTGTTGCTGCTCATCTCTGCTGCTAATATTAACTGTGTTTGTCATTGAAAAGCTCTCCATCACTCCAAAAACCTTTGTCCAGTTAGTAGTACACCTTATTTGGGGAGAACGGGCTCGTGTTAACGACTGGAGCGGGATAAGTGGAATGGTATCAATTACATCAAACACATGGTTTCCAGGTGTTTGATGCCATTCCATTTGCTTTTCTCCGGCCATTATAATGAGCCGTTCTCCCGGCAGTAGCCTCCTGTGTCACTACCGCTGCTGTTGTCATATTTTAAGACATCCAATACCATGATGTGGGCGATGTACCTGCTGTCCAGGGACTCCAATGTGCAGAACACCCTTTATCAGGAGGTGTCACGCTGTGTACCAGGAGACAACATTCCATCTGCTCAAGATGTCAACTGCATGCCATACCTCAAGGCTGTAATCAAGGAAACACTAAGGTAAGAAATGTGAATAGTGGTCGTGTATGTCACTTTGGAAAGGATGGAGTTCTTGAAAGTTCTAAGTTCTAACACTATTTCTGATGTACTTCCTGTTCTTCAGAATGTACCCTGTTGTCCCCCTGAACTCACGCATCATGGCAGAGAAGGATGTCATTATTGGCGGACATTTTTTCCCCAAGAAGGTTAATCTCTCTCTAGGGAAACAACCAACTTTCAAGTACATCTTCACTTTACTGGCCTAAAACTGACCCAACCATAAAAACAAAACAACATTTGAATGCATGTAAATCATGCCGTTGTTAGTATAGTGCTGTAACAATTATTTCCCTCTCTGCTGTTTTGTGTCTGTAGACTTCGTTTACAATGTGCCACTACGCCATCAGCCAAGATGAAAAGACATTCCCAGAACCATCGAAGTTCAAGCCTGAACGATGGTTGAGGGACGGCCGAGTCCGGCCAAACCCCTTTGGCTCTATCCCATTTGGTTTTGGGGTTCGGGGTTGCGTAGGTCGTCGGATAGCTGAACTGGAGATGTACCTGGCTTTGTCACGTGTAAGAGCAGTTTACAGATGCATTGCATTATACTATTTCAACCAACAATAGATTGTGTAGAGTTGATTTTGTAGTAGTGTAACGGATGTGAAATAGCTAGCTATTTAGCGGTGGTGCCCGCTAAATAGCGTTTCAATCGGTGACGTCACTTGCTCTGAGACCTTGAAGTAGTGGTTCCCCTTGCTCTGCAAGGGCCGTGGCTTTTGTGGAGCGATGGGTAACGATGCTTCGTGGGTGACTGTTGTTGATGTGTGCAGAGGGTCCCTGGTTCGCGCCCGGGTATGGGCGAGGGGACGGTCTAAAGTTATACTGTTACAGTAGCACAGTTGACTTGGTAAAGGTTAAAGAGGAAACTTGCGTTCTAGGATCCAGTCGAAGTAAAAGTTTTAATACAGAGCTTTCAGGGTTCAGGTAGGGCTGTTGCTAACGATGTGTATGTGACAAATAAAACATTTGATTTGCGGTGACCTTATTACGGTCACGATTCATGAGGGCAGTCACATTCCATGTGACCGTTTAGTCATGGTAATTAGGCTTCTCCAAGCTCTGATGTTGGTGATGGTCATTAGTAACCTACCAAACTTGCTAACTGCCTGGTACTCAGCACTCTATTGTCCCTCTAATCACTTTGATATCAATGCAAATGTCATCTAAAATCTAATCAAACACTTCATATTGGCTATGCAATTGCGAGAGAAAACAGAGTGATGGCCTCTATTAAAGAGAGGAGGATCCCATCAAGGCTAGGCCTACTATATTTATTTCTCAACTTTCCTAATATTAAGCACATTGCTTATATATACAAAATGAGTATAGACTACCTGGCTGGCATGAAAATTAACCATGGGAAAAGCATCCTCCATTTGCTATTTAAGTGCATAGATGACATGTATATTTCCCCTGCCCCTGTTCTGAGACAGGTGCATGATAATGGTCCATTCTAAATAAAAACACATTTCACACATATATGTAAAGACAAGATTAAATCAAGAATAGTCTGATGGGTGACAATATTAGTCTAATGGGCGACTTTTTCGAATCATAGTCGCTCGCACACATGTAACCTAGCCCATAGACCTATATGTTTGGTAAGGTTTGACGAATCCCGAATCCCGAATCCCGAGGCTGACGAAAAGTAAATGTGGACAGTTTTCCAATATATTCAATATGCACCTCGGAATTGGATAAAGACGGCGCTGTTGCATCCCCGAAGTGTCTGTCTTCACTTGTAGCCTGTTAGAAAGACCCAATCACCTGATGGAGAGCCCGCAGCACTCAGGGAGAAGGGAACAATGGCACAGGTGTTGCAAAGGCTAATAGCATCAGTGGCTAAAAATCAAAGTGGCTAAAAGGAAGAAAAAAATATTATTCTGACCCTCAAGATTATATAGTCATTCTGAATTACGTATTGGCCTACATACATCATTATAGATGTTGGTTGATATTAAACTGATCCAACTTTGAGTTGAACAATGAGAATATCTATCGAAAAAAGCAATTGACTGCAATAGTGTTTAATATGAAGATTTCACAGACATACTTCCTCCTCAAGAAAGACTGTGTAGTTAAAGGTTTGGACAGGGTATTGAAAATTGTGGAAAATACCCTCCTAAAAAGGAAACGCTGGCCAGGACTCTTGCTTGATGCTTAGGTGGACGACTTAGGCCTATTCTCTCTTAGTGAATATATAAAGGCATCTTGATCTGTAGGATTACTTCAGTTACTACTAGATCTAGAACTCAAAGCGGTTGGTGGTTGTCAGGAAGCCGATAGGACAGGAATGTTTTTTGAACATGAATACTCCTGGAGAGACACTGACAATGACTGAAAATTATATTTTCTCTCCCCCAGATAATCAAGCTATTTGAAATCAGACCGGACCCCAGCATAAGAGAGGTGAAAGCTCTCAATCGCTCCGTCTTAGTAGCAGACAGGCAGGTCAATCTGCACTTCCTGGAGAGGACGGACAAAGCTGCCCTTTGACATGTTAAAGACAGGTGATAGCCATTTGTTACCAAGCAGCCTACAATATCTATCGCTGAATGTAAATACAAATACACTACAGTTCAAAGGTTTAGGGTCAATTAGAAATGTCCTTGTTTTAGAAAGATAAGCACATTTTTTGTCCATTTAATATAACATCAAATTGATCAGAAATACAGTGTAGACATTGATAAAGTTGTAAATGGCTATTGTAGCTGGAAACGGCAGATTTTTTTATTTGTTATGGAATATCTACATACGCGTACAGAGGCCCATTATCAGCAACCATCACTCCCGTGTTCCAATGGCAAGTTGTGTTAGCTAATCAAGTTGATCATTTTGAAAGGCAAATTGATCATTAGAAAACCCTTTTGTAATTATGTTAGCACAGCTGAAAACTGTTGTTTTTGTTTTAAAGAAGCAATAAAACTGTCCTTTAGGCTAGTTGAGTAACTGGAGCATCAGCATTTGTGGGTTCGATTACAGGCTCAAAATGGCCAGAAACAAATTACTTTCAGAAACAAATAACTTTCTTCTGAAAATCGTCTGTCTATTCTTGTTCTGAGAAATTAAGGCTATTCCATGCGAGAAATTGGCAAGAAACTCCCCGATGCACAACTGAGCATGAGGACAAGTGCATTAGAGTGTCTAGTTTGAGAAACAGATGCCTCACAAACCCTCAACTGGCAGTTTCATTAAATAGTACCCGCAAAACACCAGTCTCAATGTCAACAGTGAAGAGGTGACTCCGGTATGCTGGCCTTCTCGGCAGAGTTCCTCTGTCCACTGTCTGTGTTCTTTTGCCCATCTTAATCTTTTATTTTTATTGCCCAGTCTGAGATATGGCTTTTTCTTTGCAGCTCTGCCTTGAAGGCCAGCATCCCGGTATCGCCTCTTCACTATTGATGTTGAGACTGGTGTTTTGCTGGTACTAAACACAATACCCCATAATGCCAAAGTCTCATTATATTTTTTCCAAATTAATTAAAAAACAAAAGCTGAAAGGTCTTAAGACAATAAGTATTCAACCCCTTTGTTATGGCAAGCCTAAATAAGTTCAGGAGTACAAATGTGCTGAACAAGTCACATAAGTTGCATGGACTCACTGTGTGCAATAATATTGTTTAACGTGATTTTTAAATGACTACCCCATCTCTGTACCACACACATACGATTATCTGTAAGATCCCTCAGTCGAGCTGTGCATTTTAAACACAGACTCAACCACAAAGACCAGGGAGGTTTTCCAATGCCTCGCAAAGAAGGGCACCTTTTGGTAGATGGGTAAAAAAAAAAGTTGTGGGAAGGTTGTATGCAAAATAACCATAGGCCACGCCTTAAGAAACATATGGTTCTCAGAACGTTATGTACTAGTTGGTTTAGTTGGGGTTCAGCTGTCTTCTATGTTGGGAATTCTGAAAAGGCTTTACAATGACTCATTAAAATGTAGGCTACTATATAAATTGCTATATCTAGACCACACTGTTTTGTTTTAATTTTAAATTGAAAGAATATATATATATTCTCTCTATGGAAAGTCTGTTCTATATTTAAATTAAATAAATTCACTACAATGATGTTGTAAACTTGATATTTGTCTGTGTGTTTGAGTAGGCCTGCAGCTGCTGCAAAAAAATGTTTTACTAACATACTTTACATCAACTTCATGCTTCATGCAGACACATTTCAGTTGATTGCATTCAGTTGTACAGCTGACTTGGTATCCCCTTTTCCATTTCCCTATCAGTAATAAAATCAGTCATTGGTACCTGGCAATGTTGCAAAAAATGTTCTAATTATGTCCAGAAGATGTCAGTAGCATAACAGTCACTAGGAAGATCATGCTGTCAAACAGCTGCTGTAGCTACACATGTTCGGCTAGTTGTAATGAGGTCTGGATATGCATGAATGTACAAATTATGGAGTGCACAAATTAATCAAATAGAATCCCAGAGTGTTCTTAAGATGCCACTGCAAGATACATTTTATTTTGCGTTTTATATCATATAAAGAGGACTACCGAAGACATTCGGAGAACTCCTCCTTGTTCTAACTGTGCTAAACAGTATGGGTCCAAAGGCTAGCCTACCCAGTGTGAGATTTTAGTCCAGAATTTAAAGCAGAAACCACATGGAGAGGCGTTGTCAACGGAGTACGAATTTGCGTGAGAGTGTAGAGAGCATCAATCCATATACAGTGCATAGCGTATGCCAATTTTAATTATCATGAGAATCCATATAAACAGTTGTTTTTGTTTATGGTCGCTATGTAGCCCTTGTATATTATTGTTGTGTGTTCCTTTTTACTCAACTTAAAATGTCCTACGGGAGCCACCATACTTTAACTAACCAGTTATGTTAGCTCAACAATGTGAGGAGAGTTGTAGACACACCCAAGCAGTTTATAAAGACTTTAGTCTTGTTCTTCCTACATAACAGTATTCTCTCTTGAAATCTGAGTCCTTGAGTTTCCCAGCCCAGCCTGCCTAGACTATATGCTATCGAAATCAACACAGGTAGGATGCAATTGTTTTCAATTATAAACTTAATTTGAGCCCTGAATGCTGATTCGCTGACAGCCGTGGTATATCAGACTGTATACCACAGGTATGACAAAACATTTATTTTTACTGCTCTAATTACATTTGTAACCAGTTTCTAATAGCAATAAGGCACCTCAGGGGATTGTGGTATATGGCCAATATACCACGGCTAAGGGCTGTATCCAGGCACTCCGCATTGCGTCGTGCGTATGAACAGCCCTTAGCTGTGGTATATTGGCCATATACCACACCCCTTCGTGCCTTATTGCTTAAATGTATAGCCTGTTTGAATGAAACCTTAGCTTACAGCCCAATACATTTTAAACTACATCTTTAGCTAGTCTACTTAGCATAGGGAAAATAGTCCTCTATACCACACCACCACATTCCACTATTAAACCTATCTAATCCTACTCCAGACCAACGTCTGTGAGGTCAGAACACTACCACTCAACACCCCCCGCAACTGTTATGCAGTAAAACTTCGCAGTCCCAAGTATTTCTCTGCTGCTGCCAACAACCTTTTATTTAATGTGATTTAAAAGATAAAATAATTTATGCAGTACAATTGGCAACCATAGCTATGAATGCCAAGAAACCTACGTTACTGAAACAAATACAGTATTCTTCCCATCACTCTCTATTAGTCTCTGCCTAATCGCAGGAATCCTCTCAGGATCCCTCACCCTGTACGCATCTTCCTCTACCACTCTCTTCACCACTTCCGCATACGACACTATCTGTACTACTCTGACATTAGCAACCTCAACCTGCCTTTCTCTCACCGGACACCTCCGAGCTCTTGCCCCATGGGCACCCCCACAACTAACATCCAAACTACACATTCCATCATCTCATGCGCTCTTGCACACTTCTCACATCTAGGACTCTCCCTCCTACTTACTGCTGCGACATGCCCATAAATTTGACCCATTAAACACTGAAGTATTTCACGGGATAACTCTCACTTCCTACCCTAACCTTATCTGCCAAAGATTACAACAAAACTCAACAGAACAGACAACTTATTTTCCGTTTCCCAACGCTCTCCGGCAGGATCTGTGTCGCAACCAGGGTTGGGGAGTAGCGTATTAAAAATGCTTTCACACTTCTTTGTTTTCTCAATGACATTTAAATCAACATTGAAAAAGGTGCAAGTTTAAGTTTGTTCCACTTGAGCATGTCTGAGCACAAGTCAGAAACCACCATGATGACACACCAACCACCCACAGTTTTGATTATTAATTTAAAGGGGCAATCTGTAGTTCCTACATCCATTTTTGGACTCTCTCTCTCTCTCCAGTGTATATATATATATATATATATATATATATATATATATATATATATATAATATATATATATATATATATACACTGTATATACAGTTGATGTCGGACGTTTACATACACCTTAGCCAAATACATTTAAACTCAGTTTTTCACAATTCCTGACATTTAATCCCAGTAAAATGCCATGTTTTAGGTCAGTTAGGATCACCACTTTATTTTAAGAATGTGAAAAGTCAGAATAATAGAGAGAATAATTTATTTCAGCTTTTATTTCTTTCATCATAATTCCCAGTGGGTCAGAAGTTTTACCTTCAAATTGTTTAAGTTGGGTCAAACGTTTCGGGTAACCTTCCACAAGCTTCCCACAATAAGTTGGGTGAATTTTGTCCCCTTCCTCCTGACAGAGCTGATGTAACTGAGTCAGGTGTGTAGGCCTCCTTGCTCGCACATGATTTTTCAGTTCTGTCCACAAATTTTCTATAGGATTGAGGTCAGGGCTTCATATGTGGATTTGCCCTTTAAACAGCTGCATATTAGCAAGATATCAAAGTGTCACCAACAGAAAGATAAACAATAGGCCTATAGCAAATGCAGCACATGGCATTCATTTTTCACGTGTAAATAGCACTTTTCAGTAGTGCCCAAAGCATGCCATTCCATGAGCGCAGCATTTTTTTCAACTCGAACCAGATGAAAACCAGATGAAAAAATGTGTCATAACCCTTGTTTTGTCACTGTAAAGTGTGCCGGTATAGTCAGTCTTCTGATTCAGAGGTAAACAAAACACAGACCCTGCTCAACTCCCACCTCAAAAAACAAGGACATTAAAGGAATAAAAAACAGAACAAGTGTATGTGTTTGGGCCTCCATGACAACAAAATCATAAGCAACAGCGTAGGCCTGGCTAATAAGTCCTTAGTTTTTGGGTTATGCTCAGGTAAAGCAATTTGGCTAATCTATACTTCCATATTTCCAAGTCCTATTCTTGAAGATCAAGGGGTATAACATTTACTGGAATGACTGTAATTCTGATAGACTTTGGTTTTTAATGTAAAGATGTCATTTATAATTTAATCGTATTATGTAGAAGGTAATGGGTTAAAAGCAGCCTACATAACCAACCCATAAAGTAAAATTGGCCAGCTATGTAAACTTGAACATTGATTTATTCTGCAATAGATGTCGTTCAATTGGTAACATACATTTTTATCTTCTTCTAATGCCTCTAAAGGGGAAGGTCATCTAAAAGTAACTGAATGTAATCAGATTGTTACTGAGTTTGGATAATCCAAAAGTTACGTAACTGATTACAATTTTGGACAGGTAACGTAACTAACAGATTACATTTAGAAAGTCACCTACCCAACCTTGGTTGCAACAAATGGCGAACAGACACCGGGAATCTTCACTTTCAACTGATCTTTAATGCTACCCACGTTATCACTCCTTACAAAGGTGCCCTGCTCTGGAGATCAAAGCAAGTCACATTTATTGTCTCTAATCGCGTGACCCAGAGCACCCGCTCCCTCTGGGCTGAAGAAACACAACAAATCATCCCTAGTTCCCTAGTCCACTCCTAGTTACTTTCACCAACTCAACAGTCTCGAACCTCTTCTCCACTCAACCTACCACCACATATTATCAGCCAAAATGGAAGGATCCATTCTCTACACAAATATCACTCGCGCTGGCCCAGAATCATCCTTTACATCCTCGGACACGGCCCGACCTTGGTGGTCCTCACTGCAGGAACTTCATCCACACTCTCGTCAGGGCCCATCACTGAGCTACTGAAACACGTATCCCTTTTTTTGTACATGAAACCAACCTTCCTTGTCACACTGCTTCCCTCTACACTCAACTTCTTCTCAACAGTCATCACTGCACCTGCCACCACATCTAATTCATCTTCACACTCGTCCTACTCCATTTCCTAAAGTTCTTCCAAAAGTTCTGTGAAATCCCTCATTCCATATTCCCTCAAACGTTTCCACTGCTTTCCTTTTTTTCTTGTCCATTATCTTCTCCTTCACTAGATCTTTTAGAAGGCCTGTGTTATCCTCCACTCCATGTCTATTAATAATATGCTCCACTTTCTTCCTTATTTCCTTTTCTGCCATCTTCTCAAGTCGCTCCTGTTCTCCCTTACCAGTATTGCTCCGCATAGATGCTAGGAAAAATAAAGTTACCAGTCAAAAGTTTGGACACACTACTCATTCCACTGTTTTCCTTTATTTTTCCACATTGTAGAATAATAGTGAAAATATCAAAACTCTAAAATCACATATGGAATCATGTAGTAACCAAACAAGTGTTAAACAGATCAAAATATATTTTATGTTTGAGATTCTTCAAAGGAGCCACCCTTTGCCTTGATGACAGTTTTGTACACTCTTGGCATTCTTTCAACCAGCTTCATGAGGTAGTCACCTGTAATGCATTTCAATTAACAGGTGTGCCTTGTTAAAAGATCATTTGTGGAATTTCGTACTTTCTTAATGCGTTTGAGCCAATCAGTTGTGTTATGACAAGGTAGGGTTATACAGAAGATGGCCTTATTTGGTAAAAGACCAAGTCCATATTATGGCAAGAACAGCTTAAATAAGCAAAGAGAAACAACAATCCATCATTACTTCAAGACATGAAGGTCAGTCAATCCATAATATTTCAAGAACTTTGAAAGTTTCTTCAAGTGCAGTTGCAAAAACCATCAAGCGCTATGATGAAACTGGCTCTCATGAGGACTGCCACAGGAAAGGAAGATCCAGAATTAACTCTGCTGCAGAGGATAAGTTCATTAGAGTTACCAGCCTCAGAAATTGCAGCCCAAATAAGTGCTTCACAGAGTGTTCAAGTAACAGACACATCTCAACATCAACTGTTCAGAGGCGACTGCATAAATCAGGCCTTCATGGTTGAATTCCTGCAAAGAAACCACTACTAAAGGACACCAATAAGAAGAGGATACTTATTTGGGCCAATAAAGATGAGCAATGGACATTAGACTGGTGGAAATCTATCCTTTGGTCTGATGAGTCCAAATTTGAGATGCTTGGTTCCAACCGCCGTGTCTTTGTGAGACGCGGAGTAGGTGAATGGATGATCTCCGCATGTGTGGTTCCCACCGTGAAGCATGGAGGAGGAGCATGTGATGGTGCTTTGCTGGTGTCATTGTCTGTGATTTATTTACAATTCAAGGCACACATAACCAGCATGGCTACTACAGCATTCTGCAGCAATATGCCATCACATCTGGTTTGAACTTAGTGGGACCATTTGTTTTTCAACAGGACAATGACCCAACACACCTCCATGCTGTGTAAGGGCTATTTGACATAAAAGGAGAGTGATGAAGTAATGCATCAGATGACCTGGCCACAATCCCCCGACCTCAACCCAATTGAGATGGTTTGGGATGAGTTGGACCACAGAGGGAAGGAAAAGCAGCCAACAAGTGCTCAGCATATGTGGGAACCCGTTCAAGACTGTTGGAAAAGCATTCCAGGTGAAGCTGGTTGAGAGAATTCCAAGAGTGTGCAAAGCTCACAGGCTGTCTGTTTTCTTTCAGTCCCTAACATGCAGTTAGATGTTGGAACATTGCTGCGGGGAGTTGCTTCTGTTCAGCCACAAGAGCATTAGTGAGGTTGGAAACTGATGTTGGCCTATTAGGCCTGGCTCGCAGTCTGTGTTCCAATTCATCCCAAAGGTGTTCAATGGGGTTGAGGTCAGGTTTCTGTGCAAGCCAGTCAAGTTCTTCCTCACCGATCTTGACAAACCATTTCTGTATGGACCTCGCTTTGTGCACGGGGGCATTGTCATGCTGAAACAGGAAAGGGCCTTCCCCAAACTGTTGCCACAAAGTTGGAAGCACAGAATCGTCTCGAATGCCATTGTGTGCTGTAGCGTTAAGATTTCCCTTCACTGTAACTAAGGGGCCTAGTCCAAACCATGAAAAACAGCCCCAGACCATTATTTATTCTTCAACAAACTTCACAGTTAGCACTATGCATTGGTCGTCTCGAATGTCATTGTGTGCTGTAGCGTTAAGATTTCCCTTCACTGTAACTAAGGGGCCTAGTCCAAACCATGAAAAACAGCCCCAGACCATTATTTATTCTTCAACAAACTTCACAGTTAGCACTATGCATTGGTCGTCTCGAATGACATTGTGTGCTGTAGCGTTAAGATTTCCCTTCACTGTAACTAAGGGGCCTAGTCCAAACCATGAAAAACAGCCCCAGGCCATTATTTATTCTTCAACAAACTTCACAGTTGGCACTATGCATTGGTGCAGGTAGCGTTCTCCTGGCATCCGCCAAACCCAGAATCGTCCGTCGGTCTGCTAGATGATGAATCGTGATTCCTCACTCCAGAGAGCGCGTTTCCACTGCTCCCGAGTCCAATGGCGTCGAGCTTTACACCATTCCAGCTGAAGCTTGGCATTGCACATGGTGATCTTAGGCTTGTTTGCAGTTGCTTGGCCATGGAAGCCCATTTCATGAAGCTCCCGAAGAACAATTATTGTGTTGATGTCCCTTCCAGAGGCAGTTTGTACCTCACTACTGAGTGTTGCAACTGAGGACAGACGATTTTGATGCGCTACACGCTTCAACACTTGGCTGTTCCATTCTGTGACTTCGCGGCTGAGCTGTTGTTACTGCTAAACGTTTCCACTTAACAATAACAGGGGCAGAAATGTTACAAACTGACAGGTCGCATCTTATGACGGTGCCACGTTAAAAGTGTGTCGTTCTCTACGGATGTTGTAGAACATGGGGGGGGGGGGGGGGGTTAACAAGATTAATTGCTTTTTAGGGATGGAAATGTTGATATGTTTTCTTTTCCAGCTTTTAATCTTCAGCTTCAGCTTTAGCTCTTAGACAAAGCTTGCCATGACCATGAAAATTATATATATTCTGAATTGGGGAGGATGGATAAAAATCCACTTTTTGTTTGTTGTAGGAAATTTAGTTATTTTTTACTTTCAATTTTACACAAAGCGTACCATGACTATGAAAAGTACACAGCTCTGGAAAAAATTAAGAGACCACTGCATTTGACTATTTATAGGTATGTGTTTGGTTTATTCTATAAACTACTGACAACATTTATCCCAAATATTGCCAGAGCAGAAGGAAGCTTTGTTTTCTTCCTCCACCAAATTTCACAGTGGGTGCGAGACACTGTGGCTTGTAGGCCACTCCAGGTCTCGCACTCACTGTGAAATTTGGTGGAGGATCGGTGACGATCTGGGGGTGCTTCAGCAAGGCTGGAATCGGGAAGATTTGTCTTTGTGAAGGACGCATGAATCAAGCCACGTACAAGGTTGTGAAAACTTGCTTCGGTTTCCTCCTGAACTAGACTTAATGGCTTTCCGGTAAAAAAAAAAAATGGGAAAATATTTGTGCTCTCTTAATATAACATAATTTCCTACCACCATTTTCAGGATTTTCTGACAACTTCCGGATGTTGCACACCTCGTGAGTCTTGTTTACCACTGGCTGAACACGCACCACAACATCAGGAAGTAGCATTAGCCACATACATGGTGGTGGACATGTGTGTTCTATTAACAGTATAGTACGCAAATTTCCCATATTTTCTTCCATAGACGAGCTATTAAATCTAGTTAAGGAGGAAACCGATGCCTTCGCAGCCAGAATAAAGGATGCTTTATGTATGTCAGTCCATGGAGGGGACACGAGTGTATTACCGTCGAGGCTGACAGCGTTGGCACCTAGAGGTAATACGACATCAGGAAGAACTATGCCCACTAGGAGTCTCGGCGCTAGGTATGAGAGAAATTGACACACTGTACATTGTAGAGTTCAAAAACATCGCTAGCCAAACACAACCCGTTCTCGCTAAGCGAGCAATTGAATTAAAGGGCAACTACACCCTCCAAATGTACTGTATTGATTGTTCCCAGACCTCAAACGTGCTCCTGATGTGGTTTAAGCATTGTTGTGATTTTGAGAGTGAAAACATGAAAAAACGAGGAAGACTCGATAACCAGGACAAATTTAACCGGGAAAACAGAATTGACCAAAATAGTGTATTGCAATCTGGGTAAACTGAGTCGACACCTAGAGGTAATACGGAAGGAAGGAAGAACTACGCCCACCAGGACACTCAGCGCTAGGTCTCGGCGATAAATTGAGAACAGCGACACATTTCTAACACTTTGTATTTTTTTTGTACACTTTTAACATAGGCTCAGGCCCGGGTGTGAACTCATATCCCAGCCATAATGCCTTGCATTATGCCTGTGAGTAAAACACTTCAAGTGTGGCTTAGAGGCAACTTGAATCAAACAAATGCGGGGTGTCTTCAAAATACTATTCATATTATGCATAAAACGAACAAAATGTAATCATTTGTATGGGTTATATTGATTAGCCATTGGCTCAACTCGCCAAAGGGCACAATTTACCCCAAAGCAACCATTTTGACTATATTAGCCCACAAAGCTACAAGGATAAACTTTCGTGATCGGTTTAGGACCTCATCTTGTAGCTTATAGAGACCCCAACTAATGTATGAAACAGTTTTAAGACCATGTATTTTGGCTTAGATACAAGCATCATGAAACCTATAACACAATACATTCATTGGACTTGATTAATACCCTTTTTTACCTCAATTTTTCCATGTGGTTTCTTCCTTCACAGACTCCATAACATGATGACATCTTCTTAAATATTTGGTCACATGATTCATTTTGTGTATAGTTTCCTAGAAACAAAAAGTGACTCAACTAAACCTTTGGCATGACTTACCCCACTGTCCCTTACATTTTTGGCTAAACTTTTGAGCAACTGAAATGGTCTATTATTTGTTGTTAAACAGCTGCACAAATACAGCATGCAATTGGAAAGTTTAGTTTTTGGTGAAGGAATGTGTCCCAAGCAATTCTATGGTGACAGGGCAAAAACTGTACCCTTCTCACCTCCTTCCCTCAGGAGACAGCTCACTGCAGAATGAGTCCACACAGTGCTGCCAGAGTGGTGGTGGTTGGTGCTGGTCTATCAGGCTTATCTGCAGCTTCCACCCTGGTGAAAGCTGGCTTTCGGCACATCCAAGTCCTGGAGGCTATGGGCAGGCCCGGAGGCCGGGTCTACACCACAAGACCCTTTGGCCAGAATGTAATTGAGCTGGGGGCCAACTGGATCCACGGTCAGGAGGCCAACCCTCTCTTCCTGCTAGCCCAGGAGCAGGGCCTGCTGCTGGAGGAGAGAGGCTCAGCCAGCATCATGTGCCTGCCAGGCTCTGTCACCCCTAGGGACTACTTCTTCCGTGAAAGCAGGCGACAGCTTCCGGTGGACGAGGTGGAGCAGGTGTGTTCCTTTTTCAGCGGGCTCACCTCCAGGGCCTTCGAATCAGAGTTGGAGCCTAGGCACAGCAGTCAGAGCCTGGGGGGCTACCTGGACGAGGAGTTCGCCCAGTCACCCCTGGCGGCCTTGGAGGACGGCCCGAGGGTATTCGAGTGGTGCAAGAGGAGCGAATGCACGGATGAGGCCAGCTCCTCCCTCTATGAGGTGTCTGCCTCGCAGCTGGGTCACTATGTGGCCTTGGAGGGGGGCTTCTTCAATTCTCTGGGCCCCGGAGGCTATCAGGCCCTAGCAGACACCCTCTTGGACAACCTTCCGCCTGGAGCCTTGCTGTGTGACAGGCCGGTACACAGCATCCACTGGGCCCTGCAGGAGGAGAAGAACCACACCCGTCCAGTCAGAGTGCTGTGCCAGGGGGGACAGTGCTTCATGGCAGACCACGTCATCGTGACCGTCCCTTTAGGCTTCCTGAAAGAGAATGCCGTGGCCATGTTTGAGCCAGCCCTCCCCAAGTCCAAGGCCGACGCCATTGAGAGACTGGGCTTCGGCACAGTGGACAAGATTTACCTGCGGTTCGAGGACAGGTTCTGGCCCCACGACTGTGCCGGGATCCAGCTGGTGTGGGACGCTGGACCCGAGGATGAGGAGGTATACCAGCACTCTCAGTCAGAGGGTGGGGCCTGGAGAGACATGTGGTATAAGAAGATCTGTGGCTTTGACACGGTGGCCCGCCATCCCACAGTCCTCTGCGGCTGGATCACAGGCCGGGAGGCCCGACACATGGAGAGCCTGGATGAGAAGATAGTGGGAGAGGTGTGTGTAAGGTGTGTATCAGGTCTGCTTATCAATCAGGTGCACAGGTCAAAGGTTCAATCATTGAGTGTGTGGGAGAGAGTTGTGGCCATCATATCTCATCACTGAGATATGTGACATTCATGTTGAACCTTTCACCCTGCCTTTAGGTGGTGTCTGTAGATGGCCTCAGATTCCATGCTTTTTATGCCCTTAAATACCCTACAATGGTTTACCACACTAATATTTAAGGACATTTTATTCTGCTATTGTTTTATGCTTGATGACAAAAGTGACTTTGTAAAGAAAACTCTAAGTAAAATAAGCTATTCTTATTTTTAAACAACCTATTTTGCAACATTAAAGCATGAGCTATTGCTCACAAAGCAAAAAAACTGTGTGAGAATGCATGCATGAAGAATTAAATCAGAAACACACAGTCATCACTTTTAATCCCATCATTAGTCAGCTATTCTTTTGGCAAACTGTGTGAGAATGTTCAGGATGAGTAACAGTCAGGCTTGTGTTTTGACAGAATGCTCAGGTCCTTCACTGGCTGGTCAGTACCAGAGCCAGCCCAGGTCCTGATGTCCAAGTGGGGGAGTGAGCGTTTTGTCCGTGGGTCATATACGTACCCCCCTCCAGGAGTGGACGCTGTGAGGGAACACACAGCCCTGGCAGCCCCGCTTCCTTTGCCCTGTGAGGCTGGATACTCACAGGCAAAGGTACAGTACATGACGTTCACAACCCTTCCGGAGCGCACATGATTCTGACAACAACTTTCATGTACAGTTGGCAACACTTTAAAATGAAGATAGCTTCTAGTAACATTAAGCATGCTTCTAACTGCTCGTTATTGCAATAACTAATATCTTTTACATACCTACTTCCTAATAACATGTTAGTAAGCATGTATAGTAGTTTGACATGGCTAATATTGGTACACACACAGTCAAGTTTGTAAGTGTATGAACCAGCGATATGTCTCTTAAGTTAGCTAACTTGCATTTGAGACGGCATCAATTAAGCCACGGTATCACTCAGAATGATCTCAGTCAATATTCATTTTATGGTCGGCAAGCTGACCCTTAATCAGATTTTATGCAGGAGATATTTTCGTTCAGTATCTGCAATTGAAGCCAATATCATATACCAAATACCAACTGAGTTGGTGGTGCTTTGTAGACTGTGACCTCGTTTTTAACGATGTGTTGTAGAATTGCACAATATACACATGTGATTTACAGTAAAGATAATACTCAGGGACCAAAGTTTGTGTGTTTGTGTCTGTCAGTTGTGTGTTTGTGTCTGTCAGTCCTGGGGTCAATTCAGTTTTCAATTTAGTCAGTCAATTCAGTGAATTAAAATGATATTCATGAAATGGAAATTATCCATTGTTTTCTATGAAGATTTTTCCATTGATGAATAGAATTTCAACTTACTCCCCGAATTGACCTCTACTCTGGTCTCTGTATGTTCAGCCTCTTCAGGTGCTGTTTGCTGGCGAGGCCACCCACGTGAACTTCTACACCACCACTCATGGGGCCTACATGACGGGCATCAGAGAAGCACAAAGACTCATTGACCATTACGCCGATAGTGAGCCCCGATTCCTCTAACGAGTGATACACAAAACGCCTCATTTACTAAGAACTCCAGCTTGTCAGCAGGTTACTAATACTGATGAAATTACCATGAATTGTTTTCGATATCTAGTAAGCAGCTGCTTGAAATCATTAGCCACTATGAATGTCACCACTATGGATTCAGCTGTGGACTTTGGTCACCATCATGCGATTGTGTTAAAGTTGAAGTGCTTTGTAATTGTAGTTGTATGTCACAGTATCAGTTCTTTCTTTTAGGGATTGGTTAGCATACTAAGATTGCCTGACTCATAATGTAATGACCTTTTTCCTTTTTTTCGTGTAACTTGAAACCGTAGCTGTAATTTTAAATGACACCTTTTTTGTCGTTGACAAATACATTTTTTGTGTGATGAATATATTAATTGGATCCCAATTAGATACGCCACACTACCATTTGTTTTCACATTTAAAATTTGATGCACATATCAGTATGATTCATTATGATTTGCTGAAGGTATTGAAAACACAAACTGGGGAATAGGGTCTTTATTGACTGTCATTGTAGCATTGCAAATGATCTTCATAGAGATGTATTCATCTGCTTATCCAACATAGCAAAAACAAAATACCCCAATAGATATCTCCATTTGACAGTCATAATTTCATTGATACGTTACACCTCAACATGTATATTATGAAACACAAAGTACCTACTAATAAACTAAGCCATTGTGGTCCTCTGAAGATTGCAAATATATTTTTGCAGATATGTTTTCAATATTAAGGCTAATCGTGGACATAAAGTATAGAACCAACATCATATTCTACTTATTTTGAAATGCCTGACAGGCACATTACATATCCAGATATAATTCTGTGACACAACTAGCAATTCAGGGGGAAAGTGCTGCAAATGAAGCCTATGCTAAATCTCCAATAATAGAATGTGTAGAATCCTTTCTATCAACTACAAATGTCATCTTCATAACTCGATTGCCTAAATTTTAACAGCGACATTTCAGAAGCAAGAAAACAAATCATAGATTATTTGCAAGACTAAACCTAAAGGCGCTTTAATATGTTGTTTACAGTTATTTGAGAACGACCCACTCATTCACACACTCTCTTGGCTAAGAGTAGAAGTGCAAGGCTAGATGACAAAACACGAGGGGCCTCATTTTGAAAGCGAGAAAAAGTTTCAACCATGTCTGAAATACTCCATATACTTTTGTTTTAGTGGGGCTCATTTAAAAAATCATGTCATGTCCACGCTGGAGTAATATTTCTGCAGGTCTAAGATGCACAAATAACAGTGCAGATTCAAGATGCAGAATTTCGAACGCTTGCATTCCAAACTCCTTTTGAAATAGAGTTTGAGAAGATTTGACAACAGTGCCGTTATTACACACTGTCAAAATGAGGCCCACGGTGTAGATATACTCCTAGAATAGACCCTTCTCTTTCTTCAAATTCTGCTGCTTCCAGTTGGGCATGGAGTAGAACTCTACCCTGGACACACCCAGGATCAGAGCAAAGTCATCATTGGAAAGATGCTCCTGGAAAAGATAAAGGTATGGTATAGTACATGTTATAATAGATGAGTGAGAACGATAAGCATGCATTTAGCTGGCAGCTACTCTGAAATATAGACTGAAGAGAAACCAATCATGGAGTTCTAAGGGTGTAGTTTACCTCTTTCTTGGTGGGGTCAACCCCTTCGGGCAGGTCCTCTGTCTGGCAGTTCAACAGCTTGTCTGCAGGGAAGGTGGCCTGAACGGTAGGTTGCAACAGTGGTATTCCAGTGTTCTTGGAGTTATTCTGAGTGGAATTGGATGTGGTTCTCTCCTGTAACCACAAACAGACAGAGACCATTCCTTTAACCGTTGCAGAAAATCATATCTGACTGGTTTCTGTGACAATGCCATCATTTTTCCTAATTGGCTAGGCTAGGTTAAAACACCAGGTCAACTGGTGGCTAGACCTTTCGGCAACTCTTGGTAGACATTGTTTTCCGTGAGTCAGATTAACACTAACACTTAAATACATTTCCATTTGCATACTGTAGATGCACTGCATTTGTAAAGAATGCTTACATGAGAACAGTTTCATAAATCAGATTATGTTAGTGCGCTTGAGAGAGAGTAGACTCACCACAGTGATCTGGATGATGTCAGTGGCATCTCCAAGCTCAGCCTTCAATTCTTGGTAGGACTTCCCTCCCTGTGGACATAATAATCAGCTTGTTTAAATCAACATTTTGTGCCCCGAGTAAACACATTTTGGTAACACTTGAAACCAACAGGTGTAATGCATTATGATGCAGTTATAATGCATTGTTAGACTTGTTATAAGCACATGACCCTGCTACAGTGTGTATTATTATCTCATAATGACTAATTCTTGCTACATACACTCCACATGTGTGGGTCCCAGGCGTGGAACCAGCCAGTGAAGGTGGGAGGCTCAAAGCCCTGTTTGATCATCACGATGGGGGTGTCTACATCCCGACCCCCTGGGTGGGACTTCAGGTATTCTTGTGCCGTGGGGACCACATTGTCCTTCTCTATTTGATTGGCTCCCTTGCCGATCCACAGGAACACCTGAGTAAGAAGAGGTCAAGGGTTTGTAAGGAAGGATGTCCTCTCAGGGCGGCTTGTGTTTTACAAGAACCAGACCTCCAGACCATAGATTGATAGTGGCCACCAAAGGACAGTACAGTAGTAGCCTGGAACCCAAACTGTAACCATGGGGAAACAGGGTAAATCAGTTTGGACTCCAGGCACAACCGATTGGGAAGTTGTACTGCAAATTGAGAAATCAGGTGACTAAACTGAATAAAAATAATAAGAAACTATACTATGAAACAAATATAAATGATGTAAAGAGTGATAGTAAAAATGCTTTGGAGCATTTTAAATGAAATGTTGGGCAGAAAGGCAAACTCAGCTCCATCATTCATTGAATCAGATGGCTCATTCATCACAACACCCACTGATTTTGCCAACTACTTTCAAATGTTTTTTTTCATTGGCAAGATTAGCAAACTTAGGAATGACATGCCAGCAACAAATGCTGATTCTACACATTCAAGTATAACTGAACAAATTATGAAAGACAAGCATTGCAATTTTGAATTCCATTAAGTGAGTGCAGAAGAGGTGATTACATTATTTTTTTTGTCTATCAACAATGACAAGCCACCAGGATCTGACAACTTTGATAGAAAATGACTGAGGATGATAGCAGACAATATTGTCACTCTTTATGGAATAGCAGGTACTGTGAAGTGACACACACACAGGTACAGACACACGGCATACGCACAAACGCTAGCACACTCACTCTACACACACGTTCATTGCAATATTGTTGTATGGTGGTATTATACATTTTCTATTGTAGATACGTAGTGGTGTAATGTTATATGATGTACTGTTTTATCTTTTGTTTAATTTGTGATGTAAATGCCTTAATGAAAGAGTGGAAGAGTACCTTGGAAGAGTAGCTTGGCAGCAGCTAATGGAGATCCCTAATAAATACAAATAAATGCTAAAAAGACAGGCCCTCACCATGTCCCATATGTCCAGCAACATGATGTCATCTTCGTCCAGGTCGTCCTGGTTGAAGTTGGTGATCTCCGTGGCCAGGAAGCGGCCTGTCTGATTGGAGCACTCGAAGAGACGTGGGGTGATGTTTGTGTGCTCTTCCTGAAGCCTTGGCAGAGACCACAGACGGATCAGGAAGAAGGCATCAAAAAAGGGATGTAATTTTCAGTTGTAAACAATGTTTTTCTGAGTTCATTAATAAAACAAGCTAACTGAATTCAGATGAACAGGGCCCTTAGGTAACTATAAAACCAAGGTATCAAGTGTAGTACCTCTTGCTGTCGGCATACTGGGACTTGCCTCCGAGATTGACCCAGAAGTGAGCCGGCTCCTGGCCCTCTGCAATGACCTGTTTTTCCCTCCTGGAGATGATGTCTGCCAGGGATTTGCCCATCTCTCGCTCATCGCCACTGCAGCCCTGCAAGGGATGAGAGTCATACCTGTCGCATAACTAGGTAAAGTACTGCCCTTGAACTCAGGGACATCAGACACCCATTATTTTCCTTCAATCTAGAGCCATAATCGCCTAATTCTATGTAAAAATATGTATATACCTGTTTAATTTTTTATTAATCATGCACATTGATTATTTAGGATATTTTATGACTTAGGAGTTTAGTACAACTGCCACACTAGTATATACAGTGCCTTGCGAAAGTATTCGGCCCCCTTGAACTTTGCGACCTTTTGCCACATTTCAGGCTTCAAACATAAATATAGATAGACAGATATAGACAGATATAATATAGACAGATATAAAACTGTATTTTTTTGTGAAGAATCAACAACAAGTGGGACACAATCATGAAGTGGAACGACATTTATTGGATATTTCAAGCGACTTACAGCTGTAATCGCAGCAAAAGGTGGCGCTACAAAGTATTAACTTAAGGGGGCTGAATAATTTTGCACGGCCAATTTTTCAGTTTTTGATTTGTTAAAAAAGTTTGAAATATCCAATAAATGTCGTTCCACTTCATGATTGTGTCCCACTTGTTGTTGATTCTTCACAAAAAAATACAGTTTTATATCTTTATGTTTGAAGCCTGAAATGTGGCAAAAGGTCGCAAAGTTCAAGGGAGCCGAATACTTTCGCAAGGCACTGTAGTATCATAACCCAAGAACCTTTAGTACATTTAGTAATTTCTTGCTTATCTAAAAAAAAAAAACTGGGCAAATCTGAGGGGGCATGACGCCACTGTTTGTACTCTCCTCATCAATGCTTAGCTAGAGACTTGTTACTCTGCTTAACCTGGATTACAAGGTTATGGTGTTTTTGCTGCTTACCTTTCCATACCACAGATAGCAGCAAGTGTCAGTGCTGAGCACAAAGACATCGTTGGAGTTGAGGGACGAAGAGCGTGCCGGCACTTCAATGGCGCGGGTGTTGAACTCGTTGGTGCCGTGGATGTGGAAGAGACGAACTGCCGGCTGGACATGTTTAGAGTTGACTCTGGAGCTCCCCTCCTGCAAACCATGATTACCATCGAATGATTACATACAATCGTTATGAGATTCCAATGAGAATCTTTTAAGATGGTAGATTTGAAACATTCCAAGAATTTCCTTGAAAAGTAATTGACAAAGGAACACATGGAGGGCTTACCTCATAGACCACCATCTTGCCCTTGAATATGGCCATGAGGTGGAGTGGTTCTTTCCCCATGGGCACTCGGACCTGAACTGGCTCCCCGTTGTACTGCCGGTCGATGTTCACGGCTTGGAAAGCAGAGGCAGCTAGCTCTCCCGTGGTCGCATGACGACCCTATATTGCACACATCAAACACATCCTAGTTATCTATCTGCATAGGTTGCAGAAAGCAAGCCAGAGACTAAGTCATGAAATTAAGCTCTTCTCGTATCAACATTTTCTGGTATTAACAAAAGCTTGATTGCCAAGCAGAAAAAGAGCTATGTCATACAGGGAATGGTGGCTAGCAGGGTGTTCTGACCTGCCACATGTATAGCATGTAGTGACTCCTGTTGCTGACTTCATATTTGTAGAGGATGAGATAGCAGTCGCCTCCATAGAAGTGGCCCAACCACTTCCTGTCCACAGGCACCAGCTCACTGTCCTCTAACCTCCACACCTGGTTGGAGGAAAATAGGGCATATTGGTGTCCATTGGATGTATAGTTTAAAGGGGAGGATTATGAATCAATATTGTGTCAAAGCTAGTTATAACAGGATGTGACAGAAGAATTCTTGTTAGCAACCAACCTCTGCTTCGCCTGTTCCGTCGTCCACCATTTTCTGCTGGGCAGCCAGGTCAGGCCTTGCATGCATGGAGGTTGCATCAAACTTGATCTGCTCAACCTTGGCTGCATTGTCAAGAAAACACGTTTTTTTTTACCAGTGAATACTGAGTGCTTAGTTTCATTAGTCAAATTGAGAAATACAGTTGAAGTCAGAAGTTTACATACACTTAGGTTGGAGTCATTAAAACTCATTTTTCAACCACTCCACAAATTTCTTGTTAACAAACTATAGTTTTGGCAAGTTGGTTAGGACATCTACTTTGTGCATGATACAAGTCATTTTTCCAACAATTGTTTACAGACAGATTATTTCACTTATAATTCACTGTATCACAATTCCAGTGGGACAGAAGTTTACATACACTAAGTTAACTGTGCCTTTAAACAGCTTGGAAAATTCCAGAAAATGATGTCATGACTTTAGAATCTTCTGATAGGCTAATTGACATAATTTGAGTTTTACTGTGCATTGAGTGTATATCCAGTGTGACTTGCTCACCAATTTTCCCTGTGCTGCTTGTGGTGCCCATCCCCACAGTCTGACCCTTCACGGTCCACCTCTGGAAAAGCTGCTTGAATACGGCAGACTCAGCACCATCATTCACCGTCTCGATGTAGGTGGAGATAGGGTAGCCCTTCGCCTTCTTGTATGCCTAGAATTCCAAGATTTTAGATTTTAAAATACAGATGTGGGATCTTAATTTGATCACTATTTTGTTGATGAAAACCCCTAAACACATCCTATCAACCCCTAAAATCATTGCATTCATTACAATCCACATAATAGTTCACATTTCTTGTTGCTGCAGGATTATTTTCCAAACTGGCTCAAATTAAAATTGTACATCTGTAGGGATCACATGGAATGTAATTCCTGTGCTTTGTTTATTTTTTATTTTGCTAGGAACATACCAAAGTATTCATACATTAGAATGTTATAGATATATGGGTGTCAGAGAGAGTGGGTAAATCATTGAGTGGAGCTTAGATCCAGGACCAGAATAAGTGTCTCAGGTGGTTAAAGTGTCTCAGGGTTAACTTGTTTGGGTATTTGTTATATGGGATGTACAAACCGAGGGTGTCTGATATTTTAGGACCCCCTATAACAGTCAGTCTGAATTCCCCTAAAAAGCCTATAGGGGACAGCAAAGGGGTATCAAAACCATTGTCAAACTAATATGTGTTGAGGCGCGGCTCACTTCTGCTTTATCCAAAGACTCAGACCGCTCTGTCTTGGAAGCCTTTTTTCCTTTCCAGATAAAGATTTGCGTACCACCTTGATCCAACAGAAAGCAGTCCTGTGAAATTAGTAGATATAGATTAGATGTCTCATGTATGAAATTACATTTATTTATACCTCCACTGCCCAGTAAAGAGGTTTACTGTTTTCCTGAGTGCCAGTACTGCATTATTCACTTCTGTACATAGGGACAATTATTATGTAGCATACCGAGAATGTCTGTAACAATCCCAACAGATTCATTTTCACTGCGCTAAAAATGAGAACCAATTACTATGAGAACCAGTTACCTCAATTTTCATGTTAGCCTCATTTCTCATGGTTTTAAACCACATCAGTGTTGGCTACTGAAATACTTAGACGAGACAGACAGTGTATTTATTTTCTGTGTACCCCTTGTAATCTAGATGTATTAGTATTAGAAGTTTGGCTAATTTTGACTGTTGAGACCACATGCAAGCCCTCAAGGGGAAGCATGTTTGTCTCTGTTCGGTGTCACAGGGCAGAAATAGTCTCTCTTTCAGTTCTCATTAAAACATCACAGAACTAGTGTTAAACTTACACATACTTATCTCTCTCAGCTTACACATTTCGCAGAAGGATCTTTATCATTATCCTTATCATCTTCTCATTCTTGTATGAACCTGATCATTTTATTAGGCTTAAGCTCAGTCAATATAATTTAATAGCACACGCCCAAATACTGTACTTTGAATTCTGGATACAATTTTGCTTGAGTAGACAAGTGGCAACAAAGTGCACTTTAAACCCCTTCTCCTTTAACATGCCCCCTCCCCTTTCCCTGATTGGGGAATCACCTCGTGATTCAACAGGTCCTGAGTCAGAGGCTTCACTGCCACTTCCTGCACCACAAGGTTCCCCTGGGCATCTGAGATACTGCACAGAACAAACAGAATGTTACACATATTTTTTTTTAAATAATTCTGGAAGAAAAATTGCTAGCTCTCGGTGGCTAGTTCACATCTGCTACAGTACATGTCAATGACAGGTCATAAGAGCTTATCATGTCTATGACAGGTCATAAGGAGGTTATAGATATCCCTGAGGTCATGTCAGTGGTCAGCACTCACTGAAAGAGCTTCACGCTGGACTTCAGCTTTTGGTCGACGATGTCGTCAGGTGCGATGCAGTCCCTGATGTCCCGTCTTGTCTCTCCTAGGTGCTGTTTCATCAGCTTCATGGCCTCCTCTGAAGACTTCTCGTCGTCCCCTTCCACCACGCTCACCTGTGCCCGTCCCCCTCTCTCCCTGTCACGGATGTCTTTGGCTAGATTCATCCCCTGCAGAGAAAAACAAACGTGACAATATCCACCAATCATACCACCACCAGGGGACTAGGGCGCTCTGGAATGCTAGTTTTTAGCTGATGCTTTTATCCAAAGCACCTTGAGTGCAGGGGCAGTACTTTACAATCAAACCCACCATTGAGCCATTGGAACCACACTCCTTTCTTAGTTGTAACCGATGTGAAATGGTTAGCTAGTTAGCGGTGGTGCGCGCTAATAGCATTTCAATCGGTGACATCACTTGCTCTGAGACCTTGAAGTAGTGGTTCCCCTTGCTCTGCAAGGGCCGTGGCTTTTGTGGAGCGATGGGTAACGATGCTTCGTGGGTGACTGTTGTCTGTGTGCAGAGGGTCCCTGGTTCGAGCCCGAGGAGAGGGACGGAAGCTATACTGTTACATTGGTGCCGTGACCCGGATCACTGGTTGCTGCGGAGGTTGAGTGTAACCGATGTGAAATGGCTAGCTAGTTAGCGGTGGTGCACGCTAATAGCGTTTCAATCGGTGACGTCACTTACTCTGAGACCTTGAAGTAGTGGTTCCCCTTGCTCTGCAAGGGCCGTGGCTTTTGTGGAGCGATGGGTAACGATGCTTCGTGGGTGACTGTTGTCTGTGTGCAGAGAGTCCCTGGTTCGAGCCCGGGTAGGGGCGAGGAGAGGGACGGAAGCTATACTGTTACACTTTCCATGCTGGAAGGGTTAGGTTTAGAGGCAGAGGTCTTCCTACATAGGGGCCTTGTTTGAATACTTTAAAAAATGCACCCCTCACTTCTCTTCCTTATGGTTATCACTGACCTCACATGCTTGGAGGTGTGAAAGCAATGTGGTTGAACTCCTGCTTTTACTTATCTCTCATTCATGATGCACCAAAGTAAAAACAAAGTACCACCGCTCCACAGTTTCACTTCATTAAAACTTTGGGTGGTAAAATGGGGTGGCAGGTAGCCTAGGGTTAGAGCGTTGGGCCTGTAACCAAAAGGTTGCTAGATCGAATTCCCGAGCTAACAAGGTAAAAATCTGTTGTTCTGCCCCTGAACAAGGCAGTTATTCCACGGTTCCTATGCCGTTATTTTAAATAAGAATTTGTTCTTAACTGATTTGCCTGGTTGAATAAAAAAATCTTGAAGCATAGACAGGAACTAAACTCTGACGAGATCTGTCCATTTTTGCTCGCAGCGTTTAGACAACGAAAATGTCACCCGTAAAGTTTTGTTAAAGTAGTATTGCTGTAGTATCTCTATGGCTGTGGTCGAAAATGTCTCCTTACCTTGAGTTTTTCCATGCGGTTGCTCTTGGGTCCGTTCCACTGGATGATGAGGTTGCCCAGGTCCAGTAGGAACACATCCCCCTTGTTGAAGCTGCTCCAGCTCATGTCCACCTGTTCTCAAGGAGGGATTGATGATGATGGAAAGGGGGATGATGGGGATGGAAAGAGGGATGGAAAGGGGGATTGATGTTGATGGAAAGGGGGATTGATAGGGATGGAAAGGGGGATTGATGATGATGGAAAGGGGGATTGATAGGGATGGAAAGGGGGATGATGATGATGGAAAGGGGGATGATGATGATGGAAAGGGGGATTGATGGGGATGGAAAAAACACAGATGAATTCCATAATAATGTTGATTAAAAAATCTGATAAAAAATGAATATAAATGCTATAAGTAGGGAAATTGTTGGCTCACTGGGAATTGAATATCCAACTAGTCAGTGACAACTGTATGGAGTTTGGAGTTTGTGCCAGTGACTTTGTGAGATTATTACATTATTACAAACATTATGTCCTGGGATTTCCTATGATATTTTATGTAGAAACCTTATCTTTTAAAGACTCTTGTGTCGCACGTAAGCATCGTAGAATATCCGTGGGAGTCTCAGCTTTTTATAGATAGATTTTAATAGTTTGTAGCTCCAATCATTTGGACACAGATGTTTCTGTAAAAAGACCTGGCACCGGGACCCTTTGGAATACTCCCTTGTTTCACAAACACCACTCTAGCACAGCCCCTGTTAATCACACAGAATGGTTGGTATCTGTGGATGCAGATGAACTAGACTAATCCAATGATACAACCCAGAAGTCTGCAGCTAAATTTTTTTGGAAAAAGGGGTTAGAAGTCTAAAATGCACCGGCATTATGGGGTACTCGTTGGGTTAACAATATCTTCCTTATTCTACTCAGCTTTCACAATTAGTAGTATGTCTGAGTTGAACATTGAAGGTAGACTCAGCGATATAAGTTAAATCCGCTGTACATGAAGTGTTTTGCATTTGTTCCGAGGCAGAAAAGGAAGTGACATGCACCGGCTGAGCTGTTTCTAGTCAAGTCAAATTGAAGAAGAAAATATAGTAACTGAAGTAGACATCCTAGTCAGGGGCAGAGCAGAGGCTGTGAAGGCAGTATATTCCACAAGGGTCACATTGGCTTGAGCTTTCTCACCTCTCCAGCCACCACATGCTTTTTTCCCTTGACATGGAGCAGGCGACGGATGTTGTAGGTGTTGGTCTCCACCTGCTTCATCCCAGATGCCACGCCGCCCTTCTTGTAGCTGCAGAAAAACATGCGCAAGAAATGTTGTCAGATGACAGCCATGAATGATGGTCTGAAACCATTTCTGTTGTTATTTGGCAATTACCAGGATTGTATTCCTTAGCGCAAATTTCAGCAAAAGGTTTTGAAACAAAAATGTGTTTTTCTTATTGGACATCTTCAGGTAGATCCCTTCCCGTTTCAGCCTGTTTGTCTCTACTCGTTTCCTAGTGAATACACCTCTGATGCTTCTGAAAACCATTACATGTTAGGTACGTCACCACAAGGGGAAATGGCCTTTTGCTGTAGAGAGTGGGAGGTGATATAATTTCACTATGATTTACGGCACAAAACCGATGATGGCTACAGAAATACCAGTACCTACCTTTTTTCTCAGGATTCTGGTTCCTCCTATTGTCACCTCTTGTATATCAACAAGGTGTTTCTCTTGCCACTGTCTTTCATGGCGCCATAATCATTCCAAATATCTTGGTTTGAGGCAGTGCCACTACACTGTGTGTGGGTGTTGGGTAGATTTATTTTTATGGGTGTTTGGGTGTGTTTACTTTGAGGTTAAGCCAACATGGTGGCTTATTTGAGTGATGAGTTGGAGGAACTCAAGTTGCTTGTCTCTAGTGTAAATAGTGACGTTGCATTGGATACATGTGAGCTGCTGCTAATTTGTCTGTGTTCAATGGGAATCATTGTATCAGAGTTGTTCCTTTTCTTTCCATGCAGTAGGCAGGTGTAGGGTGTGGACTACGTAGCTCACATGATGCCCTGTTTGAAGTATCCGCGAAAGGTGTCGCTCTCATAGCCCTGCGCCTCGCGGTGCTGCACAGCCACACCTCCCAGGTGCTCGTCCATCATGGTGGTGTAGATGGCCGCCGCCCCCTGCTCATCGTTGGAGGTGTCCTTTCCGAGCCAAAAGTGGATGTCGTAGGTGAATGAGCTGTTCATCTTATTGGTCTACGAGATCAGACAGAGAGAGACATGATGTTACTGGGATGTCACTGTATGTATCATTTTGGGTGCATCATAACGGTGCATTGATTACTTACGTATAGAATGATATAGCTGTCTCCTTCATAGAAATTTCCATATGCTTTAGAAGGGAAGGGCACCATCTCCAAGGCCTGACCAATTGGAAAATTGGAACCAGTTCAATTGCATTTCATTTCATTGTGTGAAAAAGTTTGATAATGAACCTAAATTGTTATTTACATGTTCGACATATTCCTTATGTAGTGATGACAAAGGAAATATGTGCTGTTCTCTCACCTCTATTCTCCATATCTGCAGCCCTGGCGTGGTTTTATTGAGGACTTTTGCAACTTGGGTTTTGACCTCGATCTGTGGCATGGTGCCAGATTCAGCTTGGAGAAGATACCTAGAGGGAAGGGGGGGGGGGGGGGGGGGGGGGAGTTAGTGGTCGTTCACTATTTATTAATGAAGCTCACCTATTCATATTCTGTTGTTTACATGTTCAATAGTATTCCAGACAATGATTCAAAGGGCTTGAAATACCGAAAAACATAATCAAAACAGACACAAACTCTATAATCTGTACTGTTGCCTAGTGTTATCTTGCTCTGCTACCTCACATGACTGGCTAAGGGGAGGAGTTGATCCATAAGTCAATGAGTTGATCATTGGCAGAGTCAATGATGTGACAGGGGTGAAAGTAGATTCAATGTATTCCTTGTACTGGATGTCCTTTGTGTGTACACGCTTGTGTGTGGGCCTAATCAGAGCCCCACCTGTTTTGAGCCCCACATTTTTTGAAAAATAAATAAATATGTATTTGTTTCTTTTGGGGGGTGGCTTGCCTGTTTTTCATGTTATTGTGGCATTAATACATATCTCATATTAGTTTGCAAACAATGTATAAAAAAGTATATATATAATTCAGTTAATAAAGCTGCATACACACATGGTCTCTTTTTTGTTTTCTTGAGTAAGGCAGCTCCAAAATGCAGGAGTTTCATCCTAGCTCAGTGCTTTCTTTGGTGGGGCGAGCCAGCAGAAAATAGGAGCATTGCGCCTTGATTGGCTCAGTTTTCTGTCACTCATGGGGACAGTACGTCATCACCAAGTTTAAGTCCTTAGCTTACTAAGACATCCAGAATTTCAGCCCTTTGGGTCCTGACATAGAGTTATATTACAGATGCCCTTTCAAGAAGGCTCAAGGTCATTGGCCACAGATAAAATCACGTCAAATCACGTTATATGCACAGTAGCTTTGATTGGACTGATCATGTCAATATCTTACTTTCAAAGTCTTAGCTAGCAAGCTAGCAGTCATCATCATGAATCAAGTCGACAATCTACAGGCAACTCCTTTTTAATCCTTGTCATATAAAGATTAATAATGAAGAGAAATTATAGATAAAACGTATCGGTGCTCATCGGTCATTGAACATAAACATTACACAACAAGCTGGAAATCGCAAATTCAACAAAATGAGTCGTTTGGAAGGAATCAGTGGCTAACCTCAAGCATTGCAAAGCAATCACTAATGTTAGCCTGCTATTCAGTGGAGTGGCTGTGTGTTTTTTCCCACGATAAATCCAGAGTATGCCGGACTAATGACAAAGTTTCATGACAAAATTTGCCCACAAAGAACTGCCGCCAGTCCAAAAATGTCTTGTATGCTGCTGCATAAACGATGTAATATGCCAGGGAGACATGTATACTGTAGCTAAGAAAGTAATGCTAAGTGTATGTTATGTAATACGCTGTTAGTAGCTCATGTGCCTCAACCTAATAGTTTGGTCTACATTCACCAACGCGGTTTTGTAAACACATAGTTCGTGGCCGTGTGCTTGTTTGCCAACTTTTTTTTGTACAGCTTTGACAGTGCCACTGATAGTAGTGGTGGCACCTGGCTTGCACGTGAAAATTCAGCACACGCAACATTCTATAATAGAATTGTGTTATTTGACGTCTATTTTCACCTCTTAATTTCACCTACTGTTCTAACTTGGTGGTGCACATGTACTGTAGCCTATAACCTGTTTTAGAGAAATGTAATCATTGAATGTTGTAAGAGCATTCATTGTCTGTTTATATGCCCCCTTTATTTATCCTATGGTTCTGACTTGTTGTACAGGGAGTACACTGTAAGAACTGCCCATGTTCTGAATTCTGTCGCTGTACATTTCAAAAGTGCTGAACAAACACTTATATTGATGACGTTTGTCGTTGCTCGCTCATTAATGTCTTAATCGAAATTACAGATGGCCTCTTATCCGCTTGTCGTCCCCTTATGCCATATTTTGTACATCGCAATCATCAGTAGAAACCACATTTGTTCAAGCAAGTCAGCCATATCAGCTTAGATTATTTTAAAGGCAATAAATTAGGCTGAATTAACTGTTTCGCTGCCAGACAAGGCTCCGTTGAAAGCCAGGTGTAGCAGTGGTAAGGTGTTGGGACTGCTGTTGGGTCAGCTTTATGTAGGCCCTAACAGTTTGTGGGCACTGTTTGTCACTGTTATAGTGCAATTAATGTATTGTTTAGTGTTGGGTTATCATAGAATTCCATACAGAATCCCCATTGATTCAATAGGATCTCTGTGGGCCAAGCCGTAAAGATTTCTCATTTAACTATTAAAATGTATGACCTTTTACTGTGGCATAAACACAACCAGTCTTGATGTTGTCATCTGATTGTCAAACGATCACTTCAAAGAGCTCCTTTACTAGGCCAACCGCACATGTTCATCCACTCGCAACATATTTCCAGACTCCAAACAGTGGTGAATGGAAAAAGACATATGTTACACAAAACACCAAAAAGTGTAACGGCATTTGGCAATTGTCATTAGGCCAGAATTGATACAGTACGTCTACTGCTGTCAACCACTCATCTCTCCCTGCCTTGGCAAAGTGTGAGTGTTCTCGTAGAACCACATCACATTTTGGAGCATAAGCTATACTACACGTTTTCAATCCCATTTGCTCATTTTTCATGTGGCAATGATATATAATAGTGTAATAGCCTACAGTTTTCTTGGAATTTTGCTTTAATTATTTTGTTTTAATCATGTTTTACCGGTATGCCATACCCCCACTATTTATTTTGCCGTCACGCCGTACCAGACAGTACTGCCTTACTTTCACTCCTGGATGTGACCTCAGTAGAGTATTTCCTATCTCAGGTCATAGAATGGTAATGGGAGTATACTGCTCAAGAGTGTCTAAGTCTGTGCTCATTGTACTACACAAAAGGAACAACATATTTTGAAGCCACCATTGCAGAGGGAGTGTAAACAGCTGCCACAAAGCAGGAAGTGAAAGTCTCAGTACCTCCCAATTGTTACCACAGTCTTAAACACGGCAGTCTGTCAAAACACATGGTGCTTTACTACAGTGTCTACAGTTATACTGCTATATTGGTATATATTGACAGATAGCTGAATGTCAACTTTTGCATCATGGTCTCATGCCTTATTTTTATCGAGGACCTGACAGAATTATGAATAGATATGTGTCTAACGTGTGCTTAATTTCGTGGTCCATTCCATTGTACAGCATGCTGAGGGATTGACACATTTATGGCTTGTCATTTAGTTGATACATTTGGCTGCTGAGGCAAAGCCAAGTTTTTATGATAATGCTAATATAATTTCTTGATCAATCTAAGGGAGAGATAGAGAACTGTGGTCTTGTCAAGGCGTTAAACCTTAAGGACTGGTTTCTCGGACACAGAGTAGGCTACTCTTATTCAAATGTCCACTGTGAAAAGGCTTCAATTGAATATCAAGTAGCGATAGTCCCCAACAACATATAGGAGCAAAACATCCACTAAACATAACTATTTCTCCCGATTAATAGAATCTTCATTTAGAGAATGAGAGGGCCTGCTGGAACAGCATACTGTGTGGCTGACTGGCTGGCATGCTGGCTAGTTGGCTGGCTGCTGATAGACCATGGAAGCCCAGTTCAGTTTATGAGCAGTGGACCATAAAGTAATATTGTGCTGTGTTTGCACTCTGTCTGTTTCTTGTAACCACAGACTCGTCTCCATATGGCTTCTAAACCAAACAGCAGCCATCGCTGAAACAGACTAGCAGGCCTTTTACATTGTGCCCTTTGTAGCCTGAGTGTTTTGTCAACCAATCAAATGACCCACCCCAACACCCTGGATAGATTCAATAATAAATATAAGGCTCATAACTACAAAGACCCATGATAGGCTATTCACAGCTTCATCAACTCGTTACTGTGTAGTTGCTCCATGCTGGTTTCAAATCAAATCAAACGTTATTTGTCACATGTCTACCCAGTGTAGACCTTACAGGGAATTGCTTACTTATAAGCCCTTAACCAACAGTGCAGTTCAAGAAGAGTTAAGACATTATTTACCAAATAAACTAAAGTAAAAAATAATAAAAAGTATCACGATAAAATAACAATAATGAGGCTATATACAGGGAGTAACGGTACCGAGTCAATGTGCGGGGCTACAGGTTAGTCGAGGTAATTTGTACATGTAGGTTTGTGTGTGTATATTGTTTAAATGTGTATCACTGCTAAACCTATAGCTTATCTTTCCTTTCTGTTCCATGCAGTGTATGTATGTCCTCAAAACACTCTCTCTGATTTGCACATCCCAGCCAAATTCATGATATTGAAAACTATTTGATTTTCGTTTCTGTAAGTTGTCAAATGGAATAAAACCAAGTGAGTGATTGTTCACAAAATGTTCATTTCAAATTGACGATAAGTCAATTTAGAGTAACCACAGTATAAATGCATGTTTGCTTATCATAAAACAATAACTTTGAGTCAACTTATCAGCACCATTTTTCCTCCCATAACTGCTGTTCAGAGGTCTGTTGAGTAATACAATAATGATTCATCACAACGACACTTATCTTGCCTGTGTCATGATTGGATAATAGGGCGGAAAATATTTTTAGTATCTCAGATTGTACGGGCAATTCTCACATAGGATCATCAATGGGAGGAAGGATGTTTAACATGGTGTTTAAATATGTATCACATGCAATTTCTTTGAAAATCATGATGAAATGGGCCTTTTCTAGACCTATACATGCCTCCTGTAAAACCCTATGATCTGTGAACCGTACATGATACAGACAACATCTCGGTGTAATTATCCTCCTTATAGTGTTCTCTCAAATATGGAATATGTCTAGATTCTGTTTAACAAATTTCACATTCATTTATTCAACCTTAACAATATGAATATTAATATACTATTTTTGATTTAGCTTATTTTTAGACATATTGTTACTAACAATATACACATTATCAGACACATGTTCAGACAAATAAATGTTTCTTCTATAAT
The DNA here is from genome assembly GCF_002021735.2 of Oncorhynchus kisutch. Lineage (NCBI taxonomy): Eukaryota > Metazoa > Chordata > Actinopteri > Salmoniformes > Salmonidae > Oncorhynchus > Oncorhynchus kisutch. The sequence goes on along the minus strand of NC_034199.2, from coordinate 9,447,900 downwards.
CAATATGAATATGTTTGCAGTCAAAAAAAGTCACTACTTTAGCTGATAGCTATATATCTGATACGTGTTGAGGCCATTTTCCCTAGCTAACCTCTCAAGGTTCCACAATGACCAAGACATAATTTCTCCTTAAATGTCCACCTCAACACAGAGCTCATTCCACATAAACACCCATTTGCTCATTCCACAAGAAGTCCCATTTGCTACATCACTTATTTGCGAAAACACACAGAAACGGTTTGTTAGCTTTGGTACGTTGTACAAAGGACTCACCGGATGTGAAGGGACCAGGAGTGGAGTGGAGAGGAGAGGGTGAGATGTGTCACTACCTGCCCATCTCACCAACCCATTTATAGCACCTGAACTTTGTCTCTCTCTCTCTCTAACATCTCTCTCTAACGCACACACACACACACACACACTTTTGATTGTCGATGACTTTAGTGACCATATATGGCAAACAGAGGTGATATGCATACAGGTGTGTGTGCCTTCTTTTATCTAGTTACGAGCGACCTTGTTCCTAGACCCCACAGTGTGTAACATGTAAAAAGATCCATGAGCACTAACATGTGAAGTTTATAGGAGCATATCAACTTTGGTGTAAAATGAAGGCTAAGAGTCTATAATTTTGAGTAATTAAGGTATATACATTTTTCAACCATTTTCCATCCTGAAAATTAGGAATAAGCAAATGCTTCGATTTCTGGTCAAATATGGGAAAGGGGTCTTACAATACATCTAACATAAAAAGTCTTAAAAGGGATTAGAAATACACTATATGACCAAAACTATGTGGACACCTGTTCGTCAAACATCTCATTCCAAAATCATGGGCATTAATATGGAGTTGGTCCGTCCCTTTGCTGCTATAACAGCCTCCACTCTTCTGGGAAGGCTTTCCACTAGATGTTGCAATATTGTTGTGGAGACTTGCTTCCATTCAGCCACAAGAGCATTAGTGAGGTCGGGCACTGATGTTGGGCGATTAGGCCTGGCTCGCAGTCGGCGTTACAATTCATCCCAAAGGGGTTTGATGGGGTTGAGGTCAGGGCTCTGCACAGGCCAGTCAAGTTCTTCCACACCGATCTTGACAAACCATTTCTGTATGGACCTCGCTTTGTGCATGGGGCCATTGTCATGCTGAAACAGGAAATAGCCTTCCCCAAACTATTGCCACAAAGTTGGAATAGTTTAGAATGTCATTGTATGTATGTATGTTTGTCATTGTATGCTGTAGCGTTAAGATTTCCCTTCACTGGAACTACGGGCCCAGACCATTATTCCTCCTCCACCAAACTTTACAGTTGGCACAATGCATTGGGGCTGGTAGCATTCTCCTGGCATCCTCCAAACGCAGATTAATCCTTCAGACTGCCAGATGGTGAAGCGTGATTCATCACTCCAGAGAACGCGTTTCTACTGCTCTAGAGTCCAATGGTGGCGAGCTTCACACCACTCCAGCTGACGCTTGGCATTGCGCATGGTGATTTTAGGCTTGTGTGCGGCTGAAAACACATTTCATGAAGCTCCTGCTGAACCATTCTTGTGCTGACATTGCTTCCAGGGGCAGTTTGGAACTCGGTAGTGAGTGTTTCAGCACTCAGCGGTCCCATTCTGTGAGCTTGTGTGGCCTACCACTTCGCAGCTGAGCCGTTGTCGCTCTTAGATGTTTCCACTTCACAATAACAACACCAAGAGTTGACCGGGGCAGCTCTAGCAGGGTATAAATTTGACGAACTGACTTGTTGGAAAGGTGGCATCCTATGACGGTGGAATGTTGAAAGTCAATGAGCTCTTCAGTAAGGCCATTCTACTGCCGATGTTCGTCTATGGAGATTTCATGGTCTGTTGTGCTCGATTCAGTCAGCAACGGGTGTGGCTGAAATAGCCAAATCTACTAATTTCAATGGGGTGTCCACATACATTTGTATATATAGTGTACATCAAAACACAATAATGTTGTAATAAGACCCTTGCCAACTAATATCAACATTTGCCTTCTGTAAGTATAGGAAATATTGCCTAGCGTCAAAGCCAATGTTTAGAGATGGGGGTGCCAAGACATTTTCTTTATCCCCGTGCTACTGGCAACTATTTTTGTCCGCTCATACAGATGTAATAAAGGCCCATATACATCATTTTTGTTGTTGTTGATTTTTGTAAAATTGTATTTTGTAATTTCTTTATTCTGATTTATCAGGGGGAGCTGCAGCTCCCTCAGCACCACTACTTCCCACCGCTATGAATTCTCACATAGGAACTTCATTGGGAGGAAGCATCACACATTTTGTATTGAAAATCATGACGACATTTTTTAGACCGATACATGCCTCCTGTAAAACCCTATTAATCTGTCAACCATACAGACAACATCTTGATGTCATTATACTCTTTATAGTGTTCTCTCAAATATGGAGTATGTCTAGATTCTGTAATGCACATTTCAGATTCATTCAATTAAGGAGTATAAATGACATTTCAAATATTAATATCTCAAAACTACCCTTTTTGATTTGGCTTATTTTTATTGTTGTAACAATATACTGTTCAAACAAATCCCATTTCCATTCAAATAAATGATTCTCCTATAACCAATATCAATACATTTGCAGGCAGACATTTCTACTACTTTAGCTAATATCTACATCTGATAGGTCCATTTTCCCTGGCTAACCTCCCATGGTTCCACAATGACCAAGACATCATTCGTCCTTAATTGTCCACATCAATAGAGCTCATGCCGCATAAATGCCCCTTTTCTACATGACACACAGAAACCGACTGTTAGCTTGTTACTTTGTACAAAGGACTCACCTGATGTGGAGGGAACAGGAGTGGAGAGGAGAGGGCGAGATGTGTCAGGATCTAGCAGGCAGCAGCAGACTACCTGTACATCTCCCCATGCGATTTACAGCACCTGAACTTTGCGCTCTCTCTCCCTCTCTCCCTCCCTCCATATATGGAAAGAGAGAGGTGATATGCATACAGGTGTGTGCCTTCTCTTATCTAGTGACGAGCGACCTTGTTCCTAGACCCCACAATGTTTATGGGCATTTACATGTAAAAAGCTCATAGGAGCACAACAAATAGAGCACAAAAACTTTACCAAAAAGCCACATATCTTTAAGATATTTTCCATTTCTCTCCCTCATTTTACTGATAACAATTTGGTTTGTAATTTATTAACGGATTAAAACATTTAATTCTGTTACCAAACCGGTAACAGAATGACAGAAAAATTAGGAACAGAATAGCAGCATGAATTAGCTACAATGAAAATTCATAGTAGTCACAAACCACAGTTGGGTCTAGTGCTACTGTCCTCCTTTCCACTGGCCACTGTTCCACTGTTCAGCTCATAACTGTTATGTTCAGCTCATAACGGTTTTCTTTCGCTTCCTGTCATCTGGTGGTCAAAGAACGTGTGAAAACATTCTGGACAACCCCTCCTTCTGTCTCTCTGCCTCTCTTCTCTCTCTCTCTCTCCAGTTAATGTCACCTCTCCCGGCTCTTACTGACACCTACCCATGAGCCCCCTCTCTTTCCTTGTACTGTAACCAGCCCTCTCACCCACTGAGCACCGACCGACACCGGACGTCAATGGATGTTGAAAAGTGGTTGACATTTTGTCAAGTAGAGGAGAAGTCAGTACAATACAGAACAGTACAGAACAGAACACTAGAGTAAAGTTTAGTGCAGTACAGTCAGGTAAGAACACTGACCCCTCTCATCGAAGCCACAAAGGTACTGCAGGTATTCTTTGCAGAAAACAGGATTCCCCATTATAGTGACTTGGAAAATGTCGATCTTTGTGTAAAAAATATATGTATATTTAGAAGACAATCAAGGGACCAATAATTGCTTCTATTACAGCAGATGTATGTCCTCGAACTGATTATTTTAAAATCGCACACAGAAGAAGTTAGGATAGTTTAGTTGCTAATGGCAGCCTGCAGTACTCTGGTCGGCCTTCAACTTGAGATATTCAATGAGAAGGGGCAGCACTGAGCTACCCTGCAACGTCACTTCTTGAAGTAGCTCAAACTGTGCATGTTATGTATCCATGAAACACCACCTTAACTGACATCCTTGGCTTCAAATGCTCCATTGAATCTTCACATAGGAATGACGGATGTTACGTGATCGATGGCTTTGTCCATTCATAAACAGTCATTGAGTACCTTAGAGCACACTAGAGTAGAGTACAGTATAATTTACTGTATTGTACTGTACTATACTGTACTGGACTCCACTCTACTGTGCTGTACTGGGATGTCCAAACTTGTGAAACATAGTCTATGATTGGTAGAGATTTGGTCTGGACTAAACCAAATGTGGTCTTGTTGGGGGCAGAGCTCATTAGAATAATAGCCAGTGTGTAGAATCATACCCAAACACGCAAAGGAGGATATTAAAGTTTTCTACCTTTGTGTACCTACTCAGGATACATAACCATGAAGAGAATTATGGATTTCTGTATAGTACAATTCGGGGACCCATGATGTCAGTCTGTACCGGATGTTAAACCACTTTTATTACTGTACTTCAATTAGAATTTAAACATATATTTATTTTACTCAAGGTGTCATATCATAGCTGACACCCCGTTCTTAATTCAAAAACAGAGTTTTTTTTTAAAACGTGGTCACAAAACCTGAGGGAGATTTTACCTACATTCTGTTACCAAGATTTACTCCTGCACAGTTCTTCGAGTAAATGTGTTTTTTGTAAAATTTTCAGTGGAAATTGTTAAAAGTGGGAAATAGAGTTGGGTGTTTAACTTTTCAATCAATGTTTTTTGTTTGGTGTACTTTTAAAGTGAAAAACTGGAGTCTCATTGTCATTCTGTTTCTGTGGTATTGTCCTTAGTCTATAGATGTCTTATTGTGTTTGGCCTCCTCATGTTCACTTGTTGTCACGCCCTGACCTTAGAGATCCCTTTTATGTCTCTATTTTTGTCTGGTCATGGTGTGAGTTGGGGTGGGCATTCTATGTTTTCTATTTCTTTGTAGTTGGCCGGGTATGGTTCTCAATCAGGGACAGCTGTCTATCGTTGTCTCTGATTGGGAACCATACTTAGGTACCCTTTTCCCCACCTGTGTTTGTGGGAGGTTGACTTTGTTTAGAGCACTTTGCGTGTGAGCTTCATGGTTTGTTTTTGTAGTGTTTATAGTTTTGTTTGGCGTCATTTGGATTAATAAAGAAAATGTACGCTGACCACGCTGCACCTTGGTCTGCTCCTTCCAACAGCCGTGACACTTGTGGTACTTCCTTTCCCTCCTGCCCTTGTTGTGTGTTTGGAGAATATACATTTAGCCTAACACTTAATTTCATGGTACAGACAATTACCAGGTATTTACAGTGCACTCGGAAAGTATTAAGACCCCTTGACTTTTTTCACATTTTGTTATGTTACAGCCTTATTCTAAAATGGATTAGATTGTTTTCCCCCATCAATCTACACACAATACCCCATAATGACAAAGCAAAAAGGGTTGTAGAAATGGGTTGTAGAAATGTTAGCAAATGTATTGAAAATAAAAAACTTAAATATCACATCTACATAAGTATTCAGATCCTTTACTCAGTACTTTGTTGAAGCACCTTTGGCAGCAATTAAAGCCTTGAGTCTTCTTGGGTATGATGCTACATCCTTGGCACACATGTATTTGGGGAGTTTCTCCCATTATTCTCTGCAGATCATCTCCAGATCTGTCAGGTTGGATGGGGAGAGTCCCTGCACAGCTATTTTCAGGTCTCTCCAGAGATGTTCGATCGGGTTCAAGTCCGGGCTCTAGCTAGGCCACTCAAGGACATTCAGAGACTTGTCCCGAAGCCACTCCTGCCTTGTCTTGGCTCTGTGCTTAGGGTCGTTGTCCTGTAGGAAGGTGAACCTTCGCCCCAGTCCGAGGTCCTGAGCGCTCTGTAACAGGTTTTCATAAAGGATCCCTCTGTACTTTGTCCGTTCATCTTTCCCTCGATCCTGACTAGTCTCCCTGCCTCTGAAAACATCCTCACAGCATGATGCTGCCACCACCATGCTTCACCGTAGGGATGGTGCCAGGTTTCCTCCAGACATTACTCTTTGCATTCAGGCCAAAGAGTTCAATCTCGGTTTCATCAGACCAGAGAATCTTGAATCTTGCCTTTCCAAATCATGTCCAATCAATTTAATTTACCACAGGGGGACTTCAATCAAGTTGTCAAAACATCTCAAGGATGATCAATTGAAACAGGGTGCACCTGAGCTCTATATCTCAAGTCTCATAGCAAAGGGTCTGAATAATGTAAATAAGGTATTTCTGTTTTTAAAAAGAATCTAAAAACCTGTTTCGCTTTGTCATTATGGGGTATTGTGTGTAGATTGATGAGGATTTTTATTTATTTAATGCATTTTCTGAATACTTTCCGAATGCACTGTATATGGAAATTATTGTTAATTTCACTGTAAGGTCTTGTGTTGAATTCTTTGAAGAAAGTACTAGATGTGCATATTTTTAGAACACAATTGCATGGTGAATACCACAGAGAGCTAGATGTATTGTGTTTGAGTGGGCTTTGGTCATCAATTACTTTCAAACTGAACCTGATTAGTTAAGTTTCTATTCAGTAACAATGAAGTTGCATGGTATTTTTTATTTTTTTGTCAGTAGTGGTTGTTTCTATGTAGTAGGGGTCTCTCTGTGGATTTAGACAGTAAAGGGAAGCAAAATACATATGATCCTGTATGTGCCATTTTTCCTCTTTTGGTAACTTGTATTATGGTTGTCTATAGGTTGTAGTATGTGTTCTCTTTCCTCTGTTGGTTTTATGTAGGTTGTAGTTGTGCCACATTGTACTGGTTTAACCTCAGCCAGAGCTCTCTGGATAATAGTCTGGAGATTAAAAGCTCCCTGATTTTCAGATTAAGTGAATTCTACCAACACTCAAGCCAAACTCTTGGAATGCACAAGTGATTAACTCTCGCAGTTCCTCACAGCTTTGAAATGACCTGTAATTGCACGCACACACACACAGTTTGAACTACAGCTGAACCAGATATCGAATGCAGGCCATTACTGAAGCCTTCTCTTTATCATGGAGGCCCCTTCCCTGAGCCACCCACTCTCTTCTCTAATGTCCTGCCTCCTCGTTCACTGGCCTCTTTGTCTATCCACTGTCCAGAGGATCGGACCACTATGGCCTCACTTGGTGATATTTGGACCACCATGTCAAATGACGAATGGGTGGGCTCTTCAGAGACCTTCAGAGTGCTTCACCAAGCTAAACGGACCATTCAAATTTGGCGAATGCTAAGTGGGAGATGTGTTGGTACAGTAGGGAGCTGTTTGTTCCACTAATGGTTCAGACTTTTGTTCCCTTGAAGTCATGCAGCAACTCAACATAAAGAGCCCCTGAGAAACCTTGCTGGTTAGAGAGGAGAGACGTCATTGGAAAATTCAGAGCAAGGCAGGTTACCAAAAGACCTCTATGGACAAACAGTAAAGACACAACACATAAACAATGCAAGCAGGGCCATACGTACTATGCGTATCCCCTCAGCTTTATAATGACCTGTAATTGCATACACGTCACACACACCCACACAGTAGGCTCATACAGATACACAACATAGAAACAATGCAAGCAGGGCCACACAAACAGTGCACACATGCACACAGGCTTCCAGAAACCGACACACTTATGCATTCACGCAAACGCACACACGTACACCTGCTCACTCCTGACAACTCTGAAACCATTGTCAGCCCTAAGGAAGGGTTTTACACCAGCTCTCGCTCAGCTGGCTCACTAAACAACCCTCTCACGAAATCAAAGCCCGTTCACACCTGCGCCATGCACCACAACCCCCTACAAACACAAGAAAACAAAACAACGAACATTCACCCATCAAAAAAAAAACTACCTCAGTCAGGTGAAGGGCGTGCGTCTCCTTGACAGAGTCAGTGCATCAGGGTTTCTCACACTCTCTCTCACTCTTCCACCTGCTGCTTGTGCCGGTGAACTTCAGCCCCTTCTGTACAGCCACTCCCTCCAGCTCCTCCAACTCATTAACCAGCCCCTTGGTGCTGCGGTGGTGGTGGTGCCTGGAAGTGCTTGGAAGGAGATAAAGAGAGCCTGCACCTCAGAGCTGCTTCCCTCATTGACCGGCTGCCACTGATTGCTCCCCTCCTGGTCTGCATGGGCTGGCGGACTCTCAACTCCCCTTCCCAAGGCTTATGTAAGCCTGAGGTGTTGGGCGAATGGTTAGTTCAGCTCCATGGCTCTCCCTTTGTTAAAGTGCTCTGGACTGTTGCAGGCCCTCAAAGGAGGGGCTAGGACCCAACCTCAACACTCGTGAGTAGGAGACCCAGCTCCCCCACCTATCTCCCTAGTACCCCCCCACAATAGGAAGATGAGAGATTTGTTTATAATATAAATTTGAATATTAACAATATAGAGAAAAGAAGGGAGAGAAGCACTGCTAGTGTACACAATAGTAAATATTTGTAGGTTATTAATCAAATGTGCTCTGTTGTTGTGATGACTGCAGAGTGCACCACATTCTCTTTCTTTGAATCATGAGCTGGAGTCCATCAAATCAAGAGAGTTTTAGTTCATAATTCACTTGCTTCTTTATACAATATTTACTCATGATGATGTACAGTCATGGTACATTGCAGATAACTACATAAAAGCTACAAAAATAATTGCTTAAAGGTCCAATGCAGCCATTTTATCTCGATATCAAATCATTTCTGAGTAACATGTGATTGTTTTCGTTTTAAATTGTACCCCAAAAAATCTTAGCAATGAGAAATTTCTCAAGCAATAATTTAGCTAGGACTGTCTGGGAGTGGTAATACTGAAAACTAGCTGTTATTGGCAGAGAGGTTTGTTACTATTTCTTATTGGTCTATCAACTAATTTGCCGCCTAGCGATGTCACCAGGCACCAAAACTCCATCCCACCAAAACAGGCTGACATTTCAGGTGGTCTTTTCAAACAGCTCTTACACTAAAAGGGCATTATCATTATTTTTACAATTTCACAGTATTATTCCAACCTCAGTGTGGGAATATATATAAAACACAGGAGAATCACGCTGACTGCATTGGGCCTTTAATAGGTTTCATGAAGTTGAACAATGTGTCCAACTTTTTACACAACAGTTTATAATCCCAAACAAAATAAAACCAGGCTTGCACAAAACTATTCAGTGCTTTTCTAAACAAATTCCTGCATTTAATCGAGCTAAAATGGAATTGACTCCAACTAGACATAAGATCATGTAGCAACACTCCAGCAGTACAAGTTTCAAGTCATTCTCTAAATGTTCAGACTCGGGACACACAAAAAGACAGACCAATGTATAAATTAAATGAACTAATCTACATAAATGCACATTAAAACAGAAACAATAAATGTATGCATTTGCATCCAACCGAATGTCTTGACTGACTTCTCTGAAGTTATTCTCCACTAAAGGTAGGGTTAGCCACGGTGGTGGTTGCCTCCTGGAATATTGGATTCTTATTCTGTTGAGAGGACAAATGAGAAATTACAGAAGAGCCGTAATGTTTGGAACTCAGATGTCTGGCATCATGTTTTTCCATAGCTGCAGTTTTTGCCAGCCATACATTTAGGGCAACTGACATACAAGGTTAATAAAATCACAACGCTGGCATGGATTTTTGACTTTGTACAATTACGTATCAAATCTCGCAAGAGTGTTTTATGAACGAGCCCCCCCCCCAGGTTGTGTAGTGTAGACCACTGCTGTGCAGTTCTGCCATCCACAAAGTGATGGTTTTTATGTGCAAGCAAATGTCACTCACCTCTGACCACCTGGTTTTCTGCGCCTCATTCATAAACTTGCGGTACTCCTTCAGGTCTTGCAATGTGAAGAGGACTTTGATGAAGAGCAGGATCAGGATTCCGATAACAGTCACGCCTACGATGGAGCCTCCAATGATGGCATAGATGTTTGGCAACTTGGGACACTCTAACACATTTAGGACGGACATAAACAAACGTCAGTTTAGGTAGTCCTGGAAGCTATCACAGGTTTATGTTTCTGCTGTGAAAACCCTTGGTTACACTTCGTTTTGACATCGTTCCCTCTAGCAGGTTAACATGCAATTAAGATGCGTCTAACCATGTTAAATCTAGCTTTCCCACATCAGCAAAGTTGCCACTTACCTGGGGGAAAAAAAATGTCACTGATAGTTTATGGAGTATATTTGCATGTAGGGGAAATATCCTGGACCCAGATTAAGCTGGCTAAAAAGATGACTGATGCCCTTCAAACAATATAGGCGGTCAATTAACCTCGCCACATTTTTCTGTCTCTGTGGGCAATGAAGGTAACATGGGCATACTTTTCAGTTGCACAAGACATGTCTCTTACCTCTGGTCTTTAGTATTTGGGCGGTGTAGTTGTCCTCTCCGTCCAACTGTTTAATGGCAAAGAACACCCGGCAGCTCTCCACATCCCTCACATCACAAGGCTTACCAGGTGGCAACGTCTCCACCATCTTGAATTCACTAATACTCGTACAGGCCTGGGAGCAGTTCTTACTGAATGGGCCTGTCTGAAAGCCCAGACACTCAATGCATTTCCTGAAAACAGAAGAACAAGAGGTAAATAGTGAGAAACGTCATTGCTCAACGTTTCTTCTCTTCTTTATTAACACATAAACGCATGCTTTGATAAAAAAAACTATTCGTTTTGAGTAACACCCAGAAATTGTATTTTCTATTTTCCTAGTTATTCCTTTACGATCCATGGTAGCCATCGTTGTCCTGTGGCTTTTAACGTGTACACAATGGCTCCAACAACATTACCCCAAGGGGTCAGTGAAAAAGGTGGTTATGTGAGTGGAAAAGGAGGGCCCCCGGCCATTTTACCCCTTGGTTATACAGGTGGTTTGGCAGGCGGGACAGGTCAGACAGTAGGGCCGCTGGTAGCCCTCCATACACTTGCACTGGTTACACTTGCACGTGCCCCTGCCGCTGCATACACTCCCGCTTGGTGTGCGACACTGCTCGTCCGACTTCTTGCATTGGCAGGCGGTGCCCTCGTACCCGGGTTTGCATTCGCAATTTTTGCAACGGCATTTTCCGTTCCCTTCAACACAGAGAAGTGATCTTATGTCAGAGTTTTGAATTAGCTTAAATCAGAACGGAACTGTCATTAACACAACGTGTTCTTTCTATTGTTATACACAAATGCACGCATATGTTTTCATCTATATTTCCTATGTTATCTATTCCCCCCCCCAATTGATACAGTATTTTCCTATATATCAGACTCCACCTCCACACAGTTTGTTCTGGAACTTCTCGCAGCTCTCGTTTTCACACTCGCAATTCGTGCCGTAGTAGGTGCTGCCACCTGGTAAGGTGTAGCACTGGCAAATGCCACACACACAGTCCCCTCGTCCTTCACACTCCGTGCCGTTGTCCTTCCGGCACGCCGCTCTCAGAGAGCTCTCGTCCTTCTCCCCGATGGAGCACTCACACTTCTGGCCCACGAAGCCGGCTTTGCAACTACACAGAGTTGGGGAAAATAGCCAAATGTACAGATTGCTTGTGAATACTTTACATGTCCCCCCCCCCTCCCACCGTGGTGCCTGTGTTTTGTCCCCCCTGAATAAAGAGAAAAAAATACAGTATAGAAAATAGATTAATCATATCAATCATGTTTCCCAGAAGGCCATTTGTTTTTCAGGTGACTCAATGCACGCAGAGCAATATGCATCACATATTGAATTCAATATTGACTAAATCAAAATAAGAATGATAATACTGTGCATGCTATTTTTTAAATATCCCGGCCAATGCCTGCCTTACCTGCACATGCCACAGTTGACTTGGCCCTTCCCGTTGCAGTACGGGGAATCGACCGTCACAGGGTCGTCACACTCACACTTGCAGAGAGTCGACAAGCTCACCTTCAGCTTGTCCTTCATACCCAACGGACCAATCAGGAAAGAAATTTCACTCTGCATACATTCATCCGCTGTCACTGTTACATTGAAAGACACCTGAGAGGAATTCAAGAGAGGATTTAAAAAATATATTTTTGTCTGTTTGGATAATGTTTGTTGCTATGTATCATGTAACTAAATGTATTCCTAAAGTATAACATTTCACTAATTAGCCATTATATTAATTATGTTTATAATCCTTTTAGATGCATATACATGTTTACAAGTAATTAAATACCAATTTAATTAATTTTGGTATAGAATAGTCTGTTGCTGCTGAGCTCTTACCATCTGTCCCACGCCCACATTGTTACACACTCCTTTGTCCCCTGAGGGTCCCCCTTCAGGACAGAGTGGAGTGTAAGTGACTCTCACGTTGTCAGGGAGAGCATCATGAGTCACCGTCACTTTGGAGGAGAGCCTCTGTGTCAGAGACACAAAACAGTCTTAGAGCTGACACCAACGCTACATCACCAGAAAAAAAACAACCCAAGAAAATCCAAACTGACACTTTATTCCTAGAGATACTAGAGTTTCAAGTTTATGATGAACTCCAGCAGGGCTGTAAAAGTACTTAAGTAAAAATGGTGTAAAGTACTTAAATAAAAATACTTTAAATGTAAAACTTAAGTAGTTTGAGGGTATATGTACTTTTTTTACTCCACTTACATTCCTAAAGAAAATATGCACTTTTTACTCCTATACATTTTCCCTGACACCAAAAAGTACTTGTTACATTTCAAATGCTCAGGCAGGACAGAATTATGGTCCAATTCATGTACCTATAAATATCACACTAAACACAATTACTGAGTTTGTCAATTAAGAGTGTTGGCGTGTGCCCCTGTCTGTCCATAAATAAAAAACAATACAGTGCTGTCTGGTTTGCTTAATATGAGGAATTTGATGTGTGGCATTTAGCGTGTTGTGTGTCTAACTCACCTCTCTGTGAGCTGCGTGTCATGTGTCTAACTCACCTCTCTGTGAGCTGCGTGTTGTGTGTCTAACTCACCTCTCTGTGAGCTGCGTGTTGTGTGTCTAACTCACCTCTCTGTGAGCTGCGTGTTGTGTGTCTAACTCACCTCTCACTTAAACTTTTACTCAAGTATGACTATGAACTACTTTTACCACTGTGCTTATGTACATTTAAAACCAGACAGTAGAATTTTACTGGGTGACTTACCTGAATAGAAAATGACTCGATTAAAAGTATCTTTAATTTTACTCAAGTATGACAATTTAGTAAGTTTCACACATAATTACAATATGATTTCTTTTTTTTTGTGTGATTTGTTAAGTTAATAACAAAAGATTATAAATGTCTTACGTTGTAGGCATTTTTGATCAGTTCAACAACATTATGGGAGTCAGCGGACAACACTCCCACCTCAGACTTGGGGATCCTTTTACTGAGTTCCTGGAATAAAGGTGCTGATTATGTCACAGGATTAATAAGTGCCTGCATTAGATATGTTGAAGTGTGTCAAAAATATTGGTGCCGAAACCCAGGGCCTTTAGACAACATTCAAATGAATAACAGAAAGACAGAGGAAAAATAACAGAAAGAAAGAGTCCACTTACCCTGTATACCTTCTCCATGTTCTTCGTCACAGCAAAGATTGGCTGAATGTTGTTCTTCTCTAACTGATTAGCCACTTGACCAACAGATGGGTAGTCCTACATGCAGAGACACTTAACTAGTACAACCTCAACAATGCAATTGTTTAGGGACAAATGGGCTGGAATGCAGGCTTCTAAAGTCATGCTGTTCCATTCACTACATATTTCTCATAATCTCTTAGGGTATGTTTCATATAGTTTTGTTGAGGACCAATGATACTGATCTGAGTGCGCCGCATGTCATCACATACCATTTCATTGCTCTTGCTGTACAGGTTATTGTCCATGTAACATCTCTCATCATTGGGCTCCAGTATGCCAGCCAGCTTGCCATCCCCTGCCATGTGGAAGCCATCGTCGGTGGTCAGGACGATAAGCCGAGTGCTGCTATTCCTCCAGCCAATCCTTTCCTGTGGAAAACAATTTGGGGCTTCATGTAAAATGAATGACAAAAAGGTGAAAAAGTATTCATCATACATTGTTAGGGGCCTGAGTTTCTCTTTCGAGTGCTACACTAGCAGTACCCTTTTTTTTTACTGCAGCCTATCGTATTGTGTAAAAATATATATATAAAAATATATTTTTACCTTATATTTCATCATTCTGCTCCATTTCATTGAATTATGAAAATTGTTGGAATAACAATAGGCCGACTACATCTCTGTGTGAATTTTGTGTTGCAGAAGTGGACTATTTCCCCGTTTGTCTATATAGGGCTACCTATCTACTGTACTTGCCAAGTACCTCAACTTCTCCACAGAGTTGAGCGCAGACTATAGTTTTTGTAGCTCAGTTGGTAGAGCATGTAATGCCAGGATTGTGTGTTTGATTCCCGGGACCACCCATACATCAAATGTATGACAGCATGACTAAGTCGCTTTGGATAAAAGCGTCTGATAGATAAACTACTACCACCACCACCACCACCACTACTACTACTGTACTACTTCTACATTGAAATGAACCTCTGACTCCTAGTCTCTACAAGTCTTTCTTCATTAGGTGAAGTCAATACTTTTTAATAAAACATTAATCAAATACAACCACCGACTGTTTCCTTATTGCTAAAATAAAGGTTAACATTTTTTTAAATTGCTGTTGCTCGAAGATGGCAACTCAGCGCGAATGCACATGTGCCAATTGGATCTCAATCAGGAAACAGTCGGTGGGTGTATTTGACTAACGTTTTATTGAAAAGTATTGATTCAACTACTAAAGAAAGAAGTGCAACAACAGAGGACAAACATGGGTACACAGTAAGTGTTTAAGAATGACATTTTTTTAAGTATTGAAGTGTAGCGAGACAGAGGTTAATTTAATAAACTATAGTCTGCACTCAACTCCATGGAGGAGTTGATGTACAGTACTTGGCAACTTATGCACTTATCTATGATACACAATGCTGCTTCGACAACAGGCTAACCAAAAATGTCACTGATGTTCAACGTCAGTATGTTGACAGAATGTTGATTCAACATATTTTTTGCCCTGTGGGATTAGACTACTCTTACCCCACAGACTGCAGCCTGCATGATGGCGTCCAGCGTCCCTTCGGGGGAGTCTAAGTTCCCAGAGATCCGCTGCTTGTTGACCTCTCTCTCAAACTCAGCTTTGTTTTCCGTCATGCTAAGAACATGTCTGTAGCCAAAAGCAGGTTGGCAGTACATCTCTGTTTCGGCGCATGGCTTATTCAGCTTCTCTGGGTTGGTGTTGGTGAACGGCAGGACAGTCTTGTCTACAAAAGAGCCAAAACCTAGAGCAAAAGATAATGGTTATAGAAATGAGATTCATGGACACCCATGGACATACATTGATTTTGAGTAGGAATTGGAGCTGAGATAGACCTGGATTCAAATACTATTTGAAATCATTTGAAATACTTTAGCTGTGCTGTTGGAATGGAACTAATAGAAAAGTCTCAAAAGTGCCAGCCCTGCCCACGTGGAACCCAAGGCAAACTGAAGCTAATGCAAATAAAATAATCAAATAGTATTTGAACAATTTTATCTGATCTGAGATGGTGTCACCGATTTGTCCTTTTTTTGTGATGCCTTGCAGAGCGTTAAACAGTTCGTTTCCCAGAGTCTTGATGCTCCTCAAATCATCCTCCATGGAGTAGGAGAGATCCATCAGGTAGTAGAGATCAACAGGATAGCCCTCCACTCTCTGAAAGTCCAGCGTGAATGTATGAGGCAGTCCTGAAAAAAGCAACATCAAGGTGAAAACTGAAATGCCCAAGAGAAAAGTAAAAAGTTAATGAAAATATGTATTACTGTCATAAAAACATACACTGCAAGGATAACAGTAATGATGAAATTAAGGATGTTTATTTTCCATTTTAAGATCCTTTTATCGTGATTACATTTGACTACTTTGAATCTGTTACAGCCATAGAGTTGGATAGAGAGCTTAAAGCCAAGGTTGGTGATTTACTGCCACCTATAGTTAGGAAATGTTCGCTGAGGAGTTTAGTTAATTGGCTGATCCCTGGTGCTGACCTGAATGAAATTCTGTTATCCTCATTTAACCCATAAAAAGTTCAACCCAGTTGACTAATTGGTGGAAAAGAATGCTCTGCCCATCCTAAAACAGGTGTGGTTTTAGCCATTTTCAGAACATGGTGGTAGTGATGGGAAACTGAGGCTTTCTGAAGGCTTTGGTGCTTTCACCAAATTGTGCCGAAAAATGGTTAATTACTCGGAGCTTCATTATCTGTTCACAATGCAATGGTCAGCAATAAATAGCAGCGTGTGATTGTCTTATCTTTTTCCATTCTTTTCCTCAAATCTACATGGTTCAGCGGAAAGTAATTGGCTTTGTTTGCCTCTCGTCAGTTGGAATACCAGATTTGCATCTTACATTATCCTTCACAACTTACATCATGCTTAAGACAGAAGTTTAAACTATACTAAATAAAACAAAGTATTTGAACAGTGCAGAAAGTGTGGTTTCACATAAAACTATTTACAAAATAGTGTGTCTTCAATGGGATCATATTCTCACTTTCCTGAATGTTACATAGTTACCTACTCTACCTGCTAACCTTTAGTACAAAACCCAAACTATATTTGTAAGTATGGGTTCCAGTAGAGGTTGGTGTTAAAAAGCAGCTTGGAATCCAAGAAAGCACCAGAACCATGGCGAAATCAGTGGGATCTCGCATTTTGCAACACACGGTTTGAAAAAGCACGTGATCAAACGAATCTTCGGACGTCATGATTTACTTCTGATAAAGTGATACACGTATCTGCAGACTGCTTTGAAGTTAGCTGCTTCGCAATTTCGACCCATGCCTCAGATATCCGGTATCAAACGTCACATCACTACATGCTGGCCATTTTACAACCCAGTTTGGCCATTTTGAGAACCCTCACCTGGTCTGAGCTTCAGATTGACCTCCTGAGGACGGAGCTGGATGGGTTCCCCCTTGTCCAATGCAGTGTTGGACAGGGAGATGTTCTTAGAAGAAGAAAAATCATTCTTGGGAGATGTGATGTCTTCTTCCATGCAGCCCCTTTCTATGAGCTGAGCCCAGGTGTCACAGCGAGCTGCTTCCTGCTCCCCTGGTTTGATGAAGTTCTGGGAATGGAACAAACTGGCTTCAATTAATAAAGCACTGTGATGGAGTAGCTACAGATTTGCAGCGAGATAATGTGATTCTCCATCAGCCGTTACAAGGTAATTCTCACAAAACTGTCCATAAAACCAAACAATTCTCAAGTGTATTTTTTCAAGAAATGTCCTCTTGAATCACTGAGATGAGCATCTGTACTTATCTATTTCATAATTATTATTATGTTTTTTAATGAGACATTATACATTTGACCAACATTTTCACAAAATGCCAATTACCGAAGCAGTTTTAGATGTCCAAAAAAGTAAAACAAATCCATATTTTTACTATAAAAAAATAAAATAAATGCTCCCCCAATGAAAAGGCCTGATAAACATAACACTGAAAATAAAAATATTTCAAATGAAATTATACAATTATGATCAAATTAAATCAGACTTTTGCCCAATTTGAGCTATTTTGGTAATGAGAAGGCCACGTGGGGTAAAGGGGGTGTTTGAGAATAAGAACATAATTCTGAAGACATATACAGTGCATTCGGTAAGTATTCAGACCGCTTGACTTTTTCCAACATTTTTACGTTACAGTCTTATTTTTTTAAAATCCTGATTAATCTACACACAATACCCCATAATGACAAAGCGAAAACTGGTTTTTAGAAATCTATAAAAAAATCAAAACAGATACCTTTTTTAAATAAGTATTCAGACCCTTTGCTATGAGACTCGAAATTGAGCTCAGGTGCATCCTGTTTCCATTGATCATCTTTGAGATGTTTCTACAACTTGATTGGAGTCCACCTGTGGTCAATTCAATTGATTAGACATCATTTAGAAAGGCACACACCTATATATGGTCCCACAGTTGAAAGTGCATATCAGAGCAAAAACCAAGCCATGAGGTCGAAGGAATTGTCCATAGAGCTCAGAGACAGGATTGTGTCGAGGCACAGATCTGGGGAAGGGTACTAAAAGAATGTCTGCAGCATTGAAGGTCCCCAAGAACACAGTGGTAAAACTGAGCAATAGGGAGAGAAGGGCCTTGGTCAGGGAGGTGACCAAGAACCCTATGGTCACATGACAGCCCCCTTGGACTTTGCCAAAAGGCACCTAAAGGACTCTCAGACCATGAGAAACAAGATTCTATGGTTTGATGAAACCAAGATTGAACTCTTTGGCCTGAATGCCAAGTGTCACGTCTGGAGAAAACCTGGCACCATCCCTACAGTGAAGCATGGTGGTGGCAGCATCATGCTGTGAGGATGTTTTTCAGTGGCAGGGACTGGCAGACTAGTCAGGATCGAGGAAAAGTTGAATGGAGCAAAGTACAGAGAGATCTATGAAAACCTGTTCAGAGCGCTCAAGACTGAGGCGAAGGTTCACCTTCCAACAGCACAATGACCCTAAGCACACAGCCAAGACCACGCAGGAGTGACAAGTATCTGAATGTCCTTGAGTGGCCCAGCCAGAGCCCGGACTTGAACCCAAACATTTCTAACATTTCTGGAGAGACCTGAAAATAGCTGTGCAGCGAAGCTCCCCATCCAACCTGACAGAGCTTGAGAGGATCTGCAGAGAAGAAATGGGAGAAACTCCCCACATACAGGTATGCCAAGCTTGTAGTGTCATACCCAAGAAGACTCGAGGCTGTAATTGCTGCCAAAGGTGCTTCAACAAAGTACTAAGTAAAGAGTCTGAATATTTATGTAAATGTAATATTTCAGTTTTTTTTATTTTGAAATACATTTGCAAAAATGTCTAAACCTCATTACGGGGTATTGTGTGTAGATTGATGAGAAAAAACGAATACATTTTAGAATAAGGATGTAATGTAACAAAATGTGGGAAATCTGAATACTGAATACTTTCTGAGTGCATTGTAAGCAAATTAACTTAACTTGTGCTCATCTAAGGACTACTCTTCTACATTATGCATCATGGGTGAATAAAACTATTCAAAAACTGATTGTAGTTTTAACAGGAACTTCAAAAATTTTACGGTAATAAGACATGTCCACAGACACTGTTTGTACGCAATAAATATATTAGTTCAATGTAAACATTTTTTAATGATTTATGGAAAATCCACAGCAACGTTTTGTGTTTTATTCAAATTAGTTAAAAAAATATATTTTTCAAAAAAACTTTTTTGAAATAAAACATTTTAAAACTGTTTTTAGGACAATCACCCTACAGCATAGGCGATACTATCTTTGTTCGTGATTCGGCCAAACATGTATCTTCTAAAATGTTGGTGATTCATTTGAATTTAGAAAATTCTCCGTTATTAAAAGAGAGAACGTTTTGCTCCATGAAGTAATCCAACTATGTGCATGCCGTCATCTTGTCTATTTCAAATCTTCTCTTATTGATTAATACTGGTGGGTCCACCCTGAAGTGCCACTTGTCATGATTTGAAATAGACAAGATTGTGGCACACACATTAATGGATTACTTCATGGAGCAAAAAACATATTTTAATAATGTCGTAATTTCAACTACCTGCAACTTGACACAGACATTTTAGAATATACATGTTTGGCCGATTTGAGAACAAAGATAGTATCGCCAAGTTAAGGCTGATCGAAAATTCTCTGTCTACGCCAAACAGAAGCAATCCTGTAATGGCAAATGGAGAATCACATTAGCCAGTTACAAATCTGCAGCTAGTGATGGAGTTGCTCTGTAATCCACTCTGAATTTGTAGTAAAATGTGTTGGAATGAATTTTAAATGAGTAGGACCCCTAGTTAAGACCATCTCTCTCGGTTGGTTTCAAGAGGTCTGACTGTCTGTGGATAGTCCTCTACAAATGATCTGAATATCAAACTATATCCAGCAACTCAAAATTAGTTATTTTTTTGTCGCTGTAGTTGTTTACAAACAATGCCGCAGTTGACAATTAAATTGACAGTTTGTGCTGAGTTGAACATTTAGATCTAAGGGACTATTATTCAAATGAAGTGTTACCAAGAAATGGAAATACAAATGGGCCTTCACATGTATATTTTAGTACTGCTGTTAGCACACCCACCCACATGCTGTGGCTTAGCACCTTCATGCATATTCTCAGCTCTGTTTGCAGTGTTGTGACGTACTATTTAAGTAGTTTTTTAGGGTAACTTTTACTTCACTACATTCTTAAAGAAAGTAATGTACTTTTTACTCCATACTTGTTACATTTTGAATGTTTAGCAGGACAGGAAATGTTTCAATTCACACACTTATCAAGAGAACATCCCTGGTCTTCCCTACTGCCTCTGATCTGGCGGAATCACCAAACACAAATTCTTTGTTTGTAAAAGATGTCTGAGTGTTGGAGTGTGCCACTGGCTATCTGTAAATAAATAAAAAACAAGAACATTGTGCCTTCTGATTTGCTTAATATAAGGAATTTCTAGTTATTTGTATGTTTTGGCAAGTTGGTTAGGACACCTACTTTGTGCATGGTATAAGTCATTTTTCCAACAATTGTTTACAGACAATTCCATTGGGTCAGAAGTTTACATACACTAAGTTGACTGTGCCTTTAAACAGCTTGAAAAATTCCAGAAAATGATGTCATGGCTTTAGAAGCTTCTGATAGGCTAATTGACATAATTTGAGTCAATTGGAGGTGTATCTGTGGATGTATTTCAAGTCCTACCTTCAAACTTTGCTTGACATCATGAGAAAATCAAAAGAAAACAGCCAAGACCTCAGAAAAAAATTGTGGACCTCCACAAGTCTGGTTCATTCTTGGGAGCAATTTCCAAATGCCTTAAGGTACCACTTTCACCTGTACAAACAATAGTACGCAAGAATAAACACCGTGGGACCACGCAGCCGTCATACTGCTCAGGAAGGAGACTCGTTCCTTTTCTTAGAGATGAATGTACTTTGGTGCGAAAAGTGCAAATCAATACCAGAACAACAGCAAAGGACCTTGTGTAGATGCTGGACGAAACAGGTACAAAAGTATCTATATCCACAGTAAAAACGAGTCCTATATCGACATAACCTGAAAGGCCAATCAGCAAGGAAGAAGCCACTGCATCTTAATCTGCCATAAAGAATAAGGTTTGCAACTGCACATGGGGACAAAGATCGTACTTTTTGGAGAAATGTCCTCTGGTCTGATGAAACAAAAATATAACTGTTTGGCCATAATGACCATTGTTATGTTTAGAGGAAAAGGGGGAAGCTTGCAAACCGAAGAACATCATCCCAACCGTGAAGCACAGGGGTGGCAGCATCATGTTGTGGGGCTGCTTTGCTGCAGGAGGGGCTGGTGCACTTCACAAAATAGATGGCATCATGAGGGAGGAAAATTGTGGCTATACTGAGGCAACATCTCAAGACATCAGTCAGGAAGTTAAAGCTTGGTCGCAAATGGATCTTCCACAAGGGCATTGACCTCAAGCATACATCCAAAGTTGTGGCAAAATGGCTTAAGGACAACAAAGTCAAGGTATTGGAGTGGCCATCACAAAGCCCTGACCTCAATCCTACAGTAAATGTGTGGGCAGAACTGAAAAAGCGTGTACGAGCAAGGAGGCCTACAAACCTGACTCAGTTACACCTGCTCTGTCAGGAGGAATGGGCCAAAATTCACCCAACTTATTGTGGGAAGCTTGCGGAAGGCTACCCAAAACGTTTGACCAAAGTTAAACAATTTAAAGGCAATGCTACCAAATACTAATTGAGTGTATGTAAACCTCTGATCCACTGGGAATGTGATTAAAGAAATAAAAGCTGAAATAAATAATTATCTCTAGTATTATTCTGACATTTCACATTCTTAAAATAAAGTGGTGATCCTAACTGACCTAAGACAGGGAATTTTTACTAGGATTAAATGTCAGGAATTGTGAAAAACTGAATGTTTAAATGTACTTGGCTATGGTGTATGTAAACATCAGACTTCTTACTGTATATAGCTCTCCTCACCAGTTGTTTGCACCACGTGCAGTACGCTCCTGATTTGATGCAGTCACTGCAGGAGTTGATCACTGTTTTGGAACATAATTTCACCTCCTCGGAGAGCACTAGGGGAATGGCTGACACACACACACACACACACACACACACACACACACACACACACACACACACACACACACACACACACACACACACACACACACACACACACACACACACACACAGACACACACAGGATGACTCATATTATAATTGTGAGTATTTAAAAAAAATCAAGAGGTGATTTTGCTGACTTTTTAAAAACGTACCACCTCTGCCCATCAGCAGGAGCAGGAGAGACACACACGGATACATTTCCTGGTGACAGAAAGAGGGAACAGCCATTTGTCACTCCATCAATCATGACCAAATGTCAAAGCCTATTACAGTCATCTATATTTACCATTCAAGCACCAGTAAAAGTGCACTGTAAATAAACACACACTGTAAGAGCTGTCCACTGTAAGAGCTCCTATACTATTAGAATATGATGCACACATGGCCACTATCCAATATTCTGAGCAATATCAACTACTGTCTCCGAGGGTCAATATTTAGTGGCCACACCTTGAATGAGTAGGTGTGTCCAAAAGTTGGACTGGTACTGCGTGCATATACAGTGCCTTTGGAAAGTATCCAGACCCCTTGATTGTTTTCACGTCATTACGTAACAGCCTTATTCTAAAATTGATTAAATATAAGAAAAATTCTCAGCAATGTACACACAGTATTCCATAACGATAAAGTCAAAACAGGTTTTTAGAATTTTACAAGGTGTGTCCAAACGGAGAATATATATATATATATATATATATATATATATATATATATATATATATATATATATATATATATATATATGCGGGCTTGGAAATGAGGCAGACAAATATACTGTAGATGGAAGCCACAGTCCATCAATATTAAAGCAGATCTACCCACCCCTCCACCCAAACAGAATTGGCGGAATGAATACACCCCTGATCACCAGCACAGAGTTCAAGCTGTAATATGTAACTTTTTGGGTGACCCAACAAAATTCATATAGAAATGTGAGTTATAGATCTGTCCTTGAAAGCAAGTTTAAGAAGCAATAGATCTGTTTTATGTGCGCTATATTTATGTGCGCTATATCTACGCTTCCCGTTTCCAAGTTTCGCTTATGCGTCTTCTACTATCGGTTTTGTACGCCAGCTTTAAACAGCTGACAATACAATATTTTTGTTTATGAAAAATACATTTCACAGCGGTACAATGATTACACTACACTTTTTCGTTTTGTCACAAACTGAAATTAGGATAACTATTAGATTTTCAGCAACCAGGAATTGGCGGAGCGTTTTCTGCGTAGTGCATCTTTCACTTTCATAGCAGCCACATACAAACAGCATCGTCAGAATGCTCGTTGTATAATTCCTTCTCACATCTACATGCTCTCCTCCTCTCATGTTTTTCCTTTCGCTTCAGTGCCCAACACAACAGCTGTCTGTAACCAGGTCAAAAAAAAAAACTCCAAACTTTTTTTTCTTTTTTTATACCACAACCGCCTCATGCAGCCCCTACAGCGGTGTCACCATATTAGCTTACGCCATTGTCAATAGCTACTAGAACTAACCTGTTATTAAATCCGCTACAGTGTAGCAGTAACACCGGCGGGCCCGGGTGGCAATAAATTAATAAAACCGAAAGCTTACCTTGACTTGGACTTCAATGTGGAAAAATTGACGGGGTCTGAATACTTTCCAAATGCACTATATTTAGTTATTTAGTTATTTTAGATCTAAGGGACTATTATTCAAATGAAGTGTTACCAAGAAATGGAAATACAAATGGGCCTTCACATGTATATTTTAGTACTGCTGTTAGTACACCCACCCACATGCTGTGGCTTAGCACCTTCATGCATATTCTCAGCTCTGTTTGCAGTGTTGTGACGTACTATTTAAGTAGTTTTTTAGGGTAACTTTTACTTCACTACATTCTTAAAGAAAGTAATGTACTTTTTACTCCATACTTGTTACATTTTGAATGTTTAGCAGGACAGGAAATGTTTCAATTCACACACTTATCAAGAGAACATCCCTGGTCTTCCCTACTGCCTCTGATCTGGCGGAATCACCAAACACAAATTCTTTGTTTGTAAAAGATGTCTGAGTGTTGGAGTGTGCCACTGGCTATCTGTAAATAAATAAAAAACAAGAACATTGTGCCTTCTGATTTGCTTAATATAAGGAATTTCTAGTTATTTGTACGTTTTGGCAAGTTGGTTAGGACACCTACTTTGTGCATGGTATAAGTCATTTTTCCAACAATTGTTTACAGACAATTCCATTGGGTCAGAAGTTTACATACACTAAGTTGACTGTGCCTTTAAACAGCTTGAAAAATTCCAGAAAATGATGTCATGGCTTTAGAAGCTTCTGATAGGCTAATTGACATAATTTGAGTCAATTGGAGGTGTATCTGTGGATGTATTTCAAGTCCTACCTTCAAACTTTGCTTGACATCATGAGAAAATCAAAAGAAAACAGCCAAGACCTCAGAAAAAAATTGTGGACCTCCACAAGTCTGGTTCATTCTTGGGAGCAATTTCCAAATGCCTTAAGGTACCACTTTCACCTGTACAAACAATAGTACACAAGAATAAACACCGTGGGACCACGCAGCCGTCATACTGCTCAGGAAGGAGACTCGTTCCTTTTCTTAGAGATGAATGTACTTTGGTGCGAAAAGTGCAAATCAATACCAGAACAACAGCAAAGGACCTTGTGTAGATGCTGGACGAAACAGGTACAAAAGTTTCGCTTATGCGTCTTCTACTATCGGTTTTGTACGCCAGCTTTAAACAGCTGACAATACAATATTTTTGTTTATGAAAAATACATTTCACAGCGGTACAATGATTACACTACACTTTTTCGTTTTGTCACAAACTGAAATTAGGATAACTATTAGATTTTCAGCAACCAGGAATTGGCGGAGCGTTTTCTGCGTAGTGCATCTTTCACTTTCATAGCAGCCACATACAAACAGCATCGTCAGAATGCTCGTTGTATAATTCCTTCTCACATCTACATGCTCTCCTCCTCTCATGTTTTTCCTTTCGCTTCAGTGCCCAACACAACAGCTGTCTGTAACCAGGCCCAAAAAAAAACCTCCAAACTTTTTTTTCTTTTTTTATACCACAACCGCCTCATGCAGCCCCTACAGCGGTGTCACCATATTAGCTTACGCCATTGTCAATAGCTACTAGAACTAACCTGTTATTAAATCCGCTACAGTGTAGCAGTAACACCGGCGGGCCCGGGTGGCAATAAATTAATAAAACCGAAAGCTTACCTTGACTTGGACTTCAATGTGGAAAAATTGACGGGGTCTGAATACTTTCCAAATGCACTATATTTAGTTATTATTAGTAATTTAGTTATATTTATTTCGTTTTATCTAAAAAGGATCACTTTTTATGTTTCACTATATATTTTGGTAGTCCTCCCCTTCCTCCACTGAGGAGCTGTAATGGGTTTCTTCTTCCTCCTCCGAGGAGTAGCAAGGATCAGACCAATGTGCAGCGTCGTAAGTGTCCATAATGATATATTTAATAAATCAACAGAACAACTAAAATAAAGACATAAAAAAGGAACTAAGGTCAGAACGTGACAGGTGCCTCCCCTGCTGAAGACAAAGCCACTAATATGAACAGAGAGTAAAAGAGATAAAAATTATCTTTCAAAAGCATAGCTGTTGTTAAATTAAATGTCCTCTATTGCCAGTATTTAAATGATTCATTACCAATACTTATCCATGCGGGTATCTAAGAACACATTTTTTTTTAAATGTTACCGCCCAGCGAGGTATAGCTAACAGGTTGTGAATTGGAAGACAATCAGTCATTCAGTACATATGAGTCTACAAAGTTATGGGGCTGAATTCCTGGACATTGAGAGTACTCTTCATTCAGGAATAGGTTTAATCTGGGTCTGGGAAATTGTCCCAAACTCTTGTGAAATATCTCACTTCTTAAATAGTTGGCTAGAAGTACTTAAGCAATTCACTCCTCTTAGGCATGAGCGGTCTCCCTTTTTTGCCTTACTATCATTTAGGAAAAGGTGAGAAATCTGCCACAAATATGAGTAAACTAAATTAGTTAATATTAGAAACATTAAATGCTCCACTGTCGGCTATGAACAAACCAATAAAAGCCTGATAAAACAGGCAATGAACTTTCATTTGTGATACTTTTGAATAGTTGCTGTCATTTATTTTCGTTGAGCGTCTGTTTTAGCTAGCTTCTTTACTTGGTCATCAGAATTACAATGTTAGTTCTTCTTTATTTATATTTTTTTATGTATTTATAAATCAACCAAATTATCTCAGGGTACAGTTACACATTGGTGCTAGTTTCACATTCTAGGCCTATGCTGTGGTAGTATATGGA
This sequence comes from Oncorhynchus kisutch, assembly GCF_002021735.2. NCBI lineage: Eukaryota > Metazoa > Chordata > Actinopteri > Salmoniformes > Salmonidae > Oncorhynchus > Oncorhynchus kisutch. The sequence goes on along the minus strand of NC_034199.2, from coordinate 9,421,339 downwards.
ATAATCATATGGTATACTATATGCCTCAAGTGTAATGGAGACTTATTTTATGCAAATCCTTACAGGCTGATAAATATAAATCCTGAACCTAAATCCTTGATCTCTTATGGCACAATATTACATAATTATTAGTCTACATTAAAACATGAATCACAATTCTTTTCTCCTAAAGATAGAAAGTCCCAATTGTTAAATTTAGTAATAAAACAGTTATTGATCCTAGTAAAGAAAATGTATCAACAAAATATACACTTTAAATATAGCCGTATGGACGCTACTCACAAGAGTCATTGTGCTGCAGCTCCTATGTAACCCTCAACTCACTGTCATGGGTGTGCTCTCTAATGTGGTTGACTGACTGTTTGAGATGAACATCACAGTTATTTTGTAAAAAGTATACAGCCTCATTACAGGAAGTATATGGAAGGAAACAGATAGGGCTATGACAGTACCAGTATGGCCCAAAATAAATCCATGCCAAAAATGTAAACACGAAGAGATTGATGTTGAAGCAGCCAATTCTGAGTGTGTGAATAATGCTAAAAACAAAAATATTTTCATCCCAAAGTCATCTGTTTGACCTCCCGCAGCATGAAAGATGCCGACCAACCCTCTAGTGCACAGTCAGTACACAACATCATGTCTTAGCAGGATCAGATGGTGATAGGGGTCCCAGCAGGGTCAGACAGCCAGGGAAGACCAGTCTACAGAGCTCAGGTGAATTTTGCAGTATATTAATATCTGTGAATTATATAAATGTCCATCTTGAATATATGGGTAGACCTACAGTAGCTACAGGACAGCAGCGTCAGCTTAAAGCTACAGTCTGGGATCTGGAAATAATTTCATTTATTGAACCATTGATTCTATTATTGGATAATGCCTCATTTTAGGAGAATCCGATTGGGACAGGGTTCTCAGCAGGGTCAGGCAGCCAGAGAATACTATTCTGTGACGGAGCTGAGGGGAATTTTTCAGATGCAAGACTTTATTCTCTCTGTGCAGCAAACACTGGACAAGCCAGATGCTATTTTAAAGCAGTCTGACACACCTCCAAAGTTGATTTCCAAACTGTATCAAGGGTTGATAGAGGCTTTTCCCGATGACACAATTCTAAAGAAATCACAGACAGTGTCACCAGCAAAGCACCCCCACACCATCACACCTCCTCCTCCATGCTTCACGGTGGGATTCACACATCCACACACCTACTCTGCGTCTCACGAAGACTACATGATTCCATCTGTGTTATTTCATAGTATTATTTCTTCATCATTATTATACAATGTATACAAATAGTAAAAGTAAAGAACAACCCTTGAGTAGGTATTTGCTATGAGAAATTGAGCTCAGGTACATCCTGTTTCCATTGATCATCCTTGAGATGTTTCTTCAACTTTATTGGAGTTAATTGATTGGACATGATTTGGAAAGGCACACAAATCAAATCAAATCAAATTTATTTATATAGCCCTTCGTACATCAGCTGATATCTCAAAGTGCTGTACAGAAACCCAGCCTAAAACCCCAAACAGCAAGCAATGCAGGTGGAGAAGCACGGTGGCTAGGAAAAACTCCCTAGAAAGGCCAATACCTAGGAAGAAACCTAGAGAGGAACCAGGCTATGTGGGGTGGCCAGTCCTCTTCTGGCTGTGCCGGGTGGAGATTATAACAGAACATGGTCAAGATGTTCAATGTTCATAAATGACCAGCATGGTCGAATAATAATAAGGCAGAACAGTTGAAACTAGAGCAGCAGCACAGTCAGGTGGAAGTTGAAACTGGAGCAGCAGCATGGCCAGGTAGACTGGGGACAGCAAGGAGTCATCATGTCAGGTAGTCCTGGGGCATGGTCCTAGGGCTCAGGTCAGTTGAAACTGGAACAGCAGCATGGCCAGGTGGACTGGGGACAGCAAGGAGTCATCATGTCAGGTAGTCCTGGGGCATGGTCCTAGGGCTCAGGTCCTCCGAGAGAGAGAAAGAAAGAGAGAAGGAGAGAATTAGAGAACGCACACTTAGATTCACACAGGACACCGAATAGGACAGGAGAAGTACTCCAGATATAACAAACTGACCCCAGCCCCCCGACACATAAACTACTGCAGCATAAATACTGGAGGCTGAGACAGGAGGGGTCAGGAGACACTGTGGCCCCATCCGAGGACACCCCCGGACAGGGCCAAACAGGAAGGATATAACCCCACCCACTTTGCCAAAGCACAGCCCCCACACCACTAGAGGGATATCTTCAACCACCAACTTACCATCCTGAGACAAGGCTGAGTATAGCCCACAAAGATCTCCGCCACGGCACAACCCAAGGGGGGGGGGGGGGCGCCAACCCAGACAGGATGACCACAACAGTGAATCAACCCACTCAGGTGACGCACCCCCTCCAGGGACAGCATGAGAGAGCCCCAGCAAGCCAGTGACTCAGCCCCTGTAATAGGGTTAGAGGCAGAGAATCCCAGTGGAAAGAGGGGAACCGGCCAGGCAGAGACAGCAAGGGCGGTTCGTTGCTCCAGAGCCTTTCCGTTCACCTTCCCACTCCTGGGCCAGACTACACTCAATCATATGACCCACTGAAGAGATGAGTCTTCAGTAAAGACTTAAAGGTTGAGACCGAGTTTGCGTCTCTGACATGGGTAGGCAGACCGTTCCATAAAAATGGAGCTCTATAGGAGAAAGCCCTGCCTCCAGCTGTTTGCTTAGAAATTCTAGGGACAATTAGGAGGCCTGCGTCTTGTGACCGTAGCGTACGTATAGGTATGTACGGCAGGACCAAATCAGAGAGATATGTAGGAGCAAGCCCATGTAATGCTTTGTAGGTTAGCAGTAAAACCTTGAAATCAGCCCTTGCTTTGACAGGAAGCCAGTGTAGAGAGGCTAGCACTGGAGTAATATGATTAAATTTTTTGGTTCTAGTCAGGATTCTAGCAGCCGTATTTAGCACTAACTGAAGTTTATTTAGTGCTTTATCCGGGTAGCCGGAAAATAGAGCATTGCAGTAGTCTAACCTAGAAGTGACAAAAGCATGGATTAATTTTTCTGCATCATTTTTGGACAGAAAGTTTCTGATTTTTGCAATGTTACGTAGATGGAAAAAAGCTGTCCTCGAAATGGTCTTGATATGTTCTTCATATCAACTAAGGTCCCACAGTTGACTTTGCATGTCAGAGCAAAAACCAAGCCATGAGGTCGAAGAAATTGTCTGTAGCCTATTTGAAGGTCAGTTGGTAATATAATAAGCTATAGCCTAATACGTTGTTCCCTGTTACAAATGGTAACAGGAACCCTGCACTGCTTAAATAGTGCAATACTGTATCAGCCCCCTCAAAATGCCCTAATTCTTCATGACACCCCTAATGCAGGTCCACTGATGTCGGAATTTGCCTACATATTCAATCTAAGTATTTGCTTTTCAAAATGCAATATTCCCATCATTTTTGATGATTGTTTTCTCATTACTCACAAGAAAATCACTAGGTCTACTAAGTTGGACCAATCCTAGGACCAATCCACTGCTCATAACTAGTAGATAGGCTCACTGCTCATAACCTATATCAATCAGCATTGGTTCAGGTGCCTTTCTTAGTAGGCTATAGTTTGTGAACTGTGTATTGAACAGACATCAATCAATTTTGGCAAAACAACTATCAAATCATATGCTGTGACATTGCAAGGGGCATCAGTGGCTGCATCAACTTTTATTATGTCAAAATAATTAATTCATACTATGTAGTCAATTGAAACACACACACACACACACACACACACACACACACACACACACACACACACACACACACACACACACACACACACACACACACACACACACACACACACACACACACACACACACACACACAGACTTGTTAGTGCTTAATGCATTTATTTATGAAGACCTTTACTTCACTTACTTATTTTAGAAGCTGATGATGTCGCCATAGTCTACGACCGGAAGAAACGGTAGGAGAGGAGGTGAGGAGAGGAAACATGGCAACAAATGCACTGAAATAAGACATTGCTTCTCCACTAGCGCATCATCAGGCAAATTATATTTCTCTGGATGGGTTCAGAAGGTGAGGGATCAGGGGTCAACGTCAGGAGACCAGGCTGCTCCCGAGGGAGCAGAGGCAGGGTTGGTGAATGATTTCAGAAAGCATAGCAGTTGTCATCTGAGCTCTCAGCAATAGGACCAGCTTTTACTAGGTGTTCCTGGTGTTTCCTTGGTCTTCTGTCAGTTCACTCAATCTTCTCTTCAGGAGGCAGAGAAGGCCATTCCTCCCTCCACTGCATTACCTAAAAGTAATAAGAAAAGCGCTAAATTATTGACAATTCCACTACACCGTGCGGAGGGTATTTGTAAAGCAAGACAAAATGTTCAATCCAAAAATAGTATAAGCCTTAACTTACTCTGATCTTGCAGCTGTAGGCACAGTGCCTCCAGAGTTCCCGGCTGCTCTTTGTAGGCTCCCCCAGTGCCTCTTCACCTCCTGCAGTCTGTTCACCAACATCAGTCTGTCGAAGATTGCCTTTTGATGGCGAGATGGCGGTTGCCTGTGAGATGTAAAACTCTGAGGTACAGCATTTAACAGAGCAACAGCAATGAGAAGGTAAATATGTAATCACAATAGATACCTTCTGCAATCATATACTTACTGGTGCCAAGTCTCTCCCATGGCCCCACAATGTTGTTAGTACTGAGCAGCTCTGCCTGCTGTCAAGGCTGCCTTGTGCTCAACAATTTCTCTGAATCTGATGCCTCCTCTTGTTGCCGTCTGAATACAACGGGGTGATTAGACGAACTGTAGATCCAGATATGTTACATAACTATAAGTTGTAGAGCTACTATAGAGGCACAAACAAAGCGAGTACAAAGCAATCAACTCCTTTCTAAAGCATTGGTTGTCATACAGTTCTAACATTATACAAGCCATGCAGAGTGTTGGCTCACAAGGTACTCTGCTGTTTATGGTGATGTAATTTCTTAGTTTAATGAAATGTTTTACATTAGATCAATTCATAACATAGGCCATGCCTACATTTGATCATAAACATGGTATGATGTGTATAACTCATGCATTTTATTTCACAAATCAGTTTCACTGCTTGATTAATAATGTGTTTGAGGTCATGTTGTTGTTGGGCCCTTCCTGTCAAACAGTATAGGTAGTGTTTCCTCTGGTTCACACTGAGGTAAAGCCCCTCAGTCTTCTTCTGGAGATGCCCTGTCTGACTATCCTGAAGTGTGGTTGTCAAACATAGGGCATGTTACAAACGTAACTCCACTTACATCAGTCAATTATGAAGTTGAGAGACAGAAACATTCACTTTTCTACCTGTTGGATTCTGGCTTGAAATATAATTTTTCCTGTCATCATATTAGAACAAAGTTATTACTTTACTTGTATAAGAATTGTACATTTTGGGGGTCAATGAATGGTGAATTCGAAGTTTATGTATGGAAAGATACTGAGACTAGGGGAAGTGCAGAAAGTTCACATTCTGTTTAAAACATGTCGCTGAATATTAATATTTCTAAGGAAAGAAGCAAAAGAGCAACAGTTTAGTTTCAGTTCCTCATAAGGCAGGCCAGTTACACAAACACTAACACACACACACACTTCCACGCCCAAGAAAGTCCTAGACTTAGGCAGGTCATGACACTACCAGTGAGAGGAACATACTGTGTTTCTGCCTAACAATAGAGAATGATGCTTTATCGTAGACATGCAAGGTGGTGCCTAGTCGTAAGGTATAAAAATACATGCTTGTGGGTTGAATAAACTTTTTCTGGTTGTCCGTTTTGAGTTTTTGCTCTATTTGTTCAGAAACTAATATACCTTCAGTCTACTACTGCACCTCAGCAACCTACTCCTGTAGCACAGCGCCTTTGATGTCCAGCTGTGCCGCTTTTCTTCAAGGAAGCTCGTCTCCTCCTTCAGTCTTTTGACATTCAGAAAAAAAATACAATTCAATTAAGGAATATTTGGTTACTGTAGGTCTCTGTCCCTCTTTCTCTCCCTCTCCATCGATTCTTTAACAAGCATCAATGTTGTTGTCGTTCTGCTAGGGACCTGTTTTCAGCGTATGAAGTTTCCAGTAAATAACCGATGTAAAGTGAGTATGTTTATCCTGTGTTCCCATTTAATTAGCTAGTAAATAAATAATTAAACCAATTTGTGAAGTACTGGATCATAAGTAAGGCTTGGTTTTTGCAGATGCAAGGAGGTTACGACTGTTCAGAATGGTGATATGATACGAGGTTATGATTAATAGTTTGACTGTTTATAGATGTGATAGGTAAAGACCTTTTAGAGTTTGATTTGGGAGATGGTTGGTTACCCAAGATGGCATAGCAGTCAGACGTCCTTTGTCCTCATCTTGTCGTGTCCCATGTATATATATATTGACACCTTTCTTCGCATATCTTTTATATATTTTCTTTTCCAAAAACTCAACTTCAAAACACTCTCCTGCAACCCGCCTCACCAATGACATTTCTTATATTTTATTTACCTCAAATCTGAAATCCACAATAGAAGCTAGCCAGAAGCTAGCCAGAAGCTAACCAGAAGCTAGCCAGAAGCTAGCCAGTTTACTGGCTAACGTTAGTATTCAGCTAACCATGGTTTGTGGTCATCAGCTATCCTTTAGCTCGAAAAGCTATCGCCAGTTTTGTACAACGCGACTCAGACCAGAACATACTGGACCTATTTTTCTCTCCATATCCCCGGATTTCAACCGCAAGCTCCGGACATTTACACCTGGATCTCCCAGCTAGCTAGCTGCTATCCGTGTGACTATTGGCTTACATTGATCCCGGAGCAAACATCAATTATTCCAAAGCTAGCCAGCTGAAGAGTTCCATCAGTCACTCCTGGGCTACAATCACCTATCCGGACCCATTTTACTGCCGATGCGGAGCCCCACCGGACCTTTACGACTGGACTACCGACGTTATCGGCCGGATGGAGTTATCCATCTGCCCCCTCCGTCGCAACGTTACCTGAATGCCCATCTGCGGTCCGCTAATCGTTAGCTGTCTTATCGGCTGCTATCTGAATAGGTCTATCAGACAATTTTTCTTGGGTCACTATAACTATATCTATTTTGCCAATTGGATTGATCCCCTCTACCACACGGAACCCCACTAATCTACCGTAGGAAACGCATGAGGTGGCTAAAATCAGACCTCCATCCAATGCTAGCTTGCTACCGATGGCCCGGCTAGCTGTCTGAATCGCCGTGACCCCAACCAACCTCACTACTCACTGGACCCTTATGATCACTTGACTAAGCATGCCTCTCCTTAATGTCAATATGCCTTGTCCATTGCTGTTCTGGTAAGTGTTTATTGGCTTATTTCACTGTAGAGCCTCTAGCCCTGCTCACTATACCTTATCCAACCTTTCAGTTCCACCACCCACACTTGCAATGACATCACCTGGTTTCAATGATGGTTCTAGAGACAGTAGCTCTCTCATCATCGCTCAATACCTAGGTTTACCTCCACTGTATTCACATCCTACCATACCTTTGTCTGTACATTATACCTTGAAGCTATTTTATCACCCCCAGAAACCTCCTTTTACTCTCGTTTCCAGAAATTCTAGATGACCAATTCTCATAGCTTTTAGCCGTACCCTTATCCTATTCCTCCACTGTTCCTCTGGTGATGTAGAGGTGAATCCAGGCCCTGCAATGCCTAGCTCCACTCCTATTCCCCAGGCACTCTCATTTGATGACTTCTGTAACCGTAATAGCCTTGGTTTCATGCATGTTAACATTAGAAGCCTCCTCCCTAAGTTTGTTTTATTCACTGCTTTAGCACACTCTGCCAACCTGGATGTTCTAGCCGTGTCTGAATCCTGGCTTCGGAAGACCACCAAAAATTCGGAAATCTTCATCCCAAACTACAACATTTTCAGACAAGATAGAACGGCCAAAGGGGGCGGTGTTGCAATCTACTGTAAAGATAGCCTGCAGAGTTCTGTCCTACTATCCAGGTCTGTACCGAAACAATTTGAACTTCTACTTTTAAAAATCCACCTCTCTAAAAACAAGTCTCTCACCGTTTCCGCCTGCTATAGACCACCCTCTGCCCCCAGCTGTGCTCTGGACACCATATGTGAACTGATTGCCCCCCATCTATCTTCAGAGCTCGTGCTGCTAGGCGACCTAAACTGGAACATGCTTAACACCCCAGCCATCCTACAATCTAAGCTTGATGCCCTCAATCTCACACAAATTATCAATGAACCTACCAGGTACCACCCCAAAGCCGTAAACACAGGCACCCTCATAGATATCATCCTAACCAACCTCTGCTGATCTCAGCAATCACTGCCTCATTGCCTGCATCCGTAATGGGTCAGTGGTCAAACGACCTCCACTCATCACTGTCAAACGCTCCCTGAAACACTTCAGCGAGCAGGCCTTTCTAATCGACTTGGCCTGGGTATCCTGGAAGGATATTGATCTCATCCCGACAGTAGAGGATGCCTGTTTTTTTTTTAAATGCCTTCCTTAAATGCCTTCCTCGTCAAGAAATTTAGAACCAGGAACAGATATAGCCCTTCTCTCCAGACCCGACTGCCCTTAACCAACACAAAAACATCCTATAGCGTTCTGCATTAGCATCGAACAGCCCCTGTTATATGCTACTTTTCAGGGAAGCTAGAAACCAATATACACAGGCTGTTAGAAAAGCCAAGGCTAGCCTTTTCAAGCAGAAATGTGCTTCCTGCAACACAAACTTAAAAAATTTCCGGGACACTTGTAAAGTCCATGGAGAAGAAGAACACCTACTCCCTGCTGCCCACTGCACTGAGGATAGGAAACACTGTCACCACCGATAAATCCATTATAATTGAGAATTTAAAGAAACATTTTTCCACGGCTGGCCATGCTTTCCACCTGGCTACCCCTACCCCGGTAAACAGCACTGCACCTCCCACAGCAACTCGCCCAAGCCTTCCCCATTTCACATTCTCCAAAATCCAGTCGGCTGATGTTATGAAAGAGCTGTAAAATCTGGACCCCTACAAATCAGCCGGGCTAGACAATCTGGACCCTTTCTTTCTAAAAGTATCTGCCGAAATTGTGGCCACCCCTATTACTAGCCTGTTCAACCTCTCTTTCGTGTCGTCTGAGATTCCTAAAGATCGGAAAGCAGCTGCGGTCATTCCCCTCTTCAACAGGGGGGACACCCTTCACCCAAACTGCTACAGACCTATATCCATCGTACCCTGCCTTTCTAAGGTCTTCGAAAGCCAAGTCAACAAACAGATTACCGACCATTTTGAATCCCACCATACCTTCTCCGCTATGCAATCTGGTTTCAGAGCTGGTCATGGCTGCACCTCAGCCAGGCTCAAGGTCCTAAACGATATCTTAAATACAAGAAGATACAGGTAAAAAAAATATTTTTTATGGAAGAACCCCCCCCCCCCCCCCAAAAAAATGTCTCCATACCTTCACATATCTCTTTGCCAACATATGATCCATGTTGGCAAACTTCTTATTCTAGCCCATTGCCAGTAGTGTGATAATGTCCGTACATCTTCAGTCAGCTATTCTAATACATTTCTACTGTGTGCCTAACCAATCAACACAAAGACTGCAATTACAGTCTTGTGTAAGATAAAAAAACAACAACATTAAAATCATTTAAGATAGTGTGGTGGAAATTCACCACTAAAGACTCAAACTTAAAGTAAACGAGACAAGCTTTACTATCACGGCCAGAGAGGCTCACAAACTCAATAGAAGCCTGACGAAACTCTGAAAAGGGCGTTTTAATAAAAGCAGCATTGTGCTAGACATACGACTACATAGGCATGAAAATACATTTCCATCACACTCCCTCCTTTTATCACTCTGTGATAACTATTGTTACATTTTAGGGTAAGAATTAGATTATGGCTGAAACTATTAAAGGAGGTTCTATAAAAACACAAGTAAGCGAAATCAACACATAAAACCAGACACTTTTTATCATTAAGATCAATAAGATATATCTCATATTTTATCAAGGGCACATGCCACTCCATAATTATGGAGCATTACACCAGTTAATCATGACAGGGTAGTTTGTATATGAGTAATCCCGGCCAGTGAGCGCTTCCACCTGTCTGCTGCAGGGGGACAATATCCCTGGAAAATAATAGACAGGTCAAGGCAGGCAATAGACAGGTCAAGGCAGGCAGAGGGCAGAAAACCAGAGGTGGGGCAACGATACCGGACGGCAGGCAGGCTCAGAGGCATGCGGGCTCGAAGTCAGGACAGGCAAGGGTCAAAACCAGGAGGACAAGAAAAAGAGACTGGAAAAAACAGGAGCTGAGACACAAAAACGCTGGTTGACTTGACAAGGAACTGACAACAGACAAACAGAGAACACAGGTGTTATGTTTGTTCCTTATATAATGACAAACCGGGCGTAGGTTTAACTACTTTTGATGAACATATACTTCAGCTAGACAACTCCATGTTTAGCCATGCAAGGCATTCTTTAACCATCTGCCTCCCGCATAGCCTGCTGGGTATCGTAGTCTAAATGTTATTAACACATAACAACACATCTTCTTTCCTTTAAAATAAAACTACTTTTCTATGTAACTATACATGTCACATTTGTTTACTCAACCTGCATAACATGCAATTTTCAATAACACACATTTCTTTACCATTTTTTCCCCCTTAAAAATAAAATATTTTTTCAACTAAATATAGTCTGTCCAACAATACTCTATTGTGGCTCTATTTCTTTTCACATTAACAAAACATTCAGTCCAGGTGCCCCTTTTATGTATTTTTTTATATATATTTTTTAGCAATTCTCAATTAGCCTTTCAGGGGCTCTGACAGTCCTTTTTGGTCGTTCTGCTGAAGTGCTTCCTGAAACAGTTGGACAGCGTTCATTGTTCTGTCTGAATTGTCCATTTCTAAAGGCATTTGACGCTTCAGCAGTATCCTCCTGATGATCCTCAGTCCCTTGAGTGAATGGCTGCAGCCTTAGATCTACTCTGTTTCGTCTCAGTTGTGATCCATGCTCCGTTTGGATCTCATAGGATCGCGGTGCAACTTCTCTCTGCACACACCCTTGCTGCATCCAGGTTTCTGTAGTGATGTCTCGGAGTCGTACATGATCTCCAGGTTTCAGTTCAGGTAAGTGTCTTGCACTTTTGTCAGGTCGCTGTTTTTGTTTGTCTTTCTGTTTTTCCTTTGCGAGTTTGACTTTGTGAGTACCTCTGGGTGTTAGCGTTAGCGAGTCCTCATGGATGGGTAGATTGTTTCTGATGCGACGTCCCATCAACATTTGTGCAGGTGAAAGTCTGTTCTGCAGTGGTGCGTTTCGGTAGGTCATCAGTTTTATTAGGAAATACTCCTTCCCATCATGTGCCTTTTTCATCAGACCTTTGACAATTTTGTAGTAGGGTCTGTTGGGTACTGGATGAGGCATCAGCGGCTCTGCTTGCTGCTTTGGCCTGTAGGTGAAACACAGTTCACATGAAGCAGTGGTCTGGCTGATTTCCTGGTTCATTCTTGGCCAGTACATTACTTCTCGTGCTTGTCGTTTGCATTTTTCCTCACCCAAGTGGCCCTCGTGTATTTTCTGTAGCATTTCTTTGCGTAGTGTCATTGGAATGACAATCTTGTTGCCTTTGAACACTATGTCATCCACAACAGTGAGCTCTGCTCTGCACATAAAGTAATCCTGTATTCTCCTTGGACAGTTGTTTTTCTGTGCAGGCCATCCTATCAGTGTTGTTTCTTTCAACTCTGTCATTGTTTGGTCAGCTGCGGTCTCTCTTTTGATCTGCTCCATTCTCTCAGAAGACACAGGAAGTGATTCTATGATCATGTCGACGTAGGCCTGATTCTCAGTGTTTTTCTGTGTGTCGAAGCTCTCCTTCTTGTCGGCTGCTCGAGAACGAGTGTCGGCCGGAGAACATGAACTTTCCCGGGGTATAGATCATCTTCACATCATACTTTTGCAGTCTGATCAACATTCTCTGGATTCTCATTGGACAATCATTCAGTGGCTTAGACATGATTGACACCAATGGTTTGTGGTCGGTTTCTACTTCGAAGTCTCGTTTGTAGACGCGTATGTGCTCGCCAGTAGTTCTTTCTCTATCTGTGCATACCTTGTCTCTGCGCCTGTCAAGGCTCTGGCTGCATAAGCGACGGGTTGCCATGCGTTGTCATGCTGTTGCAGAAGAACTGCTCCCAGGCCAAACTGTGAAGCGTCTGCAGAAATCCTTGTGCTTTTCTCTGGATCATAGAACCTGAGCACTGGCTCTTCTGTGATTGTCTTCTTTAGGTTTTTGAAGCAGCTTTCCTGTTCATGGGACCATTCCCATTCATTTTTCTGTTCCAGAAGACACCACTAGCTGCTAGGTAGATATTGAATCTCTGCTTGAAACGTTTCCAATTGTCAGCTAAATTGCCTGTTAACTGCATAGGAGTAGGAGGACTAAGCCTATCCATGACGGAGAACAGGAACCGTGTCAATGTATCTTACTTCAGTATGTTGTTCATCAACTTGCTTGTCAACAGATTCCAATGCAGCCTCGCTCTCGCTGCTGTCACTCTCACTGCTGCGGACAATGGGCGACACTTGGAGGGGGATGGAGACAATCACAAGAACAGGTGAAACAGATCAGGGAGTAACAGGATAACCGTACTTCCTGATGGAGACATCCAGCTCTCCAGGTTTCTAGCCATTTCCTGAGCCTAGGGCATGACAGTCCACGTCCATTTTTTTGCAGAGGAACGTGAAAGAGAACCTATCTCGCGATTCCTCAGCTACTGGAATGCTGAAGAATGCATTAGCCAAATCAATCACTGAAAAACAATAGCTTCCAGGTGGAACTTGAGAGAGAATGGTCACCGTATTAGACACAAGTGGTACTTGACCATGTACAGCATCATTAACGGTTGCTGCTCCTTTCGTTTTGACAATGTCTATCTTCCCTTTGACCCATAATTTGTCTGGTACTTTCTTTAGCCATGGAATCGTGTCATTTGTTTCAGCCACCACCATTACTTCTTCGGTGGGGAGAGGTCGTTTCTTTCTTCTGGCTCTTGCTGATGCCCAATAGGGTGAGATTAATTTAGCACATGAGGTCTCTTCACAGTAGATTTACTGGGCATGAGGATGCATACATTTTGTATAGGTGGTGTGTAGCCTGCAGAAATGTACGTTTGTTTTGTATTTTTTTTTTTTTTGGGGTTCATTTTAATAAAGTAAGATGTTTGCCTACCACGCTGCACCTTGGTCTAATTCATCCAATGAACGTAACAGCTGATTTCTTCAGGGCAGAGACTGCTGCATCAGTGTCTACTAGGAATGGATTTTTTTCTCCCAGTATCTCAATGTTAATTAGTGGATTTTCTGTTGAGAGAGTAGTTAGTTGTAACATCTGTAGGGGTGTTTCTTCTTCTTCGTTTTCTGTTTCTGGCTCATCCTATTGTTGGTCTCCGAAAGGGTCATTTACCCTCATGTTTCTGGGAGGTCCATTCCACTCCTCCCTGCCTTCATTTTCTTGGCAGTCTCTGGCAAAATGTCCTGGTTTACCACAGTTATAACACCTCCGACCATTTCCGACTGTTTCTTTCCGCGGGTTCCCACCTCTCCCCCGTTTTTCCCTCATACTCCACCTCTTCCTCAAGCTCCTCTTCCTCTTCCTCTTCCTTCTTTCCCTCCCCCACTGTAGCACATCAGCTGCAGTAAGGGCTGTGCCTCAGGTGGGGCTGTTGGAAATTCTGGATAAAGGCTGTTCTCTTTTTTCTTTGCCCTTCTCTCACTTTCTTTCCTTTTTTTTGACTACTTGCGTCACCATTAACACTTTCAATGTTCTGTCCTTCTATTTCAGTGATTCTGCTTCTCTGCCTCTTCCAGTTTTTCTCTGGATTCTACATGTCTCTCTGTATCCCATCTTAAGGGAATGCTCCATTTGTCCATTTAGCCCATTTAACTATTTGGTCTAACACCCATTCCCAAATTTCTGACTCATCGTTTTGGCAGGCCCCGAAATTCGGGGCGACTTGTATTTTCGTTTTTTACTACAACACGTCCCCATTCTCTCTTTTTGCTCCCTATCTTGAAACAGGCACACCTGAAGTATTGTAAAATACAGTTGTACCCCCCCCAAAAAAAATCTGCATTATTGTCCATATCAATGTTGTATTTTGTGTCTTTGTAATTACATTCTTTCTTTTATAATACACATTTTCCAAAAAGTAGTAGCATTAGTCACGTAAACACAGAAATAAACAAATGGCACATTGGATTCCTAATTTTAAAAATAAGTGGTGCTTTTCTTCTTTTCTTTCTTTAGATATTCATTCTTCACAAATTCCTCCTTCACACTAGTGTTCTATAAATACAACACATTCGGTAATTGTAATCTCTCCTTTCATATCTTCACACACCACCTCACTATTTTCCCAAATTTCATTCACACATCACACAGAATCCTTATAACATCATCAATCGAAGTCCACACAGAACTTTCTTAGGTAATTCACACCATTCACACCACCAGCAATGATCTGCAGACATCATAGTAAAACTCATTATATGCTATTTTTATCGGACTCAAGTTGTTTTGATTATGAGGGGGGGTCCCTTACGAATTGCTAACACAAAACATTTAGGAACCCCTCTGGTAGCTTATATGATGAGATATGGATGAGAGAAATATCCTTAAAACAATCAAATACAATTAGCAGCCAAGCATCAATCATCATGCTGGTGACATGCATGTCACCAGCATTCAAATAATACCTTCAATATCACCACTGTCCGTCACTGAGCCACCATGAAGTTCATCATAACTTATTTCATCATAACTTATTTCATCTGCCTATGAACTCTTAATGCTTTCTCACGTTGTAGGTTTAGTACAACTACAGTAGTAGTGGAAAAAGTATCCAATTGTCAAACTTGAGTTAAAATAAAGATGCCTTAATAGACAATGACTCACGTAAATGTGAAGGTCAACCAGTAAAATAGTACTTGAGTAAAAGTATTTGGTTTATAATATAACTAAGTATCAAAATTAAATGTAACTGCAAAAATATACTTAAGTATGAAAAGTAAAAGTATACATTTATATTAAGCAAACCAGACGGCACATTTTCTTTATTTTTTTTGAATAGCCAGGGGCACACTAAACATGCAGACATAATTTAGAAACAAAGCATTTGTGTTTAGTGAGTCTGCCAGTTCAGAGGCAATAAGGATTATCAGGGATGTTCTCTTGATAAGTGCATGAATTGGACCATTTTCATGTGCTGCTAAGCATTCAAAATGTAACAAGTACTTTTGGGTGTCAAGGAAAATGTATGGAGTAAAAAGTACATTATTATTTTAAGGAATGTAGTGAAGTAAAAGTTGTCAAAAATATATAAAGTACTGATACCACAAGAAACGACTTAAGTAGTACTTTAACTTATTTTTACGTTAAAAATGAAGTACTTCACACTCCTGAATAAATTGTATCATTGCAAGTTTCTCGCATAATTAATTTGACACACAAAAAGATCCCATCATGTCGATCAAATAAATGGTCTGTTGGCAATTACTAAATTGAAACATAATTCCCTGTTTCTATCAGCCCAGTCATGACATTTTTTTATGCATTAGGTAATTCATCTGCATGAAATGGTTGGAGGGAAACCTGTTTAATGAGTGAGATGACATGATGGCACAAACAGATCTGGGACCAGATTAGGATAGAATATTTCCTACCAGAGTAGAAGAACCAGTCTAATTCTTCCCCCTCTTCTATCATACATGAACCATTAGAACATTGGTAGCAGTGTTTCTTTGTGGTATGGATGTGTCCTTCTAGCACCACTAGGTGGAAGAACTAGCAAAGAAATAAGGTTGTGGTAACATCAACAAAATTCCTGCACAGAGTAAAATAATACCAACATATTAATTGTGTTCGTTCCGTTTCTCAAAATATGTCTGCTGTAGTTATAGAATTACCACGTGGTGAAATTTAAGGAAACTATCTTCCTTCATCCATCTCTTCTGTGGACTGAGTTACAGTCCAATGTGTCTGGTCACTTATACATATACTGTGTTTACTTTGGGTTCAAGTTCTACTAGAACAATCCAGAAAAGAACATCATTGGATCTATGTGAGGGACACACACACAGACACACAGACTGATCTATAAGTAGCCAAGCTGAGGGCTGGTGGAGGAAAGGGAAGACCAAGCTTATGAACTTATCTCCAGTGGACCAACCCACAGGGCATTGGTTTTCATCTCTGTCCAAATGAAAAGATGAGAGAAAGAAAGAATAAAGGAATGGGAATAGCTGAGCCGAAGGAACTGTCAACCTGGTTTGTTGAAGAGAAGATTTGGGTTAATTCTTCCTATCTGTGTGTCTTGGGGTAAATGTGGAGTACGGGACTGTGTGATTTTGATTATCTCCATGTTCGGGTTAGATGGTGCGATGGAAATCCTCACTAACTATAATAGGCAATAACGTTGATAACCAAGTCCCTACAAAGACTATCTATTTTCGGTTTTCTAAATCTCTGCACTCCCATTTCATTCTCTATCCTGCTGTTTGGTGTAATACAGCAGCCTTGATCCCACCTCTCTCTCTCTATCCCTCATCTCTCTGCTCCAGTTAGAGGCACTGCGACACCGTGCTTTGAGCACACACACTGCATCGCCATTCATCCTATTTCTGCCATGGCGTATGCGTGCTGCCAGCCCAGCGCACTGCAGTTCTGTGTTGCAGAGAAGATGCAGGGTGCCTGCCATGCACTGGGGGGAGGGGGGGGGGGGGGGTGCTGGAGCTATTTATAGCAGCGAGGGATGTAAATAGCCTATGTGTGAAGCTATAGGGACCAAAGGCAGTGGATGGGATGAGGGGGATTTGATGAGAGTGAGGAAGGTTCAGAGTAGTCAGAGGGTACAGTATTTATTGGTGTCATAGGGTAGTGATGGAGAATGAAGAAGGGGGAGAAAAATTATGTTTGTTGGCTGTATTCTGTTCAGGCTCTATGGATAGGGAGAATATAGAACTGCTTTGTGAATGTGTGTTGTGTTCATTTTAGAAAGACATTCATTAATTTTAACCAAGCAATAGCGCTGAAATGAACCACAAACTCTAATTGGGCTCATTTCAATAATTCCATTATGGACTGTACTGCACACAACACCGTCAGCTTCAGTAACGTACGCTAAACTGAATTTCTCTCTCTCTCACTCTCTCGCTGTCTCTCTCTCTCGCTCTCCCTCTCTCTATCTCTCATTCATATATACAGATGCAAGAAAAAGTATGTGAACCCTTTAGAATTACCTGGATTTCTACATAAATTAGTCAAACAATTTCACAACAATAGACAAACACAATGTGCTTAAACTAATAACACACACATTATTGTACTTTCTTTGTCTATATTGAATTACATAATTTTAAAATTCACAGTGTAGGTTGGAAAAAGTATTTGAACCCCTAGGCTAATGACTTCAACTAAAGCAATTTTTTTTGCCTTTCTAGGGAGTTTTTCCTAGCCACCGTGCTTCTATACCTGCATTGCTTGCTGTTTGGGGTTTTAGGCTGGGTTTCTGTACAGCACAGGTTTCTGATATATCAGCTGATGTACGAAGGGCTATATAAATGAATTTGATTTGATGTGAACCATGCCTCGAACTAAAAGAGATCTCAGAAGACCTAAGATTAATAATTGTTGACTTGCATAAAGCTGGAATGGGTTACAAAAGTATCTCTAAAAGCTTAGATGTTCATCAGTCCACGGTAAGACAAATTGTCTATAAATGGAGAAAGTTCAGCACTGTTGCTACTCTCCCTAGGAGTGGCTGTCCTGCAAAGATGACTGCAAGAGCACAGCGCAGAATGCTCAATGAGGTTAAGAATCCTAGGGTGTCAGCTAAAGACTTCCAGAAATCTCTGGAACTTGCTAACATCTCTGTTGACGAGTCTACAATACGTAAAACACTAAACAAGAACGATGTTCATGGAAGGACACCACGGAAGAAGCCACTACTGTCCAAAAAAAAAAACATTGCTGCGCATCTGAAGTTCGCAAAAGAGCACCTGGATGTTCCACAGCACTACTGGCAAAATATTCTGTGGACAGATTAAATTAAAGTTGAGTTGTTTGGAAGGAAGACACAACAGTATGTGTGGAGAAATAAGGCACAGCACACCAACATCAAAACCTCATCCCAACTGTAAAATATGGTGGTGGAGCATCATGGTTTGGGGCTGCTTTGCTGCCCCAGGGCCTGAACAGCTTGCTATGATCAATGGAAAAATGAATTCCCATGTTTATCAATACATTTTTCAGAATAATGTAAGGCTATCTGTCCGCCAATTGAAGCTCAACAGAAGTTGGGTGATGCAACAGGACAACGACTCAAAACACAGAAGTAAATCAACAGAATGGCTTCAGCAGAAGAACATGTGCCTTCTGGCCCAGTCAGAGTCCTGACCTGAACCCAATTGAGATGCTGTGGCATGAACTCGAGAGCGGTTCACACCAGACATCCCAAGAATATTGCATAACTGAAACAGTTTTGTAAAGAGGAATGGTCCAAAATTCCTCCTGACCGTTGTGCAGGTCTGATACGCAACTACAGAAAACATTTAGTTGAGGTTATTGCTGCCAAAGGAGGGTCAACCAGTTATTAAATCCAAGGGTTCACATACTTTTCCACCGGCACTGTGAATGTTTACACGGTGTGTTCAATAAAGACATGAAAACATATAATTGTTTGTGTGTTATTAGCTTAAGCAGACTATTTGTCTATAGTTATGACTTAGATGAAGATCAGATACAATTTTATTCCAAAGGGTTAGTATTTTTCTTGCCAGTACCAGTCAAAAGTTTGGACACAACGACTCATTCAAGGGTTTTTCTTTATTTGTGCTATTTTCTACACTGTAGAATAATAGTGAAGACATCAAAACTATGAAATAACACATATAGAATCATGTCACTTTAATAATGTCACTTTAATAATGTTTACATATCTTGCATTACTCATCTCATGTGTGTATACTGTGTTCTATACTATCTACTGTATCTTAGTCTATGCCGCTCTGACATTGCTCATCCATATATTTATATATTCTTGCTTCCATTCCGTTACTTAGATTTGTGTGTATTAGGTATTTGTTGTGAAATTGTTAGATATTACTTGTTAGATATTGCTGCACTGTCGGAACTAGAAGCACAAGCATTTCGCTACACCCGCAATAACATCTGCTAAACACGTGTATGTGACCAATAACATCTGATTTGATTTGATGTAGTAACCAAAAAAGTGTTAAACAAATCAAAATATATTTTAGATTTGAGATTTTTCAAAGTAGCCACTCTTTGCCTTGATGACAGCTTTGCACACTCCTGGCATTCTCTCAATCATGTTCATGAGGTAGTCACCTGGAATGCGTTTCAATTAACAGGTGTGCCTTGTTAAAAGTTAATTTGTGGAATTTCCTTCTTAATGCATTTGAGCTAAGAAACACAAGCAACAGACATTAGACCGGTGGAAATCTGTCGTTCGGTCTGATGAGTCCAAATGTAAAAATGTTGGTTCCAACAGCCGAGTCATGAGATGCAGAGTAGGTGAACGGATGATCTCAGCATGTGTGGTTCCCACCGTGAAGCATGGAGGAGGAGGTGGGATGGTATGGGGGTGTTTTGCTGGTGACACTGTCAGTGATTTATTTAGAATTCAAGGCACACTTAACCAGCATGGCTACCACAGCATTCTATAGCGATACGCCACCCCATCGGGTTTGCGCTTAGGGGGACTTTAATTTGTTTTTCAATTTGACCAAAGAGAGTGATGGAGTGCTGCATCAGATGACCTGTTCTCCACAATCACCTGACCTCAACCCAATGGAGATGGTTTGGGATGAGTTGGACCGCAGCATGAAGGAAAAGCAATCAACAAGTGCCTAGCATATGTGGGGACTCCTTCATGAGCATTCCTCATGAAGCTGGTTGAGAGAATGCCAAGAGTTTGCAAAGCTGTCATCAAGGCAAACGGTGGCTACTAAAATATAAAATATATTTTGATTTGTTTAACACTTTTTTGGTTACTACATGATTCCATATGTGTTATGTCATAGTTTTGATGTCTTCACTGTTATTACACAATGTAGAAAATAGTCAAAATAAAGAAAAACCCTTGAACGAGTAGGTGTGTCCAAACCTTTGACTGGTACTTTATACATATCACAGGAGGTACCTTAATTGGGGAGGAGGGTCTCGTAGTAATGGCTGCAGTGGAATAGGTGGAACGGTTTCAAACACATGGTTTACTATTACATTGCAGGAGAAGACCCAGATGCAGATAGTGTTGAAGTAACAAACGTTTATTACTAGAACAGGGGGCAGGCAAAACAGTAAGCAGTAATCCAAGGTGGTGTGACAAGGTACAGAACAGCAGGCAGGCTCAGGGTCAGGGCAGGCAGATGTCAATAATCCAGGGTGGTGAGACAAGGTACAGGACGGCAGTTAGGCTCAGGGAAAGCAGAATGGTCAAAACCGGGAAAACTAGAAAACAGGAACTAGAAAAAGACAGGAGCAAGGGGTAACCGCTGGAAGGCTTGACGATCAAAACAAAATGGCAACAGACAAACAAAGAACACAGGTATAAATACACTGGGGATAATGTGGAATATGGGTGACACCTGGAGGAGGTTGGAAACAAGCACAAAGACAGGTGAAACAGATCAGGGTGTGACAGTTTTCATGTGTTTGATGACATTCCATCTGCTCCGTTCTAGCCAATATTATGAGCCGTTCTCCCCTCAGCATCCTCCACTGCCACTGGACACTGGAACAGTGGAAACGCTTTCTCTGGATTGATGAATCACGCTTCACCATCTGTCAGTCCGACAGACGAATCTGGGTTTGGCTGTTGCCAGAAGAATCTTACCTACCCAAATGCATAGTGCCAACTGTAAAGTTTGGTGGAGAAGGAATAATGGTCTGGGGCTGTTTTTCATGGTTTGGGCTAGGCTCCTTAGTTCCAGTGAAGGGAAACCTTAACGCCACTGCATACAATGACATTCCAGACAATTCAGTGCTTCCAATTTTGTGGCAACATTTTGGGGAAAGCCCTTTCCTGTTTCAGCATGACAATGACCCCTTGCACAAAGCGAGGTACATACAGAAATGGTTTTCGAGAACTTGACTGGCCTGCACAGAGCTCTGACCTGAATTGGAATGCCGACTGCGAGCCAGGCCTACTTGCCCAATATCAGTGCACGACCTCACTAATGCTCTCGTGGAAAGCCTTCACAGAAGATTGAATGCTGTTATGACAGCAAAGGGGGGACCAACTCCATATTAATGCCCATGATTTTGTAATGAGATGTTCGATGAGCAGTTAGTATATACAGTTGAAGTCGTAAGTTTACACACACTTTAGCCAAATACATTTAAACTCAGTTTTTCACAATTCCTGACATTTAATCCTAGTAAAAAAATCCTGTTTTAGGTCAGTAAGGATTACCACTTTATTTTAAGAATGTGAAATGTCAAAATAATAGTAGAGAGAATTATTTATTTCAGCTTTTAGTTCTTTCAGCACATTCCCAGTGGGTCAGAAGTTTACATTTACACTCAATTAGTAATTTGGTAGCATTGCCTTTAAATTGTTTAACTTGGGTCAAACATTTCGGGTAGCCTTCCACAAGCTTCCCACAATAAGTTGGGTCAATTTTGGACAATTCCTCCTGAAAGAAGCTGGTGTAACTGAGTCAGGTTTGTAGGCCTCCTTACTCGCACACACTTTTTCAGTTCTGCCCACACATTATCTATAGGGTTGAGGTCCGGGCTGTGTGATGGCCACTCCAATATCTTGACTTTGTTGTCCTTAGGCCATTTTTCCACAACTTTGGAAGCATGCTTGGGGTCATTGTCCATTTGGAAGACCCATTTGTGACAAAACTTTAACTTCCTGCCTGACTGATGTCTTGAGATGTTGCTTCAATATATCCACATATTGTACCTCCCTCATGATGCCATCTATTTTGTGAAATGCACCAGTCTCTCCTGCAGCAAAGCACCTCCACAACATGATGCTGCCACCCCCGTGCTTCACGGTTGGGAAGATGTTCTTCGGCTTGCAAGCCTCCCCCTTTTTCCTCCAAACATAACAATGGTCATTATGACCAAACAGTTCTATTTTTGTTTCATCAGACCAGAGAACATTTCTCCAAAAAGTACGATCTTTGTTCCCATGTGCAGTTGCAAACTGTAGTCTGGCTTTTTTTATGGCGGTTTTGGAGCAGTGGCTTCTTCCTTGCTGAGTGGCCTTTCAGGTTATGTCAATATAGGACTCGGTTTACTGTGGATATAGATACTTTTGTACTTGTTCCCTCCAGCATCTTCACAAAGTCCTTTGCTGTTGTTCTGGGATTGATTTGCACTTTTCGCACCATAGTACGTTCATCTCTAGGAGACAGAACGTGTCTCCTTCCTAAGGGGTATGAATGCCGAATGGTCCCATGGTGTTTATACTTGCGTACTATTGTTTGTACAGATGAATGTGGTGCCTTCAGGCGTTTGGAAATTGCTCCCAAGGATGAACCAGACTTGTGGAGGTCTCCAATTCTTTTTGGCCTGATTTCTTTTGATTTTCCCATGATGTCAAGCAAAGAGACACTGAGTGTGAAGGTAGGCCTTGAAATACATCCACAGGTTGACTCCAATTGACTCAAGTGATGTCAATTAGCCTATCAGAATGACATAATTGTCTGGAATTCTCCAAGCTGTTTAAAGGCACAGGCAACTTAATGCATGTAAACTTCTGACCCACTGGAATTGTGATACAGTGAATTATAAGTGAAATAATCTGTCTGTAAGCAATTGTTGGAAAAATTACTTGTGTCATGCACAAAGTGGATGTCCTAACCGACTTGCCAAAACTATAGTTTGTTATCAAGAAATGTGTGGAGTGGTTGAAAAATGACTTTTAACCTTTTGCGTGTAGGGGGCAGTATTTTCGTTTTTGGCTAAAAAACGTACCCATTTGAAACTGCCTATTTCTCAGCCCCAGAAACTAAAATATGCATATAATTGTCCGATTAGGATAGAAAACACTCTAAAGTTTCCAAAACTGTAAAAATACTGTCTGTGAGTATAACAGAACTGATATTGCAGGCGAAAACATGAGGAAAATCCAAACAAGGAAGTGCCTCTTATTTTGAAACCTCTCTGTTCCTATGCATGCCTATCCTCCATTTAAAGGGATATCAACCAGATTCCTTTTTCTATGGCTTCCCTAAGGTGTCAACAGTATTTAGACATAGTTTCAGGCTTTTATTTTGAAAAATGAGCGTGAAAGATCACATTGCGTAAGTGGATAGGTGGGGGCTCTCAGAGTGAGTTTTGCACTACAGAGTAAAGCGGCCATTGTTTATCCTGGTGTTTTTGAAAAACCTACACACCCGGTTGATATATTATCTAATATATATTTTAAAAACAACCTGAAGGATTGATTATAAAAACTTTGACATGTTTCTGTGGACATTATGGATATTATTTGGAATATATGTCTGCGTTGTCGTGACCTCTCTTTCCTGTGGATTTCTGAACATAACACGACAAACAAACTGAGGTATTTTGGGTATAAAAATAATCTTTATGGAACAAAAGGAACATTTGTTGTGTAAATGGGAGTCTCTGGAGTGAAAACATCCAAAGATCATCAAAGGTAAACGATTAATTTGATTGCTTTTCTGATTTTCATGACCTAGCTAGTTAATGCTTAGTGTGCATAATGTTATGTTATGCTATCGATAAACTTACACAAACGCTTGGATTGCTTTCACTGTAAAGCATAATTTCAAAATCTGAGACGACAGGTGGATTAATAAAAGGCTAAACTGTGTTTTGCAATATTGCACTTGTGATTTCATGAATATGAATATGTTTTAGTAATATTATTTGACTGTGGCGCTATGCTATTCAGCGGTTGCTGACGAAAATGATCCCGCTAACGGGATGGGTAGCGTCAAGAATTAATGTCTCCAACATAAGTGTATGTAAACTTCCGACTTCAACTGTACGTTTATTTCACTTAGAGACCGTGCCAATCATTCTCAAGCTTTTCCCCCATTTTTGACAAGAAAGTGTTCTGTTGCCATGGTGAAAATTGGCTTTGTGCTCCAATGTCTCAGCATATTGCTGGGGCTATTGTGTGAGTCATCACCTACATCAGCTGTTTATTTTTTATCTGTCAATATTGCTGTTCGCTTCAGCAAACGCACCGTCTTACACCAGATGACTGAGAACGAAGACGATGAGAGAATCAGAGTTATTTTTGGTATCAGAGACAGCGCTCAAATGGACAAACAGTACCAACCATACTGTTCAAATGTTACAGCCTTCTTATAAAATAGTTATTTTTTAACCCCTCAATCGACACACACAATACCCTTTAATGACAAAGTAAATACTTTTTAAAATAAAAAAACAACATATATATATATTTATATATATAACCAACATTTTTATCAGATTTACATAAGTATTCAGATCCTTTATTCAGTACTTTGTTGAAGCACCTTTGGCAGCGATTACAGCCTTGAGTCATCTTCACTATGGCGCTACAAGTTTGGAACACCTGTATGTGGGGAGTTTCTCCCATTCTTCTCTGCAGATCCTCTCAAACTCTGTCAGGTTGGATGGGGAGCGTTGCTGCACAGCTATTTTCAGGTCTCTCCAGATATGTTAAATCGGGTTCAAGTCCGGGCTCTGGCTGGGCCACTCAAGGACATTCAGAGACTTGTCCCGAAGCCACTCCTGCGTTCTATTGGCTGTGTGCTTAGGGTCATTGTCCTGTTGGAAGGTGAACCTTCACCCCAGTCTGAGGTCCAGAGCACACTGGAGCAGGTTTTCATCAAGGATGTCTATACTGAAATTATTTGCTACCCTTCCCCAGATTTGTGCCTCAACACAATCCTGTCTTGGAGCTCTACGGACAATTCCTTCGACCTCATGGCTTGGTTTTTGCTCTGACATGCACTGTCAACTGTCGGACCTTATATAGACAGGTGGTTGCCTTTCTAAATCAATGTCCAATCAATTTACAACAGGTGAATTCCAATCAAGTTGTATAAACCTCTCAAGGATGATCAATGGAAACAGGATGCACCTGAGCTCAATTTCGAATCTCATAGCAAAAGGGTCTGAATAGTCTGATAGTCTGATAGTTATTCAAAATAAAAAACATAAATACCTCATGTAAAAATGTCTAAAAACCTGTGGTATTGTTTGTAGATTGAGGAGGATTTAATTTAATACATTTTAGAATAAGACTGTAAACACTACAAATGTGGAAAAAGTCAAGGGGTCTGAATACTTTCAGAATGCACTGTAAATGTAAATCTGAGACACTTTATATTCAGGACAAAAATATCATTTCTTTGCTTTATCTTTTTCATGATTTGTTGAGTTATTGCAAACAGGATGCATGTTCTGTAAAGGCTTCCTTCTTTTCACTCTGTCATTTATGTTAGTATTGTGTAGTAACTACAATGTTTTTGATCCACCCTCAGTTATCTCCTATCCGGAAACTGAGTTAGGAAGGACGTCTATTTCTTTGTATTGTCTGGGTATATTGAAACACCATCCAAAGTAATTAATAACTGTACTATGCCCAAAGGGATATTCAATGTCTGCATCTTTTTGTTTTATCTAAAGGTGCCCTTCTTTGCGAACCATTGTAAAACTTATATGGTTGGATCTGTGCTTGAAATTCACTGCTCGACTGAAGGACCTTGTAAATAATTGATTTTATGGGCAGTGTCTAAAAATATATATATATATTTCACTTTTATTTAGCCAAGTAGGCAAGTTGAGAACAAGTTCTCATTTACAACTGTGACTTGGCCAAGAATAAAGCAAAGCAGTTCGACACATACAACAACACAGAGTTACATATGCAAGAAACAAAACATACAGTCAATAATACAGTTGAAGAAAATCTTTATACAATGTGTGCAAATGAGGTAAGAAAAGGCAATAAATAGGCCATGGTGGTGAAGTAATTACAATATACCAATTAGACACTAGAGTGATTGATGTGCAGAAGATGAATGTGCAAGTAGAGATACAGTGGTGCAAAGGAGCATGGGATACAGAGATAGGGTCACTTAAAAATCATGTTAAACACTTTTTTTGCAAACAGAGTCCATGCAATTTATTATGTGACTTGTTATGCCCATTTTTACTCCTGAACTTATTTAGACTTGCCATATAAAGAAATGTAATTCCACTCCGGCTTTATGGCGTTTTGTGTGTAGATCAAGTGACTCAAAATCTCAATTTAATCCATTTTAAATTCAGGCTGTAACACAACAAAATGTGGGAAAAGTCAAGGCATATGCATAATTTCTGAAGGCACTGTATGTATGGCATGACCAAATCGGAAAGATATGTAGGAGCAAATCCATGTAATGCTTTGTAGGTTACCAGTAAAACCTTGAAATCAGCCCTAGCCTTAACAAGAATCCAGTTCCGAGGCTATCACTGGACTAATATGATCACATTTTGAGATTCTATCTGCCATATTTTGCACTAGCTGAAGTTTATTTAGTGCCTTATCTGAGTAGAGCATTGCAGTACTCTAATCTTGAAGTGACAAAAGCATGGAGTAGCTTTTCTGCAAACTTTTTTTGATAAAGCTTCAGATTCTTGCAATGCTACAAAGATGGAAAAAAGGTGCTTTTGAAATGACATGTTTGATATTTTTGTCAAAAGATAGATTAGGTTCCAGAGTCCTTCACTTTTATTTGACAAGACTGTACAACCATAAATATTCATTGTCATATCCACAGCAGATCTGTTTGTTTCTTGGGACCTAGAACTAGCATCTCTATTTTGTCAGAGTTTAAAAGTAAAACATTTGACGCTATTTACTTCCTTTTGTCTGAGGCAATTTTGGATCTTCACCATTTTTCAAAGAAATTGAACAGCTGTGTGTTGTGTGCATAGCAGTGAAAGTTGATATTGTGTTTTTAAGAGGTAGCATATAGTGAAAACAATAGTGGTCCTAGAATGGAACCTTGAGGAACACCATAACCAGTGTTGTACTACCACAAACTGAGGGTCTCGGTCTTGTCTCGGTGTCAGATAGAGTTTTACTAGGTCTTGGCTCAGTCTCGGACAATGAGTACTCATCATTTCCTCTCGAGACCAGTCAAGACCATCAAAGTACTCAAGTACTCGAGGACTGGAGTTGGGAAACACTGCTTCAGATGGACCTGGGGCAGGGTACTGCACAAGTACCGTGAAATGCTTAACTTGCAAGCCCTGCCCAACAGTACAGTATTCAATATCAAATAGTATAACTAATAATAAACATAAAAAATACAAGAAATAAGAGAGGAAGCTACAGTGCATTTGAAAAGTATTCAAACCCCTAGATTTTTATTTTTTGTTACGTTACAGCCTTATTATAAAATTGATTAAATAAAACATGATCCTTTATTTTAATTTATTAGAAATAAAAAACAGAAAAACATTATTTACATAACTATTCCAAATCAAATCAATTGTTATTTGTCACATGCGCCGAATACAACGGGTGTAGACCTTACAGTGAAATGCTTACTTACAAGCCCTTAACCAACAATGCAGTATCAAGAAGAATACCTAAAAAAAAGTAAGAGATAAGAATAACAAATAATAGCCCTTATGCATATTCCATGACCGAACGTTCTAAGCATACTTCCTACTGGTGTGGCAATTTCCGGTGACGCATACTATAGAACGGAAGTCAGTCTAGTTGTTATCGATGATGAAAACATTATTACCACGATGTCGCAGTTTGTTGCTAGGTGTACAGAGTTTGCCAATTCACTGAGCCATAATTTGGTAGAGGGCGCTTCCCTCCTTTTCCAAAACAAAAAGATTAGTTTTTTTGCCGAAATGAGACTGTACGAGATTAGTTGTTTTTGGGGGTTGGTTAATCCGTTTAGGGACTCAGATACTCCCAGGATTATCAGAAGCGGGACTGGATCTATTGAAGTCTCCAAAACTTCAGAGAGGATCCCAAAAATTCCACACCAATAACCATGCAAGCTAGAGCATAGGGCAAAGCAGTGGAGTAGTGTACCCTGCGCAGCCTGACATTTATCACATGTAGGGGATGTATCAGGAAATATCCTATGCAGTTTAGTTTTGGAATAGTGTAATCTGTGTAATACCTTGAAT
Organism: Oncorhynchus kisutch; assembly: GCF_002021735.2. Taxonomy (NCBI): domain Eukaryota; kingdom Metazoa; phylum Chordata; class Actinopteri; order Salmoniformes; family Salmonidae; genus Oncorhynchus; species Oncorhynchus kisutch. The sequence goes on along the minus strand of NC_034199.2, from coordinate 9,393,089 downwards.
TGTATGAGACGATGTCTGGAATTAATGGAGCATGTGTGGATATACTCCAAGCTCTCTTCCCAGTCTGCCACTGAGATGTCAGTCCCTAATTCTTCCTCCCATTTTGCCTTGATGGCATCTGTAGAAGGTGTGCTAACAGATTGAAAAGCATCATATAGATGTGATATCAGTTTATCTGAGGTGGGGCATGTTTTTATGCATCCGTCAAACATGGAAAGTTTAGCATTCCCAAATGTTGGGAGGTCTTTTCTAACATAGTCTCTAATTTGTAGGTATCTGAAAAAATTACTTCTGGGAAGATTATAAGTTTCCCTCAGCAACTCAAAGGAAGCAAAGGTCCCTTCTATGTATAAATCCCCTATGGTACTTATCCCCAGCTCTCCCCATCGCTCAAAGGTGTTATCAAGGTTAGAAGGGGCAAAGGAGGGATTCCTGGCAACAGGGAGCATGAATGACATTGGTCTAAGCTCAAAGTGGACTTGAATTTGCTTCCAGATTCAGACTGTGCTATGTATAATAGGATTGTTACAATAAAGTGATATCTCCAGATTGACAGGCGACAAAATCACAGCGCCAATAGAGAAGGGGTGACACTCCTCACGCTCCATAGTAGCCAGCTGGATGACGGAATTGCGTCATCCAGCAGAAACGTAACAATGCGGAGGTTAGCGGCCCAGTAATAAAATATAACATTTGGGAGAGACAATCCTCCTTCCATCTTGGATTTACAGAGGTGTTTTTTACCTATCCTGTGTGATTTATAATCCCAGATGAAAGGATTGATAATTGAGTCCAGTTGTTTATGAAAGGATTTAGGTATGAATACTGGGATGTTCTGATATAGGTAGAGCAGTTGTGGGAGGAAGACCATTTTAATGGCATTGATTCTTCCGAGCAGGGAAATTGGGAGAGTTCTCCAAAATAGTATGTTTGCCTTGAGTTTTTGTATCAGAGAGGGGAAATTCTCTTTAAATAGTAAGGAATATTGTTTGGTAACTACAATTCCTAGGTAGGTAAATGGTTCTGAACTTAAATGGGAGATGTTCTAGCCAGGAGGTGTTTTGCGACCGTATGGGCATTAATTCCTCTTGTTCCAATTTATTCTGTATCCCGATTTTCATCAAGAGATATTTCCTTATTCAGGAAGTTAGAATCTTCCTGGTTCAGGGCAGGAAGATTACAGTCCTCCAAAAATGTTTGCATAATTAAGGGGTTAGGATCCGCTTTAGATGTATATAGAGTCTCATAAAACTGCCGGAATCTGTCATTGATGTCTTTGGGGGAAGAGAGTAATTCCCCAGATGCAGATTTAACATTGTGAATCATTCGGTCACTCACGAAGTTGTCTGGCGAGTAATTTGTGTGGTTTGTCACCAAACTCAAAATATTTTTGCTTGGCATAGAGAAAAGATTTAGCAATTTTAGCTGAGAGAATGTGAAAATATTCAAATTTTAAAGAGGTAATTTTTTTTATGTTTCTCCATAGATGGGTGGCTAGCATTCTCCCTATCCAGTAAGTGAATTTGTCTCTCCAGTTCTTGCAGTTTTCCTCTGTTTTGCCTACTCCTGGCAGCCTGAAAGGAGATGATACAGCCTCTCAGATAAGCCTTCAGTGCTTCCCACAATAATGCTGGGGAAGTCTCTGTGTTGTCGTTGGTATCAAAGAAAAATGTAATTTGGTCTTTAAGATATTCACAGAATGTTGGTTCTGTGAGGAGCTGAGGATTCAACCTCCAGACCCTGTTGTTTGGTACAATTGTCACCCAATCTCAGGGAGAAGGTGAGTGGACTGTGGTCCGAGATTATAATATCATGATACCTCACATTACAGGTATAGGGGAGTAGTCTAGCATCCAACAAAAAGTTTTCAATTCGAGTGTAAACATTGTGAACATGAGAGTAAAAGGAGTATTCCCTACCCGTAGGGTTAGCGATCCTCCATATATCAAATAAGTTCACATTTTTATGTAGATATTCAAGAATTCACTTGAATAGGAGGTAGGGGTTCGCCGGGTAGAGGATCTATCCAAATATTGGTCTAGCACAGTTAGTTATGGGAGATATCTGGAATCAGGGCAATGACTCTTTTGAAAAAAGAGGGGTTATCAATGTTTGGCCCATAGATATTTAATAGAGTTACTGAGGTAGAGTGGATTTCTCCTATTACGATCACATACCGACCCTCTTTATCCGCAATAGTGGTTTTATGTAGAAAGGGAATTCCTTTCCGTACCAGAATCGCTGTGCCTCTCGTTTTGGCAGAGAAGTTAGAGTGATACACTTGCCCCACCCACCTACACTTAAGTCTGCTATGAGAGTTATTCTTCAGATGGGTTTCTTGCAAAAATATAATATCAGACGAGAGTGCTTTCTAGTGGGCTAGGACCTTGCCTCTCTTAATTGGTTCGTTTAAACCCTTGACATTCCAGAAAGTGAATGTAAGCCCTGCCCTCCTCTCGTTTGTAGTTCCTATGGTGGCCTGCATACCATGTAACTTGATAAAAAGGTAAGAAAGCTCACCAAACCATCACGATCAGCATATGTAGCACCCACACCCAAGCAGTATCCAACCCACCCCTCCCCCCCTGCAAGCACCTTTACTTCCCACGCTGTTCCCCTAATTTCCCCAACACTTACCCCCTCATCAACCCACATTTAACAGGCATGCACAAACAGGAGAGAAAAAAAAGGAAAAATAAAAATAATAAACACATTGTCTGGCCGATGCCAAAAAAGCACGGCGCGACCTCGAACAAGAGGTAAAACAAAATTAAAATCCCAACTATACGTTCACCTCTCACTATCCTAGAACTTCTACTAACATATGAACTGAGGAGGCTCCCGCGAATAAAGTGTTCAGTTAGCATCTAATAAACCTAAACAGAATAAGTTGCAACTTAAACATATTCCGCATTTAAGCGTCATCCTGGGTCAATCCCAGAGATAAGCAAGATATAGCCTCAAGATTATATTGCTAAGCACTGCTGGTCAAAAGATAAACCATCCGTAACCAACATAGTCAGACGTACCTTTACATACTGTGGGTCAGGAGATCGGAACAAGGATTTGCTAAATTAAACATTCCCCCCATTTAAAAAAAATATTTAATTAAAAAAAAGAGATATATATATATAGGTGCTTGCAGGGGGGGAGGGGTGGGTTGGATACTGCTCTGGTGTGGGTGCTACATATACACATACATATATATATATATATATATATACATACATACACACACATACACACATACACATACATACACATACATACACATACATACACATACATACATACCTACATATATACACACACAAATAAATCATATTTAAAAATATATATTTAAAGAATATGTATATACATCTATATGCACATATACACATACAAACATTCATACCCCAGAATAACAATCTACACGGATTTAAAATATACACATACATAATACTAAAATGCTAAGAGAAAATAGTAATAAAGTACAAATAGTAATTATATTATATAATACGCACACCTACACAGACATAAGCACTACAGAGGGCTGGTGGGACTCTAGTCGGGAGAGTGGCCCACGGCTAGACAAAGGCAGAACGGCACAAAACATCAACTTGCTAACCAGGTGTCTGCGTCTGCCCCTTCCCAACCATCACCCCCAGTCCCCTGCAAGCAATAAATAAATGGTATGGTAGTAAGAATAATGTAAGGATTGTAAAATAAATAACGAAACAAAACAAAAGTGGGGGAATATAAGTATATCCATCTGAAGGTGTCAGTGATCAAACCTGGAAGTAAAAATATGCATCGCTCTGAGCACAGCCGGGATGAAAGTGAATTTAACTCTGACCGCCATCTATTGGTCGGCTCAGCGTCTTACATGTTCGGTAGCCCTTGTTGAGCCCGTTTAATACGGTTTCACCCAATGTGGTATAGTATGGATTCGAGTCCATGAGCAGACCCTAACACGCAATGACAAGGCACTCTAACCTGTACGGGGATATATCCCCGGATAAACTTCTCTGCGTCCAAAACCGAGGAGAGCCAAATCTTCTCACCGGAAGGCGGGGTAATTCTTAGTCTTGCAGGGAAGAGCACAGCTGGGCGAAGATGGAGTTTGTAGAGTTTGGTCATGACATGTCTGTAGTCGGCGCGATGCTTTGCCACATCGGGCGCATAATCCTCATATACACGGAATGGATGCCCTTTATGTGACAGGTTGCCCCTCATTCAAGCTTCACGCAGGATAAGATCCTTGGTCTTGAAACTGTGACAACAGATGATTACTGGGCGAGGACGTTGGCCCGGTTCAGGCACTGGGACAAGGGTGCGATGTGCACGGTCCAGCTGGGGATCCGAATCCAAAACATCCGATCCCATTGCATCCTTCAATAGTTTGCCTAAGAAGTCAGAGCCCGCCTCTACCCCCGCTGCCAGACCAACAACGCGAAGGTTATTACGTCTGGATCGGACCTCCAGGTCCACCACTTTCACAGAAAGCCCCTGCACACTATCCTGCAATGACGTGCATAGCTTCTCTAACTCATCGATCCTACCAGCGTTGAATTCAGAAGCTTTCTCAAGGTCTACAATACTCTGGCCATGCGAAGCGACCGTTCGAATGATGCTCGCGATTTTGGTGTCCAGTTCAGCAATAGGTGGCCTTAAGATCCTCAGCTATAGCAACACGTAGCTCCCCCAAAGCCCGGGTAAGTTCTGTAAGTGTCACGTTGTTGCATGTGCCTCCCGCCATGTCTGTCTCGTTGTTTAGTGGGGAGTAGGCCTCCGCTGTGGATTTATTGTCCTTTGGTCGCTTATTACTCTGCATTTTCATATAAAAAGTTAAAATCTTGTATTAGAAAGAAACGTTTGTTGTAAAAAGTGCCATAAAGTAGGTTAAATTAGATTATTTCGCAAAAAAGTTGCAGGAGCCTCTCACGCACAGCCGTTCACTCCAACATGCTAGCTCCGCCCCCTATGTTTATTGTTATTTATGGGCCGCATCATTCTTGTTTCTCACTTCAGTCTTTCATAACACTTATCTTTACTTCACAGATGGTGTTAAAGCACTCCGTACCAGTGATAGAGGTCCAAAGGAGAATAACCCCACACTCAACGTCAACAAAACTAAGGAGATGATTGTGGACTTCAGGAAACTGCAGAGGGAGCACCCCCCCCCTATCCACACCGTCGGGACAGTAGTGGAGAGGGTAGTAAGTTTTAAGTTCCTCTGCGTACACATCACGGACACACTGAATTGGTCCACCCACACAGACAGCGTTGTGAAGAAGGAGCAGCAGCTCCTCTTCAACCTCAGGAGGCTGAAGAAATTTGGATTGTCACCAAAAGCACTCACAAACTTCTACAGATGCACAATCGAGAGCGTCCTGTCGGGCTGTATCACCGCCTGGTACGGCAACTGCTCCGCCCACAACCATTAGGCTCCCCAGAGGGTAGTGAGGTCTGCACAACGCATCACCGGGGGCAAACTACCTGCCCTCCAGGACATCTACACCACCCGATGTCACAGGAAGGCCATAAAGATCATCAAGGACAACAACCACCCGAGCCACTGCCTGTTCACCGCTATCATCCAAAAGGCGAGGTCAGTACAAGTGCATCAAAGCAGGGACCTAGAGACTGAAAAACAGCTTCTATCTCAAGGCCATCAGATGGTTAAACAGCCACCACTAACATTGAGTGGCTGCTGCCAACATACTGTCTCAACTCCAGCCACTTTAATAATGGAAATTGATGGAAATTGATATAAAAAATGTATCATTAGCCACTTTAAACAATGCCACTTAATATAATGTTTACATACCCTACATTACTCATCTCATATGTATATGTATATACTGTACTCTATACCATCTACTGCATCTTGCCATCTTTATGTAATACATGTATCACTAGCCACTTTAAACTATGCCACTTTTATGTTTACATACCCTACCTTACTCATCTCATATGTACCTACCTTACTCATCTCATATGTATATACTGTACTCGATACCATCTACTGCATCTTGCCTATGCCATTCTGTACCATCACTCATTCATATATCTTTATGTACATATTCTTTATACCTTTACACTTGTGTGTATAAGGTAGAAGTTGTGGAATTGTTAGGTTAGATTACTCGTTGGTTATTACTGCATTGTCGGAACACTCGCATCTACACCCGCATTAACATCTGCTAACCATGTGTATGTGACAAATAAAATTTGATTTGATTTGAAAGCCACTGCTACTGTGTTGCAGGAAGTGCTATGTGCAATCATCTGGTGGCCCTTCTTTACCAGACAGCACACTACTCTAACTAAACATTTCTGCTGCACCAACAGTTCACAGCTGCACAGACACAGAACAGCATTGGCACAAGCCAAGAACACTTTGTGAGTCTATCAATATCCATAAAAAATGCACCTGAAAAGTATTCAGTCTATGTAACAGTAAATCCTGGTTAAATAGGGTGTGAAGTCAGGTCCGGTTGATGTGATAGAGTTCTGTAAACCGACTAACTCGTGTGCTCCTGATGGAATAAGGTAAATTGTTGGTCCCTAGAATGGAAACATTTTTGAAAACATTTTCTTATGATTTTTTGTAACCAGATAAACAGTGGCGTCTTTACGATGTAATGACAAATGTTTGGGACAAAGACTGGGGGGAAATATATAATAATCTATAAATCTGTATATTTTAATTCATGTTATTTGAACTTTCGGGCTTGTGCCGTTTCTGGAAAAGTTACATAAGTCTGTTATAGCAATCTCTCCAACCTGATGTTAAGGTTTTAAAATGTTTTGCAGAAGTTCTCTCTACAAAGCACTCAATGGATACATGCCTGACATGGACCTTCTCCGCGTCTCAGCTACGTATGCCAACTTTTCTCCACTTACTGCCCCTCTTGTGACAACAATGGAAATGTCAGCTGACGTGCCCCAGTTTGAGTCTGCTTTTGGGCCAGTGCAAGCTGGCAGTGTGCTGTCCTATCAACTTCCACAGCCAAAGACCCGTGAAATTGTGAAGATTGCAGATGCCCCTTCTCCACCAATACTTCCATTAGATGGCTACAGGCTACAGGCTTCAGTCTTCCCAGTGTGCTTACATCCTTAGCCATCACGAGCAGTTCCACGTCAAGATATAGAGACAACCTATGAGATGTCACACAAAGTCGAGGTTGCTACAAGGGAGCAGAGCAGCAGCCCAGAATGGCATCAGCTCAGGAAAATGAGAATAACATCCTCTCGTTTCCGAGATGTTTGCCATGTACTGGGAGAGACCTCAGCTGGCCGCCTAGCTGAGCAGATGTTCAAGGGATCTGGTATGCAGACCATGGAGATGAAGAGGGGGCTAGCCATGGAGCCAGTGGCTGTACAGGAGTACTGCACATTGAAGAATGTTAACTTATTTCCATGTGGCTTCGTAGTGCACCCAGAAGCCTCGTGGTTAGGATCCTCTCCAGATGGTATCATATTTGATCGCAGTGTGAGACTCATAGAGGTCATCTGCCCAAATGTACCAAGTTATGTTGACTGCCCTTACCTGAAGATACAGAATGGAGAGCTGAAGTTGAAGAGGTCTCATGCTTCCTACTGGCAGGTGCAAGGTCAAATCCTTCTCACAGGTTGTAGCTGGTGTGACTTTGTCATCTTTGCACAGGAGGACATTCTAGTTGAAAGGATATATGAAGATCTACAGGTTTCAAAAATTATAAGAGAGAAGGTTGACCACTTTTCTTTTTTTTTACCACTACTTGCAAAAGTATCTATCTTGCACCTGAATGGATCCCCTGCATGGGTGCCAAGTTTAGTGGCATTATGAAGTATTGATGTTGATGTTCTTGTGAAAACTACAGTGGAATAGATTTGTTTAAAAAAATACAATTCAGCAAATGTTCAACAGTTAATCAATTTCACATCTCTAACATTGTATTCAATCTTGCATTCTGGCTATTCTGTGTTTACGTGATTTCTTTCCCCCACCCCTAAACTCATTGCCTAATTAAAGCCAATACAAGCTCCACACAAACTCATATTCACTACAACACAAATGATTGATACATGTCATTGATAAATTCATATTTTGCTGCAAGCAAATAAACACATGTACATTTACACTGGCTTGGCCCATGCTCTGACCAAAGGTCTGTTTTGATAGTTGACCAACAGGCACTGCAAATAATTGATTGATGATGCCTGAGATGGTCAGGGGATGACTGTGTCAAACAGCTTGTGCTCCTTTACTCTCAGCCTGACAATGGATTGGGTCTCCCTAACCTCATGCGCTGGCATCTGTGTGCGTCTTGACAGAAAGGCTGGCCGGTAGACCTTGAACGGAACAATGTCATCTACGAGAATGCCCTCATCCACCATAATGGCCATGTAAGGGGTGAGAAAGGAAATAATTCCAGACTACTTGAAGATCTCCTTATCACTCATAGATCCAGCAGACAACGATGACATAAAAGTGACAGCTCCATGTGGTGACATTCCCAACATGCCTTTAAAAGTACAGTGTGACTTGAAGGAAGAAAACACCTCACTCTGCAGTAGTAGTGAAGATGGTGTCTGTTCAGTGCAGTCGATCACTACCTGGGTGTCTGGGTAGTCCTTGAACTCAGGTGGCAGGTGGGCTTTGATGGTTTCCTTGGGGATTCATATCTGTGCTGATCCAAGCAGACAGTAGAGGAAGTTGGCCCAAGAGAGGATAATCCAGTTCACTTTCGATTGGTGGATGCTGAACCAATGGGCCAAATCCTTCTGCTTCAGACCCAACGACAGATGAGTCATAAACAAGAAGAACTCGTCGATTGATGGCAGTGTCTGAACATAAAGAAAACCATTTTAGTACAATATAGTCTTTACATTCGGTCCATAACACAAAAAGTAAATCATGTTTAACAATTACAGTAAGATCAAATAATATTCTCTTAAGTACCGTATTCAATGAAGTTGTCCCTCACTGGTTTTCTTCAAGTAACACTTGTATCTAAAGACGGACCCAGAGTATTTGAATCCCCAAAAAACTATTATTATTACTACTATTATTGCCCATCTTCTCTGAGCATCAAGTAGACCTAGCTGTTATTGTAGCCTGTTTTCTTGTTACTGCAATTCGTAATGTAATTCACAGCAGCTATCATCACAGCAGTGAATTTGTTTGAAATGTTCCGTTATTTAAACTGGGAAGTGGACTAAGAACCAAATCTTATTTGCAGCAACGACCTGGGAGCATTTTTTGGGGTTAACTGAAAACTAATGTAAAGACAATATACATTCAACGAGGCTACTTATGCTAAGATATACTAGCCTAGTTTTAAATAACAATGAACATGTTCTTTAAAGGCAAGATGGCCTTGGGGTTAATAATAATAATTAATAGTAAATAATAAACAATAGTAATGCTGGATAATAATAAATCAGTACTGTACCTTGTGTAACATCATATATCCTTGTCAGAACCAGCAAATCGCTGTAGACCAAAGCCGTGTTGTGTGGTCAGTTTCTCTAGCTTGGCTCGAAGCTCCTCAATTTCTCTTACGTGCTCATGGTTTGCCATCAGGGCCATGTCCAGGGCTGCAGGTTCAGCGACTGCACAGTTATCATGTTTCTGGACCAGATCAGAGGCGGCAGCGCACCTTGTTCTTCATCCTTCTCAGTTGAGGCGGCCATGTTGAACTGTTTAAAGGTCTTACTCACATTAGCTTCGGAGAGCGTGATCACACAGTCATCTGGAACAGCTGATGCTCTCATGCATGTTTCAGTGCTACTTGCCTCGAAGCGAGCATATAAGTTATTTAGCTAGTCTGGTAGGCTTGTGTCACGGTGCAGCTTTCGGCCGTGCTTCCCTTTGTAATCTGTAATAGTTTGCAAGCCCTGCCACATCCAACGAGCGTCAGAGCTGGTTAAGTACGATTTGATCTTATTACTGTATTGACGCTTTGCCTGTTTGATGGTTCGTCGGAGGGCATAGCATGATTTCTTATAAGCTTCTGGGTTAGAGTCCCGCTCCTTGAAAGCGGAAGCTCTACCCTTAGCTCAGTGCGGCTGTTGCCATCCATGACTTCTGGTTGGGGTATGTACGTACAGTCACTGTTTGGACGACGTCCTCAATGCACTTATTGATAAAGCCAGTGACTGATGTGGAGTACTCCTCAATGCGGAGAATCTCGGAACATATTTCAGTCTGTGCTAGCAAAACAGTCCTGTAGTTTAGCATCTGCTTCATCTGACCACTTTTTTATAGCTCGAGTCACTGGTGCTTCCTACTTAAATTTTTGCTTGTAAGCAGGAATCAGGAGGATAGAGTTATGGTCAGTTATGGTCTCCCCCGCCAAATGGAGGGCGGAGGATTTAAGTTTCCCTGCATTAAAGTCCCCGGCCACTAGGAGCGTCGCCTCTGGATGAGCGTTTTCCTGTTTGCTTATGGTGGAATACAGCTCATTGAGAGCGGTTTTAGTGCCTGCCTCGGTCTGTGGTGGTATGTAGACAGCTATGAAAAATACAGATGAAAACTCTCTAGGTAGATAGTGTGGTCTACAGCTTATCATGAGATACTCTACCTCAGGCGAGCAAAACCTTGAGACTCCCTTAGATATCTCGCACCAGCTGTTGTTTACATAAATACACTGGCCCCCACTCTGTGTCTTACCAGAGGCTGCTTTTTTGTCCTGCCGATAGTGTATTTTCTTAATGTCGTTGTTCAGCCATGACTCTGTGAAATATAAGATATAACCGTTTTTAAATGTCCCCTGGTACAATATACGTGCTTTCAGTTTATCCCAATTAATTTTCAGAGATTGAACATTAGCTAGCAGAACGGAAGGCAAGGGCAGATTAGCCACTCGTCGCCTGATCCACACAAGGCATCCCAACCCTTTTCCGCAAAAACCTACGTTTCCTTTTCCAACGAATCACGGCGATCTGGGCCTGATCGGGCGTCCGTAGTATATCCCTTGCATCCAACTCATTGAAGAAGAACTCCTCATCCAACTTGAGGTGAGTAATCCCAGTTCTGATGTCCAGAAGTTATTTTTGGTCATAAGAGATGGTAGCAGCAACATTATGTACAAAACAAGTTACGAACAACGCGAAAATACAAACAAAATGGCATGGTTGGTTAAGAGCCAAGAAGATGGCAGCCTTACCCTCCGGCGCCATCTTTAGCCAATTCAGACCATTTTCTATGAGACTCGAAATTGAGCTCAGGTGCATCCTGTTTCCATTGATCATCTTTGAGATCTTTCTACAGCTTGATTGGAGTCCACCTGTGGTAAATTCAATTGATTGGACATGATTTGGAGAGGCATACAACTGTGGGTCCAAATCAGGACCCACAGTTGACAGTGCATGTCAGAGAAATAACCAAGCCATGAGGTCAAATGAATTGTCTGTAGAGCTCTGAGACAGGATTGTGTCAAGGCAAAGATCTGGGGAAGGGTACCAAAAGATTTCTGCAGCATTGAAGGTCCCTAAGAACACAGTGTCCTACATCATTCTTAAATGAGCTCTGTTCTTCTATGCAGCTCTCAGGCCTTTATGGTAGAGGGGCCAGATGGAAGCCACTCCTTAGTAAAAGGCACACGACAGCCCGCTTGGAGTTTTCCAAAAACACCTAAAGACTCTCAGACCATGAGAAACAAAATTCTCTGGTCTGAAGAAACCAAGATTAAACTCTTTGGCCTGAATGCCAAGCGTCACGTCTGTAGGAAACCTGACACCAACCCTAGAGTGAAGCATGGTGGTGATAGCATCATGCTGTGGGGATGTTTTTCAGTGGCAGGGACTGGGAGACTTGTCAGGATCGAGGGTACGATGAACGGAGCGAAGTACAGATACCCTTGATGAAAACCTGCTCCAGAGCGCTCAGGACCTCAGACTGGGGCGAAGGTTTGCCTTCCAACAAAACAATGACCCTAAACACACTGCCAAGACAACGCAAGAGTGGCTTCAGAACAAGTCACTGAATGTCCTTGTCATGTTTCCTCCTGGCACCAGAGGGTGGCAGAGACCACCCTAAAGACTTTTATTGGACTCAGGTGTGTCTTATTATTTCATGTTTGTGTCCCTGAGGTGGTGTGTTTTCGGGGGTCCTTTGCAGAAGCTTGAATTGTTTACCGTGTGCGTTCGTTTCCTGAGTGAGTTTTTGAGGTGTTTTTTTAAATGTACTGTGATCCTGCTGCTACCCTTTCTCAGTAAAGTATTATGTTTATCCTTAACCACTTATTCCTCGTCTGGTCTCTTCCCTCCCCCTGGGTCCAATCTTACCACATCACAGTCCTTGAGTGGGCCAGCCAGAGCCCGTACCTGAACCCAATTGAACATCTCTGGAGAGACCTGAAAATAGCTGTGTAGCAATGCTCCCCATCTAACCTGACAAAGCCTGAGAGGATCTGCAGAGAAGAATGGAAGAGACTCCCCAAATGCAGGTGTGCCAAGCTTGTAGCGGCATACCCAAGAAGACTCGAGGCTGTAATTGCTGTCGAAGGTGCTTCTACAAAGTACTGAGTAAATGCTCTGAATACTTATATAAATTATATTTAAGTATTTATTTTGTAATGAGCAAACTTTTAAAAAACATATTTTTTCTTTGTCATTATGTGGTATTGTGTGTAGATGAGGGGGAATAAAAAAAAAATCAATTTTAGAATAAGGCTGTAACGTAACAAAATGTGGAAAAGGTCAAGTAGTCTGAATACTTTCCGAATGCCCTACAGGGTCAGTGCCAGCACCAAATGTACAATGTGCATGGATACTAGAGTATTTGAGGTAGATATGTACATGTAGGCAGGGATTAGGAAAAAGTATAGCAGGATAAATAATAAACTGTATAGCAGCAGCATAAGTGGTTGGTGAGTGTTCATTTGGTGGGTGTGAGTGGGTGGGTGTTCAAGAGTGTCAGTGTACAGTAGCTACTTCATTGAGGAAAAATGTACTTACTATGACTGTGATATGTGGTTGTCCCACCTAGCTACCCTAAGGTGAATTAACTAACTGTAAGTTGCTCTGGATAAGAGCGTCTGCTAAATGACTAAAATGTCAAATGTGATAGGCAAATATACATGTAAACAGGGCTGAAAAGTGACTGGTAGCAGGAAAATATAAATATGGTAATATATTAGTTGTTAGCCATTTAACAGTCTTGTGGCCAGGGGATGTCTTGGGTGGCTGGAGTCTTTGTCAATTTTTGGGGGCCTTTTTCAGACACTGCCTGGCATGTACTGGGAGCTCGGCTGGGAGCTCGCCCCCAGTGATACGCTGGTCTGTCCTCACCACCCGCTGTAGGGCCTTCCGGTCGAGGGCGGTGCAGTTGCCATAACAGACAGTGGTACAACCGGTCAGGATGCTCTTGATGGTGCAGCTGTAAAGTTCCTAAGGATCTGAGGGGCCATGCCAAATCATTTCAGCCTCTTTCTTCACAACTGTGCTGGTGTGAGAGTGCCACGTTAAATCCTCAGTGATGTGGACACTGAGGAACTTGAAGCTCTTGACCCATCAATGTGGATGGGGGCGTGCATCCGCCCCCGTTTCCTGTAGTCCACAATCAGCTACTTGGTCTTACTGACGTTGAGGGTGAGATTGTGCTCCTGGCACTACACTGCCATTGGTGATCAGGCCTACCAACGTCGTGTCATCAGCAAACTTGATGATGGAGTTGTGCGTGGCCACACAGTCATGGGTGAAAAGGGAGTACAGCACACACCCCTGGGAGGGCCCATGTTGAGGTTCAGCGTGTTCAGTCACAGGATCCCGCCACACTTAGATTGCCTCATTTCTCTCTCCATCTCTAATCCTCTATCCATCTATCAATTCTGTCTCTACAGCACTATCTTTTTCCTTTTCTATCCCTTCCCTCTAACAGTCTCTTTCTCTATCTATCCCTTCTGTCTCTCTACATCTATCTTACCTAATCTCTCAAGTTCTCACATTCTCACTCTCCTTCTTCATCTATACTCTTAGAAAAAAATGCTAGCTATAACCTAAAAGGGTTCTTCGGCTGTACCCTTTGAAGAACCCTTCAAAGGGTACAGGAAACAAAACCTGGAAACAAAAAGGGTTCTCCGACCTATGGGGAGTTCTGAAGAACTCTTTTGGAACCCTTTTTTCTAAGTGTATCCCCCCCAACTGTGCAATCACCCCCTCCCGCTTTCTCCCTTTCCCTCCCTCGGCATCTGTCTCCATCCCTCTATAGCAGTCATGAGTTCATTCGCTGGACTAGCTGACGTAGGGATCGTCTCTTCACAGTCAATTTCGAGTCTCATAGCAAAGGGTCTCAATACTTACAGGATGTAAATAAGGTACTTTGTCATTATGGGGTATTGTGTGTAGATTGAATTTTTAAAAAAAATCCATTTTAGAATATGGCTGTAACATAACAAAATGTGGAAAAAGTGAAGGGGTCTGAATACTTTTTGAATGCACTGTAAAAAAAAAAACACTTGGTCAGGCCAAATATCACAAATCCTTTCATAACACAGTAATATGGGGTGTAGCGGTTAGGGGTCAATGTGGAATTAGATTATTCAATATTAGAATGTGGCATGGACAAAATCTAGGAAGAACCTTGCTTGCTAAGCTATTAAATTAACCTCCACTGTCCTCCAAGATTATGTATTTGGAGGAGACTTTCGGATAAGGTCCCTAGGGGTTTCACTGGCTGCTCGGGACATTCAAATGTCCCTAGTCTGGAAAAGCCATCTGTGATGTGGGAGGAAAGTGAACAGGGCGTTTTTTAGTTCTTTAGTGTCACGTTATTCAGATTTATACTTCTCGTGTATTTTGTTCAACACTCCATAAGTGCCACCTCGACTGATTGTTTTTCCATGTTTAGCCGACGTTTGCCAAATGTTACCTTGGAGAGAGTTCACGCTGCATTAGGAAGCCTAATATTGGGCTTTCCACACTGAACGTTAAAGCTTATGGGTGATTTCACACCACATAAACACAGCCTATTTAGAATTTTCAATGTCCCTGTGACTGAAACGTGCTTGATTTCCTTCAAAGATATATTGGTTTTTGGCTTGGGACAATCCCTCTAGTCCATCTACAGCAGGGACTAGAGGGACCCCCTTTGTTGGGGTCTCAACTTAATGGTAGAATACACAAGGTACAATTTCTTACATTTGGTTGTGCATCAGCAGTTTTTCTTTTTATGTCAGTCACTGACAGTCACTCATTTAGCCCATGTCAGCTAACATTTTTTTTATTGGTAAGTTAGCTGGCTAGACTAAGTCAACTTGTAGCAATCATGGCCCAAATACCGACCGAGGGGTCCCATTGATTTTGTTATTCATTCTCACTCAGATATCATATTCAAAACGGCAAACATTTCTCTCCACCCTATGGCAAAATGAGTAGAATTACAGGGTATTAACTGTAAAACTGCAAAAGTTTCACCCCACCCCATGGCAAAATGACTAGAATTGCATGAAATTTCTTATAAAATTGCTAAATCATATCTCCACCCCATGGCAATAAAAAAAAGTGTAGAATTGCAACAAACTTGCTTTAAAATGGCAACATTGTCCCTGCACCTCTTTGAATTCCCATGTTTTTTTGGTATGAAAAGTGCTAACATGATGCATTATCAAATCAAATCAAATTGTATTTGTCACATTTTTGTGAACAACGAGTGTACACTAAAAGTGAAATGCTTACTTAATTGTCCTTTTCCAACAATGCAGTTAAATAAAAAGACAAAAAATAGCAAATCAAAATATAAATAGTGACACAAGGAATAAATACACAATGAATAACAAATAACAATGACAACAAGTACAAATAAAAATATACACTCACAGTTGTGTCAAGTTGGCTGGATGTCCTCTGGGTAGTGGTACCGTAAAAACGTTTTTCTCCCCAATTTCATGATCTCCAATTTGTGGTTACAGTTTTGTCCTATCGCTGCAACTCCCATACGGACTCGGGAGAGGCGAAGGTCGAGAGCCATGCTTCCTCTGAAACACGACCCTGCCAAGCCGCACTGCTTCTTGACACACTGCTAGCCTAACCCGGAAGCCAGACGCCCTAGTGTGTCAGAGGAACCACCGTACAACTGGTGACCGAAGTCAGCGTGCATGCGCCCGGCCCGCCACAAGGAGTCGCTAGAGCGTGATGGGACAAGGACATCCCGGCCGGCCAAACCCTTCCCTAACCCGGACGATGCTGGGCCAATTGTGCGCCGTCGCACGAACCTGGGTCTGTAGTGACGCGATGCAGTGCCTTAGACCGCGTACTGTACATTCTTGATACACACAGGAAAATGTTTAGCGTGAAAAGTTCTTGACACAACTCAAACCGGTGCGCCTGACACCTACCTGACCATACCCCTGTTCAAAAGCACACAGTCTCAATTGTCTCAAGGCTTAAAAATCCTTCTTTAACCTGACTCCTCCTCTTCATCTACACTGGTTGAAGTGGATTTAACAAGTAACATCAGTAAGGGATCTTAGACTGACCAGGGAAATCCAGGTGAATGCTATGTCATGGAAAGAGCAGGTGTTCCTAATGTTTTGTACACTCAGTGTAGTGGCTGTCTATGTAAAGCGGTGTATGAAAACAGAGCTGAAAATATGCATGAAGGTGTTACGGCACAGCATGTGGGTGGGTGTGCTAACAGCAGTACCGGAGATATATATATATATATATATATATATATATATATATATATATATATATATATATATATATATATATATATATATATATATATATATATATATACACACATGTGAAGGCCCCATTTTATTTTCGTTGTTTGGTAACACCTAATTTGAATAATAGTCACTTACATCTAAGTGGAAGGGTAGGGATTGTATCAGAGCGGAGGATGCTGTGTGTGGGTGTCTGAGGTGTGTGATAGGGAATGGAGACAGGCTGTGAGGTGATGATTGGGCACCGGTGAGGGATCGTTCTGGCAGCTACTCTCAACTACTCTATCTCTGCCCTCATCGGCTCCCAGGAGGGAGACAGAAGCAGGTTAAGGTTGCATTCCGCAAGCCTGGCTGGATCTGACAGAGCTGCAAGATGTTTTCCGATGAGGTAATGGTAGCCAAGCTCACCTGGAGATGAGAGAGTCACGTTAAACTAGGTCAGACTGGCAGAAAAGTTTTCAAATGGATTCTTTCGGAGTGTGTGTGTGCGCATCTGCATATGCGTCTGTCTGTGTTTGTTGTGCGTGTTCTCTGCAAATCAATACAGTGCCTTCAGAAAGTATTCATACCCTTAGACTTATTCCACATTATGTTGTGTTACAGCCCGAGTTCAAAATGGATTCAATAGATTTTTTTTCAACCCCATATACACAATACCATAATTACAACGTGAAAACATATTTTTTTAGAATTTTTGTAAAATACAGAAATGTCTCATTTACATTAAAATTCAGACCCCTGAGTCAATGAAATTTGTACACAATATTTGCACCTATTCTTTAAAAAAATCTTCAAGTTCTTTTAAATTGGTTGTTGGTCATTGCTAGACAGCCATTTTCAAGTCTTGGCATAGATTTTCAAGCCAATTTAAGTCCAAACTTTAACTAGGCCACTCAGGAACATTCAATTTCCATCCTCAGGTTTCTCTTATCACAAACATTAAACTCTGTAAGTGTTTTAATGTCGCAATTGGCCTCATCCCCAGGAGCTTTGGTCCAGTTGCTGTACCAGCGAGCATGCCTGTCATCTGCCGTCCGCTCGGGATGTGAACCCGCGAACCTCCGCTTTGATAGTTCACGAAGCGTGACACTCAGTGCCATTGTCATATATCCTAAACATCAGGTGCCTGCTTGGCACGGGGAAAGACTAAACAAAACCAAGCACTGCTTCATTCACTTTCATCCCCTTGTCTCTAGTTGGAGGTCCCCAGGGTGCTTGTTACAGCCAGCCGAGAAGATAAACTCCTATCAGAGGGAATTTAATTGGATCAATTTAATTACAGTCCCACTACGCCGGGTGCCACCTGGTTAGTTGGCGCATGTATGGACAGGTGCCCAAGTGAATTTTACTTTTCACCTCCTAGAGAAAGGAAGTGTTTTTCTTTCTCTTCTCTGACCGGTTTCTTATTGCATTAGACATACCCAGGCCTTAATGGTGATGTTAAGGTATCTTCATAACTTTTTTCATGGCCTTATTTCTGCTGGCATATTGTGTTCTTCCATTTCACATCTTGTGTTGTCTCCTCTGACGTTACAATTCACAGCTTTGGTATAACAAAAAAAAGTTATCAAGATCAGTCTTGTTTCTCGGCGCGTTCCTGCCATGCAAAACTCCAAATCAATAAGCGGTACATTGGTCGCAGTGGCGACTGCTGGGAGGAACAATAGGAGGGCGGGCTCATTGTAATTAGCTGGAACGGAATAAATGGAACTGCATCAAACACATCAAACATATGGAAACCATGTTCGACTCCGTCCCAATATTCCATTCAAGCCATTACTGAAATGTAGTGATGATCACACTGGTGACTTGTGAATGGATGATACACCATTAAGAAGTGGGGAGCATGGTTTCCTTGTGGAAACGTTTGGTATGAGCATACTGATTGTTCCTGTGCACATTCCATGGTGTTCTCCTTGTTCCCGTCTAAGCCAAACCTCCATCCGTCACCCCTTCTCCTCTCCTCCAAGGATTCCTGTGGTCAGCCGCTGATTGGCAGTTGAAGTGTATGTGTAATCCACTCGTTTCTCTCTCTCTCTCTCTCTCTCTCTTTCTCTCCCTCTCTCATTAGTCACGCTAGCTTTTGTTTTGATTCATGCGTATTCTAATTATGCCAGAGCACAGGCAATTTATAACATTACCGCTATAAGGTCATGCCAGAGCTTTCCCATAGCGCTCCAGCAAAGTGCTTTGCAAAACAAATTCCTCTAAGTTCCTAAGCCAGGGAAAACCACACAGCTCATTGCCATTGGTTATAGCAACTCCTACCATGTAAACAGACACATTCGTGTTGTTGCAGTAGTTGACTATTTATCCAAAAGCCATGTTTGTGAATGTGCAAAGCACTCAAAAGAGTTAAATCCTGCGTGAGTCAGGAAGAGGGGTAGTTCTATGTTTTTGGGCAAGCACCTTAAACGACACGGATAGGGAAAGGGATATGCTGCATGTCTTGCTGCCGAGCACCCAGCAAAGCTGAGAGTAAACATTATAGGATGGTTTCTCCCTGAATGGCGTAGTCTGGAAGATGATCAAATCTCTGTGTGTTTGTGTGTGTGTGTGTGTGTGTGTGTGTGTGTGTGTGTGTGTGTGTGTGTGTGTGTGTGTGTGTGTGTGTGTGTGTGTGTGTGTGTGTGTGTGTGTGTGTGTGTGAGAGCTGCATCAAACACCTTTGCTATAATGACTCGGCAGCTCTGGACGGAATATTATCTTGGAAAGCCGTGCCTTAAAATCGCATCTAGGGAAGCACCCCGGCACATATCCTTAAAATACTATTTTGTTTATAGAGCTCAGGAGGTATTCATTTCTCCTTATCTTCAAAATGACATTTAATATCAATAATTCCAAACAGGTACTCATTTTTCAAAACCTAATTTATCTGAGGTTTGACTGTGAGGGTGTGTTTATCTGACAGTGTGTGTGTGTGTGTGGGGGGGGGGGATAAAGATAAGATCATGTGTATCTTCTTCTGCCCTTTGTAGTAGCTTCTGAGTCATTGGAATAGCACGGTGAATCTCAAATGCTACATAACAGCCCTTATTTCTCATTTGAGCATCTGTGTTTGGTGGGTTACACAAGGATCATCCTTTTGGCGGGCAGGCTAATGCTTTGTGACGGATGACATTTTGTGGTTGAAAAGGAGGGCCGGTTTCTCTCATTACGTTTCCAACAAAAAAAAACAGGATGATGCACAATTTGAACATAATTCCCTTCAACGTCAACCCAGTTTCTCTCCGGTCTGTTTCACATCATCACATGTAAAAGATGAGCATTCCCCCCAAAATTAAAGGAGGACAGAACAGCTTGAACTATTATTTCCAAATTCTGTTGACTGTGAGGCTCCACATAATTAACACATCCATAGCTATTGCATAACCACTGTCTCTTTCATTCAAGTTTGACTGCTCTTGGGCTACAGCACCCAAAGATATTTTACATCAGCACGTCAGAAGATCCACAGCACAAACTGCCCTTCAATATCAGCTATCCATCAGCTATGTTCCCTGTCCCTCAGTCAATCCTCCATTTAACCTAAAGATCATCATAATCTCAACCACTTGTCCACGTGGCATTGAAGAGAGGAGGAAAGAGAAAAGAAGCGATCATGTCCTGAAGTAGATGAGAGTCCAGGACTACTGATTGGAGAGGGGGTTATCAGCTTTGCCTGTAGCACTGCCCAGAGTGGTGGGTACTCCTGGGGGTCCTGAGGACAAATTGCCAGCCCATCAGGTTTTTGGCTGGATCACCGTCAGAGGTCGACCTACTGTAGTGCTCCCTGCCAGATGCCTATCTGTTCTCCTAGGCTGCTGCAGGACAGAGAGGGTGTGTTGTTTTCTATAACCCCGGCAGCTGATAAGGAGCTTGTAGTGAAGAAATATTTTGTAATATAGGCTATAATATATATATTTATATATTTATATATACATACATCACATAACCAGTAATAAGACTATGCAATTAGCCTATTAAAATGTTTATCTGACTCAATAAAGATAAGTATCAGTGTGCAAGCAAGTAATGTGCGTTTAGCTAACTAAGATCAAGGAATGGGCATGAGAAGCGAATGCAAAACGCAAGTATTATTTAATAACTTGTCAAATGAAAGAAAACACATACAAGGCATAAAGCTTAAGTTTCAAATCATTAAGCATTCCAAGGCATTATTCTTTTTACTCTAGGCATAAATATCTTGGCGTTACAAAACAAACATGAACAAAGCAGGACATTTGATTTGATCCTACAACCTTATTCTATGGGCAGGATACATTTATACCATTTGAAGGTGTGACTCTTTCAAACCAAAACCAACCACGGGTTGACCAATCAAACGAAACCAAGTTACTGATCAACCAGGCCCAATCTCCATAGGATGTCATAGCATCTAAAGGCTTGTGTGGGGAATGAGACCAAAGCAAATAAGGCAGAATTCGTTAAGATAATAAAACCCCTTTGCATGCAGTAGTTTAGAGTTCTGTCACGGTCGTTATATGGAGGAGACCAAGGCGCAGCGTGATGTGAATACTTGTTACTTTTAATGAAGACGGACACTAAACAAACTATACAAAACAACCGTGAAGCTATAGTATAAATGTGCATACACAGGCAATAACCCACAAAATACCCAAGGAATATGGCTGCCTAAATATGGTTCCCAATCAGAGACAACGATAAACAGCTGCCTCTAATTCAGAACCAATCTAGGCAACCATAGACATACATAACACCTAGACGTGTAAACACCCATAGACATACAAAACCCCTAGACAGGAACAAAAACACATACATCACCCATGTCACACCCTGAACTAACCAAAAAAGTAAAGAAAACAAAGAATACTAAGGTCAGGGAGTGTGACATGTTCACACTGTACAGCTACATGTTACCACAGAGATCATACATCCATATGTTTCAAGGTTTCAAATAGATACTAAACATGTCTGTAGTAATATTATTCTATCACACATTCCGATAGTCAGTCTGCTAGGGAGGGAGACTGACTACTGGACCTACATCCAGACCACAGCACCACCAGCCACATCCACACCCCCACCCCAACCCCAACAAATCATCAACCCCCAAAGTCAATCATGCCCACCAGGTCCCCTCAGATCAGACTTATGCCACTCCTGCCCACCCCATGCCCCCCCCCCCCAGTCTTGCAAAGAGGGCCTCAACATGAAAGTCACACATATGCCCAGGCCATGAGCAGGCAAACAGGCTCAACCCCAAGTCTTACACTAGCCCAAGCCAATGGCATGTACCAGATGCTCAGCAGGCTCTGCTCACACTTGCTGGTCTGAGGCAAACCACACGACTAACAACATTGGACACTTTACGGAACACAAAGCCTTCACTATCTCATCCTGGAATCATCCGAGGTCATCCGAGGTCATCTGACTTTGGCCGAAAGAACAGGAACCTGGAAAAACAGACATTGTCATCCTACAAGAAACATGGTATAGAGGAGATGGGCCCACTGGTTGCCCCCTAGGTTACAGAGAGATGGAAGTCCCATTCACCAAACTACCAGGTGTGAAACAGGGAAGGGACTCAGGGTGTATGCTAATTTGGTATAGAGCAGACATAACTCACTCTATTAAATGAATCAAAACAGAACATTTTACATTTGGCTAGAAATTCCAAATTAAATTATCTTAACAGAGAAAAATGTCCTCCTGTGTGCAACCTACAGCATATCCCCCCACTAGAATCCCCATTCTTATATGAAGACAGCTTCTCCACCCTGAAGGGGGAAATCAATCATTTCCAGGCCCAGGGACATGTACTAGTCTGTGTCGACCTAAATGCCAGATCTGGACAAGAACCTGACACCCTCAGCACACAGCATTCCCTCCCCCATATGCCCCCCTAGGCACAACTACGACAACATAACCAACAAAAACCGGTAACATCTCCTGCAGCTCTGTCACACATTGGGTATGTACATAGTCAATGGTAGGTTTCGAGGGCACTCCTATGGTAGGTACACCTATAGCTCATATTTTGGCAGTAGTACTGTAGACTACTTTTTCACGGACTTCAACCCAGAGTCTCTCAGAGCGTTCACAGTCAGCCCACTGACACCCCTATCAGATCACAGCAAAATCACAGTCTACTTGAACAGGGCAATACTCAATCATGACACATCAAAGCCAAAGGAACTGAATAATATTAAGAAATGCTATAGATGGAAGGAAAGTAGTGTGGAAACCTACCAAAAAACAATTAGGCAACAACAAATTCAATCCCTTTTAGACAACTTCCTCGACAAAACGTTCCACTGTAATAGTGAAGGTGTCAACTTGTCAGTAGAAAACCTTAACAGTATATTTGACCTCTAAGCTTCACCATCAAATAATAAATAAATAAATCAAACTTGGAAAATGAACAACAATGACAAATGGATTGATGAAGAATGCAAAAATCTAAGAAAGAAAATGAAAGCCTATCCAACCAAAAACATTGAGACCTAGAAAACCTGAGCCTACACCTTCACTATAGTGACTCACCAAAACAGTACAGAAATACACTACGGAAAAAGAAGGAACAGCAAGTCAGAAATCAGCTCAATGTAATTGAAGAATGCATAGACTAACTACTTCTGGGAAAATTTGAGAACACTAAACAAACAACACGAAGAGTTATCTATCCAAAACAGAGATGTATGGGTAAACCCCTTCTCCAATATTTTTGGCCTTATAACAAAGAACAAACAGCCAAAAAATATATGCTCAAATACAAATCTTAGAATCAACTATTAAAGACTACCAGAACTCACTGGATTCTCCAATTACATTGAATGAACTACATGTAAGGACAGGCGCTGGAGACGAGAAGCAAGTACAGGGAATGAACATTTAATGAAACAATGGACATATAACAAAACAAGAACAGCGTCTGGACAGGGGGAACAAAATTACATTACAAAAATAATGCTGACACGGGGAACCAACTGAGGAAAAGACAGATATAGAGGGGCAATCAACAAAGTCCAGGTGAGTCCAATGAGCAAATTACAAATGGTCTTTTTACCAAATTATCGTATGACAGATCACATATTCAATTTGCACACCCTAATTGACAAACAAACAAACCAAAAAAACGACAAAAAGTCTTCTCATGCTTTGTTGATTTCAAAAAAGCTTTTGACTCAATTTGGCATGAGGGTCTGCTATACAAATTGATGGAAAGTGGTGTTGGGGGAAAAACATATGACATTATAAAATCCATGTACACAAACAACAAGTGGCATCCTATGGCGGTGCCACGTTGAAAGCCACTGAGCTCTTCAGTAAGGCCATTCTACTGCCAATGTTTGTCTATGGAGATTGCATGTCTTTGTGCTCAATTGTATACACCTGTCAGCAACGGGTGTGGCTGAAATAGCCGAATCCACAAATTTGAAGGTGTGCCCACGTACTTTTGCATATATAGTGTACAGTGCATTCGGAGAGTATTCAGACCCCATCACTTTTTCCCCAAAATTTTATTTTTGGGAAAAAATTATCCTTATTCTAAAATGGATTAAAGTTTTTTTTTTTTCATAAATTTACACACAATACCCCATAATGACAAAGCGAATGTATAACAAATAAACAACAGAAATACCTTATTTACAGAAGTATTCAGACCCTTTGCTACGAGACTGAGGCCAGATGGAAGCCACTCCTCAGTAGAATGACATGACAGCCCGCTTGGAGTTTGCCAAAAGCACTTAAAGGACTCTCAGACCATGAGAAACAAGATGCTCTGGTCTGATGAAACCAACACTGAACTCTTTGGCCTGAATGCCAAGCGTCACGTCTGGAGGCAACCTGGCACCAGCCTTACGGTGAAGCATGGTGGTGGCAGCATCATGCTGAGGGGATGCGCAACTTCGCCCCAGGATTGGGGCGAAGGTTCACCTTCCAGCAGCACATCCATTTTAGAATAAGGCTGTAACGTAACAAAATGTGGAAAAAGTGAAGGGATCTGAATAGGGTCTGATAATAGATCATTTGTTGTATTACTTGTGAGGCACAGCTGACTGAGCATAATAATGAGCTTTTTATTTAATCTTACTGGACTGATGGCCTGCATCTCATGGTCAGTCTGAGAGGAGGGAGGGAGAGCAGAGGTGACGCTGCCTCTCACCCGACTCCCTGTCTCCGCTCTCCCTCCACTGAGAAAAGGGGACACAGTCTTCCAGTTGATGGTAAAACTTGCACTGCATTATTTCTGCCTCATGCACCAATTCATTCGGTTACTCCTATGACCAGAGAAAAAGAAATGTTCCTCCATATTAATAACAACAATGCAAGCTTAACAAAACACTTTGCTATACTCATTCGTTCCAAATCTAAATCAAATCACATTTTATTTGTCACATACGCCGAATACAACAGGTGTTGTAGACCTTACCGTGAAATGCCTACTTAGAAGCCCTTAACCAACAATGCAGTTACCAACAAAGAAATAGAGTTGAAAAAAATATTTACTAAATAAAATTTAAAAAATAAAAATTGACACAATAAAATAACAATAACGAGGCTATATACATGGGGTACGGGTACAGAGTTAATGTGCGGGGGTACAGGTTAGTCAATGTAATTTGTACATGTAGGTAGGGGTGAAATGACTATGCATAGATAATAATCAGTGTAAAAACAAATGGGGGGGCAATGTAAATAGTACAGGTGGCCATTTGATTAATTGTTCAGCAGTCTTATGGCTTGGGGGTAGAAGCTGTTAAGGAGCCTTGGCGCTCTGGTACCGCTTGCCGTGTGGTAGCAGAGAGAACAGTCTTTGACTTGGGTGGCTGGAGTCTTTGACAATTTTGTTGTGCCTTCCTCTGACAGCTGTAGTGCTGGTTGTAGTGTGAGTGGAAGTAAGGAGAACACACATTATACAGTGTTGAACAAAGTGTTGACAGTGTTGAATAACAACTTAAAAATTAACGTACTTATAAAAACAACAGATCTTTGCTGTATTCATTGAGTCTCTCTCTAGTCATGGTAAAAGTTTTGAAACCTCACAGTATCAACTTTGCTGTGCGCTTCTGAGGCTTCTTTTTCCAGCCTATGGCTCGAGGAAACTGTGCAGACACAGTGATCTGAGCTATCTGATTGGCCAACAGTAGGTCTGTAGGTGCACTTGATTTGCTGTCTGGGCCCGCAGAGTTCTACCTTCAGACATATGAAATGGTTCAAAATGGCGCTAGGGCTGCTGAATCAAGTGCATTACATTTACATTTGAGTCTTTTGGCAGACGCTCTTATCCAGAGCGACTTACAGGAGCAATTAGGGTTAAGTGCCTTGCTCAAGGGCACATCGACAGATTTTTCACCTAGTCAGGGATTCGAAACAACAACCTTTCGGTTATTGTCCCAACACTCTTAAACGCTAGGCTCCCTGCACCCACAGCCAACAGCGCTAAAGAAAGAAAAATAATAGGAACGCAAGGCTTTATTGTTGTTTTTACGGAAATGTTTGGTGATCGACTATGAATGCCTTGGAGATTGACCTAATTAGCCTGACAACACTATTCTCTAACCCTTCGAAAGTTCTCGAGCCGTGCTTGGAAAAGTCGCCGTTGCTCAGTGAGGCCTCATGCAAGTCTCCCACAAACTCTCTCAGGACTTATTTGGTCTTACGCCTATTAGATGCTCACTCAGTGCTCACTTAGCACTTGTTACTGTAATACTGTCTCACTGAGGAAGACCATGCCAGGTTTGACTTTTGCCGAAGGAAAGGACAGAATCCATCCACAGTCCAAGGCATTTTCAAAGTGGAGCAGCCACTGTAACTTAATGTGATGGGACTCAAAGGGCCAGATTCACCAAGCATTTGCACCACCAGTTGCAACGTTTACACCTCTTTTTCAAAAGGGAATCGTTGAGAACCGAACAAAGAAAAAAGCTTGAATAAGGAAATGCCTTACAAAGTTCCATCACATTTCTTAGCCCCCATATAATAAACAATCCTGTTCATTTTTGACTTCCTAGAAGAAGGTCACAGGGAAGCACGGCGTTGAGAGTTCACTGGGTTATTTTCTATTGGCAGTCTATCCGCAGTCCCGGTAGAATCCCGTCTGGGGACATTCAATTGTTCAGCTACAGTCCCCCTTTGTTTACAGTCCTACAAGACTGATTGCTGTGACTTCTTGCCAGGACTATTAATCTGAAAGACTTCTGCAAGGGATTCCAGTTTAGCTTTATTGAAATGTGTCACTTCCTCGCAATCTCAGTGCTTACCCACGTCTTTTCCCTCTGAGGAGCAATTTCAGTTTCACCCATCAGCAAAAGCCCAGCAATATCCACTGCAATAAAATGACCAACCGACAGGACACGCATACTGATGAAATTTCATGACCAGAGAACATTTGAGACTATTGGATTGTCTTTCTGTTTGTTTTTGTTGTCTTTGCTGTATTTTTGTGTGTAGAAAATCCAATAGATACAAAACAAATTGTACCTGTTGTTGTTTTTGTTAACTTCCTGGTTTGTGATAAGCGTACCTCTCCCTTACCCCCTGTAGTCATTAGAGCAAGCCATTTGCTGTGTCCTTGGGGGTGCAATTCCTCTAATCTGTTTATAATGCTGATGCACCAGAACTTCTCCTCAAAATACCTCGCGGCACTGCAGTTTTTTCATTGCAGTGGCCCTGTTTTCCAAGCTGTTGCTGTTGCTGAAAAACCCACTACGACTTTGTTTAAGGAAAGTGGCTGGAAAGTGGATCCTAATGGTATGAAATGGCTGATTCGTTATAAGTATAATATATCATAATTACAGTAACTGATTGGATATATAGTGCTTTTCCAGGTGTTCAAAGTGGGGGGAATCTCACCTCATTCACCACCAATGTGATACAAATACTTATTTTCCACCATAATTTCATTCATTAAAAATCCTACAATGTGATTTTCTGGATTTTTTTTCTAATTTTGTCTGCCATATTTGAAGTCTACCTATGATGAAAATTACAGGCCTCTCTCATCTTTTTAAGTGGGAGAACTTGCACAATTGGTGGCTGACTAAATACTTTTTTGCCCCACTGTAGGACCTGTTTGAAATGATCACTTTTATGCTCAACATAGCCACTTCATATGCACACTCTTGCTCCAGAATGAAAATAAATATCCTTTCAATTTCATTCAGCTAAGTTTGATTATATTCTTCTTACTATAAAATCATATAAAATAAAATAATGGCTATTTGAACAAGCCTATGACATGGCGCATAGCCAGATAACATACAGTTGGCCAACGAATACTGTTCTTCAGAAATACATTTTATTCATATCATAATGCTTTTTTCTACCTGCCTAAAATAAATAACATCTTTAATGCGATAGTGGATATTAAATAGATTTATTTGAAAAAACATTTTTTAAATGTATATGTTCCAAACGCGCACATCAGCATCTTTTACAAGGCTTTAGAGATGCTTAAGGAGTTTATGTTAATTAATGGTCAATTACCGTGAGACCGGCAGGCTGTTGCATGACAATAATCCATAAAAATGTCTTATCCATGCCCATCCTTTTTTTTAAGGTGTCTGTGACCCGGCCACATGAAATCTATAGATATATTTATTTCAATTGGCTGATTTCCTTATATAAACTGTAACTCAGTGAAATCTTTGAATTTGTTGCGTGTTGAGTTTATAGTTTGGTTGTGTGGCTTTAATAGAATAGCAGGCTACCCTAGTGAGGATTGTGTGGTATACTGAGCCACTTCTCTTTGTCCCCCCCCTCTTCACCCCTTTCTCTGTCTGTTTGTCTCTCTCTCTCTCTCAATTCAATTCAAGGGGCTTTATTGGCATGGGAAACATGTGTTAACATTGCCAAAGAAAGTGAGGTAGATAATATACAAAAGTGAAATAATCAATTAAAATTAACAGTAAACATGACACATAAAGACGTTTCAAAACAATAAAGACATTACAAATGTCATATTATGTATATATATACAGTGTTGTAACGATGTACAAATGGTTAAAGTACACAAATGGTTAAAGTACTTTCTCTCTCTCCGTCTCTCTCTCACAGTACCTTCTCTCTCATTTCTCTCTGTATGGCTCCTAAACGTTCTGTCTCTCTACCTCTATCCCTATCTCGTGGAACCTACTCTCTCATTTCTCTCTATTCTCTCCATCTATCTTTCTCGCTCTCCCTTTTTCCCTCCTCATCTCAGTGATGGACAGTTGTATCGATCCAAATGACCTCTGTGCCCGTCGAACTTCATTGGCTAATGACAGTCCCAATCCCTGTGTCACTGCCCTGCAGACAGTAACAATTAAAGAGTCCATCAATACTGTTTCCATTAGAGTCAAGTCACAGCAAATGTATGTTTAAGCACATTTTTTTTTATTGCATATGACCTCTGTGCTCTTATGTGAACATTGTATGTGTAGTGCATTGATTGAATTCTGGCCATCGTTCTTATATTCCAAACTCAATACAGCAGGGTTGGGATTGAAGTCAGAAATTAAATGAACATGGGGCTTTTAGTAAAAATGTGCACATACAGATCAGTGACATCAGTAAAAATGGCTTAGTATACTGTATAGGTTACAAAGAATGCAGCTAAACACATAATCGGCCATTACAGTTATTTTATCCAAAGTAACCTATGAGTGTAATGGTTTTCTTCATCTGAAGGAGAGGCGGACCAAAGCGCAGCGTGGTGGTTATTCATATTCTTTAATTTATAAAGAAACTACACATGAGAACTAACAAAAACAACAAATGTGAGAAAACCTAAAACAGTCCCATCTGGTGCAAACACAAAGACAGGAACAATCACCCACAAACACACAGTGACACCCAGGCTACCTAAGTATGATTCTCAATCAGAGACAACTAATGACACCTGCCTCTGATTGAGAACCATACTAGGCCGAAACATAGAAAACCCCAAATCATAGAAAATCAAACATAGACTACCCACCCAACTCACGCCCTGACCATACTGACTAAATACAAAACACAGGAAATAAAGGTCAGAACGTGACAATGAGCTAGATTACGTAACTCTGCATGTACCTTTACTCGGGTTTAAGAAACACTGACCAAGGAAACATTTATTAATGACTAACATTCTGAAAATGTATGACATTGAGAGCTCCATTCAATTAAGCCCAGTAACATTAAAGTCCAAAACAACGTTCTTCTGGCACAGCAATGATGCACATGTATACACACATTCAACAAGTCAATGTTAACTGTGTCAAAGAAAAGCAATTCAGCTATATAGGAAATAAATAAGGATGTAACGATAGAACCGATGCGGCGATTCACATATTTCTTGTTGTTGCTCATATTACTTTATTTCTACGTTCCTTTTGACAACCGATGCATCCTCGTCCTTCAGTGTCAAACTAAGCATGTGACCTTCTGAACTGGGAAAACAATAGATTGGATTTAGATTGTTCAGGTTCACCATCAACAATAGTTTTGGAAGTTTTGCATGAAACTATCAGTGTATATGGTCATTTGTACGTACACAGGGTAAAGCTGATAATTTCATAACGAGGAATCACTTTTGCGAGGCACACTGCATGGTCAAAGCAGGAGGAGAAAGAAAATCACTAAAAACATCCAAATGGTCAAAACCTTTAGGTTTTGAGATGGGACGAAATCCAAAGTTGTGCTATGCAGTCTATTCATTGGCTATGTCATAGCTCATTTGTAAACAATAAATATTGATACATTAGTAGCTCAAACACTTAATCTTCTAAAATGACAAGTTAATTAGTGGGTAATGATGACTTCAGAACCAAAGTGGGCCGACAAAAAACAGGCTACATTGCCCCCCCCCCACCACCACCACCACCACCCCCTCCGCCCAATCTCATAATGGTAGTGGGGTGGCAGATGCCTAGTCTCCCTTGTGGCTCAGATTAGGTGCCTTCAGTACACAGTATACCTCATAGGCATGCATCATTTACGCACGCACACACACAGTCAGCTCCGACAGATCCAGCCCGTGAGCTCCATCAGCAGCAGATTTGAATTTAGAACAAAATAATGTCTTCATGCAACTAATGTGAGTGCATTGAATCTTAGCGCATCGAACCGAATCACATCGATTCGTTCTCTAATCAAATAGAATTGCACCGAATTGTTACAAACTGAAACTTATCATTCCCGTAACGTATCAGAGCCAAGTATCTAGATGCGTATCAAATCATCTTGAAAGGGAAAGATGCACATCCCTAGAAATGAGGTGTCTTTATTCCACGGGAAGAATGTTTTTTTGTTGTCCTGTCCTGTAATTCGACAAGGTTCAATGTTGATAGGATAAGTGGTTCCATATGGCTCAGTTTGTAGAACAAGGCACTTGCAATGCCAGGGTTGTGGGCTCGATTCCTAAGGTGCAACAAGTGCGCTGAGAGTCGGGGAGCAAGTTCAGGGAGTGAGTATTTTAACAAGTAAACACAACTAAATACAAAACAAGAAACACAAACAGCGCACAGACATGGCACTGGAACAGAAACAATGACGCCTGGGGAAGGAACCAAAGGGAGTGACATATATAGGGCAGGTAATCAAGGAGGTGATGGAGTCCAGGTGAGTCTGAAGATGCTCAGGTGCGTGTAAAGATGGTGACAGGTGTGCGCCATAACGAGCAGCCTGGTGACCTAGAGGCTGGAGAGGGAGCACACATGACAGTACTCCTTCCTGACACGCGGCTCCAGCCGCAGGACGCCAAACCAAAATGATGATCCCGGGGATCAGGAGTGGACCGGTCACTTCTGCAGAGGCGCGGGAAACCTGTCAATCCGCCTGAGATGCAGGAGTATGGCGACTTAGCGCGCCGGAGAGAGAGCATACGTGATGGTACCCCCTCCCCGGCGCGTTCGGCTCCAGCCACAGGACGCCAACCAAAGGGATGATCCCAGGGATCCGGAGCGGACCGGTCGCCTCCGCTGAGGCGCAGAAACCTAACAAACTGGCTGAGGCCGTTAGAGCCTGATGGGACGGTTTCCTCGGTCGAGGCATGGAGGCATGGAAGCCTTTGGAACCCATTGAGGCATGGCAGCCTGTCGAGATAGCTGAGGCATGGGAGCCTATCGTTCCCGCTGAGGTATGGAAACCCCCAGCTGAGGCAGCGGAATCCGACAAACCGGCTGAGGCCTCCCAGGAAGCTCTGGTTCGGACACCTGGACCCGACATCACCTCCAACACAAAAAAAATAAAAAACACCCCCTGATGCTTCCCTTTGGTGAGGCGTCATTCTGTAACAAGTGTGCTGAGAGTCGGGAAGCAAGTTCAGGGAGTGAGTGTTTTAATACATAAACACAACTAAATACAAAACAAGAAACACAAACAACTCACAGACATGACACTGGAACAGAAATAATGACGCCTGGGGAAGGAACCAAAAGGAGTGACATATATAGGGCAGGTAAATCAAGGAGGTGATGGGTCTGAAGACGCACCTGCGCGTAACGATGGTGACAGGTGTTGCGCCATAAAGAGCAGCCTGGTGACCTAGAGGCCGGAGAGGGAGCACGTGTGACACACGGGGGACCAGTACGAATGAAAATGTATGCACTCACTACTGTAAGTCGATCTGGAGAAGAGTGTCTGCTAAATGATTCAAATGTAAATCATTTAGCTTAACTTCTTCATAAATGTCACTCATCTGGCCATTTAGTGCTAATGATATGTGAAGTGTTATAATCACAGACCCTATGAGACTCAACTGCTCCTATAATGTGTCCCAAATTAGACTCTTTTCCCTTTATAGTGCAAAACTTTTGACTTGGGTCCATTCAAAAGTAGTGGACTACAGTATAAAGGGAATAGGATGCCATTTAGAACGCATCTTTAGCAGCAGCATTGATCACAATGCAAAACAGGGCAGAGAAAGCTTGAGTTTACACTGCCAATTCTGTGCCAAATAAACTTGATCAATGAGAGCTGGCAAGTCCATAAGGAGAACAGTATCATGCCAAGATTTAGGTAGGTCGCTTAGACCAAGACGTGAGACAAAAACACTTTGGAGATTATGC
The DNA here is from genome assembly GCF_002021735.2 of Oncorhynchus kisutch. Lineage (NCBI taxonomy): Eukaryota > Metazoa > Chordata > Actinopteri > Salmoniformes > Salmonidae > Oncorhynchus > Oncorhynchus kisutch. The sequence continues at coordinate 9,360,451 of NC_034199.2, read as the reverse complement.
TCTTGATCCATGCCTCACACATCTCTTTTTTTAGCCTTCCCACGGCACATATCGCAAGCAAATCCCTTTCCAAACCAAAAAGCTGCGGGGATTAACTTGTCATCACGACTTTTTGGGTACTCTGTCTTTTCCCTTTTTGTCAAATTATTTTTAAACATGACATGTTGGAACCAACATGCACATTCTACACACATCAAAACCCCTGCATCTCCATCCTCTGTCTGCCTACAACAGTGCGCTCGTATTTCTCGCTCCCCTATGTGTTTTGTTCTTCTTGCACTTGTCAACAACTGCCTGTCTATTCTCCCTTTGAGTCATCCTCTCTTCATCTCCTCTTCAATCCCTATTGTTGAGGGATGGCTCCTATTGAAGAGACAAACTCCACAGTGGATATCTGTTAACACAAGTGGTTTTACATAATGCTACGTGCACTTCAATGGCAAATCGTCCAGGCTATGATACCACTGCTCTTTTCTAGTGTTGTCATGAGAGGCTAATGTGGTTCAAAAAGCACTCCAACGGCCCCATGGGAGCCACTTATGCACCCGATGAGAGACAATGCTGCTTTTAATGTGCGGGGAGTCCAGTCACGACGGCTAAACGCCAACCCTCGTGGGAAGCGGACGTAAATAATGGCTGATATTAGTGTAGCGCCCTGTTAAACATCGGTAATATGGTTAACGTCAGTTCGGCTGTTGCCCTTACTCTGCGCATACAAGTGGTCCCCATTTGAATACATTTGAATGAATAATGCAATGATGTTGCGTTAATCAATGTACCATGGCAGTGTGTCAATGAGTTGGCTTGCATGCCGTCATAGTGTGGAAACTATTGGATAGTAATTTGTAACTGGGAATGGTACCATCATTGTGCTAGCACGTGTTGGGCTAGCTTTGAGTCATATTAGCTTGGAACACTATGGGTTATACTGCAGGTTACTGCTAACACTGGACTTTTGGCTGGGTCAGATAGATTCATGTCCTGTCCACTTCTGGCCAAGAGGTTTTGTTTCTGTCTGTGTCATAGAGAGAAGGCTTTGATGGGAGAGAGACAGATGGGAGAGAGCCAGAAGAAGGGGGCTGTTGATTAATAGAAGACTCTGTTTGTGTGTGTGCGTGTGCTCGCGTTTGTGCAGCCAAATGCTGCAGGTCAGGAAAATCGTTTTAAAGACCACATCAAGGACCGGCTGAATCGCTGTGACATCAATCCCTCAACCTTGGAACCCTTGGACTTGATAGGTCCACCTGGCAGGTCTCAGCCAGAGGGGTTTATCATCTCGAAGGTGCCACCTTACAGAGGAAAAGCGAGAAACACATCCAGAGACACCAACGCAAAGCTGATCATGTCATCCGACTCCCAATATACCTGTCCCGCGTGCAGCAGAGCGTGCGGCTCCTGCATTAGCCTCCACAGCCACATGAAGTGCACCGGCACCACAGCCATAAGCGCTAACCCACCCCTATCCCCATCCACAAGAGGAGCATCATCATCATAATCGTTGATGGACAGCCAAGGTGGTGTGTGTGCGCGTGTGCAGACAAACAGACATACAGACAGCGTGCTCCGACAAACCGGCAGACAGACAAACATATAAAGGCCCTCTTGTTTATGAGCTCTTGGCAGTGATGTGGCTGCTTACTGGCAAAGGGCCTCCATCTGATGTTAAAAGGCCCGCTGAGGATCTTGTTTTAGGTGGTGGTTGTCATGGCGACTCCCTGGTTTCCAGAGGGGCCCTGGTTTACCACGGCAGGGGAATTACTTAGTCTGTCAAACAGCAGAGGCTCGCAGGACGCAGTCCTCAATATAAATATAGTTAAAGATGGTTTGTTTCTATAAATATTTTGTAGTATACAGTATACAGTCATACTACTACCCAATCAACAGAGACAATCACTGTATCTCCTGGTAGTGGATGGATGCTATGGCCTTTCTGACATATTCATGTGAATATTGGAATGAGCTTTTCCTGTATGTCAACATTAAGGGGTTCAAATTTGACCCTCGCTCACTGCAGAAAATAACAGAACTTAGCATACTCACTTTAACGCGTTTTAGATGGCCCCTAATACAGCTTTGTGTATGGCATGTTAAGACTCATCACTAACAGCCTCTCTGGCGAGGGGAGACAGTCTTTTCCCCTTTACTTGGGGCCTGTCTTACTCTTAGCCCATTGCTCCACTCTGTCCATCCCTTCATACCGCTTGACCTCCCTCTCCCTCTGTTTATCTGCTATTCGATACGCTTCCCAATCATTTCCATGAGGATTTCATTTCACTGGTCCACGCTCTAGTTAGAAAATCATATTGGATTACAATCTGTGCTCCTTCCATGTCTGCATCAGCCTGTGTTAAAATTATTATGGAATATCTCTCATGCCGGTGTTTTGGTTGAGTAGCTGTCCAATGAAGTTAAATCGAACTCATGCATGATGTCACTCAGCCTCCTGTTTTTATTTTTTTCCTCCTCATCATTCCAGTCCCTTGATATCATGATGTGTTTTTTCCATTTGTCGTTTTACAGGTTGGACAAGGCGGAGTTCACTGAACGGTGTGGAAACTTGTAGACTTGGAGGGCCTGTGATATGACTGGACACGACTGGATCATCTCCTGATCTGCCTATGAGGTCCCAGAGGGCCTTGGTGAGTCACTCTGGTACAGGGACATAGAGCTAAGTCCTCAGTGATTGACCTCAAAGTCACCTTTGTGTGCAAGGTGACTTTGAGTTGGAGTTGGAGGATACACGACAGCAGTAATCCCATGGTAGTAGTCCTAAAGTGGGCTCCATCAATACGTTAATCAAATGGTTTCTATAGCATCCTCCTCTGGCTGTACTAGGTAGAAGTTTTGGAGTACATAGTCTATATAAGAAGCAATGACCAACTAAAAACACTCTGCACCATGGAGACACAAACACAGGGGTACGAAGGCAGCAATGCATTATTTTCACCTGTCCTTCTCCGGCTCCCCTCAAGCGTACAGGGTCAGTCACCTGTGTCTTGCTCATGTCAAGGTTGCCCCTCTCTCCCTTCCTCCCCCGTACTGCCCTCGAAGTAGCACAGAATACATACACAGTACACTGAACCGCTAATTGTATTCCTGACGCATGCGTTCCCAGAGTAAATTATTTGTATCGACTGATAAAGACCAAACAATGTCGCCTGCATTCAGTGTAGGTATGCATAGAATGATAGCCTGACAGGCTATTTTCCCCAAGACCGCATTATGAGCCAGTATGAAAAGTCATCAGTGAAAAGTAATCAAACTGAAGTTGTGGCCTTAAGAGTACTGCAGTGCACTGGCATAGCATGTATTTATCAATGTGTGGGTTGAGCGAAGACATTGGAAAAAGATCTCAGCCACTGTCCTCAAAACTTCTTATGGCTGCAATCCCGTTAACGGGATCGATATGACAACTGCAAGTGAAAGTGCAGGGCGCTAAATTCAAAACAACAGAAATCTCATAATTAAAATTCCTCAAACATACATGTATCTTATACTGTTTTAAAGGTAATCTTGTTGTTAATCCCATCACAGTGTCTGATTTCAAATAGGCTTTACAGCGAAAGCACACCAAACGATTATGTTAGGTCACCCCCAACTCACAGAAAAACACAGCCATTTTTCCAGCCAAAGAGAGGAGTCACAAAAAGCACAAATAGAGATAAAATGAATCACTAACCTTTGATGATCTTCATCAGATGACACTCATAGGACTTCATGTTACACAATACATGTATGCTTTGTTTTATAAAGTTCATATTTATATCAAAAGGTCTGAGTTTACATTGTTCACTAGTTCCAAAAACATCCAGTGAATTTGCACAGCCACATCAATTCAACAGAAATACTCATCATAAATGTAAATGAAAATACAAGTTATACACATGGAATTATAGCTATACCTCTCCTTAATGCAACCGCTGTGTCAGATTTGTAAAAAACTTTACGGAAAAAGCTAACTATGCAATAATCTGAGACGGCGCTCAGAAGAAGAAAAAAAATTCCGCCATGTTGGAGTCAACAGAAATCAGAAATAACATTACAAATATTCCCTTACCTTTGATGATCTTCATCAGAATGCACTCCCAGGAATCCTAGTTCCACAATAAATGCTTGATTTGTTCGATAATGTCCATTATTTATGTCCAAGTAGCTACTTTTGTTAGGGCTTAGGTATACAAATCCAAACGCTCATGCAGGTCGAGCATAACGTCGGACAAAAACTTTAAAAAGTTATATTACAGGTCTTAGAAACATTTCAAATTAAGTATAGAATCAATCTTTAGGATGTTGTTATCATAAATCTTCAATAATGTTCCAACCGGAGAATTCCTTTGTGTGTAGAGAAGCCATGGAACACAGGTCGCTATCATGTGAAATGCGTATGACCAGGAAATGGCTCTCTGCCAGTAACCTGACTCATTCAGCTCTCATTTAGCCCCACAACACAGTAGAAGCCTTATTCAAGTTTCTAAAGACGGTTGACATCTAGTGGAAGCCCTAGGAAGTGCAACTTAATCCATATCCCACTGTGAATAGGGGCTAGGTTGATAATCGACCAACCTCAGATTTCTCACTTCCAGTTTGGATTTCTTCTCAGGTTTTGCCTGCCATATGAGTTCTGTTATACTCACAGGCATCATTCAAACAGTTTTAGAAACTTCTGAGTGTTTTCTATCCAATACTAATCATATGTATATATTAGTAACTGGGACTGAGGAGCAGGCTGATCTACAGTAATAGAGCTGCATGGGTGTAAGCAAGGTTCCCATTATATTACTTACTTATATCTGATAATGTTTTAAATGTACACAATTATTTATCCAATCAGTGGTCTAATGATGAAGGACGGAAGGATGCATCTCTCATGTGGGTTGCTTACTGTTGCATTAGTTTAGCTTTTGCAAATCTCAAGTGGGCTTGATACTGCTTTGAATAGACTTCACGTTTCAGATGTCCTGACAAACCTGCATGTAATGCTACAGTGGCATCAGATTTATTCAATGAAAATCAGTACCTGGGAATCTCCTTGATGAGAATGCATAGTGTGAATGCAATCGTCATGGTCATTCAATGAATTAAACTGTGTGTATCATTGAAAGGTAAAAAGCATTCAAATACATTATTTCCCCTCCTGTAAAAAACATATCTTTGCCTCAAGAAACTCACAGTTACTAGTATTGATTGAGCAGGGCCTACCACAACACATTGTAGCCAAGTAGCAAGAGTGAAATCTCGAGGTGATCTTGAGACAAAAGTAACCCAATCTCTTTTGAGGACTTACCAGACCCACCCCAATGTACTTAGCTACCAGTTCTAGACTGTCACTGTACCCTGCCTCAATTGTCTCAATTTAAAGGCAGTTCTTGGAAAGTAATTTTAAATGCAGTTTTTGACAATTGAGAGGTCATGTCCGGTTTGTGTTTGTGCTGCTTGAGAGTCCCGGCAGAATTCCCCCTCTGTTGAATTATTGAGAGGAAGGCCTGGCCCATCCATCACAACAGAGCAATGCTCTGAGACTCCTGTCATAATCGTGACTGGAATGTCGCAGGAAGGCGTGGTGGGATTGGGGTGGCAGGGAAGAAGGATTGGGACGCTCTTGGTGAACGGGTGGAGGATGAGGAGAAGGGTTGTGCGTCACCTCTGTGCTCATCGATGGGTCATTGGAGAGCTGTTTTGCCTGCTCGTCTTGTGTCGTCTCTCTCTCCCTCTCATTGGACATCTCTGAACTGACTGTGACATGACTGGCAGTCAATAGACAGGCCTCTGTGTTATTTCAGCAGGGGATCCATGTGGAATAGCAAGCAAGCTAGCCGTCTGGCTGTATAATCATCACTCTGAGTCTACCGGAGCAGAAATGACAGCAATATGGATTAAGTTATTCCCTGACAATGGAGTGATCATTTCAAAAGTAACAAAAGGTCAGTCAATGCGATCCCTCATGCGATCTTCACCACTAGTGTACCGTCATCGTGGCTATCGGCTTGAAGACAACAACAAACCCAACCCAACTCAACCCCCAGCCACCAACCACAACACATAGGAGCAGCTTTAAAACATTTCTCAATTATTATTCACGCTCGCGGACTTGTCAGTCATTGAGAATTCATAATATTTGTAACTAAGAGAGGGCGATACACTAGGCAGCATATCTCATGTGAAAATCCGGGTCACTAAAATGAAATTGGCTATTGGCAGGGTTAGCCAAGTGTTCCTGTATTGTTTGTTAGCACAGGACCCCCATGTGTTTTCCATACAGGGAAGCAGGTTTTGGAAGGAGAGGGAGAGGGGTTCTCCTCAGTATTACGTCTCCCTACACACATGCATGGAAGCACATGAATGCACGCACACACACATGTGCACACACATGCACATGCCCCTGCTCCAAATTAACTACAGCGTCTCATTAATAGTAGCAGCTGAACTGTGCAAATCGCCATGTCGGTGCACCTTGGCCCCATTTGTCCCAATTACAGTGGTATAATTAGCCATTTTGCACCTTAAATTGCCTCCCAGCGAGGCCTCTCGGGAAAGAAACTGTTGGGGTGTGGAAGAGCATCTTATCAGTGTGGAGGCCTCAGGACAGCGACAGCTTTGAGCTGGTTGACCCCTACAAGATGAAGGTGACGTTTCATCAAAAACGTACGGTTTAGTCCAGTTCTTGTGCATGTTCTCAATTGTTTGTTTTTTTAGGGGGGGGGGGGGTTACATACACCGGATAGGTGCAGTGAAATGTGTTGTTTTACAGGGCTAGGCATAGTAGTACGGCACCCCTGGAGCAAATGAAGGTTGAGTGCCTTGATCAAAGGCACATCGCCCTGTCGGTTCAGGTATTTGAACCAGCGACCTTTCGGTTACTCTAACCGATGACCCAACACTCTAACCGATGATGATAATGATTTGGGTAATATTCAATTTGATCTAATTTGAAATCTGCTCCTGTTAAATATTTCAACCTGATTTGTATTCGCCAAATGTGTAGAGAGCACTGAGCTTAGCAAATAATATTTTGTTGTTTACATGATGCAATGTTATTGTTCATTATCCAATAAATTACATTGTCATACCTTCTCCCGCTCTCCCTCTCTGGCGCTCGAGGACACCAGGCTGCCTTCCATTACACACACCTGTCACCATCATTACGTGCGTCTGAGCTCACTAAACTCACCTGGACTCCCTCCTCACATTGTTGATTGCCCCTCTATATCTGTCTGTCCTCAGTTTTGTTCCCCGTGTCAGCATTATTGTCGTAATGTCGTTTTCGCCCCCCCCCCCCCCCCCCCCCTGTCCAGACATTGTTCTTGGTTTGTTATATGTCCATTGTTTCATTAAATGTTCACTCCTTGTACTTGCTTCTCGTCTCCAGTGTCTGTCCTTACAAACATGAAACACGGATAGGACAACGATGATATCATAGAAGAGACTTGGAGTGATACTCATAGCAAGTAAAAACTCATGGGAGCCTAAGGATTCATTTTGTTTGTTTTAATGGCATTCACCATGTGAACCTTCCGGACATCTCTGCTGCCCTTTTTAAACTTATACCATGGCATGTTACTGTGTCAACTTGACAGCCAAAGTGGTTTTAACAGAATAAGCACCAGCACCATTTCATCCAATTTTGATTAACATAAGAAACCACATCAGGATCTACGAGATCTTCATTTGGATCTTGATCCAAAACTCCAAAACCTATGAGAATTGTATTGATTAACATGTGGTTGGTTGTCAGCCAGAGCAGCCAGATTTGGAGTAATGGATTAGCCATGCAGTTGAAAGTGAATGACTGGCTCAGGCTATCTTCACATCTTGACGGTTCTAATGAGCCTGTAAATTTCATGGGAGCCTGTGTTCCAAAGCCAGGAACTTGGGTGCCATTGTGCATTTGTGGTGTGTTGTTTTCTTGCGCCTAACAGAAAGCCTCCTTGCCTCTTTCCGTCACATCTTGTGCGATGCTGTCTCTTCACAAGGGGACTTGTCCCGCTGGGCACCTCAACTGTGGAGGATGGAGATGGTGGCAGATAGAGCAGCTGAGTTAGACAAAGGGAATGTTTGACCTTGATATAGGAAGGTCGTGTGACGCCAGAACACAGCGCTCTGAGTCACGGTCCGTAAACAGAGAGCCGTGAGGGTGTTTAACAGCACCATGCCTTGAGTCCCTTCTTCCTGTTTCATCATCAGGAGCTGTCAGTCACACTCAGGGAGTTAGGGAGAGATACAGATACAGAGAGAGCAAAAGAGAGTGAGAGAGAAAGAAAGCGAAAAAGAGAGAGAGTGCAATTTCCTTTGTGAGAGGCACTCTTTGGGTCAACCATAAACTACTACTGAGTTTTTCAGACACCTGCAAGGTCCTTCCAACATAGTCATGAAGAAAAAACCTTCGGGAGAGGGAGATGGTTTTCTTTTTTACAGGAGTGAATCAATTCAGAAAGCTATTACACTATCTTTCTCTGCAATCTCTCTAACCCACTCCAAACCATCACCACTGGTTATTTTAGTCTTATCTCTCTGTGTCATTTGGTGATGTTTTCCTCAGATGTTATCTGAAGGTGACTTGCTTCAAACTGCTGGGAAGGGAAATTATCTAAATAGTCTGTGCACATGACACGAGGAGTGAGGAGAGAAACGTCTTCAGACGGTCTTATTACCTGAAGGTATGTGGCTGAGAGTTGGAGAGATAGCTAAGACTTGACAATAAGGCTACATGAATTGGCTCGCAGTACTTAGTTAACAAATCAGTCACACACATACACACACATCAGTACATACTTAAGTATCAACTCAAGGACAGAACTGCATACATTTCAAATAAGACTACACACTTTTATACACTTAAGCTTTAACATTCCATTTATCAATACCACTCTGCTCTACTGAGGCAGGCCCTGATATTGTAATATCACTGCACCATTGTTCTTTAAAAAAAACTGAGAGATTCTCATAGCATCAGTTAGTCAGTGAGCTGACCAGAGTATCATATCAATGGGAGCACGGCCAAAATCCTTACTCTACTGAAGCTTTGCTTATAATTGCTGAATAAATGATAAATCAAATCAAATAAATAAATAATACATAGACAAAGCATTATAGTAGTATGTGACTTGGTTTATAGTAGTATGTGATTGGTCTTCCCCAATCCAATGTGGTCTTCTGCGATTGGTCTTCCCCAATCCAATCCAACGTGACAGTGAACTAACCTTTTGAACTTGTCATTCTATTCACTATCAAGTATGTGCAAAATGGCAATTTTTGCTGTGTTTTACAGTATACCATTTGATTGAATACGCCTCTCACAGTTTGCACAGTGAGATGGATGTTTCAGATCAATCGGATTGTCAATATTGGCCTACTGAGAGGTCACTGAGAGATAGGCCATTTAGTTAAAGACTGCACTATGGGTCAACTCTTGGCTACGTTCATGTAATGCTGACATGGTTTGTTGATTTTATGAAAGGAAAATTCAACATGGTGTTCTATTGTAATACATGGTAGTCCAATATAGCATACCATATTTGTTTTTATTTACATAGTAGAATAGATCTGCTTTTATAGCCAACTTGATTTTGGACCATTCTTCAGTGGCTTCCTAATCCATCCTTGTTTTCTGATGGCATAAGCCTACTTCACCAATCATGATCATAACCATAACTCCTAATCAGTATTCCTGTGCATTTTCCCCACAGTTAATCGAAAAAGGCAACTTGGTGCATTGCTCAAGCATATCGCTATGTTATGGGATTATTCGTGCTGAGGCCAGCACTTTGTCAATATCTACATGACAAATATAGTCTGTCCATGGCAACCATCATTTACAGTGTTTTACGTCATAATGGGAAAATCTCATCTGACGTTTCGCTCCCTGCCTGGGAAGAAGCAGCGAAATCCCAGTCGCGGCTTAGCCACACGGGATAAAGTGGGACAGATATTGTTGTGTTCGTCAGGATCCAGAATTACTCCTGAGAGAGAGAGAGAGAGAGAGAGAGAGAGAGAGAGAGAGAGAGAGAGAGAGAGAGAGAGAGAGAGCGGGAGGAGGTTGGGCCGGGTGCTGAGGCAGAGGAAGAAGGCTTGTGATATATCTACGGAGGACAGAAATCTTTTGCCCTGAAAGACACCAGTTTATGTGGGTTTGGGACATGGTTGGCCACAGAAGGAGAGGAGGACGGAGGAAGAGTAGTGTGGTTGAGATGAGGAGTGAAAAACAGGGGGTTGTGTTGGGGTCTTCATCTTCAAGTCGTTTTTTTTCCAAGACGTGGGGGGGCAAATGAGGAGATATGGAGCAGTGGGAGGGGGAAGGCTGTCTGTCGGGGCTGTTATCGTGACGAATGGTCTGTGTGTGACTGAGATACATGTTTATTCTGCTAGTGTACACAATGTTCCATTCCGTTCATCTAGTTAAGTGTTTTACAGCTCCTTTACACCTGTTCATTTCATTGTGAAAGTAATAACAATGAGGAAAAACATCTACTCCCTCATAGACTTGAGATCAGAGCTCTATTCTGGGGCGGTAGATATTCTACGTGTCACCAATTTCTCTTTGGTTGCAGACACAAACTACGAGTAGATGTGTTTTCAGCCATTGCAGTAAAAATAGTGTTCCATCAATTATACAGTGTGTTTCCGCAACATTTCTTTTTCTTCCCTTTGAACTCGGTGCTCCCTCTCCCCTCCACCAGTCCCTTTTTTTATCTCTCCCAGTCCTCAGTTCTCTGATAACCACGTATTTTCCACCCCCTTGCAAGTCCCTGCGATAAGTTTATTGCGGCTTCACAGTCATGATTGCCAACCCTGGAAGCATGTGTTTCAGACAGAAGGAAGTAGAGGACGGCAAATGTTTTACTTTTCAACTCTGACCGAACAGAGATGCTAGTCCTAGGTCCCAAGAAACAAAGAGATCTGCTGTTTGATCTGATGATTCATCTCAAGGGTTGTACAGTCGTCTCAAATACAACTGAAGGACCTCAGCGTAGTCTATACCCTGAACTAATCCATGCTTTTGTCATTTCAGAATTAGACTTACGCAATGCTGTACTCTCTGGCTACCCAGACAAGGCACTAAATAAACTTCAGGTAGTGCTAAATACGGCTGCTAGAATCTTGACTAGAACCCCAAAATATATAATTTTGATCATATTACTCTAGTGCTGGCCTCTCTACAATGGCTTCCTGTTAAGGCTAGGGCTGATTTCAAGGTTTTACTGCTAACCTACAAAGCTTTCTCCTAAAGAGCTACAATTTTTGGGGAGTGGTCTGCCGATCCTTGTGAGAGACGCAGACTCGGTCTCAACCTTAATTTCTTTACTAAAGTCTATCTTCAGTAGGTCCTATGATTGAGTGTAGTCTGGGCCAGGGGTGCGAAGTGAATGGCAAGGCACTGGAGTTAAGAACCACCATTACTTTCTCTGCCTGGCCGGCACCTTTTCTCCACTGGGATTTTCTGCCTCTGACCCTATAACAGGGGCTGAGTCACTGACTTGCTAATGCTCTCACATGCCGTCCCTATATCTTGCCAGGCTTTTTTAGCTATACTCGACTTGAGTGGGTTGAGTCACTGACGTGACCTTCCTGTCCGGTTTTGCACCCCCTCGATACCTGCGGTGGTGTGGGGGCTGTGCTTTGGCAAAGTGGGTGGGGTTATATCCTGTCTGCTTGGCTCTGTCCGGGGGTATAGTCAGACGGGGATACAGTCCCCCCCAAGTCTCCAGTATCTATACTGCAATAGCCTATGTGCCAGGGGGCTAGTGTCAGTCTGTCCTATCTGGTGTAATTCTCCTGTCTTATCTGGCGTCCTGTGTGATCTTAAGTATGCTCACTCTAATGCTCCCATCTCTCTCTCTCTTCTCTCCACCCCCCCCCCCCACTCTCCTGGAGGACCTGAGCCCTAGGACCATGCCTCAAGGCCTGACGACTCCTGGCTGTCCCTTCCCCAGTCCACCTGGTCGTGCTGCTGCTCCAGTTTCTGCTGTTCTGCCTGCAGCTATGGAACCCTGACCTGTTCACAGGACTTGCTACCTTATCCCAATCCTGCTGTTTTGACCCCCTCTCTCTCTCTTGCATCTGCTGTCTCGACCTCTGAATGCTTGGCTATGAAAAACCAACTGACATTTACTCTTGAGGTGCTGACCTGTTGCACCATCTATAACCACAGATTATTAATTGACCCTCTATTAACGTTTGAACATCTTGAAGAACGATCTGGCCTTAATGGCCATGTACTCTTATAATCTCCACCGGGCACAGCCTGAAAAGGACTGGCCATCCCTCAGAGCTTGGTTTCTCTCTATGTTACTTCGTAGGTTTCTGCCTTTCTAGGGAGTTTTTCCTAGCCACCATGCTTCTACTTCTGTGATTGTCCTAAAAACAAATCAATGCCACAAATGTATCTGATGGCTGGATGGTAATAATGAATTAATAAATAATGAAACATTTAAAAATCCTATCATACACAGAATCCACATTCTGGTGCATTGACCTTTGTCCTTTCCCTGACCTAAGTTTGACCTCCCCCAAACATGAAACACCTGCTGCACTCCTGTTAATCATTTGTCTCCATAGTCAATGTATTGTTAGCATTGAAGCTAACTAGCTAATTGTGGTATTTACGAGCTAGCACGTACTCTGCTCTGTAATTAGCCTTCACAGGGGGGCTCTCTTTGTACAGACCTCAGTGTGTGACATCAAAGAACCATGCACATTTCTTGACAATCGTCCAGGTATGGTTCACTCAGAGGTTTTTCACCAGATTTGTAGTGCATGGCTAATGGCGAATCCCATTGAAGCAGGCAGTTGTAAGGATGTTCTCATTGACCTTTTCATGAAATCTTCTTTGATAATGAGGTACTGTAGGTCCCTTCATCTTTACAGAAGAATTGGTCAGGAAAGTGGATTGTGGCTTACACGCTTTGTAGAAAATATTCTCTGGCTTTAAGTAATACGCAGTTGGTAGAGGAAGTTGTTTAAATGTCACGTTTAAGATGTAAATGGTCATGGGACTTGCTATACAGTATTGTTAATCCAGAGTAATTCCTATCATCATACAGAAAGATACTGTAGGTATGCTAAATCAATGACAAACTATGTTTATAGATGCAAGTGTGTGACGTTGACTCTTTCATCCTCACTAATTATCTTCTGTAAGGCTCTGACAAAAGCCAGGGTTTGGCTTGTGGTAGTAATTGCTTGGTCTGAGAGAGAGAGAGAGAGAGAGAGAGAGAGAGAGAGAGAGAGAGAGATATAAGAAGAAAAACCAGGACGATACTGTAGGAGATGGACTGAATGGAATGGAGGGACCAACACGCCGAGGGGAGGACGGAGAGAGAAAAAGAGTCAGCGATGGAAATGTCCCCAAAAAGGAATAGAGATGGAGTGATAAAGAAGATAATGAAAGTGAGAATAGGAAAGAGCTGCCTGCTTCACCTACTGCAGTAGCAGTGTGGTCTGTAGACCAAGGGCACTATCATAACCGACTCCATAAATCAAAGTGACCTGGATTATGACACACATGCGCACGCAACGCAATTAAGAGACCGGAGCCTGGATTGGGAAAAAAAGAGAGGGAGAACAGACGCTGTGTCTGTGCAAATACAGTCATGGACAGAGAGAATATGGTGAGGGAAAGGGAGGGAGGGTTTCATATTGAATTCCATTTAATGGAAAACCAATTCTATTTCAGTTGGTTTCCTTTCTGAGAACTTCCAGCTGGTCTGAATCTTCTTTTTCTGAGAACAATTAACCCACACTGCCCAATCTACAATACAGAGATGTTGCATACCAATCAGGTCAAATGTTACAGAACATCAATTGGACCACAAACTAACCAATCCACCTTCAACATCCTGAACTTAAAATTGATTTGGTACTGGGGGGCAGTATTGAGTAGCTTGGATGAATAATGTGCCCAGAGTAAACTGCCTGCTACTCAGGCCCAGTTGCTAATATGCATATTATTAGTAGATTTGGATGGAAAACACTCTGAAGTTTCTAAAAGTGTTTGAATGATATCTGAGTATAACAGAACTCATATGGCAGGCAAAAACCTGAGAGAAAATTTAACCAGGAAGTGGGAAATCTGAGGTTTGTAGTTTTTTAAGTCATTGCCTTTCGAATATACAGTCTCTAATGGGTCATATTGCACTTCCTAAGGCTTTCACTAGATGTCAATAGTCTTTAGAACCTTGTTTGATGCTTCTACTGTGAAGGAGGGGCAGATTGAATAAGAGCTGATTGAGTCAGTGCTCTGCCAGAGTGCCATAAGCTGATCACGTGCACTCACATGAGAGCGACGTGCGTTCCATCGCATTTCTAAAGACAAAGGAGTTCTCCGGTTGGAACATTATTGAAGATTTATGTTAAAAACATCCTAAAGATTGATTCTATACATCGTTTGACATGTTTCTACGAACTGTAATATGACTTTTTGTCTGAAATTTCACCTGGACTTGCCTGCGCCTTGTGAGTTTGGATTGTGTACTAAACACGTGAACAAAAAGGAGGTATTTGGACATAAATGATGGACTTTATCGAAGAAATAAAACATTTATTGTGGAACTGGGATTCCTGGGAGTGCATTCTGATGAGGATAATCAAAGGTAAGTGAATATTTATAATGCTATTTCTGACTTCACAACATGGCGGATATCTGTATGGTTATCTGCCGGTTCCCCTCTTTCCACTGGGATTCTCTGCCTCTAACCCTATTACAGGGGCTGAGTCACTGGCTTACTGGGGCTCTCTCATGCCGTCCCTGGAAGGGGTGCGTCACCTGAGTGGGTTGATTCACTGATGTGGTCATCCTGTCTGGGTTGGCGCCCCCCCTTGGGTTGTGCCATGGCGGAGATCTTTGTGGGCTATACTCGGCCCTGTCTCAGGATGGTAAGTTGGTGGTTGAAGATATCCCTCTAGTGGTGTGGGGGCTGTGCTTTGGCAAAGTGGGTGGGGTTATATCCTTCCTGTTTGGCTGTCCTGTTTCCTGTCCGGGGGTGTCCTCGGATGGGTCCACAGTGTCTCCTGACCCCTCCTGTCTCAGCCTCCAGTATTTATGCTGCAGTAGTTTGTGTCGGGGGCTAGGGTCAGTTTGTTATATCTGGAGTACTTCTCATGTCCTATTCGGTGTCCTGTGTGAATCTAAGTGTGCGTTCTCTAATTCTCTCCTTCTCTCTTTCTTTCTCTCTCTCGGAGGACCTGAGCCCTAGGACCATGCCCCAGGATTAACTGACATGATGACTCCTTGCTGTCCCCAGTCCACCTGGCCATGCTGCTGCTCCAGTTTCAACTGTTCTGCCTTCTTATTATTCGAACATGCTGGTCATTTATGAACATTTGAACATCTTGGCCATGTTCTGTTATAATCTCCACCCGTCACAGCCAGCCACCCCACATAGCCTGGTTCCTCTCTAGGTTTCTTCCTAGGTTTTGGCCTTTCTAGGGAGTTTTTCCTAGCCACTGTGCTTCTACACCTGCATTGCTTGCTGTTTGGGGTTTTAGGCTGGGTTTTTGTACAGCACTTTGAGATATCAGCTGATGTACGAAGGGCTATATAAATAAATTTGATTTGATTTGATTTTGATTTGATTTGATATGGCTTGTTTTGTTGTCTGAGCCCTGTACTCAGATTATTGCATGGTGTGCTTTTTCGGTAAAGCTTTTTTGAAATATGAGACAGCGGTTGCATCAAGGAGAAGTTTATCTGAAGTTCCATGCATAACACTTGTATTTTCATCAACATTTATGATGAGTATTTCTGTAAATTGTAAATTGTAAATCACTGGATGTTTTGGAAGCAAAACATTACTGAACGTAACGCGCCAATGTAAACTGAGATTTTTGGATATAAATATGAACTTTATCGAACAAAACATACATGTATTGTGTAACATGAAGTCCTATGAGTGTCATCTGACACATGAAGTCACATGAAGTCCTATGAGTGTCATCTGATGAAGATCATCAAAAATGGATTTTTATCTCTATTTTATCCCTATTTGTGACTCCTCTCTTTGGCTGGAAAAATGGCAGTGTTTTTCTGTGACTAGGTACTGAACTAACATAATCGTTTGGTGTGCTTTCGTCGTAAAGCCTTTTTGAAATCGGACACTGTGGCTGGATATACAACAAGTTTATCTTTAAAAAGGTGTAAAATACTTCTATGTTTGAGGAATTTTAATTAAGGGATTTCTGTTGTTTTGATTTTGCAATTTCACTGGCTGTTGGCGAGGTGGGATGCTACCGTCCCACATATCCCAGGGAGGTTATTAATTAAAGACAAAATCTGCAATAGGGGAAACAACGACACAGGCCGCCCCATCACGTTGTTATTGTTTTTGCTGAGTAGCGTGACGCAGCATGGTAAAACAAATTGCGCGCATGCAATGATGTCCAAGGGGAAGAGACAATAACTTATTTGTTGTTGTATCACAAACAGACATGGCTATTTCACCATTAAGGATTCCAGCTTTTTAACCTCAACCGCTCCACTTCATCTTATAGACTTCAAGTTTCACTCCAACTTTCAACCTTCACTCCATCACTTCCTCTTCAGTGACAGTATCTTGACCTTAATCCCATCCACTTCTCTGGAGTGGCTCTGTTCCTTGGCGTAGCATTGAAAGGTTTCTAGTATCCAGTAGACAAAAGCCAATTGCCTAGGCCTTACTCATTCCACCCACGGCATCTGCTCTGACCTCTTCCGCAGCATGCCAAGGTGACAGATGGCATGGTCAGCTGGTCTTAGATAAATGCCTGGCACCTCTGCCAACCTGCACCACCATTCAACTATCCCGTACCGTGGCACCGTTGCACTCATACTGTCTTAGAGAAATAATAACCCTGGTACGCTATTGGAATACCCAAACCATGTTTGTGTTAGTATGTGATGATGTTTCAATCATAGAAAGAGAAATTTCATGTGCTCAGCTCAAATGTTTGTAGTGACAATAGGTCTTCGGGTGCCGTGTTCAAAAGTCATATACAGTACCTTCAGAAAGTATTCACACCCCTTGACTTTTTCCACATTTTCATGTGTTACAGCCTGAATTTAAAATGGATTACATTTTGATTTTGTGTCCTTTTGTGTCACACAATACCCTATAATGTCAAAGTGGAATTATGTTTTTAGAAATGTTTAAAAATAAATTAAAAATGAAACGCTAAAATGTCTTGAGTCAATAAGTAATCAACCCTTTTGTTATGGCAAGTCTAAATAAGTTCAGGGGTACAAATGTGCTTAACAAGCCACATAATAAGTTGCATGTGCTTAACATGATTTTTAAGTGACTGATACAATTACTGATACAATTAGCTGTAAGGTCCCTCAGCCGAGCAGTGAATTTCAAGCAGATTCAACCACAAAAACCAGGGAGGTTTTCCAATGGTACACAAAGAAGGGCACCTATTTATAGATGGGTAAAAAACAAAGCAGACATTGAATATCCCTTTGATCATTCTGAAGTTATTAATTACACTTTGGATGGTGTATCAATACACCCAGTCACTACAATGTTACAGGCGCCCTTCCTAACTCAGTTGACGGAGAGGAAGGAAACCACTCAGGGATTTCACCATGAGGCCTATGGGGATTTTAAAACAGTTACAGAGTTTATGGCTGTGATAGGAGATACCTGAGTATGGATCAACAACATTGTAGTTACTCTACAATACTAATATAAATTACAGAGTGAACCATGTACAGAATAAAATGCTCCAAAACATCCATCCTGTTTGCAACAAGACACTGAAGTAACACTGCAAAAAATGTGTCAAACAAATCAACTTTTTGTCCTGAATACAAAGCATTATATTTAGGGCAAAATCCAACACAACACATCACTGAGTACCACTCTTCATATTTTTAAGCATGGTGGTGGCTGCATCATGTTATGGGTATGCTTGTCATCGGCAAGGGCTAGGGAGTTTTTTGTTTATAAAAATAAATGAAATAGAGCTAAGCACAGGCAACACCCTAGAGAAAAACCTGATTCAGACATCTTTCCAACAGACACTGGGTGATAAATTTACCTTTCAGCAGGACAATTACCTAAAATGCAAGGCCAAATATACTCTACACTGGAGTTGCTTACCAAGACAACATTGAATGTTCCTGAGTGGCCTAGTTACTATCTATGGCAAGACTTGAAAATGGCTGTCTAGGAATGATCAACAACCAACTTGAGACAGCTTGAAGAATATTTATGTATTTTTCTCCCCAATTGGTAGTTACAGTCTTGCCCCATCACTGCAACTCCCGTACAGACTGGGGAGGGGCGAAGGTTGAGAGCCATGCGTCCTCCGAAACACGACCTTGACAAGCCAACATGCTTTTTGACACACTGCTCGCCGGAAGCCAGCCGCACCAATGTGTCGGAGGAAACACCGTACAACTGCCGATCGTGTCAGCGTGCATGCTCCTGGGCCTGCCACTGGAGTTGCTGGAGCGCGATGGGACAAGGACATCCCGGCCAAACCCTCCCCTAACCTGGACAACGCTGGGCCAATTGTGTTCCGCCTCATGGGTCTCCTGGTCGCGGCCGGTTGTGGGATCAATCATGGGTCTGTAGTGATGCCTCAAGTGCCTTAGACTGCTGTGCCACTCGGGAGGCAAGTTTGAATAATTTCTTAAGAATAATAACCAAATGTTGTACAATCCAAATGTGCAAAACTCTTAGAGATTACCCAGAAAGCCTCCCAGGTGTAATCACTGGCAAAGGGGATTCTAACATATATTTACTCCGGGGGATTGAATACCTATCTAATCAAGATAAATTAGTGTTCTATTTTCCATATATTTTTTCCTTCCACTTTGACATTAGAGTATTTTGTCTAGATCATTGACAAAAAATTACAATTCAATTCATTTCATTTTAATCCCAATTTGTAACACAACACAATTGAAAAAAGGTGTGAATACTTTCTGAAAACACTGTACTTGTATAAAGGAAAAACCCGCACTCCCTGAAACATTCTTTACGTTTGAATGTATGTTTTTTGCAGCAAGGGTCAGAACAAACAGACGCGTTTCAGCGGCAGCCTTTTTAAAGCTTGTAGACATCTGAACTGCAATCGAACCTTTCATCATTGCACTTTGAAAAGATTAAATCAGTAGACATACAGTAAATGCAAGGTTCGACATCATGATCCAATATGTCAAGCGTGAAATCCTGATGACCGTGTCACACATGCTACATGTACGCTTGCTGTCGATGAAGCGTTACCATGGTTATCAATGAGGGGCTGCTGCAAAATGTTGGGGTTGTAGGAAACTGCCCAGCCAGAGGAAGGTCACTGGATAGGCTGTTAATTATTGCTGTGACCTCAATGGAAACCTTTTGTGGGCCCTGAGGTGGGTGCCAATCAACCACAATTCATCAATCCACGTTGAAGGTGGACGCAATCGGCGAGTGAGAGACGAGCAGCTTTCTCACGTCTACGAGTAGTAGCCCTCAGAGAGCTGTGGGAGTACTGTGTGGGCATAGCCCAGCTATTTTTGTCCATCTTCATATTGTATTCAACCATTTGTTATGGCAAGCCTAAATATGTTCAGGAGTAAAAATGTGCGTAACAAGTCAAATAATAAGTTGTAATGATTACCTCATCTCAGTACCCCACACACACAATTCTCTGTAAGGTCCCTCAGTTGAGCAGTGAATTTTAATCACAGATGCTGACATCGAATATCCCTTTGAGCATGGTTCATCTGAAGAGGAGAGGCGAGAAGGATCGGAGGACCAAAATGCGGCGTGGTATGTGCTCATGATGAAATTTTAGAAAGAAAACACTGAACACTGAAAAACCAACTGAAAAACCAACTATACAAAACCAATAAACAAAATAACGACCGTGAAGCTAATGACACCTGTGCTGACACAAGCAATCAACATAGACAATCACCCACAAACAAACAGTGAAACCCAGGCTACCTAAGTATGATTCTCAATCAGAGACAACTAATGACACCTGCCTCTGATTGAGAACCATACTAGGCCGAAACATACAAATCCCCAAATCATAGAAAAACAAACAGACTGCCCGC
This sequence comes from Oncorhynchus kisutch, assembly GCF_002021735.2. Taxonomy (NCBI): domain Eukaryota; kingdom Metazoa; phylum Chordata; class Actinopteri; order Salmoniformes; family Salmonidae; genus Oncorhynchus; species Oncorhynchus kisutch. The sequence continues at coordinate 9,340,431 of NC_034199.2, read as the reverse complement.
CCCAACTCACGCCCTGACCATACTAAATAAATACAAAAACAAAGGAAATAAAGGTCAGAACGTGACAGTACCCCCCCCCCCCCCAAAGGTGCGGACCCCGGCCGCAAAACCTTAACCTATAGGGGAGGGCCTGGGTGGGCGTCTGTCCGCGGTGGCGGCTCTGGCGCGGGACGTGGACCCCACTTCACCATAGTCTTAGTCCGCCTCATTGTCCGCCTCCATGGCTTCCTAACCACGGCGACCCTTCTAAATGACCCCACTGGACTGAGGGGCAGCTCGGGACAGAGGGGCAGCTTGGGACAGAGGGGTAGCCCCGTACTGGCTGACGACTCTGGCAGATCCTGGCTGACTGGCGGCTCTGGCAGATCCTGGCTGAATGGCGGCTCTGGCAGATCCTGGCTGAATGGCGGCTCTGGCAGATCCTGGCTGAATGGCGGCTCTGGCAGATCCTGGCTGACTGGCGGCTCTGGCAGATCCTGGCTGACTGGCGGCTCTGGCAGATCCTGGCTGACTGGCGGCTCTGGCGGATCCTGGCTGACTGGCGGCACTGGCGGCTCCTTGCAGACTGGCGGCACTGGTGGCTCCCTGCAGACTGGCGGCACTGGCGGCTCCCTGCAAACTGGCGGCACTGGCAGCTCCTTGGAGACTGGCGGCACTGGCGGCTCCTTGCAGACTGGCGGCACTGGCGGTTCCTTGCAGACTGGCGGCTCAGGACAGACGGGAGACTCTGATGTCACACACTGACCTAACCAAAACAATAAAGAAAACAAAGAATACCCAGGTCAGGGTGTGACAGTACCCCCCCACAAAGGTGTGGACTCCGGCCGCAAAAATTATTCTAAAGGGGAGGGTCCGGGTGGGCCTTTTTCACGGCGGCGGTTCGGGTGCAGGACGTGGACCCCGCTCTACCTCAGTCTTGGCCCACTTAGGTGGCACCTCTGGGGAACCCCGCACTAGACCCCGGACTGAAGATCATCGTAGAGGGGGGAGATTCCAGCATCGCCGGCGTGACAGGCGGCATCGGCAGCTCCTGGTTGGCTGACGGCTCCGCCAGCTCCTGGCTGGCTGACGGCTCCGGCGGCTCCTGGCTGGCTGACGGCTCTGACGGCTCCTGGCTGGCTGACGGCTCTGGCGGATCCTGGCTGGCTGGCTGACTGCTCTGGTGGCTCCTGGCTGGCTGAGACTATGGCTGCTCAGGACAGGATCCGGACTGTGACCCGTTGTGGTAGGTTTTGGACTGCGACCCGTCGTGGTAAACTCCGGACTGCGACCCGTCGTGGTAGGTTCCAGACTGTGACCTGATGTAGGAGATTTCGGTCTGCGGCCCGTCGTAGGAGGTTCCGGTCTGCGGCCCGTCGTAGGAGGTTCCGGTCTGTAGACTGTTGCCGGACGCTCTGGACTGGGTACTATTTCCGGACACTCTGGACTGGGTACTGTTGCCGGACGCTCTGGGCTGGGTACTGTAGCCGGACGCTCTGGGCTGGGTACTGTAGCCGGACGCTCTGGACAGGGTACTGTAGCCGGACGCTCTGGACTGGGTACCGTTGCCGGACGCTCTGGACTGGCGAGGCGCACTGTAGGCCTGGTGTGTGGTGCCGGCACTGGTGGTACTGGGCCGAGGACACGCACCTCAGGGCGAGTGCGGGGAGAAGGAACAGGGCGTACTAGACTGCCGAGGCACACTATAAGCCTGGTGCGTGGTGCCCGGCACTGGTGGTACCGGGCTGGAGACACGCACCCCAGGGCGAGTGCGAGGAGCAGGAACAGGGAGTACTGGACCCTGGAGGCGCACTGGTGGCCTGGTACGTGGTGCCGGCACTGGTGGTACCGGGCTGGAGACACGCACATCGGGGCGAGTGCGGGGAGGAGGAACAGGGCGTACTGGACTACCGATTCGCACTATAGGCCTCGTGCGTGGTGCCGGCACTGGTGGTACCGGGCTGGGGACATGCACCCCAGGGCGAGTGCGAGGAGCAGGAACAGGGAGTACTGGATCCTGGAGGCGCACTGGTGGCCTGGTACGTGGTGCCGGCACTGGTGGTACCCGGGCTGGAGACACGCACCTTGGGGCGAGTGCGGGGAGGAGGAACAGGGCGTACAGGGCTCTGGAGACGCACAGGAAGCCTGGTGCGTGGTGTTGGCACTGGTGGTACTGGGCTGGGGACATGCACCTCAGGGCGGACCCTGGAGGCGCACTGGTGGCCTGGTGCGTGGTGCCGGCACTGGTGCTACCGGGCTGGAGACACACACCAGGGCGTACTGGGCTGTGGAGGTCTGGAGTGCAAAGCTGACACAACCCATCCTGGCTGGATGCTCACTCCAGCCCGGCCAATACGAGGAGCTGGAATATTGTGCACCGGACTAGAAACGCGCACTGGAGACACCGTGCGCATCTCCTGACCAGTTACACGCTCCCCACGGTAAGCACGAGGAGTTGGCTCAGGTCTCCTACCTGACTTAGCCAATCTCCTCGTGTGCCACCCCCCAAAATTTCTTGGGGCTGCCTCTCGGGCTTCCGTGCTAGCCGTGTACCCTTATATCTTCGCCGTTCCTCCATTCTCCTGTATCCCTCCTCGCAATGTTTCAAAGAATCCCATGCAGGCTCTGGCACTCTCCCTGGATCGATCGACCAACTCTCAATCTCCTCCCAGGTTGTTACCCATTCGTCCTTCTCCCGGGTCCATTTCTACATTCAGCTCTGTTCTTTCCAATCACGCTGCTTGGTCCTTTTAAGGTGGGTTATTCTGTCACGTTCATCGTACGGAGGAGACCAAGGCGCAGCGTGAATTGAATACATGTTCAATTTTAATGAAGACGGACACTAAACAAACTACAAAAAACAACAAAACGAACGTGAAGCTTTACTACAAACGTGCAGACACAGGCAACTAGACATAGACATAGACAATAACCCACGAAATACCCAAAGAAGATGGCTGCCTAAATATGGTTCCCAATCAGAGACAACGATAAACACCTGCCTCTAATTGAGAACCATTCTAGGTAACCATAGACATATATAAACACCTAGATGATAAACAACCCCATAAACTTAGACAGTACAAAAACACATACATCACCCATGTCACACCCTGACCTAACCAAAACAAAGAAAACAAAGAATACTCAGGTCAGGGCGTGACACTGGGAGATGAATCCTTTTTTTTCAGCAGGACAATAACCTAAAACACAAGGCCAAATCTACACTGGAGTTACAGTTTTGACGTAAATCTACTTGAAAATCTATGGCAAGACCTGTAAACATCCAATTTGAGAGAGTTTAAAGAATTTTGAAAATAATATTTGGAAAATATTGCACAATGCAGGTGTGGAAAGCTCTGTACCTAGCTGAAACAGCATCTAAAGCAACAAGGATCATAGCTTAATAGTGCGTGTGTGTGTGTGTGTGTGTGTGTGTGTGTGTGTGTGTGTGTGTGTGTGTGTGTGTGTGCGTTCCAAGGCACACCATAATAATAATGTATTCCTGTTTCGTGCACCAATCACAAGTTTCTGGTCCATACTATACCATTTGTGGCTTGGACTTGTAGGGACTAAGCAGCGGTTGATACTTAATGAAGCTCTTCGAAATTGAAAACCATTGGGTGTTTCCGCTAAACATTCCCAATAGTCCAAAGCAGCATACATCTATTGACTTGCTCTAACAGATATTGGTCTTGTTGGGATAAGTTTATTGATTAACGTTTGGGATTCATTTTGCATGCATTTTGACGGAGGGAAACCGAATGGATTATTGACTGAAGTGCGCCAGCTAAACTGAGTTTTTATGGATATAAAGAAGGAATTTATCAAACAAAAGGACCATTTGTAATGTAACTGAGACCTTTTGGAGTGCCAACAGAAGAAGATCTTCAAAGGTAAGGCATATATTATATTGCTATTTCTGACTTTCATGCCGCAACTCCCTGGTTGAAAATGATTTGTTATGCATTTGCGTGCTGGATGCTGTCCTCAGATAATCACATGGTTTGCTTTCGCCGTAAAGCCTTTTTGAAATCTGACACCTTGGCTGGATTAACAACAAGTTAAGCTTTATTGTGATGTATTGCACTTGTGATTTCATGAAAGTTTAATATTTATAATAATTTGATTTGAATTTGGCACTCTGCCATTTCACCGGATGTTGGCCAGGTGCTGATTTTGTACGTTTGCCCACTGACAAAGAAATCATCAGTCTATAATTTTAATGGTAGGTTTATTTGAACAGTGAGAGACAGAATAACAACAACAAAAATCTAGAAAAATGCATGTCAAAAATGTTATGAATTGATTAGCATTTTACTGAGGGATATAAGTATTTGACCCCTCTGCAAAACATGACTTAGTACTTGGTGGCAAAACCCTTGTTGGCAATCACAGAAGTCAGACATTTCTTGTAGTTGGCCACCAGGCTTGCACACATCTCAGGCACCACTCCTCTTTGCAGATCTTCTCCAAGTCATTAACGTTTCGAGGCTGACGTTTGGCAACTCGAACCTTCAGCTCCCTCCACAGATTTTCTATGAGATTAAGGTCTGGAGACTGGCTAGGCCACTCCAGGACCTTAAATGTGCTTCTTCTTGAGCCACCCCTTTGTTGCCTTGGCCGTGTGTTTTGGGTCATTGTCATGCTGGAATACCCATTCACGACCCATTTTCAATGCCCTGGCTGAGGGAAGGAGGTTCTCACCCAAGATTTGATGGTACTTGGCCCGTGTCCATAGTCCCTTTGATGCGGTGAAGTTGTCCTGAACACCTTAGCAGAAAAACACCCCAAAAGCATAATGTTTCCACCTCCATGTTTGATGGTGGGGATGGTGTTATTGGGGTCATAGGCAGCATTCCTCCTACTCCAAACACGGCAAGTTGAGTTGATGCCAAAGAGCTCCATTTAGGTCTCATCTGACCACAACACTTTCACCCACTTTCACCCTCTGAATCATTCAGATGTTCATTGGCAAACTTCAGATGGGCATGTATATGTGCTTTCTTGAGCAGGGGGACCTTGCGGGCGCTGCAGGATTTCAGTCCTTCATGGCGTAGTGTGTTACCAATTGTTTTCTTGGTGACTATGGTCCCAGCTGCCTTGAGATCATTGACAAGATCCTCCCATGTAGTTCTGGGCTGATTCCTAACCGTTCTCATGATCACTGCAACTCCACGAGGTGAGATATTGCATGGAGCCCCAGGCCGAGGGAGATTGACAGTTATTTTGTGTTTCTTCCATTTGCGTATAATCACACCAACTGTTGTCACCTTCTCATCAAGCTGCTTGGCGATGGTTTTGTAGCCCATTTCAGCCTTGTGTAGGTCTACAATCTTGTCCCTGACATCCTTGGAGAGCTCTTTGGTCTTGGCCATGGTGGAGAGTTTGTAATCTGATTGATTGATTGCTTCTGTGGACAGGTGTCTTTTATACAGGTAACAAACTGAGATTAGGAGCACTCCCTTTAAGAGTGTGCTCCTAATCTCAGCTCGTTACCTGTATAAAAGACACCTGGGAGCCAGAAATCATTCTGGTTGAGAGGGGGTCAAATAGTTATTTCCCTCATTAAAATGCAAATAAATATATAACATTTCTGACATGCATTTTTCTGGATTTTTTGTTGTTATTATTCTATCTCTCACTGTTCAAATAAACCTAGCATTAAAATTATAGACTGATCATTTCTTTGTCAGTGGGCAAACGTACAAAATCAGCAGGGGATCAAATATTTTTTTCCCTCACTATAATAGTTACATGAGTGTGTGTGTGTGTGTGAGTGTGTGTGTTTCAAGGCAGACCATAATAATAATGTATTCCTGTTTAGTGCACCAATCAGGAGTTTCTGGTTCATACAGTACATACCATTTGTGGCTTGGACTTATAAACGAAGCAGGGACTAAGCAGCGGGAGACCGATTTCGGTTGATATTTAATGATGCTCTTCGAAATTGAAAACCATTGGGTATTTCCGCTAAACATTCCCAATAGTCCATAGCAGAATACATCTATTGACTTGCTCTAACTAGTATTGGTCTAAGGGCTAAAAACGTCTCTTCCCTCACTCCCTGTGGGTTATAAGCAGGATGGTGACATAACTAGTAATTACAATAAACTGGAAACTTGATTTCCCTCCAAGTTGGTTGTTGATTTCTGCTAATACTGCAAAGCCTTGTGGGTTGATTCTGGTGTATCTATTTCATGTTGTGGCAGCTTTGACCATATGATCTAAAGAGATGCAGAGCATGTCATGTTAGCTTAGTTCTGATTCTACGGGTCACCGGTGGTGGTGGCATGCGATAGAGCCATCAGAACAGCCTTAAGATGGATGTTTCATTCCGTTTCACTTCTCAAGCCACAAATTGTTTGTCTCTACCTGGGAAAGTGTTGAGTAATTGCTTCATTCTCAAACGTCCAGGCAGGTGGCAATTCCCCTGTTCGATTCCCAAGGGGCTGTTGACTTCAAATGGAATTTAGGCTCTGGGTTAAATCTTCACTGTGTATTCAGACATCATTCTGTCTCCTCCGTTGAGCTTGGAGAGTCTAAAACACTCTCATGCATTTGATCCTTTTTTTTTCTTGAGATGGAGAGGAGTCACTGGTACTGAAGTAGACCAAAATCACATATGAGACAATTTCAGCTGGAGATCCGTTTGCCGTCCATACACTACATATCTATATGAGAAATCTCAATTAACCCGTTTTTGGGTCTGTTATCACTAAATATAAAGTGCATTTTGTTAGATGAGATAAGAGGCAATCCTCCACTCTACTTTTTCTCAGCCCAGTGTTATCAGTCTAGATCATATAGAATTGGATTGATCAAAGGTTATCCCAAGCTGTCCAGCGGCCAACATTTGGCACGTGGTTGTAAACTGTCTTTCTGCTTTAGAAGACGTAATGATTGTAACCAACTGGCTTCTCTTACAACCAGGTGAAGACATAATTATTTTCCTTGATGACATCAAACCATCATGGGAAGGACATCACATCTTGGTTGATTTACTGATTGCTAAAAATACATCAACAAAAATCCTTACATAACCAAACCATGATGTCATAGAAGAGGCCATTGCAACCAGTTTTGCCCGCTGGGTATAGAGCTTCACATCAGTGCCCTAAGTGGAGGCCACCTCCTCCCCGTTTCCTTGGTGACAAATTACACTCAGGCTTGATTTGTCATGCCTTGTTGCTGGTGATGGTGGCTCCAGAATCCTCCCAGGACGTGTCACCAATCCCATTAGTTTCTGGCTTTAACACTCAGTCAGACCGGCGAGAAAGGATGACTAATGCGTGGCAACTTCCTTCTCTGCAGGACGGTAAAACAAAGATTTTATTCTGCTGAGAGGATGGGAAGGAAATCCTCTTACATTAGAGTCAGCATTACAGAGTAAACCAGGTTGGCAGGGGGTTTCAGTAGACAGTACACACCAACTAAATGTTAATTGAACTGTATACAATGCCCTGCTAAATTTAGCTAGTGTGGCGGGACAGGGCCTACAAGCTGAGGAACATAATAGCATATTCACAAACAATTTGACAGAGTCTTTTGTGTCATGTTACATACGCATAGTAAGTGTAGCATACTGCGATATGGTGAGTCTCGCAGACCATCACAGCCTGTCGGTCACACATCACCTGAGGTAAAACAGCGAGCCCCATGGTAAACAAACCCCAGCTGAACCTTGGGCTGTTGTGACACAGGAGCACTGGAGCTGAAAATGTGAGGCCGGTTCTTGACGACACACATTGTGTGGAAAACCATCAACCATGAACTGCCAGATTCCTCAATTTTTTTGTTGCTTTCAAAGCGACTTTGACATTCTTGTCAGTAATGAAAAGCTCTATATAAAATATTTGTATTATTATTATTATTATTATCTTGTCCGATCCCTCCGTGAATGGATTCTGCTCAGCACTTCCCCTGTAAATGAAATGGAGGAGAGGTCACCTCTTATATCACCTCCTGTACTCTGAGTGCTCTCTGCCTATTCGTCTCTCTCCATCTCCCCCAAGCCCCTACTACCCCTCCCCCTCTCTATTTCCTGCCCTACCCGTACCCTCTCTTTCAGATGACATGTTTTATTGCTGGAGTTCCCCCCCACTGTCGCTGTTATCGATTGGAGGGTGAGGGACCCTTGCCCAGAGTTGTTTTTGTTAAGATGAGGTTGTAAGCTCTGTATCTTGTTGGACTGTTTCCATTGGCTTTACTATTGGGAGGCAAAAAAGAGCTCTTTGAGTGGTTTCCCAGCGGAGTGGAGCAGGCAGAAATGCTTAGCCTGGCGCCCCTCTATTTGATTTGCATGCATGCTGTGTGTTCCACTGCAGGTCTGCGGTCTTTAGTTTTTAAAGCTCCATGAAGTCTTTTTAATTATATTTTTTATGTCTAATAAATAACTGTGTGTGTATGTGTTTATTTAAAAAAATACATATCTCCAAATATTACATGTGTTGTAATTTATTTCTCTAAGCCTCCTTGGGCCACTGAAATGCTCGGTCCAACTGTGTGGGCATGGGGATACACATGTCAATATATATTTATATGTACATCCCTGATTGGCTGATAGAATTGTCTAGAGTCCACCCCCTCACCCCTTAAAAAAAACAACAACAAAGGCAAATGGTATTCAAAATGTTAGTTGGAGCTGGAATTGGACCATTCAAGCGATGAACTTCCACAGGTGTGTAGGCTACTTTGTTTTGTCACCAAAACAAAAAGCATACATAATGCATTCATTTGCTATATCATTTACTGTTTTACTGTTTTCTTTAGGTCATCCGGATTATTAAGTAGGTCACCAGAAGATGCAGAAGATGCAGGACCAGAACAGCCTGTTTACATTGTGGACCATCCTGGCCTATACCCTGTTTGCCATCTATTCCTTGCAGAATGCCATGATTATCTACAGGGCAACTATAGGGCAACATAATTTAATGAAATAGACTTTGATGATACTGGAGATTATAACTTATAATAAAATGTCTAATGGCTGAACCATGCCCTTTGTCAGACTTATTAGGAAATATTAATGGACAGGGGGTGGTTACTCGTCTATCTGTGATTATCTGTATGACCAATAGAAGACACTGGTAGTTATTACAGGTATCTGGCCTATAGGAGCTTTGTCAGTTGGTGCTGGGGCTATCTGGGCAGTAAGAACAGTGATGATGCAGCCTGCGTAGTCCATCACATCTACCAGGGGCATCATTTATGAACTGCGCGTACATACAAAATATACCCCAAAATGTGCGTGCGCCAGTTTTAACGCAAACTTGACATGCAAACTTTAGACTAAGCAGACACACCTTCTAGTGGTTTAAGTACTGTATTGCAAGCAGGCAAGAAGGCCATAGTGTTTTGTGGAAATGGGGGATATGATGGCACGCTTATTCATAAAAACACCTCTGCTCACCTCCGAGGGAACCCGGAAGTCCCCTAAACGTCTGCCTGCTGGGTTAAATTCAGCCTCGGATCTCTCTGCTGTTCCCCCAAAGTATCATGACATCCGGAAGATTTTCAGTAAGGCTCGTGCTATATCCCTTCCTCCAAAACGTCTTACGATTGTGCGATTGACCTCCTCCCGGGCACCACACCGCCTCAAGGCTGGAATTATTCCCTGTCTGGCTCTGAGACCAAGGCCATGGAGGAGTACATTGATAACTCCCTGGGGGTTGGAAGCATTCGCCCTTCGGCATCTCCTGTCGGCGCAGGGTTCTTCTTTGTGGGAAAGAAGGACAAGAACCTGCGTCCATGTATTGATTACCGGGGTCTCAATGACATCACAGTCAAGAACCGGTACCCGCTACCACTCCTCTCCTCGGCTTTTGAACCACACCAGGGGGCAACCATATTTTCTAAACTGGACCTCCAGAATGACTACCACCTTGTTCGGGTATGCAAAGGAGACGAGTGGAAGACTGCTTTCAATACAGCAAGTGGACACTATGAGTACCTGGTCATGCCGTTTGGACTCGCTAATGCTCCTGCTGTCTTCCAGGCTCGGGTTAACGATGTGCTCCGGGACATGTTGAATTGGTTTGTTTTTGTATACCCCGATGACATCCTGGTTTTCTCCCATTCTGCCCAGGAACACGGTCTTCAAGTTCTTCAGCGCCTTCTGGAGAACCAGTTGTTTGTTAACCTGTTGAGTGTAGGGGGCAGTATTTTGATTTTTTGATGAAAAATGTAGCCAAATTAAACTGCCTATTTCTCAGGCCCAGAAGCTAGAATATGCATATAATTGTCAGATTAGGATAGAAAACACTCTAATGTTTCCAAAACTGTCAAAATATTTTCTGTGAGTATTACAGAACTGATATTGCAGGCGAAAACCTGAGGAAAATCCAACTAGGAAGTGCCTCTTATTTTGAAGCTCCCTGTTCCATTGCATGCCTTCCCTCCATTTAAAGGGATATAAACCAGATTCCTTTCAAATCAAATCAAATCAAATTTATTTATATAGCCCTTCGTACATCAGCTGATATCTCAAAGTGCTGTACAGAAACCCAGCCTAAAACCCCAAACAGCAAGCAATGCAGGTGTAGAAGCACGGTGGCTAGGAAAAACTCCCTAGAAAGGCCAATACCTAGGAAGAAACCTAGAGAGGAACCAGGCTATGTGGGGTGGCCAGTCCTCTTCTGGCTGTGCCGGGTGGAGATTATAACAGAACATGGTCAAGATGTTCAATGTTCATAAATGACCAGCATGGTCGAATAATAATAAGGCAGAACAGTTGAAACTAGAGCAGCAGCACAGTCAGGTGGAAGTTGAAACTGGAGCAGCAGCATGGCCAGGTAGACTGGGGACAGCAAGGAGTCATCATGTCAGGTAGTCCTGGGGCATGGTCCTAGGGCTCAGGTCAGTTGAAACTGGAACAGCAGCATGGCCAGGTGGACTGGGGACAGCAAGGAGTCATCATGTCAGGTAGTCCTGGGGCATGGTCCTAGGGCTCAGGTCCTCCGAGAGAGAGAAAGAAAGAGAGAAGGAGAGAATTAGAGAACGCACACTTAGATTCACACAGGACACCGAATAGGACAGGAGAAGTACTCCAGATATAACAAACTGACCCCAGCCCCCCGACACATAAACTACTGCAGCATAAATACTGGAGGCTGAGACAGGAGGGGTCAGGAGACACTGTGGCCCCATCCGAGGACACCCCCGGACAGGGCCAAACAGGAAGGATATAACCCCACCCACTTTGCCAAAGCACAGCCCCCACACCACTAGAGGGATATCTTCAACCACCAACTTACCATCCTGAGACAAGGCTGAGTATAGCCCACAAAGATCTCCGCCACGGCACAACCCAAGGGGGGGGGGGGGGGGCGCCAACCCAGACAGGATGACCACAACAGTGAATCAACCCACTCAGGTGACGCACCCCCTCCAGGGACAGCATGAGAGAGCCCCAGCAAGCCAGTGACTCAGCCCCTGTAATAGGGTTAGAGGCAGAGAATCCCAGTGGAAAGAGGGGAACCGGCCAGGCAGAGACAGCAAGGGCGGTTCGTTGCTCCAGAGCCTTTCCGTTCACCTTCCCACTCCTGGGCCAGACTACACTTTCCCTATGGCTTCCACATGGTGTGAACAGTCTTTAGACATAGTTTCAGGCTTATATTCTGAAAAAATGAGTGAGAATGATCACATCGCGTCAGTGGATGGCTGGATGCCAGCAGAGTTTTGCATGCGCAACAGCTTGGAGCAGACATTTTCTCTCTCTTTCCTATTGAAAAAGCTACGGTGCGGTTGAAATATTATCGATTATTTATTGTAAAAACAACCTGAGGATTGATTATAAAAAAAAATGTTTCTATGAACTTTACAGATACTTTACGGATACTATTTGGATTTTTCGTCTGCCCCGTCGTGACCAAATGGAGGTAAATGGAGGTATTTTGGATATAAAAATAATCTTTATGGAACAAAGGGAACATTTATTGTGTAACTGGGAGTGCAAAGTCTCGTGAGTGCAAACATCCGAAGATCATCAAAGGTAAGCGATTCATTTTATTGCTTTTCTGACTTTCGTGACCAATGTACTTTGCTGTTAGCTGTTTGTAATGTTTTGTCTGCTGAGAGAGATGTCCTAACATATACGCTTGGATAGCTTTTGCTGTAAAGCTTAAATCTGACACGCCAGGTGGATTAATAACAAGCTAAGCAGTGTTTTGCTTTATTGCACTTGTGATTTCATGAAAATTAAATATTTTTAGTAATTTAATTAGCTGATGTTGACGAAAATGATCCCGCTAACGGGATGGGTGCACCAAGAAGTTAAAGCAGAGAAGTGCGAGTTCCACCGCTCCAAAATCACTTTTCTGGGATACATCATCTCTGAAGGGAATGTTCAGATGGATCTGGAAAAAGTGAGAGTGGTGGTGGTAGATTGGCCCCAACCCACGTCCAGGGTAAAGCTATAGCGGTTTCTGGGGTTTGCTAATTTTTACCACTATTTCATTCAGGGCTCCCCTCTGCACTCCCCTCTCCCAAGGTACTGTCACAAGGTCTGCTTAAATTCTAGGGCTAACTTTTTTCTGCCGAACAATAGAATTCTTCCTTTTGTAACTAATTGCTTTCGTGTCTTTACTATCATTAAATTGAAGACTTTTATCAAAGATTCTCTGTTATTAGTATTACGCGATCAACTGATTAATCACGTAACTGTAATTAACTAGGAAGTCGGGGCACCAAGGAAAAATATTCAGATTACAAAGTTATAATTTCCTAAAATAACTTTTCTGTTATTTTATCTGATCAATTAGTCTTCGAATTAATGAATTATTTACTTCACCTCACGTTAGTCTCATTCCAAACGTATCTGCACGAACCCAGTCTTCACTATGAGTCATCCATACATCAATTGTCTTAAATCATTTATTTATTGCTAACTAAGTAATTCACAGAAATGCATAAACAAACAAACAAACAAGGTAAATGTGGCTACAAGAAATTATAGGAGAATGTGCCCTAGTGGGCTAAACCGGCATGGCGGCTTGTTAGACAAAAGGGGAAGAGGGGGTCGACTAAGAAGTCACCACAGAGTGATAATTATAACAATTGAAATGCTAATCCTTTGCACATGAACGCTCACTCATTCGGGAACAATTGCAATCAATATATATATATTTACGCTCAGTGTGTCGTCTTGATCGCTGGTGAAAAGTTAGTTTCTGTTGGAGAGTTTCGTCCTCTCTCTCTCTGTCTTGGTTAGAGGGGATAGTTCAGAGTGACATTCATTCATTTGTTATAGAATGGATGTTTCGTTGGTTGTCGTTCTTCGCGTTCAATGATACCGAATTCCTAGCTGCAGTTTAGTAATTAATATCAAAGACTTGTTCTTATTCTGTCAGGATTGATAGTCTAAGAGTTTAACCACGTGGTATGGTTAAAAGATTCAGCAATGGTCAGCAACCTTTGTCCCCTCCTAATGGAGAAAAACATGGTCTGGTGATAATTTCTCAAAGTTGGGTTTTATTCGGAATTGCAGAAGGGGGCTGTCCCTAACTGAAAGGGCCTGACCCTAACTGTGCTCAGGGGCGGTCCTCTGATTTAGTTAACTCCAATTCCCTTTTTGAGTTTTCCTTCATTAAACAGTCCAAAATCACATTGTAAAATGATGTAAACAGTATCATACTCACTCATTCATCTTATACCTCAATTAGATGTAAACCTCATATCTGAGCCTATTATATAAACAGCGTTATGGTAATGTTGCCACACCGTCTCCCATGAGCTTCCCCAAGTTGTAACAAACGGACCAGTTCGTAGCTGGATTCTTCACCAATCTTTTATACTTTCTCTGGAACAAGAAATTTGTTCTGTGAGGTGGATGGAATTCCTTTGTTCTCTATGAAAATGTACTCTCTCTATACTGTGTGTCCATGAGGAGATCCTCAGGAATTTACGACGTCTCTCTGGCCACAGAAGCCTAGTTGAAGGAGGAAAGGGGGAGGCAGGGAGAGGGGGATGGGGCTCACCACACCCAAATAGGCAAAGTCATGACATAGCCAATATCCCAGCATCTTTATCTCAGATCATAGCGCTAGATATCCAGACAGTATTGTGTCACAATGCGCGTGGCGACTTGACCCACTACTACTATCCTGTAATGCCTTTTAAAAAATACATTTCAACTCACATTGATGTCTTTTTACAGATCAACTGCACCCCTGACGTGTCTCACTCTACTGTGTGGGTGTCGTTAAACGTATCTAAGGGGACAAATCATTTCAAACAAAGCATATGAAAACAAACAGCGCATCAACCGCTTATCAAATCTATCTCAACTCATTCTAGATGTGGACAACAAATATGCCTCTTATCCATCTCCGGAACTCTACAAAAAGAGACTGCTACACCGATCGAAATTTGACAATCTTTCCACCAAACAAACGGAGCAGCTTCTGTTTAAGTCAAGGCAAAAATTATATAAACATGGAGAGAAAGCTGGCAAGTTGTTATCTCACCAGCTTCCACAATCCGCTGCTAGCAGCACCATACCTGAAATCTGTGTTCCAGCTGATTTAACTTCTACCAATCCCAAAGAAATCAACAATCAAATTAAGCAATTCTACTGTGCTCTTTACTTGTACGATGATTTTCCTGACACATCTCGTATGCATGCATTTTCAGACAATCTGGACATCCCCTGTCTCAATTCAGATGAGCAAACCAACATGGATGCCTCAATAAATGATGATGAAGCTACTCTGGCAATCCAGTCCATGCAAAGTGGTAAAGCCCCTGGGCCTGTTGGCTTCCTTATTGAATTTTATAAAGCATTCTCCTCTAAATGATCCCCTATCCTCAGCTCAATGTAGAATGACATCATTTCTAGTCAGAAAATGCCAGAGACACTCGCCACACTTACCCAGGCGACTATTTCGGTTTTGCTTAAAATATACAAGAATTTCCTTATCTGTGGCTCATACTGCCCTATAAGCCTTTTGTGCTGCGATTATAAAATTCTCACTAAGGTCCTCTCGCTCCATTTAGAGACAGTGATGCCTAATATAATTAACTCTGACCAAACCGGATTTATCTCAGGTAGGCAATTTTTCTATAATATGTGCCAGCTATTTACTCTTCTTTATTCTGCCCACTCAACTCTACAGCCAGAGGTTGTCATCTCTCTTGATGCTGAAAAAGCTTTCGAATCGGGTTGAGTGGGAATATCTATTTACAGTACTAGAGAGATTTGGGTTTGGCCCGTCATCCCTTTCCTGAATTAAGATGGCTTCAGTGGCTTCTGTTTGCACCAACATTGTTACCTCCAGCTACTTCGCTTTGCCCCCAAAAAATTCCCTTCATTTCCATTCAAGCCTACTAAGTGTCCAGTCGAGAGGTGCTTAGATCTTAACCCTTATCTGAAGTGCACAATGTCCAGATTATACGACATAATACAGCATATTAATACACCTTCCTTTGCAAGTACAAAATCTGCTTTCAAGTGTGACAGTTCCATTTAGAAAAAACAACAATTCACATAATACTGTAGAAAACGGTGTTCTGTTCATTTAACAATGTGCAAATATTATACCTTCCTGTCTTATTATGTCAAGTTCATCATAATGATGAGACCAAGGCGCAGCGTGAGATGAATACATTCTTCTTTTATTAAAACGAAGAACACTAAATAACAAATGAACGCGAAGCTATAAACACGAGTGCTGACATGCAACTACACAGACAATAACCCACAAAACCCAAATGGAAAATTTGGGATCCCCAATCAGAGGATCCCCAATCAGAGAAAACGATAAACAGCTGTCTCTGATTGGGAACCAATTCAGGCCACCATAGACCTACATATACCTAGACAAACTAAAACCCCATAGATATGCAAAATCCCTAGATAGGACAAAACGCATAGACAATACAAAAACTAAACCAACCACCCTTGTCACACCCTGACCTAACCAACATAATAAAGAAAACAAAGATAACTAAGGTTAGGGCGTGACAGTACCCCCCCAAAGGTGCGGACTCCCGGCCGCAAACCTAAACCTATATGGGAGGGTCTGGGTGGGCATCTAACCTCGGTGGCGGCTCTGGTTCTGGACGCCGCCCCCCTTCTTTACACTGAGTCCGTTCTTGTATCACTGACCCATGGATCATCGTCGGAGGCTCTGGACTGCGGATCCTCGCCATAGGCCCCGGGCTAGGGACCCTCGCTGCGTGGATCATCGCCGGATGTTCTGGACTGGGGACCGTCGTTGGAGGCCACGGACTGTGGCCAGTCGTTGGAGGTTCCGGACTTTGGCCCATCGTTGGAGGTTCAGGACTCTGACCCGTCGTTGGAGGTTCCAGATAGTGGCCCGTCGTTGGAGGTTCCGGTCTGTGAACTGTCGCCGGACGCTCTGGACTGGGTACTGTCGCCAGACGCTCTGGAAAGGGTACTGTCGCCTGACGCTCTGGACTGGGTACTCTCGCCTGACGCTCTGGACTGGGTACTGCCGCCGGACGATCTGGACTGCCAAGGCGCACTGTAGGCCTGGTGCGTGGTGCCGGCACTGGTGGTACCGGGCTGGGGACACACACCTCAGGGCGAGTGCGGGGAGGAGGAACAGGGCGTACCGGACTGCCGAGGCACACTGCAGGCCTGGTGCGTGGTGCTGGCACTGGTGGTACTGGACTGGTGACACGCACCTCAAGGCGAGTGCGGGGAGGAGGAACAGGGCGTACTGGGCTCTGGAGGCGCACAGGAAGCCTGGTGCGTGGTGCCGGCACTCGCCCTGAGGTGCCCTGAGGAACACACCTCAGGGCGAGTGCGGAGAGAAAGAACAGGGCGTACTGGACCCTGTAGGCACACTGGACTAAGAGTGCGAGGAGTAGGAACAGAACACACCGGGTTGTGAAGGTACACTGGAGTCCTGGTGTGTATAGCCGGCATCAATTGTTCCGGAACTTTCACACGTTTCAGGATGAGTACGAGGAACTGACACAGGTGGCATCGGACAGCTAACACGCTCCTCAGGGCGAATGCCGTGCATACTACGCCAAACCAACAGCTCTCTCTTCACTCTCCTCCAATTTCATCAACAACTCCTCGAATGTCTCATAATCTCCCCTCCGTTCACTCTCCTCTAATCTGTCCAATAACTCCTCGACAATCTCAGACTTACCCCTCAACTTCGCCGACTGCTCCATGTGACCCCCCCAACATTTTCTTGGGGTTTCTGTGGCCTACCTCCCCGATGTCATTGCTTTCCTCTCTTACTTCGCCATTCCTCCTGCTCAGTTTCCACCCCCCTCCATGGTAGGCGATCCTCTCCTGCCAAAATCCCCTCCCAGGTCCAGGATCCTTTACCGTCCAGTATTTCATCCCAGGTCCATTTTTCCACAAAGAGCCGTTCCTCCCTTTCACGCTACTTGGTCCTGGTTTGGTGGGTTATTCTGTCACGTTCGTCATAACGATGAGACCAAGGCACAGCGTGAGATGAATACATTCTTCTTTTATTAAAACGAAGAACACTTAAACAAACTAACAAAATGACAAAACGACCGTGAAGCTATAAACACGAGTGCTGACATGCAACTACACATAGGCAATAACCCACAAAACCCAAATGGAAAATGGCAACCTAAATAGGATCCCCAATCAGAGACAACAATAAACAGCTGTCTCTGATTGGGAACCAATTCAGGCCACCATAGACCTACATATACCTAGACATACTAAAACTCCATAGATATACAAAAAAACCTAGACAGGACATAAAAACACCTAGACAATACAAAAGCTAAACCAACCACCCTTGTCACACCCTGACCTAACCAAAATAATAAAGAAAACAAAGACAATTAAGGTCAGGGCATGACATATTAGTAATCACCTTTTGTCCCTTCTGAGGTATTTGCCAATGCCTGATGGGCATGGCAGCGTAGATCAGCTTCTCACCCTCTCATCACAGATACAGTGCATTCGGAAAGTTTTCAGACCCCTTGACTTTTTCCACATTTTGTTAAATTACAGCCTTATTCTGGATTAAATGAATTTTTTATACACACAGCACTGATTACATTATCAATGGTGGTTAGGCCCATTCCAGGACAGATAGTATTTCGACCATTGACCAGATCAAATGTGACCAACCTCATTGAAGTGTCCTCCATTACTCTGAAGCTGGACTGGTGTCTGACCACTGCTTCAGACTTATGTAACAGCTTTTGATATGGTAGGAGGGTTCCCACGATGCTAATGAACAACATGTCCACTAGGTTTTATACGTAGTTTGTGAATTAAATTAAATATCATTACTCAATGAACATATGGAGAGAAGTAATTTATATGCTAATAGAGGGACTACTGAATTGATTCAGGCAGGTGACGCTGTAGCCGTTACTATGATGCTGACACCCCCGAATGCGAAAAAACAGAAACCCGTTTAAGCCAATATGGAGTAAACTGGCAAGCTAGCTAACTTACCTAGCTAATCAAAAACAAAACCACATTAAAATTGTCTAGATACCTTTCTTTGACAGTTTGTTAGCTAGGTAGCTAGCTTTCAGCTGACTGGTGTTAGCTAGCTACAGAGGCCACGTGTAGCTGCTGAATTTTGGACAAGCAACCTAACTTTAGCTAGCTACCTAGCTAATCAAAATAGGTGTTTGGATTTTTTTATTAACAGCTTGATTACCACCATATAGCTAGCTATCTACTAGCCTAGGTTTGTGCGGATACACTTCTTATGACTGGCGCAAACAGCTGTGTTGTTGCCGAGCAACCAACCTGGTTTTATAAGTCTGAGCTTCAGCTAAAAGGAATGTTAGCATGGTCAGAAATGCTACAAAAAGGTACCACATCGTTGGTTCATAATGAACAGACATGAGTACGTGAGAGCTTTCAATTACACATTTAACCAAAACTGTTGCCCATACAAAGTTATTCAGCCCGCAAGAGGGCAAGTCTAATGGTCACTTTATGGACACTGTAGACTCGTTCTTATCCAACGCCTAGATATTGAGGTAGTTCTGGGCCAAAACTTGTCTGACGGTAATGGACGGATGGCTCATGACGAGATTGGTGTCATATTGACTTAGATACAATGGGAGGGAGATTTGAAATTAACATTGACCTTCAATCAATCCCTATTTATTGTGGGGGCAAATGCAGATGATCTGTAATTTTCATCATAGTAATATTTCTCATAAAAACTAGAAGAGAAGCAGATAATCTCTTGTTCGCCCTTAACCAGGTAAGACTGGCATGCATGTTGTTGATGTTAGTTCTGCATGGGCAGTTAACCTTTTACTGCACTGTGCTAAATCAGGGTCACGCAGTGTTTCTTGGAAGTCTTAAACAAATCTACTTTGAAACAAAAGTATACACCTCACACACATAGTTATGGGTTTAAAATAAATAACTGTACCAGGTCAGATAAAGAGTTGTATTTGAGTTTGCATCTCAATATGACATATTACATACATCACAGAAGACTGAAATATAACAGAACTGTTTGACATAGAAACACCAGATTTTCTAGGTGTTTCACAATTTCAGAGTGTTATTTTGACCTCAAAATGTGGAAATATAATATTAAAAACACGAGAGAAAAAACATCACTGCACTGTCCCTTTAAGGAACAAACTGAAATTCAATTAATAGCTGCAATATGTAACCCGACAAGACCCGACAACATTTGCATAGGAAGCAAGTCTAAGAAGCGGTAGATCTGTTTAATTTGCTCTATTTCTATGCTCCCCGTTTTTAAGTTTTGTTTTTGCATCTTTTACTTTCGGTTTTGTACACCAGCTTCAAACAGCTGAAAACACAATATTTTTGGTTTTGGAAAATATATTTCACAGCAGTGTAGATGGTACAATGATTCTCTACACTATACTATTTTTGTCACATAAAATGAAATTAAAGCGACTATTAGAATTTTTGCAAACAGGAAATGGCAAAGCAATTTCTGGATAGAGCATCTTTAAGTGGACTGTTATTTACGATGGAAATGTGTAATTCATGAGATCGGGTTCATTTCCTCAATTGACTGCTGTTTCATGTACAGTGGAGTCAAATTGCTGCTGGGTGACTTGTTGCATTAACCACTGTAGGACAGAAGTCCAATACATTGACTGAGCTTTACTTAGTGGTTGAATGCATGGCATTCCCTGTGTTCAAAATTCATTAATTCCCTCCATTTTCAGGCTGCTTCGCTTCTTGTCCATTTGACAACACCACAATATACTAGAGGGAAACAATTGAATGCGGAGGAGGGCTGGCACATTTAACAAATGTATTGTTTTTAATCTGTTTAAAATGTTCCTCTCATGTCGAGGCTATCAATCAAAGTAATGGATATGAGGAAATCTGCCCTGACAAACTCAGCAATGCAACCCCACACGTTTCATTCACTCAAAGACAGCTGCTGCTCCCTCTAATGATAAAAGACAAGTATGGGCCACTAGGGGAGGCCTGGGTCTTGTTCAGTAGGGCACACCGTATAATTTTTTGGGGAAGCAGAAAAGGAAAATGCGCATTTCTTATTGGACACTTCCTGGTAGAACCCCCCCTGTTTCACTTTGTTTCAAAGCGTTTCCTAATGTTTTGAGATTACTGAACACTCCCCAAGTGAAACAGGGACCCTTAGGGACCCTCCGAGAGAGATAACGAGAGCTGCACTCTGCCATTGGTGGCGAACAGTGGGCCATGATGATTTTGATAAAGGACACTAACAGACAGGTCTCAACTCGAGGGACAAACAATTGAGCCTGTCCTTCATTGAGAGAGCTCTGTCCTTCCCACTGTTTACCCACTGACACGCCACACCGTCAAGGACTCACACATTGCTAATTACAAAAGCAATCCCATCTGCGTTCCAGGAATAGACTGCCGGATCCCTGACACTTCATTTTCCCAAAGTCACAGAGATGCTGGGGTATCGATCCAAAGCTGTCTTCCCATCCCACCTCCCTTCAAGCACCAACAGAGAGAGTGATCCGAAGGATCTGCCTCCTCAACAGCCTACAACAGAATTTTTGTAAATGATCCGAACCACTGACATTTGCTACTAATGTTTCTCTGTTTAGATATAGATGGATATAGACATTTAGCAGACACTTTTATCCAGGGCAACTTGCAGAACTGTTGACATTGACAGTGACGCATGTAGTCCAACCCAACTATGGTGTTGCCAACATCATGCTCTCACTGAGTCACTGGAACCACAAAAAAAACACTTCATAAGGTGTCTTATTCAAAAGAGCTAAATATGGTCATCATGTTCCCATGCTGTGTATTCATTCCACTTCCAGACTAGCCGCCAACGAGTGTGTTGTGTTATCCCAGCCTAGTTCTTCCAGCTAACAACAAACATTCCTACAACTTTAGAGAACGTTCCCTTAAGAGTTTTATTAGGTCATTAACTAATGTTTTCATAGGAATGCTCCTGTGATGTGCAAGGAACCATTGCCTTCATTTCAAATATAATTTACCCAGAACATGGTTACCATGTTCTCAGAATTTAACATATTAATCCTTTGACGCATACGAGCACACGGGTGCGATCATTCTACAGTTATACCTGCAGCGTACGTTCAAACTGGTGTGATTAGAAAACTTTATTAGATTGTATTGTTACGATTGACGCAACAGTCAGCGTTTGAGCTGGTCACACTGTTTTTTCACAGAAACATTTTGCATAAACACAGTCTTTACAACAAACATGGCTCCACAATAGCTGGCAAATAGCTTAGCATTAGCTTAGCATAATTGGCACAATCTTCAAAATAGGATTTTACACACACCATATGGGTCCATTAGAATCTATGTAAGAATCGGAATGCTTGATTTTTGTCACCAGTACTAAAACGTGAATAAACATGTAAATAAATAAGACATGCAATTTGAATTTGCAACGTTCCCTTGAAACCGTGTCTAGAAAATGTTTACCTTTTGGAGAACATGGCAACCATGTTCTGTGTATGTTTGGTGGGACGTTGATGGGATATTTTCCAAACCCACAGAAAACTGGACACATGAATGTTCTTGCAACCCTCCCATGAAACAAGTCTAGAACATTAATATCTTATGTTCTGAGAATATGGCAACCATGTTCTGCGTATGTTTGGTGGGACATTGATGGGATATTTTCCTAACCCACAGAAAATTGTACACAAATTCTCATGAGATGTTCTCCTAAGCCACAAAAAACTGGACATATGAATATTCTTGCAACGTTCTCAAGAAACGAGTCTAGAACATTAATATTTTAAATTCTGAGAACATGGCAACCATGTTCTGTGTATGTTTGGTTTGAGGTTGATTGGAATATTCTCCTGACCCTCAGAAAACTGGACACGTGAATGTTCTTGCAACATCCCATGAAAAGTGTCTAGAACATTAATGTGGTGTATTCTGAGAACTTGGTAATCACATTCTGGGTATGTCCTGCTGGAAATTAAGGGAATGTTCTCCCAACTCCCAATGCCAAAACATGCTAAAAAATGTTCTCAGAAGGTTTCTACTAACATGGATAAAATGTTCCCCTAACTAATGGAAAACTGGACACTCAAACATTAGTGGAACATTGCGGTAAACATTTCAAAAACGTTCTCTCACCCTAGAATTGTTAGCTGGGCTGTTGGCTATGACAAACTAGGGAGATTGATGGCAATTCCGCATTTTTATTTTTCAGGCATTCTGTTTTATGTAACCATTCCACTCCATAGCGCTCGGTTGTACATACATGAATTTGAGGCTTAATGTTGAGAATGTGAATTACTCTCGCACATCAAAACTAAAGCTGACATATATTACATTTGAGCAAGTCATTCCAAAGAGATTATGTTCCAAGAGTGGACTTTAAACAGAACACCAACGTCAATAAATCTAAGTGTCACCCTACCTCTTGAATAGATGTTTGAAGAAAAACAGAGGCTTACCCAGCACATGTACAGACCAAGCTGCATGGATAAACAGGGCCTGAAGGCACCATATGGTCTATCCTGTCACCTTGAAGCAGAGGCGATTCCTACACATCCCGCTGGGCATGCACAGGTTGAATCAACGTTGTTTCCACATCATTTTAATGAAATGATGTTGAACCAACGCGGAATAGATGTTGAATTTACATCTGTGCCCAGTGGGATAACTGTCCACACTGTATGAGGCATAGGCAAAAACCACAAACGTCCTCTCTCATTACTCCTCAGATCAGAAGATGTTCCCATGCCAGGGCCTAGGATCAATCAGTGTCATGCCCGTCACTCTGGGCTGATGTTGAGTCAACGAGGGTGCATTCAGTGCACTCCCTCTGCCAGCTTAATGACACTACGTCAGCACATAGCCAAAATATTTTTGAACACCCATATCTGTAATCCATATATCGCACTCATAACGTAACATCCAAGTGTCATAATGATACTTCTCCAGTCGAACACTCTGTGAATTGGACTTGATACACTTCAGTAGTCTACTACAGTTAGTTGTATTTGCATAAGAGACAGAGTAGATTGTGAAAAAGACGCTCACTAGTATTGTTGACTTGTATATTCCTTGTCTGCTCTCCCCGAAGTTAGTACTCATCCGCTCCTCCATTGACCAGAATTCTGAAAGGAGGCGTCTCGCTTTACCGAAGCCCATTGTATGAGTCTCAGGTAAATAGAGAAAGCTTTTTGTGTGCGGTGTTGAAGTGTTATTATTGCAAAGACCATTTCTATTCCCTGTCATACATTTTTTTCTTTCTGCCAATTTCCACAGGTACATAATGAGAGACAATTGGAGCTTCTGTCCACAGCAAAACAGAAATGCATTGTCCTCCTCCCAATAATTAGGACTCTCAAGTGCATTTCCTTGTGCACCTTATATGTACAGTGGGGCAAAAAAATATTTAGTCAGCCACCAATTGTGCAAGTTCTCCCACTTAAAAGGATGAGAGAGAGGCCTGTAATTTTCATCAAAGGTACACTTCAACTATGAAAGACAAAATTAGAAAAAAAATCCAGAAAATCACATTGTAGGATTTTTAATGAATTTATTTGCAAATTAGTTATTTGGTCAATAACAAAAGTTTAGCTCAATACTTTGTTATATACCCTTTGTTGGCAATGACAGAGGTCAAACGTTTACTGTAACTCTTCACAAGGTTTTCACACACTGTTGCTGGTATTTTGGCCCATTCCTCCATGCAGATCTCCTCTAGAGCAGTGATGTTTTGGGGCTGTTGCTGGGCAACATGGACTTTCAACTCCCTCCAAAGATTTTCTATGGGGTTGAGATCTGGAGACTGGCTAGGCCACTACAGGACCTTGAAATGCTTCTTACGAAGCCACTCCTTCGTTGCCCGGGCGGTGTGTTTGGGATCATTGCCATGCTGAAAGACCCAGCCACTTCAATGCCCTTGCTGATAGTAATCTTACGATACATGGCCCCATTCATTCTTTCCTTTACACGGATCAGTCGTCCTGGTCCATTTGCAGAAAAACAGCCCCAAAGCATGATGTTTCCACCCCCATGCTTCACAGTAGGTATGGTGTTCTTTGGATGCAACTCAGCATTCTTTGTCCTCCAAACACGACGAGTTGAGTTTTTACCAAAAAGTTATATTTTTGTTTCATCTGACCATATGATATTCTCCCAATCATCCAAATGCTCTCTAGCAGACGGGCCTGGACACGTCTGGCACTGCAGGATTTGAGTCCCTGGCGGCGTAGTGTGTTACTGATGGTAGGCTTTGTTACTTTGGTCCCAGCTCTCTGCAGGTCATTCACTAGGTCCCCCCGTGTGGTTCTGGGATTTTTGCTCACCGTTCTTGTGATCATTTTGACCCCATGGGGTGAGATTTTGCGTGGAGCCCCAGATCGAGGGAGATTATCAGTGGTCTTGTATGTCTTCCATTTCCTAATAATTGCTCCCACAGTTGATTTCTACAAACCAAGCTGCTTACCTATTGCAGATTCAGTCTTCCCAGTCTGGGGCAGGTCTACAATTTTGTTTCTGGTGTCCATTGACAGCTCTTTGGTCTTGGCCATAGTGGAGTTTGGAGTGTGACTGTTTGAGGTTGTGGACAGGTTTCTTTTATACTGATAACAAGTTCAAACAGGTGCCATTAATACAGGTAACGAGTGGAGGACAGAGGAGCCTCTTAAAGAAGAAGTTACAGGTCTGTGAGAGCCAGAAATCTTGCTTGTTTGTAGGTGACATAATACTTATTTTCCACCATCATTTGCAAATAAAGTCATAAAAAATCCTACAATGTGATTTTCAGGATTTTTCCCCCTCATTTTGTCTGTCGTAGTTGAAGTGTACCTATGATGAAAATTACAGGCCTCTCATCTTTTTAAGTGGGAGAACTTGCACAATTGGTGGCTGACTAAATACTTTTTTGCCCCACTGTATATACTGTATTCCAGTCATGGCTCATCATCCTCTAAAACTACTGTTGTACACACCTTTTATATTCCTATACTGTCGTACTGTCTATACACCTTTATATATATTTATATATATACATAGCATTCGTAAAGTATTCAGACCCCCTAACTTCATCCACATTTTGTTATGTTACAGCTTTATTCTAAAATATGATAAAAAAAAAAATTCTCTCATCGATCTACACACAATACCTCATAATGACAAAGAAAAACAGTTTTTTTTTTTATGTTTGCAAATGTGTTAAAAATACAAAACTGAAAAATTACATTTTCATAAGTGTGCAGGCCCTTTACTCAGTACATTGTTGAAGCACCTTAGGCAGCGATTACAGCCTCAAGTGTTCTTGGCTATGACACTACAATCTTGGCACACTTGTATTTGGGAAGTTTCTCCCATTCTTCTCTGCAGATCCTCTCAAGCTCTGTCAGGTTGGATAGGGAGCGTCGCTGCATAGCTTTTTTCAGGTCTCTCCAGAGATGTTTGATCAGGTTCAAGTCCGGGCTCTGTCTGGGCCACTCAAGGACATTCAGAGACTTGTCCCAAAGCCACTCATGCGTTATCTTGGCCGTGTGCTTAGGGTTGTTGTCCTGTTTGAAGGTGAACCTTCGCCCCAGTCTTCGCTCTGGAGCAGGTTTTCATCAAGGATCTCTCTGTAATTTTCTCTGTTTATCTTTCCCTCGATTCTGACTAGTCTCCCAGTTCCTGCCTCTGAAAAACATCCCCACAGCATGATGCTGCCACCACCTTGCTTCATCGTAGGGATGGTGCCAGGTTTCTTCCAGACGTGATGCTTTCAATCTTGGTTTCATCAGACCAGTGATTCTTGTTTATCATGATCTGAGAGTCCTTTAGGTGCCTTTTGGCAAACTCCAAGTGGAATATGATGTGCTTTTACTGAGGACTGGCTTCCGTCTGGCCACTCTACCATAAAGGCCTGATTGGTTGCCCTTCTGGAAAGATCTTCACAGAGGAACTCTGAGGCTCTGTCAGAGTGACCATCGTGTTTCAAGGTCACCTCCCTGATCAAGGCCCTTCGCCCCGCGTTGCTCAGTTTGGCCGGGCGGCCAGCTCTAGAAAGAGTTTTGGTGGTTCCAACCTTCTTCCATTTAAGAATAATGGAGGCCACTGTGTCCTTGGGGACCTTCAATGCAGCAGACATTTTTTTGTACCCTTCCCCACATCTGTGCCTCGACACAATCCTCTCCCGGGGCTCTACAGACAATTCCTTTGACCTCATGGCTTGGTTTTTGCTCTGGCATGCACTGTCAACTGAGGGACCTTTATATAGAAAGGTGTGTGCCTTTCCAAATCATGTCCAATCAATTGAATTTACCACAGGTGGACTCAATCAAATTTTTGAAACATCTCAATGGAAACAGGTGCACCTGAGCTTCATTTCGAGTCTCATAGCAAAGGGTCTGAATACTTACAGTTGAAGTCGGAAGTTTACATACACCTTAGCCAAATACATATAAACTCAGTTTTTCACAAATCCTGACATTTAATCCCAGTAAAAATTCTCTGTCTTAGGTCAGCTAGGATCACCACTTTATTATAATAATGTGAAATGTCAGAATACATACACTTATGTTGGAGTCATTAAAACTCGTTTTTCAACCACTCCACAAATGTCTGGTTAAAAAACTATAGTTTTTGCAAGTCGGTTAGGACATCTACTTTGTGCATGACACAAGTAATTTTTCCAACAATTGTTAACAGACAGATTATTTAATTTATAGTTCACTGTATCACAATTCCTGTGGGTCAGATGTTAGCATACACTAAGTTGACTGTGCCTGTAAACAGCTTGGAAAATTCCAGAAAATTATGTCATGGCTTTAGAAGATTCTGATAGGCTGATTGACAACATTTAAGTCATTTGGAGGTGTACCTGTGGATGTATTTCAAGGCTTACCTTCAAACTCAGTGCATTTGGGCTTGACATCATGGGAAAAACAAAATAAATCTAACAAGACCTCAAAAAAATTAATTGTAGACCTCCACAATTCTGGTTCATCATTGGGAGATATTTCCAAACCCCTGAAGGTGTTCATCTATACAAACAATAGTACGCAAGCATAAACACCATGGGACCACGCAGCCGTCAGGAAGGAGACGCGTTCTGTCTCCTAGAGATGAATGTACTTTGGTGCAAAAATGCAAATCAATCCCAGAACAACAGCAAATTACCTTGTGAAGATGCTGGACGAACAGGTACAAAAGTATCTATATCCACAGTAAAATTAGTCCTATATCGACATAACCTGAAAGGCCACTCAACAAGGAAGAAGCCACTGCTCCAAAACCACCATAAAAAAGCCATACTACGGTTCGCAATGGGGACAAAGATCGTACTTGTCCTCTGGTCTGATGAAACAAAATTAGAACTGTTTGGCCATAATGACCATCGTTATGCTTGGAGGAAAAAGGGGGAGGCTTGAAAACCGAAGAACATATCCCAACCGTGAAGCAAGGTGGTGGCAGCATCATGTTTTGGGGGTGCTTTGCTGCAGGAGGGACTGGTGCACTTCACAAATAGATGGCATCATGAGCAGGAAAAGTATGTGTGCATATTGAAGCAACATCTCAAGACATTAGTCAGGGAGTTAAAGCTTGGTCGTAAATGGGTCTTCCAAATGGACAATGACCCCAGGCATACTTCCAAAGTTGTGGCAAAATGGCTTAAGGACACAAAGTCAAGGTATTGGAGTGTCCATCACAAAGCCCTGACCTCAATCCTATAGAAATATTTTGGGCAGAACTGAAACCGTGTGTGCGAGCAATGAGGCCTATAACCTGACTCAGTTACACCAGCTCTGTCAGGAGGAATGAGCCAAAATACACCCAACTCATTCTGGAACCGTTTGACCTAAGTTAAACAATTTAAATTGCTACCAAATACTAATTGAATGTATGTAAACTTCTGACCCACTGGGAATGTGACGAAAGAAATAAAAGCTGAAATAAATAATTATCTCTAATATTATTTTGACATTTCACATTCTTAAAATAAAGTGGTGATCCTAACTGACCTAAGACAGGGAATTTTTACAATGAATATACAGTATGTCAAGAATTGTGAAAAACTGATAAAACATTTTTTTGGGCTATGGTGCATGTAAACTTCCGACTTCAACTGTATATTCCGGACTCTGACATTGCTTGTTCTGATATTTCTTAAATTCGTTCTTTTTTACTTTTTGGATTATGTCCGTATTGTTTTGTATTACTATATTCTTAGAAAAAAATACAATCTAGAACCTAAAAGGGTTCTTCGGCTGTCCCCATAGGAGAACCCTTTTAAGGATCGTTTTTGGTCAAGGTAAAACCCTTTTGGGTTCCATGTAAAACCCTTTCCACAGAGGGTTCTACACTTGGAACTGTGTACACGTTGGGGTGCCAACCGGGTTTAATTGAGACTATACAGCCCAAAGTCTACTACAGGAATTCAGCACAGAGACAATTAGCAGGAGCATAATTTACCAGTACAATGCCAAGGCCAGTGTCACTGGAAAATCTGAGTAACGTACAACACCAATCAAATGTTTGGACACACCTACTCATTCAATGGTTTTTCTTTATTTTTACCATTTTCTACATCATAGAATAATAGTGAAGACATCAAAACTATGAAATAACACATGGAATCATGTAGTAACCAAAAAAGTGTTAAACAAATCCAAATATATTTTGTATTTTAGATTCTTTGAAGTAACCACCGTTTGTCTTGATGATAGCCTTGCACACTCTTGGCATTCTCTCAACCAGCTTCACCTGGAATGTATTTCCAACAGTCTTGTAGGAGTTCCCACATATGCTGTGCACATGTTGACTGCTTTTCTTTCACTCTGCGGTCCAACTCATCCCAAACCATCTCAATTGGGTTGAGGTCAGGTGATTGTGGAGGCCAGGTCATCTGATGCAGCACTCCATCACTTTCGGTCTTAGTCAAATAGCCCTTACACAGCCTGGAGGTGTGTTGGGTCATTGTCTTGTTGAAAAACAAATGATAGCCCCACTAAGCGCAAACCAGATGAGATGGCGTATCACTGCAGAATGCTGTGGTAGCCATGCCGGTTAAGTGTGCCTTGAATTCTGAATAAATCACAGACAGTGTCACCAGCAAAGCTCCCCCACACCATCACACCTCCTCCTCCATGCTTCACGGTGGGAAGCACATATGTGGAGATCATCTGTTCACCTACATCCCGTAAATCATAGTGAGCCTGAAGTTCTTACTTGTTTCCACAAGCCCATCCCAAATGAGTTTTATCCCCTGAAAGAATCCCAATAACCCTTCAGAGAGAGGCTGCTACAAAATAACCTCATGAATAAATTAAGACCTTGATGCTAAGGTAGGGGAGGGGGGTGGCGGCCTGGTAAAGGGAACATGGAAAGTTAGTGGTCGTTTTCCTACAAGTGTAGCATCTGTTTTTAAATAACTAATAGAATTTAGGAAGAGTTTATGTAACTTTACAAGAAGGCCTTTGTCTACAGGGTCAGTTTGTTATATCTGGAGTACTTCTCCTGTCTTATCCGGTGTCCTGTGTGAATTTAAGTATGCTCTCTCTAATTCTCTATTTCTCTCAGAGGACCTGAGCCCTAGGACCATGCCTCAGGACTACCTGGCATGATGACTCCTTGCTGTCCCCAGTCCACCTGGCCGTGCTGCTGCTCCAGTTTCAACTGTTCTGCCTGTGGCTATGGAATCCTGTCCAGTTCACCGGACGTACTACCTGTCCCAGACCTGCTGTTTTCAACTCTCTAGAGACAGCAGGATTGGTAGAGATACTCTTAATGATCGACTATGAAAAGCCAACTGACATTTTACTCCTTAGGTGCTGACTTGCTGCACCCTCGACAACTACTGTGATTATTATTATTTGACCATGCTGGTCATTCATGAACATTTGAACATCTTGGCCATTCTGTTATAATCTCCACCCGGCACAGCCAAAAGAGGACTGGCCACCCCTCATAGCCTGGTTCCTCTCTAGGTTTCTTCCTAGGTTTTGGCCTTTCTAGGGATTTTTTCCTAGCCATCGTGCTTCTACACCTGCAGTGCTGGCTGTTTGGGGTTTTAGGCTGGGTTTCTGTACAGCACTTTGAGATATCAGCTGATGTACGAAGGGCTATATAAATACATTTGATTTGATTTGACATTCAGAAAAATTGTATTTCCCAGAGAGCAAAGATTTCCTCAGTTCAAGATAAATGCATATGGTCATGACATGCGATGCACATTGTTAATTTGAGGGAATATCAAACTTTACTACTTGGGTCTCAACAGATCATCTATCAATGGTCCAATTTGCTGCTTTCAGGATGAGCAGGATATTGAGAGAATCTCACAAGTCATGATAATACATCTCAAAATGGGTGTACAGTGAACAAACACCCCTTACCACAACCCTACTGTATGACCTAAGTAACCTATGACCACAGTACACAATGCACAGAGGACCATAAAGTTGTAGGTACCCTCATTTGCACCTGTTATAAGTTCCAGCTATGTTTATCTTCTCCCATCTAGTTTGAATATCTGGCTTTGAGCACAGTGTTGATCTAACATTCAGCTCAGAGTCTCATACCAAACTAAAAGTCAATACTGTTCCCTCCTCCACGTGCAAACTACAACTCCAGTATGGCCCAGTTTAATCTCGCCGGAAGATGAATCGATGCTCTCTGAAGACATTATTTTATTAAACATGAAATGGAAATTGAATAATATCCTCTCAAAGTCATACCACCCCAGTGCAGCTCCCTGATATTTGCTGTTTCTTTTTCTTGCCTTTTTTGGATAAAGAATTATTGTCTCAGAACAAAGATCCTAAACCCACTGGAGTCCCAGCAGCTAGATCTGTAAGGTTGTGTTTACACAGGCAGCCCAATTCTGATATTTTTTATACACTTCCGATTTTTTCACTACAGATATTTTTCAAAGCTGGAAAAATGATCAGAATTGGGTTGCCTGTCTAAATGCAGCCTCGGTGTTCGAATGGACCCTTAATTGACATTGGAATTAGTGCTCACAAGTCTTATGGCTTTACTTATCTCTACTCTTCTCTTAATCAGAAAAGTCACTTCAGTTAGCATTTTACTGAAACTCATTTCCATTATGGTTGTTGTTTATTCCGCATCACTGAGACTACGTGATGCCCAATTTCTATCAACACGTCTCCTAGACCAATGTTACACAACCCACAAGCAAGCATGCAAGTCCCTCCCTCGTTCCCCCTTTGGCGAATCGGATCATGACTCTATACTCCTGCTTCCTGTTTACAAACAGAAGCTCCACAGGAAGTACCTGTGACGCATCCCATAGAAAAATTGTCCTCCAAAGCTACAGGACTGCTTTGCTAGCGCTGACTGGAATATGTGATAGCATCGACAAGCTAACCACTTCAGTCACCAGTTTCATCAGGAAATGCATTGCCAACGTTGTCCCCACAGTGAAGGTTTGCTGCTTCCCCAATCAAAAGCCCTGGATTACCAATGAGGAATACACTAATCTAAAGGACAGAGCTACCGCACACAGGGCTATCGCAGCCAACCCAGAGGACATGAACGCGCACAAGAAGTACCTCTACGACCTCCACAGAGGCATCAAAACAGGCAAAAGGATAAAAGAGAAACAAGGTGGAATCCTATTACACCGGCTCTGACACATGACGCATGTGGCAGGGGCTTCAGTCCTTACAAAGGAAGACCTAGCTGTGAGCTGCCCAACAATGCCTTTCTACCAGACGAACTCAATGCATTTTATGCAGGCTTCGACAAAAACAACACAGAGCCATGCATGAGGGTCCCGCCGTCCCAGAGGACTGGTGATCTCGCTCTCCAAGGCCAACATGATTAAGGCTTTTAATCTGGTCAACACTTGCAAGGCTGATTGTGAACTACATGAAATGGTGCACACCCCCATCCACATCGACGGGGCCCAGTGGAGCGGGTCAAGAGCTTTTAAAGTTCCTCGGTGTCCACATCACATGGTCCTCTCACACCAGCAAAGTTGTGAAGAAGGTATGGCAGCACCTCTTCTCCCTCAGGAGGC
Organism: Oncorhynchus kisutch; assembly: GCF_002021735.2. Taxonomy (NCBI): domain Eukaryota; kingdom Metazoa; phylum Chordata; class Actinopteri; order Salmoniformes; family Salmonidae; genus Oncorhynchus; species Oncorhynchus kisutch. The sequence goes on along the minus strand of NC_034199.2, from coordinate 9,308,020 downwards.
TGAAACTATTTGGTCCCGCAGATACTCAGGAACTTTTAGTATCACATTCTGGTATGGAACTGGTTGTATCACAGGAACTGGTTGTATTACAGTCTGGTATGGCAACTGCACCACCCTCGACCAGAAGGCCCTAAAAAGGGTATTGCGTTTGGCCCAGCACATCTCTCGGGCGAGCTCCCAGCCATCCAGGACGTACATGTCAGCCGGTGTCTGAGAAAGGCCAGAAGCATTTCCAAAAACTCCAGCCACCCGAGACATGGACCATTCTCCATGCTCCGGTCTGACAGGTGGTACCAGTGCATCAAGGATCAAACTAACTGACTCCTAAACAGCTTGTGTGCAAGTCTATGGGTTTAGTGTTTTCCCATTTTGTGGGTTTTCCCTGGACAGTTTAAGTCCCCCTGTTTGGGGCATTTGTTTGTTCAGTATGCCCTGTGTTTTTGTGAGGGTTGGCTTATGTTCAGCGTTTCTCAGTGCATTAAAATAGCACTCCCCTGAACTCTCTGCTTCCTGCGCCTGACTCCTCACCCACTACACTCAGACCGTTACAACAACAATCAAAGTTGGGATTTTGAGAAGACTTCAGCATATTAAATACATTTCAGAATTAAAGTGTTTAAAAACATATAGTATTGATATTTGATGTGTTTTAAACCCAAATATATGATTAAACCCTGTCATTTGTGATCTACAGGCATTTCTGTATTGTAGTATATTTAGTCTTTGGACACATGAGGTTACAGCTATTTTACACATTTCACGAATCAATCAATTTATGTTTAAATGATCAGATCTTAATAATTGTTGCTATATAGATTGTCCAGACCAATATATACACTGAACATCAATATAAACGCAACATGTAAAGTGTTGGTCCCATGTTTCATGAGCTGAAATTAAAGATCCCATAAATGTTCCATACGGACAAGAAGCGTATTTCTTTCAAGTTTATATGCACAAATTTGTTTTACGTCCCTGTTAGTGAGCATTTATCCTTTGCCAAGATAATCCATCCAGCTGACAGGTGTGACATATCAAAAAGATGGTTAAACAGTATGATCATTACACAGGTGCACCTTGTGCTGGGGGAAAATAAAATGCTATTAAAATGTGCAGTTTTGTCACACAACACATAGCCACTGTTGTCTGGGCAAACTGTTTGCTAATGTCAACGATGTGAACAGAGTGCCACATGCTAGCGGTGGGGTTGTGGTATGGGCAGGCATAAGATACGGACAACGAACACAATTGGATTTTATAGATGGCAATTTTAATGCACAAAGATACCGTTACAAGATCCTGAGGCCCATTGTCACGTCATGCCATTCATCAGCCGCCATTACCTCATGTATCAGCATGATCAGCATTTCTCTTTCTCAGATCTTAAACATGTTCAAATCTTAAATCTGCACCAATATATATAAGAACAATATCTGAAGAAATACACACAATCTCACACACACTCCTAGAGTAGATTATACAGTATAAGCAAATCCAATGCATGTCAATGCTACAGCATTCTCCTTCTTTCTCTCCCTCTCTCACAAGCAGGCATGTGTACACACACATACCACAGACATACATACATGCGGTTGAACATTGATGTCTGTAGTATGTGTGTACACACCTGTGTACATGTGAGAGAGGGACAGAAAGAGGGAGAATGCTGTAGCAGGCCTCACTTGCCATTGACTTACATTGGATTGTTTATGCTGTATAATAATGTATACTCTAGTAGTGTGTGTGAGTGTGAAACTGTGTGGATTTCTGTAAATATTGTTTTTACATATATTGGTCAAGACTTAAGATTTGAACATGTTTAAGATCTGAGAAAGAGAAAAAACGCTGAAAAAAAGAATCTGTTGAATTTGCTTACAATGCACTTAATCTAGAAGGCCAGCATCCCGGAGTTGCCTCTTCACTGTTGACGTTGAGACTGGTGTTTTGCAGGTACTATTTAATGAAGCTGCCAGTTGAGGTCTGTTTCTCAAACTAGACACTCTAATGTACTTGTCCTCTTGCTCAGTTGTTCACCGGGGCCTCCACTCCTCTTTCTATTCTGGTTAGAACCTTTACCAGTAATGTGGTAATGTGAAGAACATGACCTTCACCAAAGTCAAATTAGGATATAACGTTAGGCCAATGAGACCAAGTTGTGTCCAAGTTCTAAAATTCTCTGGTAGAATGCCCTGCTTTTCTTTCGTCACACTCACAACCGTAAGCTATTTTCTGTAATTAACTAACCATTAACTTGTCATTTGTTATCTTGTGAGTTTATTTTCCTGTAATAATAAATCAAAATTAGCTTAAGTTAAGATGTTGTCAGCTATGATATGGTCATTATTTGAACTGGCTAGCCAGATAACTTCAGCTAGCTAGCTAACAAGCTAGAAACAATCCAAAACATTTTTTAGGAAGTTGCCTGGTTTGCTAGATTGACATATACTAAATTCCTTTTTAAATTGTCAGGTTTATTGGTGTTAAAATACACCAGTTATGCTATTTTGGACCACCAGCCTGTCATTTTTGTGTTTATACTTTTTCATAACGTCGGACAGCAGTAGAATGTCATGTCACTGCGGCAACTGTCTACTGACATGTCGATAGAAGTAGTATATAAGCCAACCTTTAGTCTTAAAATCTTTGGTTGTTTAGTACACTCACTGTGTAGCACATGGCCTCAAATGTGAATCCTTAAAGAGATGGGTGGAGCTAAATCTTAAGAGGGTGTGAACGATGCTGAATTGGTGTAGACAAAGAAGAGCTCTCCAGCAGGTGTACCTGTCACCTGCCCTGACCTTAGTATTCTTTGTTTTCTTTATTATTTTGGTTAGGTCAGGGTGTGACATGGGTGATATGTGTGTTTTTGTCTTATATGGGTGTTTGTACTCTCTAGGGTTTTTTGTAGATTTATGGGGTTGTTTTCATCTAGGTGTTTATGTTGGTCTATGGTTGCCTAGATTGGTTCTCAATTAGAGGCAGGTGTTTATCGTTGTCTCTGATTGGGAACCATATTTAGGCAGCCAACTTCTTTGGGTATTTCATGGGTTATTGTCTATGTTAAGTTGCACGTTAGCACATTGTTTATATAGCGGTCATGGTTGTTTTTGTTTTAGTGTTCCTCATTATTAAAGAAGAATGTATTCTAACCACGCTGCGCTTTGGTCTACTCCATACGACGATCGTGACAGTACCAAAACATTCAAGGACCATTTCTCAAAAGTGGGGTTACAAGTTTATCAACTTTCAAAGCAGAATGCCTTTCCCATTGTTCCTCAACTGTACTGTACGATATACCATTTTCTAGCTCTGAGTCTCTACTTTTATCAAATGTTAAAAAATGTTGCTACATAAGACCGAATCGAGCAGGTTGGTCACATATAGTACAACGTTAAAACACACAATGTTGAGAAACACTTTGGCCGATACAATTTTATTAATCAGATTTGTCCATCAATCAGCTCAAATAGCAAGTGTACAAAAAAAAAAATAGAAATTTCCATTATGGACATGAATGAGTTAAACGGGCATATACAAATGAAAAATCTTTGTCTCCTCAAGTTGCAGGGAGATGAGACGATGTTGGCCACTGACCAGGATCTAGGACAGAAAATATGGCAGAAATGTAGCTGTCATAGAAACGGATATAGGCAGGCAGGCAGACAGACAGACAAATACACCCAGCATGTCACACCATGGGGTGTTCTAGCTCCAGTTCCCTATACCACTCAGACCCTGGCTCTGACAGATGTGCATGCCCTTTCCTCTAATTATCACACGGGTGATGACCCAAACTCATTAAACGCCCACTGATAATAAAACCTTGATTGGTGGAGGTCATCAACTCCCCCAGACGTCGGGAACACTGTCGCTCCCTCCGATAAGCCGAAAACCCTGGTTAATCAACGAGAAGCCAGCTGCCTCACACATGGAGGAATGTTTATCTCAGATTTGAGCAGAGATGTTAACTATCGAGGGAAAGAGTCTAGAGGGGATATTCGCTATATATACAACAGTATGTGGTCACCCCTTCAAATGAGTGGATTCGGCTAGTTCAGCTACACCCGTTGCTGACAGGTATATAAAATCAAGCACACAACCATGAAATCTCCATAGACAAACAATGGCAGTAGAATGGCCTTACAGAAGAGCTCAGTGAGTTTCAAAGTGGGACCGTCATCGGATGCCACATTTCCAACGTGTCAGTTAGTCAAATTTCTGCCCTGCTAGAGCTGCCCCGGTCAACTGTAAGTCCTGTTAATGCGAAGTGGATACGTCTAGGAGCAACAACGGTTCAGTTGCGAAATGGTAGGCCACACAAGCTCACAGAACTGGACCGGTGAGTCCTGAAGCACGCAGCATGTACTAATTGTCTGTCCTCGGTTGCAACACTCACTACTGAGTTCCAAACTGCCTCTGGAAGCAAGGTCAGCACAAGAATTGTTCATCGGGAGCTTCATTAAATAGGTTCCCATGGCCGAGCAGCCGCACACAAGCTTAAGATCACCACGTGGAATGCCAAGCGTCGGCTGGAGTCGTATAAAGCTCGCAGCCATTGGACTCTGGAGCAGTGGAAAGGCGTTCTCTGGAGTGATGAATCACGCTTCACTATCTCACAGTCGGATGGTCGAATCTGGGTTTGGTGGAAACCATGAGAATGCTACCTGCCCCAATGCATAGCGCAAACTGTCATGTTTGGTAGAGGAGTCCGGACTAGACCCCTTAGTTCCAATGAAGGGAAATCTTAACGCTACAGCATACAATTACATTCTAGATGATCCTGTGCTTCCAACATTGTTGACAATGCCCCGTGCACAAAGCGAGGTCCATACAGAAATGGTTTATCGAGATCGGTGTGGAAGAACTTGACTGGCCTGCACAGAGCCCTGATCTCAATTCCATTAAACACCTTTGGGATGAATTGTAACACCGACTACATGCCCGGCATAATCGGCCAACATCAGTGGCCGACCTCACTAAACGCTCTTGTGGCTGAATGGAAGCAAGTCCCCTCAGCAATGTTCCAACATCTAGTGGAAAGCCTTCCCAGAAAAGTGGAGGCTGTTATAGCAGCAAAGGGGGGACCAACTCCATGTTAATGCCCATGATTTTGGAATGAGATGTTCGACGAGCAGGCGTCCACATACTTTTGATGATGTAGTGTACCTAGGTACTTTGATAACATTGGTTACTGTCTAATGATGGTACACTCACCATTGAAAGACAATTGGATAACCCAAAGTTATCAACACAATGGTGCTGCACTCTGCAGTATCTACTGTATCTTACATTTTCCCTTGTAAAATATGAGGTATCACCTCCTATCTCCCCTGTCTCTGATTCTGCCTACTTTCGGCACCTGCATCTATCTGCTATGTTTGCCATTGCTTTCCCCAGTGATTGTATCAACAGTGTGGGCTGTAAGAGTACAAGAATATATGTTTTGACATACAGTAAGTCATTTTAGTGTGCCATCATGCTGGTTAGTGTGATCTGTGCAATGCTAAAGCTAGGAGAAGAGAGCTGTGTTTTATATAGGCCCAAACTCTAATATGTCTTCATGCCGCAGTGTGTGTGTGTGTACACTATCCTACCTTATCAAGACCCCAATGTCCTAACAATTCACCCGAATGTCCTGACAATGGGGGGGGGGGGGGGGGGGGGATTCAGGACTTTTTTCATGTCCTTAATTTGTTCAAATGCTGTTTTAAGCTTAAGGGTTAGGTTTAGGGTTTTGGGGTTAAGGTTAGGGTTAGGGTTAAGGTTATAGGTTAAGGCCTAGGGCTAGCGTTAGGTTTAGTGTTGGGGGTTAGGGAAAATAGGATTTTTAAGGGTCAAACATTTTTACTCCCTAAAACGTCAAGAGAAATGTAATGAAAAGAAAGCTGTGTTTGTGTGTGTGTGTGTGCGTATGTGTGTATGTCTGTGTGCCTGTCTCTTTCTGTGTGTGTGCACACGTGCATTTCAATTGAGTGGCCTCTTTTTACAGGACCCTCTGGGACCTGGATATTGATGTGTTTCTTTCTATATGAAGGCAGGAGCAAGAGATGAGACTAACATAGGGAGAGGGGGAGGGAGATGAAGGAGCGAGTGAAGCTCCCTCTCCTCCGTCTCCACCCTCTCCTCCCCTTTTCATCCCATCTCACACACCTCTCCGTGCACATGATCTAGACAGCAAATCGACCACAGAGCAAGGTCGATGGATGGTGCATCACATTGATGGTACAGCGCACTCGTTTTTACAAGCAGCCAAACGGTGTAGCCAAGACACGAGGAGGCTGGGACAGAAGTGATAAGGACCCTGACAGGGCAGATAACGAGGGAAAGAAAATGGAGAGAGAGAGAGACAGAGAGAGAGAGAGAGACAGACAGAGAGAGAGAGAGAGAGAGAGAGATGAAAAAGAGAGAAAATATAATCCACAGCCAATGACTGTATGGTATAACGTACAGGGCTTTAACCTCTCCACTTAGCATGACGTGTATTCCACACACACACACACACATTGTTTTTTGTATGCCCAAAATATATACCTATACTTGTCATGACGAATCCTCTACATCCACCAAGGGGATTATGGTGTCCATAGGCAGTGTATATCGTTATGATAGTTAGTACAGTGTCAGGTTATATGGCTGTGTACTAGAGTATGCATCTTTGTGTCAATGCACCTCTACACCTGTTTGTTTGTCACATCATCATATGGTCATGTGCTCATGCCTGTGTGTTTTATGCCGACATGCAAATATCTTGCACAATTTTAGTATCTACAGTATTGCTCTCATTTGTAGATGTTTTTAGGGGAGTTGGCTGTCCTGATGTGGGTGAAAGTAATTCATTTTCACTCAGCTTGATGCTAGGTTGGCAGACAATTTACTTCACAGGTAATTGCCTTTGCAGCCAATCAAACTAAAGGACAAAGTCTGCCCATTCAAATCCTGGAGTGTTGATGATATCTTGGTTAATTAAGGTGAGTCAGGATGATTGATGTGACAACATTTTACTCTTATGTCAATGTCAGAGGAACAGAATTATATACAGTGTATCTCAACTCCTGTGTTGAAGTGTGAACGACTGTGTTGATGAAAACCCTACGTTCATCACACACACACACACACACACGCACACGCACACATTAACACACACACAGAGAGCAAGAGAGAGACATGGACCATGCACTTTCACTGAATGTTCACCTTGATCACTGAATTCATTTTTTTTAAACAAAAAAAACTACATTTTATAGGCCAGAGGGTGGTAAGGCCCAAAAGAGTGAGTGAGATACATGAGGAGAGTTGTTGGTTGCGGGCTTGCAGTTCTGGAGTTTGCATGTCATCCGCCAATGTGTTTCTGTAATGACATGCAGATCGTGGCTGTCATGGCGCACTTCACCCGCTCTGGTGTATGGCAGTGTGTTCCAAATTAATACCAACCAAGGAACATGGAAGAACCTTGGAAGAAATGGAGTAGGGAGCAGAACGTTTAGTTAGCAGCAGATGACACGCAGGAATAGCTGTAGCACATTGCCTGCTAGGGCAAACAGAAGTGGTGTGTGGAGCAGAAGGCAGCCATCACATTATATGACTCTATATGGAGCTCCCAGACATAGAATGGCGGTCATTCAACTCACTATCTCGCACAAAAAAAGAGAAACATTCATCCTCAAAAGTGTAAAAAACGATTATTTGCTAAAGGAGGGAAATATACATTTTACAGCATGATACGGATCATTGAAAAAAGATCCCAGGGAGTTGAGTGACTGACGACTTATACACAATGTCAAGTTCCCTCTTCGACGATTAGCATCTTTTGTACATTTCGTTTGGACGAAGCGTTTCAAAGTTGTTATTCACAGACAGAACTTTTTGGCAGTCAACGCAAATCAACAGGTTTTCACTTGTATTGTAGTGGGTCAAAATTCTGTGACAAATGCTATTGCGGACAGGAACTGCTTCAGTGATGGGCCATGGAGATCAGGAATAAACATGAGTGTGAGTATTTGGAACTTAGAATCTTTCCAATATTTTCCAGTGGCTGGTATTTTTTCCCATGTTTGAGTAGGTGGCTGCTGAGACAAGTTGTGTAATCTCCGAACTGTCACACTTTTGAAATAATCTTCAGTCTCACTTGAAGATGGACTGCCTTTTGCCCGTAGTGCTGAAGTGAAGACAAGTGTCTGTTGAGTAGCCTTGGAGGGTTGGATTGAGGGAGACTACAATTTTATCAATGTGATCCAGAGGAATTGTGTTGTAGTCCTACTGTATGTGATTGCTGTTGGGAAAGTGGACATTCTTAGTACTGCCCAGGGCATGTCCTGTCATCGTAGGGGCGGTCAAGTTGTTTTGGGAATATCAGTCTGGAATACCGTGGGGGATACAAACAGTCATGGCTCTGCAAAATGACAATGGAAATTTTCTAGGTCCAAGTTCAATTTGTCTCTGTGGAAGTGAACATGACCTATCTTCCACAGTATGAAAGTCACCTCATGAGGATTGAAAGGTGTGCTGCATGAAGAATCTGCCTTAAATCGAGAACAACTGGTGACATTTTGCGTATGTATTAGTTTGATCATAAGTTGCATCTGGTAAAACAACGCTCTTCTTTCTCAAGCTGTGTTAAATTCAAGTAAATTAAGATATTGAATTTTAAATGAGCCACTACTGTTATGAGAAGTCCATGATTTCTAAACTGAATTTTAATTCAATCTCCCGACAGGAATGGGCATGAAATGGACACCATAACTGCAGTTTGTCTGGCCCTTACCACCACCGTCATTCAGACGCCTCTAGCCATGTTAGAAATATTTTCTTTCATCTTTCCAGGGAAGAACATGTGATTGTGCAGTAGAACAGTACAAACAGCTGTCATAACTACCAACGTTTTGAAGGAGCACGTCATGTTTCCCTGATATACTTGTTCTGACCATGTTTCGCTAACCACAGCTGATTGATTACTCAGTGGAATTACTGCCAGTTTACCTGGTGTGTCTGGCTATGCTAGCTATGCTTTTCAGTGCACAGGAGTCTTGCTAGCTGAGCCACAATATAAGCATTATTGCATATGGACAGTGGCTTTATAAGGCAATGGGAGAAATATATTTAGCATGAAGTAGTGTTTCAATTTGAGGACTTCATCTGAACAGTGTTAAGCGTTAGTGCACTCTGCATACAAAGTGGGGACACAATACACTCAGCGGCATGTCATTACTGGGGCCAAGCGCAATCTCAATCCTGGGCTATGGGCTTGGAAGTTGGCCCAGAGTTGTAACTGTGATCTATGGCCCTATGTTCGCCACTGCACATTAACATTTAGTCTTTGGTGTGAGAGGCCTGGACTCCTGGTAGAGAAGAGACACATAAATGGCAGTATTGTTATGGAATATGAATGCTGCAGAGACCCTGACTGTGTGCAAAGCACTCCATATTTTTTCTAACACTGATCCAGGGCCAGTTTTATGGGTGAGAAATTCCCTCCAATAATCGCTAGAGCAACCACTCTTCACCTCACCTTCCTGCCAACACGGGTGGCCCATGCCATAGACAAGGCACACCTTACCACTTATTTGGACAGCAGTGGGGCTACGGAAACACATTTTCATTTCCAAAATAAATTAAGATTGGGCATTTCTCATGGTTCGATAAACTTCCCCAGAAACAGATAATGGGAGATTATCTCTGTGTGGGGCCAGCCCTGGCCGTCATCTTTCTCTCATTAAACATTCAGGAAATGAGGCACATGGCTCTGCGCTTCAGTAACTGAACGCCACGGACATCTGATTGGAATGCGTTGGGATTTGCACCACATGTTCCTTTGCTCGCACCCTTGTAGGACATTAAAGCTCAATTTTATCCGGCTTATTTATTTGGTTCCCCTGCTGCCCACCCGCTGGCAATCTTAACAAGGTGAATATAGCCCTGTATTTTTTTCTAAAAGCATGTTGTACTTGAGACTGACTATATAAAAAGGTATGTGTGGAGTCCATTTGCACAGGATGTTCTATGAGAGCTTGTGTGTGCAGATGTTTTATATCGCTCTTAAAAAGTTCCCACATGCACCTGATCAGCCTCCCTTTTTTCTGTGCTCTCTAACCTTGAGACCATGCCCAGTCGTAAACATTGTTTTTGTCCCCCCTCCCATAGCAATAACTGATTTGGTCTCTTTCTGCTTTGCTGTCAGATGCATCTCCTACACCTGTCTGGCTTGTCTCTTTTTCAGCAGACTGGGCATTCAGTCATATATTCCTCCTGACACTTATCCATGCTCTCTGCCCATACCCTTGAACACACTCATACCCCTCATTGTATGTTCTCATGCTGGCTCATTCCTCATTCATGTACTCATCCCTATAGGCTTTATCATGAACTAGTCCTCCTTTATAACTTGGGTTTTATTAATACAAAAAAATTATGTTTTAAGTGAAATATTAGCTTTTGTCTGAAGCCAGAAAAGACAGGAAATTCAAAAGCGAATTTGATCTATGCACTAACAAGGCTTTTCAGCACAAGCAGCCTGACTACTGCAAGAGTACTGTCGCTTTTTGATCTACTTTACTTCAACAACAGATGTACTCACATTAGGAGTCAAGCCTTCTCTGAAACAGTTTGATTCATACTCTTAGAGTAGGTTAACCCCATTAATATACTTGGTAATGTAACTATGTTTTTTTCATGTAAGACATCATCCCATTACACATTATGGTTTAAATGAGTGAACACAGATTAAGCATAGTCCTGGTCTAAAAAGCAAGATCAATAAAAAAATCTACTCCAGGACTAGGTGTAATCTGTGTCCGCAAAACTGTTCATTAACCCTACATTTGACCGAGCCTAATACTTAAGCCTACTCAGATGGGAAATGGAAGATGACAGCTTTTGTCTGTGATGTGTACGCCAAGAAACTTAAAACTTTCCACCTTCTCCGCTGCTGTCCCGTCGATATGGATAGGGGAGTGCTCCCTCTGCTGTTTCTTCAAGTCCACGATCATCTCCTTTGTTTTGTTGACGTTGAGTGAGAGGTTGTTTTTCTGACACCACACTCAAAGTGCCCTCACCTCCTCACTGTAGGCTGTCTCGACGTTATTGGTAATCAAGCCCACTACTGTTAAGTCATCTGCAAACTTGATGATTGAGTTGGAGGCGTGCATGGCCACTCAGTCATAGGTGAACAGGGAGTACAGGAGGGGGGTGAGCATGCACCATTGTGGGGCCCCGGTGTTGGGGATAGGCAAAGAGGAGATGTTGTTTCCTACCTTCACCACCTGGGGTGGCACGTCAGAAAGTTCAGGACCCAATTGCACAGGGCGGCGTTTAGACCCAGGGCCTCAAGCTTAATGATAAACTTGGAGGGTACTATGGTGTTGAATGCTGAGCTGTAGTCGATGAACAGCATTCTTACATAGGTATTCCTCTTGTCCAGATGGGATAGGGTTGTGTGTCCAGGTGGGATGTGCAGTGTGATGGCGATTACATTGTCTGTGGACCTATTGGGGTGGTATGCAAATTGAAGTAGGTCTAGGGTGGCAGGTAAGGTGGAGGTGATATGATCCTTGACTAGTCTCTCAAAACATGATGACAGAAGTGCGTGCTACGGGGCGATAGTAATTTAGTTCAGTTATCTTTGCCTTATTGGGTACATGAACAATGGTGGCCATCTTGAAACATGGCGACAGAAGACTGGGATAATGAGAGATTGAATATGTCCGTAAACACACCAGCCAGCTAGTCTGCGCATGCTCTGAGGACGCTGCTAGGGATGCCGTCTGGGCCAGCAGAGGGTTAACCGATTTAAAGTTCTAACTCATGTCGGCCATGGAGAAGGAGAGAGGGGGCCAGCAGTCCTTGGTAGCGGACTGCGTTGGTGGCACTGTATTCTCCTCAAAGCAGACAAAGAAGGTGTTTAGTTTGTCTGAAAGAAAGACGTTGGTGTCCGTGACGTGGCTGGTTTTCTTTTTGTAGTCTGTAATTGCCTATAGACCCTGCCACATATATCTTGTGTCTGAGCCGATGAATTGCGACTCCACTTTGTCCCTATACCGACATTTCACTTGTTCGATTGCCTTGCGGTGGGAATAACTACTCTGTTTATATTTAGCCAAATTCCCAGTCATCTTTCCATGGTTAAATGCAGTGGTTCGTGCTTTCAGTTTTGTGCGAATGCTGCCATCTATCCACGGTTTCTGGTTTCTCACTCACCGAATCAGCATATAAATCAATGTTATTCTCTAAGGCTGCCCGGAGCATTTCCCAGTCTGCATGATCAAAACAATCTTGAGTTTCTACCTATAGGACAGTAGGAGCAAAATGGAGACGTGGTTGGATTTGCCGAAGGGAGGGCGGGGGAGGGCCTTGTATGCATCGTGGAAGTTAGAGTTACAGTGATCCAGTGTATTGCTCGCACAAGTGCTACAATCAATATCTGATACTATTTTGGTAGCCTTGTTCTCAAATTTGCTTTGTTAAAATCCCCAGAATATATGGTTTCCAGTTTGCACAATGAAGTTCCTTGAGGGCTGTTGTGGTATCGGCTTGAGGAGGGATATACATGGCTGTGATAATGACTGACGAGAATTATCTTGGGAGGTAATATGGTCGGCATTTGATTGTAAGGAATTCTAGGTCAGGCGAACAAAAAGACTGTTGTTACGATTAAACCAGTCGTTAATCATGAAGCATACACCCTCGCCTTTCTTCCCAGAGAGATGTTTATTTCTGTCGGCGCAAACGCATAAAGTATCCTTGTGGCTGTACCGACCCCAACAACAGATCCCGAGAGAGCCATGTTTCCGTGAAACAGAGAATGTTACAATCCCGGATGTCTCTCTGGAAAGCAACCCATGCACTAATTTCATCTACCTCGCTATCTAGAGTCTGGACATTGGCTTGTAATATACTCGGAAGCGTTGGGTGGTGTGCACTCCTTCGAAGTCTGACCAGGAGGCCGCTCTGTCTACCTCTTCTGCGGCAATGGTTGTTTTGGGGCAGCCTCTGGAATCAGATCCATGTCCTGGGTGGTGGTGAGAACAAAGGATCACTTCGGGAAAGCTGTATTCCTGGTTGTAATGTTGGTATGTTGACGTTGCTCTGATATCCAATAGTTCTTCCCGGCTGTATGTAATAACACTTAAGATTTTCTGGCCTAACAATGTAATAAATAATACATAAAAAAACTAAATACTGCATAGTTTTCTAAGGACTAGAAGGTAGGCAACCATCTTTGTCAGCGCCATCTCTGTCGCCACCCACACAGACAGTGTGGTGAAGAAAGTACAACAATGCCTCTTCAACCTCAGGAGACTGAAGAAAGTTGTCTTGTCACCTAAAACCATCACAAACTTTTACAGATGCACAATTGAGAGCATCCTGTTGGGCTGTATCACCGCCTGGTGCGGCAACTGCATCACCCACAACCGCAAGGCTCTCCAGAGAGTGGTGCGGTCTGCACAATGCATCACCGGGGGCAAACTGCCAGCCCTCCAGGACACCAACAGCACCCAATGTCACAGGAAGACCAAAAAGATCATCAAGGACAACAACCACCCAAGCCACTGACTGTTCACCCCGCTACCATCCAGAAAGAGAGGTCAGTACAGGTGCATCAACGCTGGGACAGAGAGACTGAAAAACAGCTTATATCTCAAGGCCATCAGACTGTTAAGTGTTTGAATACTTATGTAAATGTGATTTTTAAGTTTTCTGCTGTCAATGCATTTGCAAAAATCTCTAAAAACCTGTTTTTGTTTGAATGCATTTTAGAATAAGGCTGTAATAACGTAACAAAATATAGAAAAAGTCAAGGGGTCTGAATATTTTCCAAATGCACTGTGCATAATACAGTGCAAATTACATTACAAGATATATAAAATGGCTGTGTCTCTTCATTGTCCCCTTTGTGCAGTAAGGGGTTATTTTATCTGTTTCTTGAACCTGGTTTTATTGCTAGTTTGAGTTACCTGGGGTGGTAGAAAGTTACATATTGTCACGCCTTGGTCATTGTATTTTGTGTTTTCGTTATATATTTGGTCAGGCCAGGGTGTGACAGGGGTTTATGTTATTGTATTTCGTATTGGGGTTTGGAGTATTTGGGATCGCGGCTGATTAGGGGTGTTGTATAGGCTTGGCTGCCTGAGGCGGTTCTCAATCAACAGTCAGATGATTCTCGTTGCCTCTGATTGGGAACCGTATTTAGGTAGCCTGAGTTTCGCTTTGTCTTTCGTGGGTGATTGTTCCTGTCTCTGTGTAGTGTTCACCAGATAGGCTGTATTAGGTTTCACGTTCCGTTTGTTGTTTTCGTATTTATAGTTATTTCATGTATCGCACTTATTTTCATTAAAGACATGAGTAACCACCACGCTGCATTTCGGTCCAACTCTCTTTCAACAAACGAAGAACGCCGTTACAGAATCACCCACCACACACGGACCGAGCGGCGTGGTTACAGGCAGCGACCGCAGGAAAAGCGAAAGGAGGAATGGACATCGGAAGACGTATTGGATGGCAAAGGTTGTTACACTTGGGAGGAGATAGTGGCTGGAAGAGATCGCCTCCCATGGGAACAGGTGGAGGCACTTAGGAGAGCAGAGGCAGCCGGAGATAAGAGCAGACGATACGAGGGAACACGGTTGGCAAGGAAACCCGAAAAGCAGCCCCAAAAATGTATTGGGGGGGGGGCTCAGAGGGAGAGTGGCTGAGTCGGGTGTCAGACCTGAGCCAACTCTCCCTGCTAATCGTGAAGAGCAGTTGCAGTGGGAGAGGCTGCATCACTTGGAGAATTGGACATGGGAGGAGGAACTGGGCGGAAAAGGACCCTGGGCTCAGCCTGGAGAATATCGCTGGTATGAAGAGGCAGCACGGCGACGCGGATGGAAGCCTGAGAGTCGGCCCCAAAAATGTATTGGGGGGGGGGGCTTACAGGGAGTATGGCTATGCCAGGTAGGAGACCTGCGCAAACTCCCTGTGCTTACCGAGGGGCTAAAGAGACCGGGCAGGCACCGTGTTATGCTAGTGAGCGCACGGTGTCTCCAGTGCGGGTGCATAGCCCGGTACGGTTCATACCAGCCCTTCGTATTTGTCGGGCTAGAGTGGGCATCGAGCCAGGTAAGCTTGGGCAGGCTCGGTGCTCAAGAGCTCCAGTGCGCCTGCACGGTCCGGTCTATCCAGAGCCACCTCCACACACCAGTCCTCCGGTAGCAGCTCCCCGCACCAGGCTTCCTGTGCGTGTCCTCGCTCCAGTATCACCAGTGCCCGCACCACGCATCAGGCATACAGTGCGCCTCGCCTCTCCTGCGCTGTCGGAGTCTCCCGCCTCTCCAGCGCTGTTGGAGCCTTTCTCCTCTCCTGCGCTACCGGAGTCTCCTGTCTGTTCAGCGCAGCCAGCGTTTTCCTCCTCTCCTGCGCTGTCGGAGTCTCCCGCCTGTTCAGCGCTATCAGAGCCTTTCTTCTCTACAGCGCTGCCGGAGCCTCCTGCCTGTTTGAAGCAGCCTGAGCTGCCAGTCTGCAGGGTGCTGTCAGCCTGCATGGAGCAGTTAGAGCTGTCAGTCTGCATGAAGCAGCCGGAGCTGCCAGTCTGCAAGGAGCTGCCAGTCTGCAAAGAGCTGTCAGTCTGCATGAAGCAGCCAGAGCTGTCAGTCTGCAAGAAGCTGCCAGTCTGCAAGGAGCTGCCAGTCTGCAAGGAGCTGTCAGTCTGCAAGGAGCTGTCAGCCTGCATGGAGCAGTCAGAGCTGTCAGTCTGCAAGGAGCTGTCAGTCTGCAAGGAGCTGCCAGTCTGCAAGGAGCTGTCAGCCTGCATGGAGCAGTTAGAGCTGTCAGTCTGCATGAAGCAGCCAGAGCTGCCAGTCTGCATGAAGCAGCCAGAGCTGCCAGTCTGCAAGGAGCTGCCAGTCTGCAAGGAGCTGCCAGTCTGCAAGGAGCTGCCAGTCTGCAAAGAGCTGTCAGTCTGCATGAAGCAGCCAGAGCTGTCAGTCTGCAAGGAGCTGCCAGTCTGCAAGGAGCTGCCAGTCTGCAAGGAGCTGTCAGTCTGCAAGGAGCTGTCAGTCTGCAAGGAGCTGTCAGCCTGCATGGAGCAGTCAGAGCTGTCAGTCTGCAGGGAGCTGTCAGTCTGCAAGGAGCTGTCAGTCTGCAAGGAGCTGCCAGTCTGCAAGGAGCTGCCAGTCTGCAAGGAGCTGTCAGTCTGCAAGGAGCTGTCAGCCTGCATGGAGCAGTCAGAGCTGTCAGTCTGCAAGGAGCGGCCAGTCTGCAGGGAGCTGTCAGTCTGCAGGGTGCTGTCAGCCTGCATGGAGCAGTCAGAGCTGTCAGTCTGCATGAAGCAGCCAGAGATGTCAGTCTGCATAGAGCAGCTAGATCCGCCAGTCAGCCATGATCTTCTAGATCTGCCAGTCAACCAGAATCTTCCAGATCCGCCAGCCAGCCAGGATCTACCGGAGCCTACTACCTACCTGAGCTTCATCTCAGTACTGGGCTTCCTCTCAGTACTGGGCTTCCTCTCAGTACTGGGCTTCCTCTCAGTACTGGGCTTCCCCTCTGTTCCGGGCTTCCCCTCTGTTCCGGGCTGCCCCTCAGTTCCGGGCTGCCCCTCAGTCCCGAGCTGCCCCTCAGTCCCGAGCTGCCTCAGTCCCGAGCTGCCCCTCAGTCCCGAGCTGTCCCTCAGTCCCGAGATGCCCCTCAGTCACGAGCTGCTCCTCAGTTCTGTGGGGTTCTGGGTGAGGACTATTAGGCCATGGTCGGCGGCGAGGGTGGATTATCCCAGGACGCGAAGGGGAGGAACTAGGACATTAATGAAGTGGGGTCCTCGTCCCGAGCCGGAGCCGCCACCATGGACAGACGCCCACCCGGACCCTCCCTATGGTTTTGAGGTGCGTCCGGGAGTCCGGCCAGGGTGTGACAGGGGTTTATGTTATTGTATTTCGTATTGGGGATTGGAGTATTTGGGATCGCGGCTGATTAGGGGTGTTGTATAGGCTTGGCTGCCTGAGGCGGTTCTCAATCAACAGTCAGGTGATTCTCGTTGCCTCTGATTGGGAACCGTATTTAGGTAGCCTGAGTTTCGCTTTGTCTTTCGTGGGTGATTGTTCCTGTCTCTGTGTAGTGTTCACCAGATAGGCTGTATTAGGTTTCACGTTCCGTTTGTTGTTTTCGTATTTATAGTTATTTCATGTATCGCACTTATTTTTATTAAAGACATGAGTAACCACCACGCTGCATTTCGGTCCGACTCTCTTTCAACAAACGAAGAACGCCGTTACACATATAGTCATGACTCTATTTAATAATGTGCATTTCCCAGCCTCTATTCTGGACCTGGTGACAGTAAAGAGACCTTTGATTGCATTCTTTTGTCTTTTGTTGAACCAATGAGTAGTCGAACTGTGTACAGTAAGGTACGTTCAACACATCAATACCTCACTCAAAGACCAATAGTGTTGCAGTCAATTTCTCCTAAACTTTGAGCCAGGAGAGATTGACATGCATGTATGCATACTGACACTTGCCCTCCGTGTCCATCTCAGTGCAATACGTGCTGCTTTGTTCTTGACCAAATGCAAAATTACCTATGTCCCTCTTTGCCGCACATAACCACACATTGCTCTGCCTTCTTGACACTTCAGTTGGCCAATCATGGACAGACCTCTTACCATTTTAGCAACCATTTTAGTCTATGTTTTGACCATGACAGCTTGCTGTGTCCCCTAGCCACTGTGTCCCCCCAGGTTTCCCTGAACCCAACGAGGGACAGGAAAATGTGTGGTTAACAATACAAATATGTCAAACAAATTCCTACTATGAAACAAATTCTGCCTGAAAAAGGATGAAATGCTTGGTGTAGCTTCATTGTCAAGTCACAAGTCGCAAGGGAGTGAGTGATTTCTTTCAGCAACCAACAACAATATTCAGTGCCTTCAGAAAGTATTCATACCCATTGACCACATTTTGTGTTACAGCCTGAATTCAAAATGGATTAAATAGATTTTTCCACCCATCTACACATAATACCCCATAATGACAAAGTGAAAACATGTTTTGCATTTAAAATGAAGTACAGAAACCTCTTTTACATAAGTATTCACAACCCTGAGCCAATACTTTGTAGAAGCACCTTCAGCAGTGATTACAGCTGTGGGTCATTTTGGGTAACTCTATGAGCTTTGCACAATTGGATTGTACAATATTTGCCTATTGTTTTAAAGATTCTTCAAGCTCTGTCAAGTTGATTGTTGATCAGTGCTAGACAGACATTTAAGTCTTGCCATAGATTTCCTTGCCGATATAAGTCAAAACTATGACGAGGCCTCTCAGGAACATTCAATGTCATCTTGGTAAGCAACTCCAGTGTAGATTTGGCCTTGTGTTTTAGGTTATTGTCCTGCTGAAAAGAGGAACCAGGTTTTCCTCTAGGATTTTGCCTGTGCTTATAGCTGTATTCCGTTTCTTTTTATCCCCCCCAGAAAACTGCATGAAGAATGGTCCTCATTGATGTGTTGTGTTTGCCCCAAAAATAAAGCTTTGTATTCAGGACCAAAAGTGTATTTCTTTGTCACATTTTTTGCAGTATTACTTAAGTGCCTTGTTGCAAACCGGATGCGTGTTTTAGAATATTTTTATTCTGTACATGCTTCCTTCTTTTCACGCTGGGTGTATTGATACACCATCCAAAGCGTAATTAATAACTTCACCATGCTCAAAGGGATATTCAGCATCTGCTTTTTTCAATCGGTGCCCATCGTTGCAAGGCATTGAGATATCTCCCTGGTCTTTGTGGTTGAATCTGTGCTTGAAATGCACTACTCAATTGAGGGACCTTGCAGATAATTGTAATGAAAGGTGTAGATTCACACGCAGAGCGCAGCAGGTGTTTATTTTGCGTTTTCAGAAGTTAGGGATTGTGGTCACAGGCAGTGGTCATACACAGGTAGGCAAACAGGCAGGCGAATCAAAACTAGACCTGAAGGCTATAACTGTAATACTCCGGGTGTTGTGGGTGTGGAGTCAAATGCAGGAGACAGAGAGTACAATGCTGTGCTCTTTAATTGCACCAACGCACCACAGGGTGCTCACAATAATAACAGCCCCAAAACACAGGGAATGAAAAATGACTACTGAAAAATGCACGACCAGGAACTAACACGTTCCTCTACTACAGAGCCGAAGGTTACAATGAATAATCCCGCACAACAACCAGGCGGGCCGGCTGTCTAATAAAGACAAACTAATCATCACAAACAGGTGCTACCAATAAACATACAAGGAGGGGGAGGAAAGACAATCAGTGGCAGCTAATAGGCCGGTGACGACGACCGCCGAGCGCCACCCGACCGGGAAGGGAAACCACCCGCGGTCGGACTCGAGACAATAACTGGTTCTCACAAACGAGCTAGGAAAAGGCTTAGTGGAGTCAAAACTAACAATACCTCACAAAGGCACAAACAGAATAAGAACTAAATAAGGAGCTGATGAGACCAGGTGAGTAACTAACAAGGAACAATGACCAAAAAAAGAAAAAAACAGGGCTACGTTCAAGAACACAACGAAACAGAATACAAGGTTGACTAAGAAATTAAATACAAAACCTTACAATAATTGTATGTGGGGTACAGAGATGGGGTAGTTATTCAAAAATGATGTTAAACATTTTGAAGTTTGTGGAAATGTGAATTGAATGTAGGAGAATATAGATCTGGTAGAAGAAAATACAAAGGAAAAACCAACCAGTCTTTTACTACCACCATCTTTGATATGCATGTGTATTTGATATGATATGATGTGATATGCATGTGTAAGGCATGTGTATTTGTATGTGAAAAGTTTCAGATGGATAACTTGAAAAATGAGTGAACAACAAGACCTTTAGTGTGAAGCCCCCAGGTACATTTGGGCATATCGTGAAGGAGACGATCCCATTCATATTCTATTTTTCTGCAAGAATATCGTCAAATCTGTATACTTGGACTTTGATTTAGCTTTCCAAGTATTAGTAGCGATGTTATTAGTTCAACATTTGCAAAACAACCAGTTTTCATAACTCTGAATATTCTTATACGTTGTGTCCAAAATGAAAAGCCATGCTGTCGTATTTTAGGTTAGTAGCGACATTTTACAACAAAAACATGGTTTCCGGATACTCCCGTCAAGACCAGCTCATTGGCTATCTAGCTAGCTTGGTGCTTATTTGACAAAGATACAGTCTTCCAAGAGATGGCTGCCTGCGTCATCGGCGTGCCATGAAGGCATCGCTCTCTGCCCAAATATGGTGTCCTATAGGATATACTACACCCCTAATGAAATAGTGAAGTTTTGTTACCTTCTAGGATCTCGGAGGAATAGATTTGAATGTGATTTGCCTCATTGAAACAGCTTTTAGGGTGAGATTTTCACAGATTCCTTTCTTTTCAAGTGGAGTGGAAATACAAAATCGATCGTGTGTGCTATATGGACCTTTTTAGGATATGAAAAGGGATTTTATCTAACAAAACAACACTTCATGTTATCTCTGGGAACCTTTGGATGATAAATCAGAGCAAGATTTCAGAATGTAAGTACACATTTCACCTTCAGGGGTTGAATTTATCAAACCTATCGTGTAAAAAAAGGGTTTGTTGTTAGGAGCTCTCAAACAAGAGCATTACATTTTTTTTTGCAGTAATAGCTACTGTAAATTGGACAGTGCAATTATATGAACAATAATTTAAGCTTTCGGACAATATAAGACCCTTATATGTACCGACATTTGTTGTTTCTCTAAAATCTGCGATCGTGTCACAAAACGCTGCATGATTTACAACTGTCCCGTTAACGGTACTCCTATCCCTAAGGCTTGCCATACCAAAGGGACTGAATACTTATTGACTCAAGACATTTCAGCTTTTCATTTTGAATAGATCAAAAAAGTAAAGGGGTGGAAAAAGTAAAGGGGTGTGACTACTTTCTGAAGGCACTTTACATAAATATGTTCTGTTTATTGGGTTCAAGTGGCCCTTTGATCTTTCTAGAAAATGCTAAAGGACATGTAGCTGGTGGCTGATCTTAAACATGCCCGACATGTCAGTTCTAACCAGAGCAAAGTGCCCGTGCCGGATGGTGGTTGGTCTCAACCAAGTTCGCATTGCAGTTTCTTATGAAGGGTCAGTGATAATTCAGATGGAACTGTTAGCAGGCATAAGTGTGCCTGTGACAGCCAATACAGGAACACTGCTCGTCCAATCAGCATCCAGGATCCAAACAACCATTTTATAATTATAAATAAATTGTACACTGCAAATTGACTGCGAGGACACCAAACAGATAGTATTTCACAAAACCATATTTTCTAACCCTTATACACAGTCACGTTAGTTCAGACAGAAAGATCAGGAGAGGTAGGTGAAGCGAAATGTAAGATTACAGCCATTTTGATAATGGCCGGCATTCATATGCCCTCCAAAGAAAGGTCGGTGGACCAAGATTCAAAGGTCAGATTAGGAAGAAAGAGGCGGTGTTTTGCTTGGTTGTGCCTAGGACATTGTACATTGAACTCATCATTATATCTGGTTGGCAAGCATGTGAATGTATGGTTGATGAAACAGTGAAGCATGTGTTGATATATTGTTGTAAGTTGTAAATAAGGCTTTAGAAGCTTCTGATAGGCTAATTGACAACATTTGAGTCAATTGGAGGTGTACCTGTGGATGTATTTCAAGGCCTACCTTCAAACTCTTTGCTTGACATCATGGGAAAATCTAAAGAAATCAGCCAAGACCTCAGGAAAAGAATTATAGACCTCCACAAGTCTGGTTCATCATTGGGAGCAATTTACAAACACCTGAAGGTACCACGTTCATCTGTACAAACAATAGTATGTAAGTATAAACACCATGGGACCACTCAGGAAGGATACGCATTCTGTCTCCTAGAGATGATGAACATAATTTGGTGAGAATAGTGCAAATGAATCCCAGAACAACAGCAAAGGACCTTGTGAAGATGCTGGACGAAACAGGTACAAAAGTATCTATATCCACATTAAAACAAGTCCTATATCGACATAACCTGAAAGGCCACTCAGCAAGAAAGAAGCCACTGCTTCAAAACCACCATAAAAAAGCCAGATTACGGTTTGCAAATGCACATGGGGACAACGATCATACTTTTTGGAGAAATGTCCTCTGGTCTGATAAAACAAAAATAGAACTGTTTGGCCATATTGGTCGTCATTATGTTTGGAGGTAAAATGGGGAGCCTTGCAAGCCGAAGAACACCATCCTAACCGTGAAGCACGTGGGTGGCAGATTCATGTTGTGGGGGTGCTTTGCTACGTGAGGGACTGGTGCATTTCACAAAATAGATGGCATCATGAGGTAGGACAATTATGTGGATATATTGAAGAAAGATCTCAAGACATCAGTTAAAGCTTGGTCGCAAATGGGTCTTCCAAATGGACAATGACCCCAGGCATATTTCCAAAGTTGTGGCAAAATGGCTTAAGGACAACCAAGTCAAGGTATTGGAGTGGCCATGACGAAGCCCTGACCTCAATCCTATAGAAATTTTGAAGGCAGAACTGAAAAATCGTGTGCGAGCAAGGAGGCCTACAAACCTGACTCAGTTACACCAGCTCTGTCAGAAGGAATGGGCCACAATTCACCCAAATTATTGTGGGAAGCTTGTGGAAGGCTACCCAAAATGTTTGACCCAAGTTAAACAATTTAAAGGCAATGCTACCAAATATTAATTGTGTGTATGTAAACTTCTGACTCACTGGGAATGTGATGAAAGAAATGAAAGCTGAAAAAAATCCTTCTCTCTTCTATTATTTTGACACTTCACATTTTTTAAATAAAGTGGTGATCCTAGCTGACCTAAAACAGGGCATTGTTACTCAGATTACATGTCAGGAATTTTAGTTTAAAGTTATTTGGCTGAGATGGTTGTAAACTTCCGACTTCAACTAGCTAGCTAGTTTAGGTAACCTTTGGACATTGATAGCTAGTGTTAGTGTTTAAATACTGGAGAGTTGAGACCAAATCACGGACGCTGGACAGAGTGGATTTCAGTTGTAACAAAAGACAGTTTTAATGAGTCAAAGATATCTTGTCCTGCAGTTTTACGTGCACGGATCTAGTTCATACAACTCGGCAAGGAGTCAGGTGAAAAAGAGGCCTTATACAAAGGTTACATTCATTTTTATACATAGAATAAAGTAGGTAGAGTCTTGTCGTTTTGGAGACAACAAAGCTGAGGGGATGGTGTTAGGGGGGTAGTTTTATTGCTGGCTGTGTGAGCTAGTTCCTGTTTTAGCAAGGGTACGTAAGATGACTTGAGTCAGGTGGTTTAGCTTAGCGCTGTATAATATGAGCTATGTGTATGAATATTTATATAACACTAGCTAACTAACTATATTATAAGATATATAGCTACTCCTCCCATAAGTTACACAGCTAGCTAGTTTGGTAGGGCCTTCAGTCATTGGAACCAAAAGTCATTGGATTCCCTTTTTATATCCATTAACGTTGTAGCTAGCTAGTTAACGTTAGTTAATTTAGCGAATTGTGCCATTGTATTGTCGATATTAGGGGACACTGTTAACAAGCTAGCAAATGATCTTAGAACGTTAGGTCACAGAGAACTAACTATCCAAGTTCTCGCTAGTGTTATCTGGCTACCTACAGACCTTTGGCAACTCAACACAGTTAACAACTAGCTACAAGGTCTATGTTCATGGGTATGTGTAATAATGTGTACATCTCCTTCCAGGTGCAAGTCTTTATTTTTGACCAATCACAGGAGGAGGAGAGGAAGAGGGTCAACAATGATCCGCAATGGATGTCACCAACAAGTGGTAGGCTAAACCTGAAATCAGGCTGTTACTAGGAGGGTGTGTGTGGATGTGATAGTTTGTCATGCCCTGATCTCTCATTCCCCCTCTCTCTTCCTCCCCTTTCTATCTTTTCCTCTCCCACTTTTCTCTCTCCTCTCTCCAAGTGTGAAGGCTGTATAATGAGTAATGAGCTCCACAACGCTCTCATGGCTATCAATGAGCAAGACAAACTGCGCTGGTGGAAGAACACCCACAGACCAGGCATGCTTATTGACTGGCCTCAATTCCAGGTGTAACACACATACACACACACACACACACACCACGGGCAAATGGAAGTTAATGGGGCCTAATGGAGTGTACTGTAATGGGATGATGTAGACTTCAGCCCCTTTGTTAGTCATGTACATGTAGCAGACTCTATAACATTAGTTTCAAGTTTTATTAGTAATATGTATAGGATACACATGGTTCCTTCTCGACAATGCAACAACAATAAGAAATATTAAAAGCAAAAAATATGAACATAAAGTAAATAGCTCAGTAGAATATTACAAACATTTCAGCATAAGTATAATACAGGAAGGCACAAGTTATTGTCCAATATTTTTTTTTTTTTTAGGAAAGGGGTGATTAAATTGTGCAGTTGTGTGTGGGTGTGTGTGTGAGTGAGTGCATGTGTGCTAAGGTGCCACAGAGCAGGTGGTCAGTCCTGTTCAAGTGTTCATCAGCCTGATGGCATGTAGATAGAAGTGTTTTGTCCAACAATGTGACCATTAATAGAGACTGCTGGAAGGTTATATACTGGACCTGCCTGCCTCGTTCAATGGAGTCTAATGAAACCTCTCAGGAAAATAAAAAATGAAGAAAGAGGTAGAGGCACAGCAAAGCACAATAGAGGTGAGCATGTCTCTCATCTCTTCATTCTAAGACTCAATCATGGACACGTTTACTGACAGTTCTGGCTGCTTTCTGTGATGTATTGTTGTCTTTTCCTTCTTGCTCTTTGTGCTGTTGTCTGTGCCCAGTAATGTTTGTACCATGTTTTGTGCTGCTACCCTGTTGTGCTTCTGCCATGTTGTGTTGCTACCATGTTGTTGTCATGTTGTGTTGCTACCATGTTGTATTTTCATGTGTTGCTGCCATGCTATGATGGTGTCTTAGGTCTCTCTTTATGTAGTGTTGTGGTGTCTCTCTTGTCGTGATGTGTGTTTTGTCCTATTAGTTTTTTTAATCCCAGCCCCCTTCCCCGCAGGAGGTCTTTTACCTTTTGGTAGACTGTCATTGTAAATAAGAATTTGTTCTTAAAACCGACTTGCCTAGTTAAATAATGGTTTAAAAAAAAATATATATATTCATCTGTCTTTATGACATCATGCTACAGTACAACTCATTGATGCTAAGTAGTTGGAGTCATTCAGTACTCACCATCTCATTATGATGAACCATCAAATCCTAATTAGTGATTGCTTTGTTAATTGTTTGTAGACAGTGTTAGTGTATGGTTGATTTACTCTGATGTCTCTCCATCTGTCTCGTGTGTGCGTGTGTGTGGGTGTGTGTGTGCATGTGCAGACACAACAAGAAGTTTTTGGGTGGTGAACTGAGAGCAAAGTGCAGTAGCGGTGGGACAGAGGAGACGTCAACAGAGGGGGCTTCGCCATGAGCCCTATACTACGAATCAGGTTTGAAGAGTTAGCGAGGTAACTTTGGTCAACTCTGAGTTCAACCCGCGATAACCTTTCAGCCAGGTACATGTCTATGGCAACGAATCCTTCAGAACTAACCTGCTCCAGAGCAAGCTAACTGAGGGCTAACTCAATTTATCCTGAATGAAGTGCCTGAACCACAAGTTGAGGACCAATGAAATCAGATACCCTCCCTCTCGCAAAGATTGTGTCATCATCCCCTTCATTTGAGGATGATGGCTGATAAATTATTTTATCAATCAAGTGTTTATTTGTGTTTTAAAAAATTGTAATGTTAAAATACCTATCAAATTACACATTTGGTAAGGACAGCATTTGCTTCCAAACTGTAGAGTTTTTTGGGCGCGATTGTATTTAGAAATTTGTGAAAGGCAAACTGACAGCCACAACCAACCATAGACATATAATCCACAGATGGCAGTTCCCATTCAAGTCAAGACTGGCAGCCATTGCTGCTAGTGTACCCATGAGTTTATCAGTCAAATTGCCAGGGTTAGAGGTTCAAAAACCCTTCTATGGATTATATGTCTATGGCCACAACGCAACAAGCTGTTCCACAGAGAGATAGGAGTGGGGAAAGGGTGCTTATGCATTGATAAGCACACCAAAGATGGCAATAGCGATAAATAATAAGATAAAGACGGCACTTCTAAAAGACTATATCACACCATAGCCTGTTGAATTTGCCAGATTACTTTTCTTTCATTTTGATTTTGTCACAAATGAAAATGTGGCACTGACTCGCACATGGTATGATGTTTCAGCCTTGTCTTAATGAAGAGTTCTGACTCGCCCATGGTTTGATGTTTCAGCTTTGTCTTAATGAAGAGTTCAGCGTTCAACTAGCCATGTGCACATGCACGTGCAGTTAGAAAGCCTATTGCTCCACCTATGGCTTTCTCTACAATGCACACGTGAATATCCTCCCCTCGGATCCTCAATGTCTTTTTAGAAGGTTTAGTAATGCATTATTCACCTTGACAAGCACCCCATTTCCTAAAAGAATACCTGTATTTACACTGGTAAGTCTTACTGATAAGACCATGTACTGTACACTACTGTTGGGGTCACTTAGAAATGTCCTTGTTTTTGAAAGAAAAGCTCATTTTTTGTCCATTTTGATAACATCAAATTGATCAGAAATACAGTGCAGACATTGTTCATGTTGTAAATGACTATTGTAGCTGGAAACTGCAGATTTTTTATGGAATATCTACATAGGCGTAAAGAGGCCCATTATCAGCAATCATCACTCCTGTGTTCCAATGACACGTTGTGTTAGCTAATCCAAGTTTATAATTGTAAAAGGCTAATTGATCATTAGATAACCCTTTGCAATTATGTTAGCACAGCTGGAAATTGTTGTTCTGATTAAAGAAGCAAATAAAACTGGCCTTCTTTAAACTAGTTGAGTATCTGGAGCATCAGCATTTGTGGGTTCGATTACAGGCTCAAAATGTATAGAAACAAATAACTTTCTTTTCTTGTTCTGAGAAATGAAGGCTATTCCATGTGACAAATTGCCAAGAAATTGAAGATCTCATACAACTATGTGTACTACTCCCTTCACAGAACCGCGCAAACTGTCTCTAACCAGAATAGAAAGAGGAGTGGAAGGCCCCGGTGAACAACTGAGCTAGAGGACAAGTGCATTAGAGTGTCTCGTTTGAGAAACAGACGCAAAACACCAGTCTCAACGTCAACAGTGAAGAGTGAACAGTGAAGAGGCGACTCCGGGATGCTGGCCTTCTAGGCAGAGTTGCAAAGAAAAATCTCAGACTGGCTAATCAACACTTGATGATAAGTGGATAATTTGAATCGTACGTGTAGTGCTCGTGCAAAAACAGACATGTGCACCCCTTTGGGGCCCCAGGACCAGGATAAATACAGAAATGCTGTTCTATCTAGACTAATCACATTCCCCACCTCTCCCTGTCTACCATATGATCCAACTCTGAACACATTGAATATCCCCTCAATTAATGTTTGTTACGTTTACCTTTTTTTCTTTCTTTGCCGTCCACAAGCATGTAGGTTAGATAGGAGAGCATTGCTTGGTTTAAAAAAAAAGTGTCAGTGTTGCTGCAGTTTGCAAACTTAAGTTTTTCAGGTGATCATGGTGAAAGTTTATCAGAGAGATGGGCAACTCTAGTCTTCCGAATGCAATTAGCTTAATAAGGTGTGTTAGCTGAGGGGAGAAGTGTGATACCAATCAAGCCCTCGAGGGCTGGAGTACCACGGGGAGGATGACCAGATCAAAACGGAATCAACAGACTCAACGCAAGATCCAGAATGATCTGCTCTCCTGCAGAGTTATCATCTTGTAGGTTTTCTCCAACCCTAATCTAGTGCGCCTGATTCAAATAACTAGCTGGTTGATAAGCTACAGGAGGGTAACTCTCCAGGGTACCTGAACTTCCACCTAGTCCCCCCACCCTTTTTATCTTGTAAAATCTCTCCCTCTACTATAGCCATCTTCGTTGATTGGACAGAGAGGAATGTAAACACAGGCAGCTTGCAGCTACCACATTTAACAATGATTCATTCACCATTACATTATCATCTAAAATAAAGTGAATCATCTTTGTTTCATGTTCTTGTTTGTTTGTGTTGAGGTCCAGTAGGTTAATTTGAATAGTGCTGTATTACAATCATGTTGGTGAGGTTGATTTGAGCAAAATATTATAGTTTTTTAAAATGTTTTGGTATTTTAGTACTTTCTGTCACTGGTCTCATTACCTGCTGCTTGCATTTCAATAACTAAGTTGTTTATGAATTACACAATTGTTAGAAAGTGAGAATAAATCAAGCTAAGATGCTGCAACATCAGGCAACAGCCATTTTAGTGCAGAACAACATTGCCTGGACACTTGAATGATTTTGTTATGAGACTCCAAATAATATTAGAAATATGGTCAAAGAGTAGCTAAGCCATTTTGCCACAATTTTGGAAGTATGTCCATTTGGAAGACTAATTTGCGACCAAGCTTTAACTTCCTGACTGATGTCTTGAGATGTTGCTTCAAAATATCCACATAATTTCCCTGCCTCATGATGCCATCTATTTTGTGAAGTGCACCTGTCCCTCCTGCAGCACCCCCACAACATGATGCTGCCACCCCTGTGCTTCACTGTTGGGATGTTGTTCAGCTTGCAAGCCTCCCCCTTTTTCCTCCAAACAAAACGATGGTCATTATGGCCAAATAGTACTGTTTTTGTTTCATCAGACCAGAGGATATTTCTCAAAAAAGTACAATCTTTGTCCCCAGGTGCAGTTTTGGAGCAGTGGCTTCTTCCTTGCTGAGTGGCCTTTCAGGTTATGTCGATATAGGACTCGTTTTACTGTGGATACAGATATTTGTACCTGTTTCCTCCAGCATCTTCACAAGGTCCTTTGCTGTTGTTCTGGGATTGATTTGCACTTTTCGCACCAAAGGACGTTCATCTCTAGGAGACAGAACGTGTCTCCTTCCTGAGTGGCATGACTGCTGCGTGGTCCCATGGTGTTTATACTTACAAACTATTGTTTGTACAGATGAACGTGGTACCTTCAGGCGTCTGGAAATTGCTCCCAAGGATGAACCATACTTGTGGAGGTCTCCATTTTTTTCTGAGGTCTTGGCTGATTTCTTTTGATTTTCCCATGTTAATTAGCCTATCAGAATATTCTAAAGCCATTACATAATTTTCAGGAATTTTCCAAGCGGTTTAAAGGCACAGTCAACTTAGTGTATGTAAACTTCTGACCCACTGGAATTGTGAAATTACTGTATTAACTGGAATACAGTGAATTATAAGTGAAATAATCTGTCTGTAAACAATTGTTGGAAAAATTACTTGTGTCATGCACAAAGTAGATGTCCTAACCAACTTGCCAAAACTATAGTTTGTTAACAAGAAATGTGTGGAGGGTGTAAACGACTGTATGTTGAGGGTCAATGTTGTGAAGGTACAACAAGTTAGCTAGCCAGCTAGCCAACTTTTGCCACAGCTGGTTTTCTTGGACGAGACGTGAACCCTGGAGCCAGATAGCAACTAATGTTGCAACGTCAACTAGCAAAACAGATGCAATTTCAATAATATAGGCTTGAATTTAAAAATATGTTGACCGTCAATGTTGCTTGGATATAACGTTAGCTAGCTAGTTAACTTGTGTAGCTACTGTTGCTAAGATATGAGTGTGGCAAGGTTTCAGTTTTGCGTCACAGCTCAGTACATAGAGTAGAACAGATAGATCGCAATTGAGGACAAGCAGCATTTCTCACTTTGAATGATCTGTAATCCTAATTCTGTCCATCTGTTTCTCGTTCAACAAAAATGAAATATTAGCCTGTTAGCCCCCATGTAATTAGTTTGCTTTCCTTCATGATTTGCTGATTGTTTATAAATATATCAATACCTTTCTCGGATATTCAAAAGGGAGGCACTTTTGATATGTAATCTTTCTCGGTCATTCGAGCTTCACAGCTAATTCTAGGGCTACAATACCTCTTTTGCCAACTAGCCTTTACCGTTTATTGTCGACAGGGAGTAGCCGACGTGATCGCCCGATAAGGTCTCAAACAGGCTATTCTGTCACCAAAGAACCATCTGCCTAGCCCCGGCCCGTTAGCTTTCTGACCGCTGTCTCCCCTGCTCGCCTAGCGTAGTAGTGACATTCGAACGGCACCCTGACTCACTACTGCTGCTCTTTTGACCCTATGATCATTCAGCTACACAGCTGATGCCCCTTGGACTGTTTCAATAAACACGGTACCTCATTTTGTTTACCTGTCAGCCCCAGCCTCGAACTCAGGTCCTGTATGTACCTAAGTGACCCGCCATTTACCTGTTGTTGTCTTAGCTCTCCTGATCAACACCCGTGATTGCTTTATGCCTCTCTCTAATGTCAATATGCCTTGTCTACTGCTGTCTTGGCTAGTTCTAATTATTTTATTTCACTGTAGAGCCCTCAGTCCCGCTCAACATGCCTTAGATAGCTCTTTTGTCCCACCCCACACACATACAGAGACCTCAGCTGGCTTAACTGGTGCCTCTAGAGATGCAACCTCTCTCATCGTCACTCAACGCCTAGGTTTACCTCCACTGTACTGACATCCTACCATACACTTGTCTGTACATTATGCCCTGAATCTATTCTACCATGCCCAGAAATCTGCTCCCTTTATTCTGTTCCCAACGCACTAGACGTTCAGTTCTTATAGCCTTTAGCCGTACCCTTATCGTACTCCTTCTCTGTTCCTCTGGTGATGTAGAGGTTAACCCAGGCCCTGTAGCCCCCAGCTCCACTCCTATTCCCCAGGCGCTCTCATTTGTTGACTTCTGTAACCGTAAAAGCCTTGGTCTCATGCATGTTAACATCAGAAGCTTCCTCCCTAAGTTTGTTTTATTCATTGCTTTAGCACACTCCGCCAACCCTGATGTCCTTGACTTCGGAAGGCTACCTAAAATTCAGAAATGTCTATTCCCAACTTCAATATTTTCCGCCAAGATCGAACTGCCAAAGGGGGTGGAGATGCAATCTTACTGCAGAGATAGTCTGCAGAGTTCTCTCATGCTATCCAAGTCTGTGCCCAAACAGTTCAAGCTTCTACTTTTAAAATCCACCTTTCCAAAAATAAGTCTCTCACTGTTGTCGCTTGTTACAGACCCCCTCAGCCCCCAGCTGTCCCCTGGACACCATATGTGAATTGATTGCCCCCCCCATCTATCTTCAGAGTTTGTACTGATAGATGACCTAAAATGGGATATGCTTAACACCCCAGCCGTCCTACAATCTAAGCTAGATGCCCTCAATCTCACACAAATTATCAAGGAACCTACTAGGTACCACCCTAAATCCGTAAACACGGGCACCCTCATAGATATCATCCTGACCAACCTGTCCTCTAAATACACCTCTGCTGTCTTCAACCAGGATCTCAGCGATCACTGCCTTATTGCCTGGGTCCGTAATGGGCCCGTGGTCAAACGACCACCCTTACCACTGTCAAACGCTGTAAAACACTTCAGCGAGCAGGCCTTTCTAACTGGCCCAGGTATCCTGGAAGGATATTGACCTCATTCTGTCAGTAGAAGATGCATGGTTATTCTTTAAAAGTGCTTTCCACATCATCTTAAAATAGCATGCCCCATGATGTCGCTCTTACTGCTGGTGATTCTCTGATCCTCCTCTACGCAAACAAAACCATTCTGTATACTTCTGGCCCTTCTTTGGACACTGTGTTAACAAACCTCCAGTCGAGCTTCAATGACATACAACACTCCCTCCGTGGCCTCCAACTGCTCTTAAATGCAAGTAAAGCTAAACTAATGCTCTTCAACCGATCGCTGCCCGCACCCACCTGCCCGTCTAGCTTCACTACTCTGGACGGTTCCGACTTAGGTATTTGTAGTTGTTCACATATTCTAAGTGTCTGATTAGAGACTGTAAACTCTCATTCCAGACTCACATTAAGTATCTCCAATCCAAAATTAAATCTAGAATCAGCTTCCTATTTCGCAACAAAGCCTCCTTCACTTATCCTGCCAAACATACCCTCATAAAACGGACTATCCTACTGATCCTTGACTTCGGCGACGTCATTTACAAACTACGCTACAATACACTACTCAGCAAATTTGATGTAGTCTATCACTGTGCCCTCCGTTTGTGACCAAAGCCCCATATCCTACCCACCACTGCGACCTGTATGCTCTCGTTGGCTGGCCCTCACTACATATTCGTCGCCAAACCCTGGTCACCATAGCAACACCCATCCGTAGCACGCTCTCCAGCAGGTATATTTCACTGGTCATCCCCAAAGCCAACTCCTCTTTTGGCCGCCTTTCCTTCCATTTCTATGCTGCTAATGACTGGAACGAATTGCAAAAATCACTGAAGCTGGAGTCTTACATCTCCCTCACATTACTTTAAGCATCAGCTGTCAGAGCAGCTTACCGATCATTGCACCTGTACACAGCCCATCTGTAAATAGCCCACCCAACTACCTCATCCTCATATTATTTATGTTTTGCTCCTTTGCACCCCAGTATCTCTACTTGCACATCACCTTCTGCACAACTATCACTCCAGTGTTAATGCTAAATTGTAATTTTTTTCGACACTTTGGCCTATTTCTTGCCTTACCTCCCTAATCTTACTACATTTGCACACACTGTATATAGACTTTTCTATTGCGTTATTGACTGTACGTTTGTTTATAACTCTGTTGTTTGTGTCGCACTGCTTTGCCTTATCTTGGCCAGGTCGCAGCCTTAAATGAGAACTTGTTCTCAACTGGCCTACCTGGTTAAATAAATTTAAAAAAATGTAAACTGTTGTCAACTTAGTGGAATTTCTTAAATGTCATCTTGAAGAATCTCTAAGGGAGAATGCTACAGTTCTATACATCCTTCCAGCAAGAAACTAGTGAACGCCATCTGCTGATTATTTAGGGAATTTAGGGTACCGAGGTACCAAATTTCGTTCCATAATATGTAGTATTGACGGAGGAATGACGAGGGGAAAAAATCATTTGAACATGCATTGCTGGCTCAAAACCTAATATAGAAGCGACTATCATCACTTCTATAATATATTGAAGCATTCTTGTTGAGATTAGGTGATGGAACAAGAGTATAGATGTGAAGGGAGATGAGTTTAGGAATTAAATTGTGGACACTTTCCTCTCGTCCTTGGGCCCATCTTTTCATCGCTAGTTCCATTTTGGCACCCATCCCTGCATTTAACCATATTCATCTGCTACCCAATCCTACAGTGATTCCCACTGTTATGAGATTCTTTCACTCTCTCAGGTTGATTACAACTGCCCTCATCCATTTTCAATTGACTGAACTCATCCTATTCTTTATCAATGGCCCTTCCTTTGCATTCACTTTCTGTTCAGAATCTATATGTGACAGTATTCAGAGCCTATGCAGAGTCAGATACACACATGCACACATATCCACAGTGTGTTTTAGCAGCCCTCTCACGTCTCCATCGTCAAAGCCACATGCAGTGCCTCCTGCTGAGTTCACCTTTCCTTTGGAATTGTGTGTGTGTGTGGTGACAGGGACACAGCACAGCAGCAGACAGACAGAGCAAACAGAGGGAGGTCAAGGACAAACGGTTTTAATAGGAGGACCTCATGCAGATGATGACATTGATATGTTTTTACCTACAGTTTGTGGGTCCTTTCAGAGGCACTTGGCTCACTTAGTCTAATCTTCTGCAACCAAAGAATTGAACCAAGCAAACAAGTTAGGCTGTAGAAGTGACCAACTAATAGAATTAATGAATCATTTCAGATGTGGAATCTTGTTAAGATTCAGATATTTTTTTGTTCTCTCTCCTACACCAAATGGAATCATTTGAGGCCTTCCACCACCTTGGACCCCACAGTAAGTGCAACACACATTATTCCCATTATAACTATGTGTGGATGATTGGTGGAGGAGCACACAGAGGCCTCGTGCCCATATGGGGCACAGGGGCACATGCCAGATTTGTTCTGTTTGTTTTTCTCTGTAATGCTACTAGTCAATTAGCAATTTAGGCTTTAGCTTGAGGTTCCCAACCTCATAACTAGCTACTAAGCCATTTCAGGCTATCAATCAGCAGAGTAGCTTGAGAGTAGCTTTAGCTTTGTCTAACTATCTTAGCTGGCATGCCTGCTGGCAAGATTTGCGAGACTTTAGAAAAGCAAGCAATTACTAAATGTACTGAATAATGGGGCAGCAGGTAACCTAGTGGTTAGAGCGTTGGACTAGTAACCGAAAAGTTGCAAGAATGAATCCCCGAGCTGACAAGGTCAGATCTGTCATTCTGCCCCTGGCAGTTAACCCACTGTTCCTAGGCTGTCATTGAAAAGAACAATTTGTTCTTAACTGACTTGCCTAGTTAAATAAAGTTTACAAAAAAAATAAGACATTCCTTAAAAATGTTTACCCTGATTTTTGCAGAGAAGCATATTTAGTTTCTTTAAAAAAAGACACCGGTCAGGAGGATACAGAAATTTCAAGAGGTATGCCTAGAAAAATACTTGGTTTAAATGTAATCTTGCACCTTATGATAATATCATAAAAAAAATAATAATAATTAACCAGGCAAGTCCGTTAAGAACAAAATCGTATTTACAATGGCAGCCTACCCCTGACAACACTGGGCACCACCCCACGAGACTCCCAATTGCTGCAATACAGCCTGGATTTGAACCAGGTACTGTAGTGACACCTCTTGCACTGAGCTGCATGCTTTAGACCGCTGCACCACTTGGGAGCCCCATTAATTATTAATTATGTTATGTGCCTGTATTGATGTGTGTTAGGATCCCATGTACTGTGTTGCAATTTGGATGTGATATCCTATGTATGTTGTTGCTGTTATATTGAGATGTGTGATTTACAAGTCAGAATGACACCCTCACTAAAATTACAATTGAACAGGTAAAGAGGTGGTAATGTATGCTTAGATAACCTATGCAGAAAAATAATGGTTATGCCTCTAGATTGCAGAAAAAAATCTGTTTCAGGTGTTTAAAACATTCAAAATTCTGCAACAAGCGCCCCCTCCATCCTCACGAACTTTGTGCCCCTCTAAAATAATGAGTGCATGACGCCCCTACGCGCACACACACACACGCGCACACACACACACACACACACACACACACACACACACACACACACACACACACACATAATAAAGTGACAAGCAGTGTAACAGAAATTCCACCTCCAGAAGTAGCAGCTCGCTCTCCTAAGGACTATTCATTCAAATAAGAACGTTTTTCCTAATCGTCTTCCCTCATGACAGGTTTTAT
The DNA here is from genome assembly GCF_002021735.2 of Oncorhynchus kisutch. Taxonomy (NCBI): domain Eukaryota; kingdom Metazoa; phylum Chordata; class Actinopteri; order Salmoniformes; family Salmonidae; genus Oncorhynchus; species Oncorhynchus kisutch. The sequence goes on along the minus strand of NC_034199.2, from coordinate 9,272,726 downwards.
ACACAGGTTTTTTTCAAGGACTTTGCGGTTGGGAATGCCTCTGTGTTGATGATGGATGGTTTTGACAATTGAGTGATAAAATGTATGAATGATCATCTACCTCGATGTTTGTTCCATTTGCATCCCTTTGAAACTCTTCCAGTGCCTTTTTCATCAGGCATCTCTCTCCCTGCTGTGGATACTTTTGAGTGCATTTTAAGTTTTCTCCCAATATGAGATTTTTCAGGTCTGTGTAAAGTAACTAATGATCCGGCATCAAAGGGTGAAGGCAGCGAGGTGAACACAGGGGGATTGACTCAGTGATGTATGGACTGATGGGGAGGTTGGTCGTGAGCTAGGTGAGTGCCCACCGAGCGGTGCGTGTTTCATACCCTCAGTCCCAATGTATTCCCTTTGTCCCTATGGAAACATAATATGTAAATAGATGAGGAAGCCACAGTTGTGTGGGGCAGAAGAGGAGGGAGGGAGGGTGAGAAAGAGAAGAAAGAGAGAGAAATAAAGGGAGGGAAAAGGAAAAGGGGGGGGGGGCTTTTTCAAATGAGGCATTAATTGGTGTCAGTGACGATTTTAGCATGTAAATCTTGGTGGGACAAAAACAAAAAAAATACATGAATTGCACTATAACGGTGACAAACGGTGCACACAAACTGTTTGGGCCTACATAAAGCTGTCCCAACAGCAGAGCTTTCTTTTCAGCACCATGGAGTGAATCTTTACCACCACTACATCTGGCTATCAGCGGGAGCCTTGTCTGGCAGCAAAACAGTTCATTCAGCCACATTTAATGCCTTTTAAAAAATTATATGGCTGACTTGCTTAAACAAATGTTATTTCTACTGACAATTGAGATGTACAAACTATGGCATAAGGGAACAATGAGTGGATAAGAGGCAACCCGTAATTTCGATTAAGACAATAATGAGCGAGCTAAGATGGACGTAGTTAATATAACTACTTGTTCAGCACTTTTGAAATTGACAGTGACACAATTCAGAACATGGGCCGTTCTTACAGTATACTCCATGTACACCAAGTCAGAACCGTAGGATAAATCAAGGGGGCATGTAAGCAGACAGTGAAAGCTTTTAATATATTCGATGATGACATTTTTCTAAAACAGGCTGTAGGCTGCATGTGCACCACCAAGTCAGAACAGTAAGTTAAGTTGAGGGGGAAAGGGACCAAATTATTATGGTGAGGCACATGGGCTACTAACAGCTTACTATACAACATACACTTATTATTACTTTCTTAGCTACAGTATACATATTTCCTTGGCATATTTCATAATTGATGCAGCAGCATACAATACATTTATGGACTTACTATTGTGCTGTGCTCACTTGAACAGAAAGGTGGCGCAGCGGTCCTTCTTGTGGGCAAAATTTGTCATGAAACTTTGTCATCAAAGTCTGGCATTCTCTGGGTTAATGGTGCTTTCAAGACAACTGGGAACTGGGAAAAAAAACAAGGTCGAATCAGGACATCAGTGTTCTTTAGGTCAGAGCTCTAAAAAGAGGCCCGAGTTCCCTACTTGGAATTCCGAAAAGGATGACTGTTCAAAACATATTTTCCCATTTGGAGCTTGTTTTTTTTGTTGTCTTCATATGAAAATGATTTGCCAGTAGATTCTCGGTGTGATTCATGATGATGACTGCTTGTCTAGCTTGCTAGCTACGATTTTGAAAGTATGATGTTGAATCAGTTCAATCAAAGCTACAGTAGATATAACGTGATTTGACAATTTTATCTGTGGCCAATAACCTTGAGCCTTCTTGGATGGGCACTTCTAATGTTAATTTATGGCAGCACCCAATGGGGTTTGGACTTTCTAGCTCTCCCTGAGATTTTGCGGTGACGTAGGAACACTGAGCCAATCACAGCGCAAGTAGAGAAGATTACCAACCCCTACGCTCTGTATTTTACGCTGGCTGCAGCTTCACCACAGAAAGCACTGAGCTAGGCTGAAACACCTGCATTTTGGAGCTGCCTTACTCAATAAAGCAAAAAATAGACCATGTTTGTAAGCATTGAATCCCAAAAAAAATTTACACTGATATGTGTCACATATTAATGCCAAAATAACATGCTAAATGACAAAGTATATATTTAAAATATGCTCCAAACAATTTTTCTGTGAGAATTTTCATTTGGGAGCACCAGTGCATTAGAAAAAAATTCTGCCAATACTTGTTGAAGCCTAATGATTGTACTGCTGTTTCCCAAGTGCCATAGAGAGAAAAAAGAGAGCACAGATTTGTGACTTTGGTGGTTGCATCATTACCACAGAGAAAAACACTTTGTCTCCATCACAAAACCGTTCAAAAGTTGTGAACCATATTACATATTACATATTACATATTACATAGGTCTGTTTTGTCAACGAGCACAATTCATCCCAATCACTGATGGTAATCAGATAATCCAAAGAATTCAAGTAGTAAACGATACCCCCCTCTGGCAGAACATGTTCTATTGCGAACTGTCTGGGACTTGTTGTTTCCCTTTTTGCTACTCCAATATATTTTACTTATTAAGTCAAAGACAAAATTAACTGCAATTCACTTGTCTCAAATATATTGGCATAACTACACAAAACCAAATTCTAAATGAAAGGCATATCTCTGTATTAAAATGTGTACCAATGCAACATGCCTAGATCCGGCCACTGCTTACAGAGCGCTCTTTGCGATAAGCTCTTGTACTGTCTTGTTCCACGGTCCTGAGTTATCTCATCACAATGGCGCTACGTTTTTTTCCTTGTTTTGCAGCTGGATGCCTTATCCATTTTCATGGCACATTTTTCATTCATAAACTACTTGCGGGCTGTTAACAACTTGTTCAGTCATGTTACCTCATTAGCTAGCTAGCTAACAACCTGGTAACTTGAGAATTGAACCTAGAACCCTGGTGTTGCAAACACCATACTTGGGACCAATGTAAAGTATCTCAATAGGAAGTGCTTTTTACACAATGTAGAAAGACACCTAATAATCCACAAATTACTTTGTAACTTCAATGACAGGTATTTGTATCAACATTTTAGCTTTTACAATAAACAAGTCTTTACAGGGATACATATGAGTTTCTAGTGTACAACATGTAAAAAAGGAAAGGGGGGACACCTAGTCAGTTGTACAACTGAAATGTGTCTTCAGCACCTAGGGAACAGTGGGTTAACTGCCTTGCTCAGGGGCAGAACAACAGATGTTTACCGTGTCAGCTCTGGGAATCATTCCAGAAACCTTTTGGTTACTGACCCAACGCTCTAACCACTAGGCTACCTAGTGTTACCAACATTTTTTTTCTCGTTTGGAGCCCTGGCGTGGACTGACCTCTAATGGCATGTCAGTCTGTGAGAATAACTTCTGGGAGAGAGAGCGGGAGTAGAGATATATTTTTCTATAACAGGATGAGGGTGGGGGAGCACAACACATGCTGAAGCCATGTGTGAGGTATACAGAGAGAGTGTGCTGACTGAGTCTGGTTAGTAGTGAGCCGTTTCTGCCCCGTTAACCATGGCACCTGTGATCGAGAGTTGGAGACTAATGAGCAGCCTTTGGCCACTGCCTTATATGTACATCTATGAAGCAAATGCTTCTTTATGAGTTCACTGTTCAGCCAGCTTAGCATATTAGTACATTGCACTTAATGGGCGTGATTGTGGTTGCCTGGAGGTGGAGATATTAGACACATTTATAAAGAGCTTATAGTTTAATCAGGAATATGCTCAATTTACAATGTAACTAAGCCCTGTGTTCTGTTACTGTCATGTATTTGAAATGCAGAGGAGGTTGTTTGGAGACAATGCACGGGAACAATGTGGCTTTGGCTATTCATCAGCTTTCATCAGGGGGCTCATGGGTGTATTCGTTTGACTGGGGTAAAAAAAAAAAAGAGAGGAAGCTGTTGATGTGAACAAGTACACTCTTCAAATGAAGTGCTTTGTAACACCAAAACTAGTGGCAACTGAGCTGCCACCAACTTGAAGGAGACAACCTTAACTTTGGTGGAGTATTGAAACACATCATCCTGAGATGTTTTGAAGCATGAATTGGTGTGTTGTAACACCACTAAATCAAGGGTTTTGCAACACCTTGCCAGACCCTGGCAACACTAAAGGAAAAGATTGAAAACACTATTGGTGTTTTGAGTCCTGTTTAGTGCAGAATTAGATACCTTCTCTTTTGGAGTTGTTTCCTCCCTCTAAAATCTTATAAACACCATGATGATGTTTTGAATCCCATTTAGTGCAGAATTAGATCCCATTTTTCTGAAGTGTCTTAATGTTTAACAAGACAATCAGTTAGTTCTCTCTCTCTTTGGTTATCCTCATGAAATATACACCACATGACCAAAAGTATGTGGACACCTACTCGTCGAACATCTCATTCCAAAATCATGGGCATAAATATGGAGTTGGTTCCCCATTTGCTGCTATAATAGCTTCCACTTCTCAATAACAGCACTTACATTTGACCGGGGCAGCTCTAGTAGGGCAGAAATTTGACAAACTGACTTGTTGAAAAGGTGGCAAGCTATGACAGTGCTACGTTGAAAGTCACTGAGTTCTTCAGTAAGGCCATTCTTACTGACAATGTTTGTCTATGGAGATTGCATGGCGGTGTGCTCGATTTCATACATCTGTCAGCAACGGGTGTGGCTGAAATAGCCGAATCCACTCATTTGAATGGGTGTCCACATACTTTTGTATATGTAGTGTACTTACATTTTGAGAAACATGAAATTAACAAATTATTGAAATGACTTGCATACATTCTTTAAAATATATTTTGACACTTGTGAAATGACAGAGGGGATACAGATAGGTGGGAGAAACAGATTGAAAGGGTTGGAGTGGGGAATTGAATCCCAGTCTTGAGGGGGAGAGGGGTCGGTTGCGTTACCGCTATAGACCAGAGGCTCTGCACCACATGCATTCCTTTTTTATTAAGTATGCCTATATGTTGTTGTTTTTAATTTTTTATTTCAATGCACCCAAGAATAATTCAGTGGTTTAGTGGGTAAAACTCCAATGAAATGTACAAACGTATTGCCCCTCCTGTATCCAATCTGTCTCAATAAAGCATTGAACAAATAATAGAGGTAATCCACAAAAGAGATTCTCCATAGCGCTTTATCATCAATCAATATTTCAGCTATAAACCATTTGCATTTCTAAACCATTGATTGTTTTCACAAGACTGTCTTAAAAGCACCAATATTCAGGTTGAAGAACCACTTTGGGTGTTTCAGAGTTCTACTGTCATTTCTATTTTAAAACACATTCTGTGTATTAAAACACTTAGATTGGGTTTACATTCATACACCCTCCAAACACCAGATCTCAGCTTAGGTGTACAACTTTTCATGGTTTCATTACACAATCATGGTGCTACAGTGTAGCCTCACTCTTTCATCATACCACCCGCACCTGGTTATGTTATGAGAGGCAGCCACCATCAAAGCCGGGAAGAAACCCAGACAAAAACATAACACCTGGGATGTCTATGTGAGGGCACACGATGCGGGGAAAGGTGTGCAGGTGACGCTTCTATGAGGGTATAGTGACCCCCCTGGCCTTTACCGCTCCACCAAAACGGCCACCATCAAAGCCTGGGCGTCTCTGTACACAGTGGGAAAGCCTTTATCGCTCCACCTTGAAAGGAGCAGCGTAGCGGTGCGGTGACGCAGGGGGTTTAGGGTGCATTGCTGTTTTCCCTTTTCTGTGGCAGACGCGGGCGAGGGGTTACGCCTCGCCCCCTGACGCATCCCACACCGTGCCTCTTTCGGCATAGCCCCATTCTGTTCTCTGACTCGCACTTGAGGAGAGACCCCAGAACAGCCACATTAGGAGATACACAACGTCAACCATGTTTGTGTGACTGTGAGGAACATTAGCAACAGGGCTGGGTTCAATTCGAATTGAAGGTAGTCAATTTGAATAAAAAATGCAAAAATTGAACATCTTTGGGTATGAATAGCTGCTAGTCCTCATTTCATTGAAGTAATTGAATGTAGATGTAGTTTTTTCCCCCAAATGTTTGTAATTCCAGTTTACTTCCTGAATTGACTGTCTTCCATTCAAATTGAACCCAGCCCTGAAGGTATGTGTGGGTGGTGGGGGGTGAGAGTCTTGGAAACAGCACTTGTTGAGCCCCTCCTCCCACTCTAAATCAAGGAGTGGAATCAAATGTCCCACTTGTTAGGCCAGTGGAGTTGACTTAATTGACTGTGTTGTTCACTGTCTTCTTCTCTCACACATATTGCCTCACTCTGGACCCCTTTATCAAACCATCACAATGGGCCCCAATCACACTTTGATGTGCTGGTTTATTAATGGGCCATAGGAGAACTGTAATCAGAGACATTTCCGGACATGTAATTACACTTGGGTTTCTGGGTATTGTAACTGTAAGTGGATCTTACAGATGAAAGCTTTAGGAAGTGTTTTGCACTTGCTGTGGTTGACTGCCTCACCACAAAAAGTGTTAGGGAATCAGGATATTAGGAAAGAGCCGCTGTAGCTGAGATGACGAAAATAAAATGTCTGGGTGATACGGGAGGGGCATTGTTCAAAGAGAACCGTCAAAGGTGACTGACACACTGACGCATATTTGCAGTTATCAGGATGTTTATTGTCATATTTAGACTTCCTGTCACTACCATTGTCAACATTCACCCAAGAGAAATCCAGACAGGTAGAGAATCCATCGATGCAGAAGCTTCTTACCATATCATTGTCATGTCAGGAGAGACAACTTTGGGCTCGATTCAATCAGATTCGCTTTAGACACATCCGCATAGTGGTTGTTTTGGCAGTGTCGGAGGTGAAACTGTATTAGAGCTGTCAAATCCAAAAGTGTCTCCTGACATTATATCTAAAGCAGACATTGCCATTGGCTGAACGGTGTCGCATTAAAATAAATCCCATGGAGGCTTGTTTACAAGTTCGAACACTGGAATGTGAAACGTATTCTACATCTCAATCAGGCTGATCCTTATCATCCTTAAATCATCCTTATTTTGTTTAATTATTTACAATTTGAGCATCATTATTTCATATAGCCTACATTTGTCTCTTTCTGAACTTCTAACGCAAGTAGAACCCCACTTGGCAAAAACTGGTTGAATCAAAGTTGTTTCCACATCATTTCAACCCAAAACATCTATGTGATGATGTTGAATCAATGTGGAAAACTAATTGGATTTACAAAAAGTAATTAACGTAAGGGTATGTAGTCTTTTTTTCACCCAAATTTGAACCTAAATCCAATGACCTGGTGAAATGTTTGATTGATTTCACGTTGAATTCCCGTTAGTTGACAACTCAACCAAATGGAAATCAAAACTAGACGTTGAACTGACATCAGTGCCCAGTGGGACGGCTGTGGCTTCGTGACAATCATCACAAGAGCAGCTGCTCACCGATTTGACAACTCCAGCGCAGTTTCACCTATGACACCAGCAAAACATCAGCTATGCGGTTGTCAGCTATCGCCGGTTAACAATGTTTTGGATGTCAGCAAAAGTTAACTATATGATGCATCATGATGATCTGGCAAGTTACAATTGGCTTTTTGTAAGTCCTATGTCTTTAAAACTTGATTATTGACATGCACAATAACAGTGGAATGATGAAGGAAATACCAAAATATAGTTTGAGTGGATTATTCCTTTAAGTTTAATTTCTCTAGTGTACCTGACAGCATCGCTGTCAGAAGGAACATGGCAAAGCATTGAATGTGTGGAAAGAGAAACTGATCCTATATTTGTAGTAGAAATTGAAAACACCCTGGGGGATCACTGCAGGGTCAATGAGCTGTGGAAATATGAAAACAGGTCAATAACTGTATCCACATTCTCAATCCCCTAGAGAACAAACCAAATGGGGATAAACTCTTCTAGTGGTGTTTTTATTTTCTGGTGGATGCTGTCCCAAAATAGTCTATTGACGAAGAAGGATCCAGTCTTCTTGATGTTGAAGGTCAATGGATGTGGTATCAAGTCAGTGGGGAAGAGAGAAAGATAACCTGATATTTAATTGGACTTCGCTGTGTGCCGTTTGTGTGTATAGCTGGATGTAAGGAGTGGGGAATAGGAGGTTGACTTCTTTGTTGTGGAGAGCCTTCACCACAGGTTTTGGCCCTGCTGCTTCATAGAGATTAACTCTGTTTATTTTGGCCCTGCTCTCTCAAAGCCCTCTCTACCTTGATTCTCAGCCAGACTGACAGCCAGCCACTGATAGGGAGATGTAACCACCGACCAGAGGGCTTTACGGAAGCAGGTTCAATCAATACAGGTCTTATAGGTCTCTGAGCCCTCCCTCCCTCGCCCCCCCACCCCCATACAAGAGTGATCTCAAGTCATCCCTCTCTTGAAACAGGAGTGCTCCTCGGAGACTTCGCATCCCTTTTTATGAAAATGTTCCCTCAGCACTCGGAGTCGACCAAATTGTAATGGTCCGTCTATTACACTGAAAACAGATTTAGTCCAAGAACAATGACATGGCCAGAGATGGCACAGTGATAATATACACTGATCAAAAATATAAACACAAAACGCAAAATGCAACAATTTCTAAGATTTTACTGAGTTACAGTTCATACAAGGATCAGTCAATTGAAATAAATTGATTAGACCCTAGTCTATGGATTTCACATGACTGGGAATACAGATATGCATCTGTTGGTTACAGATACTGCCATATCTGCTTGTGGTATCTATTGGTTACAGATACTGCAGGTAGCCTAGTGGTTAGAGCGTTGGACTAGTAACCAAAAGGTTGCAAGATTGAATCCCGAGCTGACAAGGATAAAACTGTCGTTCTGCCCCTGAACAAGGCAGTTAACCCACTGTCCCTAGGCTGTCATTGAAAATAAGAATTTGTTCTTAACTGACTTGCCTAGTTAAATAAAGGTAAAAAATACAAATCTACCCTGTACAGTTGAAACCAGGAATTATCTGTAAAGAACACACTTCACCAACATGCCAGTGGCCATCGAAGGTGAGCATTTGCCCACTGAAGTCAGTTACGATGCCGAACTGCCTTCAGGTCAAGACCCTGGTGAGGATGATGAGCTTCCCTGAGATGGGTTTCTGACAGTTTGTGCAGAAATTCTTCTATTGTGCAAACCCACAGTTTCATCAGCTGTTCGGGTGTCTGGTCTCAGGCGATCCCGCAGGTGAAGAAGCCGGGTGTGGAAGTCCTGGGCTGGCGTCGTTAAATGTAGTCTTTTACATCGTAACTGACAGGTGCCTTTTCGCAAACTCCAAGCGGGCTGTCTGGCCACTCTACCATAAAGGCCTGATTGGTGGAGTGCTGCAGAGATGGTTGTCCTTCTGGAAGTTTCTCCCATCTCCACAGAGGAACTCTAGAGCTCTGTCAGAGTGACCACAGGGTTCTTGGTCACCTCCCTGACCAATGCCCTTCCCCCCCGATTGCTCAGTTTGGCCAGGTGGCCAGCTCTAGGAAGAGTCTGGTGGTTCCAAACATCTTCCATTTAAGAATGATGGAGACCACTGTGTTCTTGGTGACCTTCAATGCTGCATTAATTTTTTTGTACCCTTCTCCTGATCGGTGCCTTGACACAATCCTGTCTCTGAGCTCCATAGACAATTCTTCGTCCTCATGGCTTGGTTTTACTTTGACATGCACTGTCAACTGTGGGACCTTATGTAGACAGGTGTGTGCCTTTCCAAATCATGCCCAATAAATTGAATTTACCATAGGTGGATTCCAGACAAGTTGTAGGAACATTTCAAGAATAATCCAATTGAAACAGGATGCACCTGAGGTCAATATCAAGTCTCATAGCAAAGGGTCTGAATACTTATGTAAATAAGGTATTTCTGTTTTACATTTTTTAAATAAATTTGCTAACATTTCTAAAAACCTGTTTTCGCTTTGTCATTATGGGGTACTGTGTGTAGATTGATGAGGGGGGAAATGGTTTAATCCATTTTAGAATAAGGCTGTAATGTAACAAAATGTTTAAAAAGTCAAGGGGTCTGAATACTTTCCGAATGCACTGTACGCATCAGCAACCATAGCTAATGAAGTCACTGTAACCGTTAACTAAAAGTTGCCGTCTGTTTTGGAATGGGTGGCTAATAATAAATTGGTCTTGATCATCTCTAAATCGAAGAGCATTGTACTTGGAACAAATCATTCCTTAAATTCTAGGCCTCAGCTGAATCTGGTAATGAATGGTGTGGCTGTTGAACAAGTTGAGGAGACTAAATTACTTGGTTTTACCTTAGATTTTAAACTGTTATGGATCCCCGGGAACGTCCGTTTGGTTGGCGTCCTGCGGCTGGAGCCGAATGCGCCAGGGAGGGGGTATCGTCACTTATGCTCTCTCTCCGGTGCTCTAGGTTGCCATGCTTCCACGTCTCAACCGGACTGACAGGTGCCTGTGTTGTTCGTGTTTCTTGTTTTGTTCATTTGTTTATTCAATTATGCACTCCCTGACCTTGCTTCCCGACTCCCAGTGCACACGTTACAGAATGATGCCTCACCAAAGGGAAGCATCTCCCTGAACTTGCTTCCCGACTCCCAGTGCACACGTTACAGAATGATGCCTCACCAAAGGGAAGCATCTCCCTGAACTTGCTTCCCGACTCCCAGTGCACACGTTACAGAATGATGCCTCACCAAAGGGAAGCATCTCCCTGAACTTGCTTCCCGACTCCCAGTGCACACGTTACAGAATGATGCCTCACCAAAGGGAAGCATCTCCCTGAACTTGCTTCCCGACTCCCAGTGCACACGTTACAGAATGATGCCTCACCAAAGGGAAGCATAAGGGGGTGATTTCTGTTTTGTGTTTTTGTTTTGGAGAGATGTCTGGTCCGGGTGTCCGAACCGGATCTACCTGGGAGGCCTCAGACGGTTTTTCGGGTTCCCTGCCTCAGCTGGCTCGATGGGTTTCCATACCTCAGTGGGATCGATAGGCTCCGAGGCCTCAGCTGGCTCGATAGGCTCCCGTGCCTCAGCTAGTGAGTAGGGAGGTTTCAGCCGGCTCATCATGCTTTCACGCCTCAGCCGGTTCATCAGGTTTTTGCACCTCAGCGGAGGCGACCGGTCCGCTCCGAATCCCCGGGATCGTCATCTTGATCAGCGTCCTGCGGCTGGAGCCGCGTGTCAGGGAGGGGGAGAGAGAATAGAGTAGATGTCACAGGTCAAAATTTTGATTGATGACCCTATGTGAACCTATGTGAACTCTATGTGAACCCTATGTAGTGATGACGTGTGCATGTCTTCTGGTCAGGCAAGCCTGGTTAGGTGGGGGCTATGGGGTGAGTAAGGGTCCATTTGACAGGCCGTTAATGATTGATGACCCAAGCCTGATAGACAAGCCTGGTTAGGTGGGGGCTATGGGGTGAGTAAGGGTCCCTTTGACAGGCCGTTAATGATTGATGACCCAAGCCTGATTTATGACCCTATGTAATGATTTATGACCCTATGTCCTGTAGAAGGGTGCATGCCCTGGGTTGAGTAAGTGACCATGTGTCAGGTCAACCTGTTACTGTTTCTCACGGTTTGGGTTGGTTAAGGCCCCTTATAAAGCCGCTGAACAATACCTGTTTAAGAGTGCACAAGATCTTAAGAATAACCATGGAATTTGGGATCGGTACCAAAGCAGTGATGACTGTAACAACTGAAACAGGCCTTCGGGTTGCCCATAGAGCAAGGGCAAAGTATCAACCAGCAATATATGATGCGCCAAAAAAACGTTTTTTAAATGTGTATAGAACCCAAATACCGCCAGCAAATGCTCTGACAGATCAAGTGTTGATGTCTAATGGCCAGCAGTGGGGGTATCGGTTTGATTACCTGGCCTGTAGAGTGACCCTCTATACGGTAGATGAAGGAGAAGAATATACAGACCAGACTGTAGGCTTGGAATATGGTGTTGAAGACTGGTCGGTTTTTCGCAAGGTTGTGTGTCCTGAACTGAGCCTTATCACCAAGGGGTATAGTGTGTTCACGGGCCACGAGACCCGTTGGGAAGGTACCCCGGACTCCTCAGGACAAATATTTCACAGGGTGAAAATACAAAGAAAGAATGGCCGACCGTGCGGCAGCGTGGAGTTCTATATCGGCACCGAGGCAATCCGAAACCACAAACTTAGGGGTGGTGGCCTGACTGGGGATACCCGACTGCGTCTGCTTATTCCTTTTAACAGTTGGGATGTACTGGAATTGAAAATGTTGCAACCGTTGGATGCTCTCTTTGTACAGAGCCAACAGCGTCAGAGCCTTGTTCATTTAAAGAAGTGCATAATATATACGAATCGTAAAGATTACGATGCAAAAGAGCCTCAAGAAGATACAGCGTCAGAAGAAAACTAAGTAAGCGGATGCTTTAACCCCGCCCCCCCAGATACCCAAGGGCCTTGTTCTACAATAAAAAGAAAAAAAGCAGGCAGTTCTTCATTTCAGCATACACCATGGATCTCCAGACCATCTACGAGGAAGCCACTACGTCATGGGGGCCCGACACTAAAGACTCTATGCCACGAAGCCCTACACTCTACGCACCCCTGGCAAGACCCGTGACACCCCCGACATTTACCCAGCCTGAGGATGTGTTTGATGGGGTGGCCAGTACTGTTTTTGTGGATACAATCAAGGCCTCTGTAGCTACACTTTTAAACGTGGTGATTGGCGAATATATACGAGAAAAATGCATCGGCTGTGAGATCAATCATCCCAGCCAGCGTCGTCATCCTTGCCTCTACGACCCTCCTAGATACTACTTTTTCAATCATTTTGAGGAGCTGGTGAAAAGACTGTGGTCCTGCCGTTTTATACCAGCGCTGGTCATCGCCCTGGAGTCTATGGGTATTGCGCCGTCTATCCCTAGAGTTTACGGGGTAACCGAAGCCTTCCTACATGAACTGAAGGAGGCCCTCTTCATCCATGAGAAACTCAAAGAAATCCGACACACCCTGGTGGACGACAACAAATACAGGGAAGCTGTGATGGCTGATGTGATGCTTTTCTGGCTCAATAAATCCCAAGAGACCGAGTGACATTTTGTTTATTTAGAGCTATGGGTAACTATGTGTCTACGATGTTTGAGCGAATAAATACATTTTTTCTTTTGAGAGACCTTACAAATGTTATGCATCAGATTATTGAAAATAAAGTGAACAATGTAAAGTTCTACACAACCCACAATACAGGGGTTATTGTAGAGCGTGTGTTAAAAATGGAGCAAATCATGAAACATGTCCGACATACGGGCGAGAGTTTACAATGGTCACATATGGTATCAAGGCTTGTTGAGGATTCTGAAGAACTAGAAATAACTTTGGCTAAGATTTTACATTATTTGTTTGAACCACCCTTTAATGTGAATGTGTATCATATTTGTTGTTTATATACTTATATATCAGACGTGTGTGTTTTAAAAATTCAGCGAAACAAACCTGTAAATCTAAACAATATATACAGGGTGTTGCATGCTGTGATTGTTGAGAAAACGGGGACTTGTATCTTGCAACAAATCCTGAATTGTCTGTATACGTAATAATTGTTGCATTCTTAAAATAAAAATTCACAAACTGAAATGTTGTCGTTATATGAAAGTGGCTCATTACAGTTATTGTACCTCAGAGAGGCAAGAAGGATGGCTGAGCAGCTGTTGAAAAACATATATTATAATCCCTCTAACCCCGGGTCTTATGGGGGTAAAGAGCGTTTACAGAGAGCTATAGTCGAAGAAACAGGTAGTCTGTTAAGCGATGCTAAAGTGAATGAATGGTTATCAGAGCAAGATGCCTACACTCTACATAAACCTGTAAGAAAACATTTTCCAAGAAATAGAGTTTTTTCTACGCATCCATTATCCCAATTTCAGGCGGATCTATGTGACATGCAGTCCCTTGCCGATAAAAATGATGGAAATCGCTACATGCTAACGGTTATAGATATTTTCTCTAAATTAGCCTATGTAAGGGTGTTAAAAAATAAGAGCGGGGCAGAGGTGACCAGGGCCTTTGAATCGATCTTGAAGGCAGGAGGCGCCCCCAAGAAAGTGCAGACGGATGGCGGAAAAGAATTTTTTAATAAAACATTTCAGAAGCTAATGAATAAGTATAATATAGTACATTTTGCTACAGGCTCTGATTTGAAAGCTTCGGTTGTGGAACGCTTTAATAGGACTTTGAAAGAGCGGATGTGGCGCTATTTTACAGCTCACAACACCAACCGATATACAGACATAGTTCAGGATTTAGTAAACGGTTACAACCACAGCTACCATAAGACTATACGTATGAAGCCCTCGGAGGTCTCTTCGGAAAACTCTTTTCAAGTCTTTAAAAATATGTATGGTTTGTTCCCACTTCGCCGTAAGAAAAAAATGACTTTTAAATTCCTAGTGGGTGACTTGGTGCGTATATCAAAGTTGAGGGGTGTTTTCGACAAAAAATACGAACAAGGCTTTAGCTCGGAGTTGTTTACCGTTACCGAATGTCTGCCACGCATTCCGCCGGTCTACAAATTAAAAGATTATGACGGGGATCTTATAGAGGGATCTTTTTATGAGAAGGAATTACAGAAGGTCCAGTTGGGTAAAGACAAAGTCTTTCACGTGGAGGAGATTCTAGATCAGAAGAGAGAAAAGGGTAAAAAATGGTTGCTGGTCCGCTGGAAAAACTGGCCTCAAAAGTTCAACAGTTGGGTATTGGAGCAGGATGTGGTGGAGGCAACGGGGGTTAATTTAAACCCCTAGTCATGATAACTAGCGCATCATTCGCGTGTACACAGTTGGGCATCATGGAACACAGCGGCTTCTACCTGACTCTCCCCAGTAATGCGTCGGCACAGATATATCGTAATAATCAGAGTTCGAAGTATACAACCAATTTTCCAAAGCCTATAGAGTTATCAGAGGCTTGGGAAGTAGGTCTCAGCGAGATTACATACCCCCATAGTTGGTATAATATCAAAGCTAAGGACCGTGATTTTTATTGCAAAAGGTTCTCGGAACCTGCGAAACTTATTAAGCTTAAAAAAGGTTTCTATAGAACCGTCGACAGGATCGTCTCAGAGTTGAATGAACACCTAACCCTGAACAAGATGGAAATATTCCTATTCTACAATCCAATCCATAAAAGGATACAAATCTCAGGGCCTGCTAACGGAGGTATAAAGACCAGCGGTAATTTATCCTACATGTTGGGGATGGGTCCCAATAAATGGACGTATGTGAACGATAAATTATTCCCATTCCCTGCGGATATACATGCAGGCTTTTACAACATATTTGTCTATACCGACATCATAACCTATCAAAGGGTCGGAGACAGCTGTGTGCCCCTCCTGCGAACAGTTCATATAGACGGCAAGGATGGGGACATCGTCACTGTCAATTATGACAAGCCGCACTACGTACATGTGAGCAAGAACTATATTGAAAACATTCTGGTTGAGCTTAAAACGGATCAGAACGAAAACATTGAATTTACTTATGGTAAAACGATTGTAAAACTCCACTTTAGACCCACCAAAACCTCTCTACATATATAATAGCTGTATTATATTTATAAACATAATACAAATAAAAGGGTTATGGAGCACCATCAGCTCGACCCTAACCGTTATGTTTCATACTATGTGGATCAAGTGGGTAATGGACTACCAGGATATCATGGAGCGCCGACAATGTATGGTTCGGGGATAGGAGGTATATTCCGTAACCTCTTCAGGATGGTTTTACCGTTTATGAAGAGAGGCTTCAGCATAGCCAAACCACATTTAAAATCAGCGGCTAAAAATATAGTAAGTGAGGTTGTAGCCAATGCTATGACCCGAAGGGCGTCACCAGAGGTGGAGCATCAAGAAGGCTCGGGGCTTATGATATTGTCTCGAAGGCCAAAAAAGAGACCCCCTGGTTTAAGGCGTAGACCTGCACCTAAAAAGCGTCGGTTAACTGTTAAAAGAACCTCAGTAAGTCAAAGACGGGGTAAAGTGAGGAGGTCTGTACCAAAACAGGCTAAAAGAATACTAGGAAGTATTTTCTAAAAGAATAAGTGACATGGCTCTTTTACATCGAATGTCCTCTGAAGCTATAAAGACAGAACTTGATCTTTTCACGGCACCGTTAACGCAGCATTCAATAGATAGATCCAGTTATGTGGAGATAGCCCCTCTCTCTGCTATTACCGATAACGGGCCTATCGAATTTTTCATACCAGGCCATGGTGACAACTATCTGGACCTCAACAACACCTTGGTGCATTTACGTCTAAAAGTGACCAAAAGAGATGGGTCTAATATTGCAGACGATGCCAAAGTGAGTCTCATTAATTACCCCTTGGCCACCATTTTCTCCCAAGTTGATGTGACTTTGGGTGAACGCCTAATCAGTCAAAGCAGCGCTACATACCCTTATAGAGCCATCATGGAGTGTTTACTAAACTACTCCGAAGACACTCTCAAAACCCAATTTAGCGCCGGGCTGTTTAGCAAGGATACTGCAGGAGCCTCTATGGAATCGACAGACCCTTCCACCGGTGCAAACAAAGGACTAGCGGCACGAGCTCGCTACTGCGCCGAATCTCGAGAGTTTCATTTGCTAGGCCCTATACACTCTGACATTTTCTTTCAAGAACGGTTACTCTTAAATTCGGTTGATTTAAGATTAAAATTAACCAGGGCCAAGGATGATTTTTGCCTGATGTCTCCCCAAGACGGGGATTTTAGTTTGAAAGTGTTGGGGGCAACCCTTTTTATTAAAAAAGTATCTGTATCTCCGGCCGTGCGCCTGGGTCACTCACATGCTTTGATGAAAGGAAATGCCCTTTACCCTCTCCAAAGAATTACCATGAAAACCTTTAGCATACCTGTGGGCAGTAGAATCTGCAGTCAAGAAAACCTATTTCTAGGCCCTTTACCTAGATATGTGGTTATAGGTCTGGTTGATCACGCCTCTAATACGGGCAGTTTAGATAAAAAAAACTTTAATTTTCAGCACTTCAATGCAGAGTATGTAGCGCTCTGTCAGGACGGACGTCAGGTTCCGGCGAAGGCTTTCCAACCACAATTTAATAACAACATATCTGTGCGAGAATTTTACAATCTATTCCTGGCTACAGGGCGACATCTAAAAGATCTCTCTTTACCTATTGACAGAAATGATTTTGCAGAGGGTTACACATTGTATGCTTTCAATTTATCACCTGATGATGACACCTCAGGAAATCTGTCTGTGGTGTCCCAAGGTAACCTCAGGCTGGAAATGCGTTTCCGTACACCTTTAGCCTGTACAGTTAGCATGATTGTTTACGCATGCTCTGATTCAATCTTGGAAGTGAATGCCCGAAGACAGGTCTTAGTGGATTATTATTAAGGACCTTTGAACAAAGACATGAATACCCAAGAGTTGGACGGGCTCATGAGCCGCTTGATTGGAAAACAATTTTGTGGAGTGTTGGCTTGTGATGAATTACCTATGGAGATATGGTCTGAGAGGCCTGCAATGTTTATTGTCAATACCCATCCTAAACACATGCCTGGTGAACATTGGCTAGCTATGACATTAGAACAGGAAGGTGGACGAAAAATCTCAACTTTTTTTGATTCCTATGGCTTTCCCCCCGGTTTTTCACATTTCCCTAAATCTATTAAAGATTTTTTGACCCTAAACGGTACAAAGATCTACTACAACATCAAACAAGTGCAAGATAACCTTTCCACTACATGCGGTCACCACTGTGTATTTTACCTGTGCCAAAGAGCCCGGGGAGTTTCTTTTGAAGATGTTATGTCTCTTTATAAGGATGATTTAAGAAGTAATGATAACCTTGTATCTTGTTTTGTTAGAAAATATCAAAAGTGTTCAAATGTGTGTCCTTTAAGAACGCGTAATCAAGGCGTATGCTCACGTCATATGTTTCAAGAATGCCACAAATGTTAACTTGCTTATTTTTCAAATAAAAAATTTATTGAATTTAATCATAGTCATTCAAAAGTCATTTTCAAAAGTCTAACCACGCCGAGAGATCGGGTTTAGGAAAAGGTCCTGAGACGTTCATGGGAGTAAATGAGTTAGCATCATCGCTTTCATATGGGGCCGGTGTCGTTGGGGCATCTTTAGGGGTGCTGTATCTCGTTGAAGGCTTTTGTTTTAAAGCTTGAATCTGTTGACGAAGCTTATGGTTGGGTACACCGGAGAGGGGGATGTTGAGGATTGCCAGGGCCTTAAGAAACTGACGCCAGCCGGGAGGCCTTCGGTCATCAGCAACCTTGTGGGCAGCCGTGGTACTTTTAAGCAAGTCCTGCATATGGGACCCCCTAACCACAGAGCCCTGAAGGATAAACTCTCCAGAGTCGTTCCAAGCAGCTATCCCCTTTGAGTCTTTTATCTTGTTCATAATGTATTTAACATTCTTCCTGTTACGTAAAGGCACATGTGTCAGTAGGTCATGCATAACTTTATCTTCAAATGGCATTTGAGCTTCACCCGACATATTATCGCCACTAGGTAAGATCGACGGTACAGGCCTTACAGGGGCATGGCTATCGTTAGGTTCGACATCTGTTAAAGGGTCCGGTAGGGAAAGGGTTAAATGGTTAGTCTCTCTCTCCCCTTGCTTTACCCGAGTCAAATACCTTTGCATTAGGTTTGTGTATTTTTGAATCTTATCATAGGGGTTCAATCCTTTTCGGTTCAAAACATCCTTCATGGCCATATCCAAATCATTTTCCGCTGTTTGTCTGATATCTTCAGGACCCTGCATTTGTTTTTTAAGTCTATCCAACTCTTGTTGAGGCACCAAGTACATTTTAGTGGCCATCACACCCCGTGTTCAACCACCACGTCTGGCCGCAATAAGGCTGGTGATGAAGGGCACGGCTATACTGAGTAAAGGTAGAAGAAAACCCCCAGACTGTTGTATACTATGTCTTTTCTTTTGAAGACTGGCCCTTTTATTGGCAAAGAGTTTGATCGTTGTCTTTTGTCTCCTTAATTTTTTCAATTGGTTCAGGGTGAGTGGAATGCGTCCTTTGAGAAGATTCAAAGCAATCTCACATAGGGCTAATATGAGATCTGAAGAACAGCGACCCAAGATGGCCTTCCGTTCTTTAGCTGTAGAACCTACTAGCCTTCTCAAGAGGGGGAGGTTTCTTTTTAAACGCAGAGACATAGCGTTTACTTTTTAGGAAGGTATGCAGCAGGCCTCTCCCCCGGAAACAGCCCTGTACGTAGCCTAAGGTGTTCTGGAGTATTTGCTTTTAAATCCACGATTAAATAAGAAAATGGCTCTTTGGTAGCGTCCTCATAGCTCTCCATAAAGTATGATTTCCGTCCAGGGTACATCTGCTGAGCTAGAGTGCTAATTTGCAGTTTGTCTCTAGGATTTTTAAACAATACCATGTAGTTGGCATTCAAGCTAATGGTCCGACTATTTTTACCTTGGTGAAACACATTCTGGACCAAGTAAAGCACGGACAGGTTTCTATGATGAGTATATTGGGTAAAAGCTCGTGCAATTTCAGGGTGTTCGCTACCAGCAAATAGCATATCGTCCAAAACCAGCAGATTATTTACATGTGGGGGGAGAAGTTCATCATCAGACAGAGAATCGGGTATTCCTTCAACAAACTTGATTTTTATTGTCTTCAATAATTCATCATACAGAGGTTGGTAACATGAATAACACCATACAATATTGTCAGGCTTTTGAGATAACACATGTTCAGAATTCTCTAAAATACTTTTTACAAAAAAAGTTTTGCCACTGTTTGAAGGGCCGGCAATTAATGCTGAAAAAGGCAATTGTAGCCGGGGGTCAAAACCCTCGACAGCAGTCATAATATCTTAAGCTTTAAGACACACTGGGGCTTGTAGCATAAGTCAGTAGCCAAAGGGCAATGTGGTACCGTCAGGCAATAGCTGTCTCTTGTCATAGACTACCCTGAATCTTTTAGTGAGTGGTGCGTTTCTTAGATGGAACCCCTTTTTATCCCTCACTATTTTGTTGTAGGAGCTCAAAATCTCCAAGTCACTATTCTTGTCCTTTACGAACCCCTCGACCAAGCGCGTGATTGATTCCAAGTTTACACGCGGTGCATTTTCATAGTTTTGAGTCACGCCTTTGGCTTTCAACACCACGTGATTGGCTTTAGTCCTAAAAGCATAGCTTTTTGGACCACATGAGGACCATTCTGTAATATGGTCACCCTCTTCGAGTTCACTCGTTAAACCCCCAAGATAGTTGCTAAGTGGGGGGGTCCAATCCCCCGGTTTGCTTACATAGACCACAGAGTCTGTGTCGTGGTAAAGAACCCGCCTCTGAAGCTGTTCCATGAGGGTGTACAGTTCAAGGCGGCCATAGGCTGTGGTAAATGCTGCAAGAAACACATTTACATTACCCGGGGGTAGAACCCACTTTTGGTGGCGCCTCCATTGCACCAAGGCAATGTCTTGACTCAAGAAGGAAAAATGTGAAATTTCGTATTGGTCCGAAAAAACAAATTCCAAAAATTCTTCGGGGTCTTTAATGATCGAAGTTGTTAGCATATTGCATCTCTGCGCTAATTTCCCCCAAAGGGAGTTCAAGTACAATTTCGACACATTTCTTTTGGTTTTGTTGACCTCTATTCTGTCAGGGTCAAGAAGTATGCCTTCTCTGTCATGGTAGTCTTGAATGTACTGGTCTTTACTTTCTTGATCTGTGACCGATGCAGGATAGCCTGAAGCCATCTGCTTGCATCTCAAGAAGGTTTTGATGTACTCTTTAAAAAGTGTGTCTGATTTCCTGGAAAAGTTCCACACTTCAAAGATTTTGGCCACACGATACCCCTTCTCTAAAGCCTTAGAGAATTCTACAGTGACCCATACACCGGTCAGGGCTCTTTCTTGATCTGTGTGATCACAGGGGTTTTCCTGGTTGTGGTTTTCACAGCATGTGCGACAAAGGGGAAAGAAAAGTTTTCCTTTAGGACCCTTGTAAGGCAACACAGGTATAAACAGCCCCCTAGGAGGGTAGACAGTCGCTTTGATTAAACCAAAATAATTTTGGGGTTCGTCAAAGTCGCTGTGAATAATTTCAGGATGCCCTATAGGATAGAATGAGGAACTCATTACATGAGGATATAGGGATGTAAAATCTACATAGCCTATTGTCTCGTCGGGTTGAGCTACATAACGCAATGTCAAAGCATTGGTCCGGCCTCCAAACAAGGCCTGTCGCGGTTCCAGGGGCTCTGGAGGGTCATAATGGGTAAGGAAGGCCTTAACACTAGGATCTGCCTTTTTGAGGGCTGTCCATTCGTGCTCCCACAAAACCACAACTTTTAACCCGTAAGTAGCCTTTAAAGAATTCAGTTTGTCTTGAAACTCTTGGTACATTTCCCCAAAAGTCTTTTGGGTTAGGACACACAAGGTGTGGGGGACAAAGCATAATTTACAACCGTGGAAGAAACAACCGTTGTACTCATACACTGTCTCAACCCCGTCAATCTGTGTGTATCCATCTACATGGTAAGGCCCAAAAGCCTTCTCCCCCCGATTCAAAGCATGTTGGATAAAAATATCTTTATCCTGGGCCAAGTACTCCAACCATTGAATGGAACCACTAGAGTAGGCCTTGAATTGGCGTCGGTAGTTGTCTGGCGATGGGATAGCTATAGATTCAGGAGTTAGATAGTGTGTACGATAGGTTTTCATGCACGCTGATGCAATAGTTGTACAGCTCCAGGGGTCAATGCCCGCATCTTTGATTACCTCTTCTCTGAATCTGAGGCATCCTTCACGAAGTATAACAACGTCATTGTCACAGTATGATTCCATCTCTTTATGGAAATCAAAAGTGCCATGTCTTACGGTCTCGTACCATGTCATGAATCTCTCACGCTCTTTGGGAGACATTTGATCACACCCGTACATTTCGGGGGCTGGATAAGATCCTATATAATGTAGATTCTCCTCAGATGTGAAGAAATGAGGGAAATAGCCTTTGACAGAGTTTTCAAAACCCAAGGCCTCTGGCATTTGAGCCAATCTCATGGGTAAGAAGCTTAAGCTGTCAATGTATCTCTGTTTGAAGGCGGGGTCAACAAAGCATAATATTTTACTCCCTTGAGCTATGACACTGGGTGCCACGCCTTGCTGTATCAAAGGGTTCAGAAGCAGATAGGAGTCATAGGCCCTAGCATTGTGAGCTATAAACGTGAAGTTTCTGTACTGGGCTTTTCTAAAATGTTTTAGAAAGAGTCGGGCACAATCGGGTCCCTCGGCCGACCATTTTTCACCCTTGAAAGTCATGGTTGACACAAAAATAGGCAAATGAACCCCTGATTGCTGAGTTGTCTCAAAATCATAAAACACATATTTCTCTGTATGTTCATCTTCAGCCAAGGGCTGAATGTAACACTCATGTGTTACTTCTTGAACCGCTTCCGCGTCTCTGCTTTTCAAAGGACCTTTACAGATTGGGCAGTGTATAATTCCACAAACATGAGGTTTAGGGCTATCTATTTTAAGGTTGTAATTGCAATGACATTTTGGACATTTCTTGTTAATGTCACAACTGCTTACAGATTTACATGCCTTGGGATGCCATGTTTCAGTTTTGTGTTTTTCGTAACAGTAGGCCGAACGACATGTGCGGTGACAATCCGCACAGGGGGTCAAGTTTAGCGGCTGCATAGGGCAATGTTTATCCAGACATACTGAACAGTTGTAACGGCACGAGTGCCCCCCCATGCGTGTGTAGCCGGTATGACAGGCTGGACAGACATATGGCGCGCCTAAAAAGGCTGTGATGTTAGTTACGGCATAGTAATGCTCATTTTGCACATAAAAGTACATAGTCTTAGGATGTGGTTCGGGTATATTTTGGAACTTGAGGAGAGCGTCATTAGCCCTACTGTGGTACAAAACCACAATCTTGATGTTCAGAAAGTTTTCAAATTTGACTATGTCTGAGAAAGCCACAGCATCCTGTATACCGAGACCCACCGCAGTTTGTAGCTCTCGAGCTTTATGTAACGCGGCTTGATCAGTACATCCGGGGCTGAGTAAGTGGGCCAAACCTATGGCAAAACATAGCTTATTACCTGGATTGTGAACGTTTATGAGATAGGCCCTTTTATTGCTTATGATTTCGGACTGCATTAAACTCTCGAGCTTTCGTCTCTGACCCCCGCCCCCTTGTGGTTGGCGTACTAATTGTACTACAAGTTCGAGGGTCCTATCTGCTAGCACGTTTAAATTTGACTGTACAAGGCGTTCTAGCAGTTTAACAAATTGTTCAAGCTCTGCTTCACCATTCTGTAAAATAAGCGATACCTTGCTCTGTAGACTGTCTCCACAAATTTCCAACTGTAAGAGATCCCTAGGTTCGCTATAATCTCTAATCCTCGCTAACAGTTCATTCAAAGTGTCCATAAGCATTACGTAAAACACAGCATATTCCCGAATCTGACCCCCCCATGCGAAATTGAAAAACTGGCGAACCTCAATATTGTTGAATTTATTTCGACGCAAAACATGTACACTTCGATCAAGACCTCCCCCCTCCAGATTTGCTAGGCAATTGTCCAACTGTTCAAAAACAACGTATTGGGTTTCAGACTCTTCGGACATTGGTGTTAAAGGCGGATTTATAGGTGTCTGGGGTGCCGAATTAAACCTAGCGCTCTCGTTCTGTACACTGATCTCAAGACCGCCCCCCTCCAGATTTGCTAGACATTTGTCCAACTGTTCAAAAACATCATATTGACTTTCAGACTCTTCGGACAATGTTGTTAAAGGCTGTCTTAGAGGTGTCTGTGGGGCCGAATTAAACCTAGGGCTCGCGTTAAGCTGGGTAATTAGAGATATGATGGTTTCGGGAATCTGTGTTAACATGTTTTCCTCGGAAGGCCCTGACTCATTCATACGTGTAATAATGTCTATGAGTTCGGAGGGAATCTGGGATAATAGATTTTCATCTATTGTCATTATGTCAATTACCCCCGAATCATTCATATGGTTAACTATATCTTGGAGCTCTGTAGGGATCCTGGCTAAGAGAGTTTCAATTGTCTCACTTTGGTCTATAGGGGGCGCCATCTGTCTAATTAAGGATGTGTGTGTGTGTGTGTGTGTGTTTACATGTGTGTTTTTTTAACGGCGGTATTTGCTTGTTTTAGCCCTAATGTTTTTTAACATACGGGGTAGCTCGCTACGCCAGAATGACACATCCTGATTGTATTGATGCTCGAGTAGAATACACATGCGCCTCTGGAGTAGAGCCTTTCGTGATTTTAAACCCAGGGTAAACGCTTTGAAAAAACGTTCTTGGTCTATTTCAGAATCTGCTGTTTCCCCCACAGAATTGGCCGATTCAAGAAGGTTGGCAGCTTCACAGAACATCAAATCGTCTACCTCAGAAATGTCATTTAAATCTTTGACATCATCAGGTTTCGCTGGTGTCTTTGGAGCCTCCTCGGGGATGCTTGTCTGGGCATCCTCCGATGTTTGTGCGTTGTGTTCATAAGCCGGTGAGGAGTCTGAAATAAAAATAATACATACACAAATAGGTTATTAACCCTAAAATATGTTAAAAATGCCAAATACATTTCAGATATAAGCCTATATATTAACAATACATTAATTAAATACCTCGGCTTTTTTGACGAGGGCTGTTCTGAAGAAGCTCTGAAACCAGGGGCTGTTGTCTTTGTTCAACCTGTATTACAACATCTGCAGGTCCGGTAGATGGGGAGCCTGAAAAAACAAACAAACAAAAAAACAGCATTAGGCCTTGTTTTAACATATTCCGGCATAAAAAAAATATATAAATATTAAAATAATAATATATATAAATAATAATATATAATTGATTCATACCTAGTCCTTGGAACGACGTCTCGTGAATATCGGCCAAGTAGAATTGTTCGGGTGAAGCGGAACTGTGGATCTGAGCACTAATTATCCTTTGGTGTTTAGAAATATGGGGGACAACGTTGTCCTGGCCAAGGGGAGTTGACCTGCCGTTTAAAGTCTCTGTTCGCTGCTTTTGTGTAAATACATCCTGGGAGTAGGGCAGAATTGTCTCGTAGTCATATGCTTCGCAGAAACCGTTCAGGCTCCATAGGGCATCGTTTAACCTTCTAGGCTTTAGGTCCTCTGTAAACATATAAAATAACTTTTAATATAAGATGCCCACACTTTTTGTTTTTAAGGTATAAATATTTTTATGTATGGAATTCTTGGAGCTTACTTACGTTGACAATTCAGGGCAGTCGTTTGTTTGTAGGCACTTTGTTTCGGAGCCCCATGGGATGGTTCGAGCTCAGTTATACCTCGGAGTATCTGCGTGAATGCTTCAGAATCTATAAAACATTCGACAATATTAAAGCTATAATCACTTTAGCTAATATTGCCTTGTTATACGGTAAGCATACTGATCCTAATGATTGTTTAATATTTCTATAACATCCCACGCTTTTCAAACAATTCCCCACAACAATCAAATCTAATAAAGATTTATTTCAAGAACTCACCTTGCGATAGATCCATTAGACTGTTTTCCCCGATTATCTTTTTTAACGCTTCAGTCCGATAACGATTCTTGGAGTTTCTGGAGGTGCTGTTTGCATCGGAACTAAAACGCTGCTAACATTGCCCATGGTTTCTAGCGCTTTTGTACCCTACGACCTAGAGAAAAACCCCTGAATGATTTTTTTACATAGCATTTGGGGTTTGTCGTTTTTTTCGGGCTATACCCCCGCCCATGGTATATTTGACACATTTCAAACACATGGTATTGGGTGTGTCTAAACATTAGGATCCTTTTGGAGCTTCTAAAATCTCCGGGGTGCTAGCACCTAGATGCATGGGGGTGTGTTGTTCTCGACATCGCTGGGATGAATGACTTTTTAGCCCACCTAAAAAAAATAGTTTTATGAAAGGCCTTTAAGATTAGGAGTCGTAAGACACAATATTATTGTTGGGGGGTAGGCATCTGTTTTGCAGGCTAGTGTAAACCTTGGTTTCAAACGACCCACCAGGCATGCATGGGTATTTTTTTAACAAACAACCCGCCCCCCTTTTTCTGTTTTTGAAACACACACACACACACACACACACACACACAGCCACTACAGAAAACTCCCTCACGCACATGCGCGCGCACATGGCTTTTTCCGCAAGATTTTTCTCAGGGACAGACTGCGCTAAGAGTGAACAAACGCGAGAGTTCATAACGTGGTGAGATTCTGATTTTAAAACCATTTATTTCATTCAAAATATTTAGTACATACATTTTATATCGTTACATTCTTAAGGTATTTTACGATGCCTTTCTTACAGATCCTGGGAGCTTATGCAACCAACCGCCATTGTCCGTGTCGAGTTCACCCTCAAAAGGCAAGGCTCTCTTGCTATGTCCATCAACACATGGTAAGTTTTCACTCCAGGGGTAGATCCGCCGTCGGGCCTTTTGGTCTTGACTCTGTCTCAAGGAAAGCCTCGCCCAGCGCTTTAACTGTTCCCCATTTTGGAAGAGAATGTCCAGCTTATTCATAAGTGTTATGAAAATTGGATAATCCACCCATTTAAAACTAAACACAGGAATAAAAAAGTTTACATGTTTGCGGGCTCTGGAAGCTACCGGAGAATTGACAGACTTTGTAGCATTAGCCTTATCATAAAGGTCACAGGCTAAAATTGTCACTTTGTTGTCAGGGCTATAGTCCATTGAAGCAATTCTTAGAGCCTTGAGATCACTGCGGCCGCAGACCTGTTCTTCCAACGCATATCCTGGCACATTTGTAACACTTAGGACCTGTTCAATTTTACAAAGAGCCAGCCTGATGTTTAGCCATTCTCTCATCCCCAGAGCCGGGGGAAAACTCCCAGGTTTTGCAGGATAAAGGGGTTTGGGTCCACGGTCTGTGAATATCTTTACCGTAGAATCCTCCGGGTGGAATATGTAAGACATGTGGCCCTCACTCGTACCCAAAAATCCTTTAAAACATTCTGGAGCTTCACACAGAACTTCTTCAAGGCTTTGGTCACTGGGTTCATGACAAGCCGAGCATAACATCCCTAAAATTGGCATAGGTGTCATTTTTGTTTAATATTCAGGGGGGTTATCATGTACAGTCTTAAACAGGTATTGTTCAGCGGCTTTATAAGGGGCCTTAACCAACCCAAACCGTGAGAAACAGTAACAGGTTGACCTGACACATGGTCACTTACTCAACCCAGGGCATGCACCCTTCTACATGACATAGGGTCATAAATCATTACATAGGGTCATAAATCAGGCTTGGGTCATCAATCATTAACGGCCTGTCAAAGGGACCCTTACTCACCCCATAGCCCCCACCTAACCAGGCTTGTCTATCAGGCTTGGGTCATCAATCATTAACGGCCTGTCAAATGGACCCTTACTCACCCCATAGCCCCCACCTAACCAGGCTTGCCTGACCAGAAGACATGCACACGTCATCACTACATAGAGTTCACATAGGTTCACATAGGGTCATCAATCAAAATTTTGACCCGTGACATCTACTCTATTCTCTCTAGGGGGTACTGTCATGTGTGCTCCCTCTCCGGCCTCTAGGTCACCAGGCTGCTCGTTATGGCGCACACCTGTCACGATCGTTACGCACACCTGCGCATCATCAGACTCACCTGGACTTCATCACCTCCTTGATTAACTGCCCTATATATGTCACTCCCTTTGGTTCCTTCCCCAGGCGTCATTGTTTCTGTTTCAGTTTCGTGTCTGTGCGCTGTTTGGGTTTCTTGTTTTGTTAATTTGTTTATTCAATTATGTACTACCCAGTAAACGTACAGTATTATATAGAGACATGAGTGCATGGAACTTCCCTCCATCTTATATAGCGCAAGTGAACAGCGAACCTGGTTTCAAAAAACAAATAAAGCAACATCTCACGGCACTATTCCTCTCCCCCATGTGACCTTGCTGTGTGTATGTACTGGCATGTACGTGTAACTGATAGAGGAACACACTACATGTTAATGTTTTTAAATGTATGTCAATTGTAAAGTCTGTAATGTATTTTTTGTTATGTGTCGGACCCCAGTAAGACTAGCTGTTGCCATTGACGTCGGCTAATGGGGCTCCACAATCTTGGCATTGCAAGCGCCCTGCTCTTCCAATTGAGTTTCAAAGGACCTGGCAGGTACTTTGATGGTACTTTGCATTCTGTTGAACCATTGTTAAATTCATCTCTCTTGAGGGGATGGAAACCAAAACCGCTGTTACGTTTTATATTGAAACCGAGCCCTAAAAAAGAAATAGCTGCACCTGAGACCTCCATCACCATTGCAACCCTGGCAAACTTCCTGTAAGAGATAAGAAAATAGGAGAAAAATTCCATAATTGCAGAAAAACAGAGGTATTGCCAGAGCATATAGGCCAATGTCAGCAATACCTGACCTTCTACATGTTTTGGTTTCCAGTCTTAACAACTGTGTCAGCAATCACAACAGTGAACGTCACCTAATGGGTGGCCTATGGGGATCCCTTGGACAAAGTAGGGAGGAACTGTATACAGAGCAGGGAAGTTGTCATGGAGACGCACACTGACCGACAGGATGAGAAGGCGGATGTCGTGGCAGCTAGGATCCCCATCGAGATGTGTTTCACAGACAGTCAGGGGGCTCCCAGATTCTCTGCTGGGAGTCCATCACACACACCACACCTCCCCCAGTGTTTGCACTGGAGACATGCAGTTGCACGGTATGTGGCACACACTCTCACAGAAAAATAACAGACATAGACAGAGATAAACATACCGAAACACCAACACATTGTGTAAACACACACACCAACGCACGCACACACAAACACACACACACACACACACACACACACACAATTGCAAAAGCCAGACACAAATAATTTAATCTGGCAATCACATTGACTCTCCACATGACAAATGGACAGTAGACAGATAAAGTGGACCTCTTTCTAGACATCGTTCTCAAGGGAATGACAGGATATGAGTACGTAAAATGTTTTGGCTATCTGTAAACTCCAAAACGCTCCTCTAACAGCCTGTAACTAACCCCCAAAGCAGGCACACAACATAAAACCAAATGCTTCTCATAAAGATGAATGCCATATCTAACGTGGAAGATCAAAGTTCGCTAAAAGAGTCATAAAAGTCTCCCCTCTGGTGTTACGAAACACAGAGAACACATGGGCTACAGAATGCATTTTATCAAGTGACTGCTGTAATTAGGTTGTTATATTTAATGAACTGGTTGTGTGTGGTCTGAGACCTTGGTGCGACTGGATTTACACATGAATGCACATACAGAATGCACAATAAAAAATCTTTATTTCTCTCTCTCGCTTTCTTTCTTTACAGTCCTCTCCCTCTTATAATCTCAACACTTGGATAGAGAGAGTTGATTCTAAATCAGTTCCTAGGGTTTAAAAGCATCCAGAAAAAGTGTATGTAGAGTCTAGTACTTCTCTGAAATGAGACACATCTACTCTGGTAGTCCGGTTTACGTCTGTCTCCCGGGATACAACACAAAAACACAGGGACAGGCTCGAGAGCTTTTCTCCCTCATTGTTTATTGTGAACTGTAAAAACCAATGTGTGTTTTGGACTCTTTTTGAAGGGATTGGAAGCAGCTGTTGAGGGAGTCACAAGGTCCAATTTACGCTGGAGCTGACAAAGGCCTTGGCGGCGATTGTCACCTCCCAGTTCTTGTATGCTATGTCATTTTTTTAAATCGCATGATGTCGCATGCTAAGCAGTGTTGTGCTGGGCTAATTATGCCGCTGGGCTAGCAATAGCCCTAGCATAGTTCAGACTCCTCCATTGACATACTACTAGAAAACCCTTTGTCTGCGAGCCCAGTTGCTGTAACCTTAGCTTTCCCCTCAATGGGAGGGGAAAGGCACCGTTATGAGATTTAGTCAACCACAGCAGATGCCTGGGTTACCCGCACCCCAACATAGTGGATTCATTCAGAGATTGTTCTCATTCCTGAGGTTAACCTTGAATTGCAGTAGGCACGGAGAACATAGATACTATGTCTGAAGGGAAGAGTGGAGTAAGTTGAGCCAAAGGGTTAGCGGAGCCACTCCTTGCTTCTAGGAAACCATTCACAAAATGAATCATGTGGCTAAATATTTAGGAAGAGGTTATTATTTCATGGAGTCTGTGAAGGAAGACACCACGTGGAAAAAGTTGTAAGCAAGATGCAAAAAACAGATTTTTCACAAAGTCAAATTTATTTATTGTGTTAAAGGTTTCATGGTGCTTGTAGCTTGTAGCTAAACCAAAGTATATAGTTTTAAGATTGTTTAAACATCAGTTGGGGTTCGAAAATATGAGGTCCTAAACCTAGCATGAAAATGCATCTTTGTAGCTCTGTGGTCTAACGTAGTCAAAATAATTGCCATGGGGTAAGTTGAGCCAATGGCCACCATAACCCACAATTTGTCAGTACGCCCAGACCTTGTTTTGAGAACGAATGAAAGATATCTCTGTTTCAAGATCTCAGCATGGAGAGAAGAAGCCTCATGAGGTGTTGGTCTGCCACATGTTATGAAACAGTATTGGTCGGTCACATGGATGAAGCAAAACGGTAATGATGAATTAATTATGCTAAATCATGCAAATATAACTTGTCTGTGTATAGCCCTATATAAGACAACTGCTGGGACTGCCCAGGAGAGCTCCTGATTGACATGTGTACTATGGTGCATTGGGTTGGTTGGAACCTCTCCAGCGCGCTGACAATAAATGATTCATTAAGATTGACTTAGAGTGTCCCTGTGTACGAATTTCCACTACAATTTGGCGTCAGCAAACAAAATGATTGATTCTGCCGGCGGAGCTTTCCAGTGGGGATCTGTGAGGAAAACTCCCGTCTGACCAAAATAGGACGAGGACCCACCCAGACCAGACTCTTACTGTGAGCTGCCCAGGAAGAAACACATCATCCACTAACAATTGAGGGAGTCAATTGGAAAGTCCATTTAAATGAATTTGTATAAAAACATTTTTATAAATGATGATAAAAAGAAGATCAAGCCGAGTAATGTATTAAAAGGTACCTATAGTCTTATAGAGAGAAGGCTATTCACTAGTTTAATGAGAAGACTAGTGCGAGGGCGTAATGGTACCATGGAATGCCCCGCTGACAGCTGTCTGTAGGCATTTAGAAGAAATGTCTATGTGGTCTGCAGCCACAAAAAAATAACACAAGGTATTTTTGAGTACGGGGTGTTATTTATGTGCATAACAAGTAACGAAAGTTGAGAATCGTTGACGATGTATGTGGTAATGTAAAAGATTACCGAGTGTGTTTGGGAATAGCACTGAGTGAACGTGGATGTGAAAGTTGTGTGATTGTGAGATATGACATATTAAGCTTATTGAAATGTGGCTGATTGAAATTATTACTTTTAAGATTGAAATATGGATAATAAGCTGATTGAAATGTGTTTAGTACGAGGATTGAAATCGTGCCATTAAGTATTGAGTGATGAGAGCTGTCAGGGGACTAGCTTACGTGTGAAAGAAGTGAATGAATGCCACAACCAGTTCTGTGTGAGCTGAGTTTTCTAGTTCTGTGAGCTGAGTTTTCCAGTTCTGTGTGAGCTGATCTGTAACGTTATCCAACGCCACCGTTGGATCTACAGGTAAAGG
Source organism: Oncorhynchus kisutch (assembly GCF_002021735.2). Taxonomy (NCBI): domain Eukaryota; kingdom Metazoa; phylum Chordata; class Actinopteri; order Salmoniformes; family Salmonidae; genus Oncorhynchus; species Oncorhynchus kisutch. The sequence goes on along the minus strand of NC_034199.2, from coordinate 9,241,063 downwards.
ATAACTCAGATGTCTCAGAAATCAGATAAGTAACATGTCTCAGAGGATAACAGGTCTTGTTAGTAAAGAGGATAACAGGTCTTGTTAATAACGAGGATAACATGTCTCATTAGTCACGAGGATAACATGTCTCTGAGATTAACTTGACTTTAGATTACATGAGGATAACATGTCTTGTCAGTGGGAGTTTGATGAATAACATTATTATGTATGGAGATATGAAAGAAGAGAGAGCTATTTCCGAATACGCTGTTAAATAGAGGTAGTGTAAATATCTAAACCCCAGTATGAGTAGAACACTAGTGTAGAGGAGGAATTTGTAATGGAACACAAATATATAATGGGTTACTCGAGATACAGTAACATAATACTGAGTGTAATGGGTTATTATGATGATCTGATGAAGGAAGAATAGAAAAACTGACAAACCCACACGTACGTAAGTGGTGACAAAAAGTATTCTGTTCAGAGTGGTCCCTTTATGGATCATTTGTATGATAAGGTTAAAGCATTGTATGGGACTTGACTTACCCCTAACCATTAGAACTAATGAATGCTTAGAAGACTTCCTCCACCCTGGTAATGCATTTTGAAATAAGCCCAACCCCCGTTAAATAGAACCAATGAATGTTGAACATGATTTTCTGTTAACTAAACTTAAAAGTCTACAGTTTATTGTACTCCCGATGTTGCTTTCGTTGATTCCCAAATGATGACGTTCTTAACCAATTCGTGAGTAGGCAAAATGAAGACTGCTTCTGTTTCCCTGTTGTCTCAGGGGCCAGACTTATTATTGACAGAGCGTGACATCTACTGGGGACTAAGACCGTGCCAACCCTCCAAAACATTACATATGCATCTTAAAATAATAGACATTTAATAAATATTGAAGCAGAAAGTGACTATCCAACAGAGATTGGTAATAAAATAATTGAGTATCATGTTTGTTTTGTTTTAAACCTTGCAATAGGGGGAAAAGCTAAATGTGGTTTGAGAGTGATCTGTGTGTTTAAGCATTGGGAAAAGGGAGATCTAGTTGAAGGAAACAGATTTAGGAGACTAGTGAAAGTAACAAAGAATGGAAATTGGCTTTCAGATAGCAATCCAACATTTTTATATTTTAGTAATTTGAATGAGTAAAACAGAGGGATTGAGCATTGGGACTGATATTAAATTAGAGGCTGCTCGCTCTTCAAGGCCTGGTCCACTGCTCTCGTGTTTAAGTAATCTGTTGATTGGGTTAAAGATAACCTTCCCGTGGAACAATAGACAGCCGCCAGTACACACTGAACTCAAATAGGCTGTGAGAGACACAGTGGGTAAATTAGGGACAGTTGGTACAGAATTGTATGTTAATGCAACAGGTATAAAATATAAAGATTACAAGAGAAATGTTTACTTTAGAAGGAGCCCAATTCAGCTTTACGGGACACCGTATCATCTGATATGTCTTGAAGTATAAATGTGTCTGAAGTATAATTCTGTATACAGATGGGTTTTAAGACTTCCTACCCAAGATGCAGTAAACTCAACTTTTTTTATAAAGAATTTTTAGGACTGATTAAAATGTAGCATAGTGAAAACTAAGAACATGTTTATTTTCTTTCTTCCAGGACTGATGGAATGTCCACGACCAAGTTTTTTTCCCATGTTCAATGTTTCTGTACTTTTCCCTTTGAAAGGCTTCCTGAGGCAGGTGCATTAGGAGAGCAGTTAAAAGTGCTTGGATTCCAATTTGAATTGAAGTATTCCCCACATCTAGTGATATATGTGTATTACTGTTGTTGTTTCTTTTCTTTTCTTTGTTTTTGTCTTACTTCAATAACAAATCTCACCAGACTGGGTTGCTGGATGGTCGGGATTTCTCCCTAAGGATTAGGCCTCTGACACCCTGACCCGTAACTGTAGTGAGTTCGCCAAGATGATAGGGAAGTATAAGCCAATTTGGGGGGGGGGGGGGTTTCAACTATGTGTTGTTATTCTCTGAGACATTTGTCTTAGAAGTCTGGATTTCCTGAATTACAAATGTCCTTAACTAAACTGTTTTTCTGGTCTGTCATTTCTCAAGGTTATGGTGAAGGTGACCACAGATGGTATCTAGATGCATGATGGAACAATTAGGCCAAAAACAACCTCAACACCCCCTCTATCCGGCTGAATTAATGTCAAAAATGGCATACAGGATGGTCCTTCACCACTTCTACGGTGAGACCTGAGTCCGAGCAACCTGTACACAGCATCCAGAAGCTATCAACCGCCTTTTCTCTCATACTTTTTCTCTCAGGAGTGCGTCCATGTGGAGTGAGCATGGAGAGAGATCCAGTCCAAACTTCTCTCATGCTGCTGGTGTATTGGTAGGAAAATGGACAAATACATAATGACTGTAAATAACAGGACTATCAGGTGAGAGGGCCATCCACTTTGAACATGTGCCATTAAAAAGACGAACTGAAACACATTCTGAAGAAGAACATGAGGAAACGCCAGGAAATGAAGAGTGAGTGCCGTGAAAGGGGGTGGTCAACCGTGCCCATAATTGATTTAGGCATGTCCAAAATTATTTTGGGTATCAGGATTGTGGAGGTCTGCACACTGCAAAATGTATAGTCATTTAGGCTAAAAATGCATTGAGATACCAATCGGTCATTACCACAAGTGATGAGAAAAGTGAGGGTCTTAAATTAAAGTGATAGAATCAACATGAAGCACTAAGGACTATTATTCTAAATTTGGGTTGGATAATTTATAAATAATTATGATTTGGAAAGGCAAGGCTTCTAGAGACAAATCAAATCAAATCAAATTTTATTTGTCACATACACATGGTTAGCAGATGTTAATGCGAGTGTAGCGAAATGCTTGTGCTTCTAGTTCCGACAATGCAGTAATAACGAACAAGTAATCTAACTAACAATTCCAAAAACGACTGTCTTATACACAGTGTAAGGGGATAAAGAATATGTACATAAGGATATATGAATGAGTGATGGTACAGAGCAGCATAGGCAAGATACAGTAGATGATATCGAGTACAGTATATACATATGAGATGAGTATGTAAACAAAGTGGCATAGTTAAAGTGGCTAGTGATACATGTATTACATAAGGATGCAGTCGATGATATAGAGTACAGTATCTACGTATGCATATGAGATGAATAATGTAGGGTAAGTAACATTATATAAGGTAGCATTGTTTAAAGTGGCTAGTGATATATTTACATCATTTCCCATCAATTCCCATTATTAAAGTGGCTGGAGTAGAGTCAGTGTCATTGACAGTGTGTTGGCAGTAGCCACTCAATGTTAGTGGTGGCTGTTTAACAGTCTGATGGCCTTGAGATAGAAGCTGTTTTTCAGTCTCTCGGTCCCAGCTTTGATGCACCTGTACTGACCTCGCCTTCTGGATGACAGCGGGGTGAACAGGCAGTGGCTCGGGTGGTTGATGTCCTTGATGATCTTTATGGCCTTCCTGTAGCATCGGGTGGTGTAGGTGTCCTGGAGGGCAGGTAGTTTGCCCCCGGTGATGCGTTGTGCAGACCTCACTACCCTCTGGAGAGCCTTACGGTTGAGGGCGGTGCAGTTGCCATACCAGGCGGTGATACAGCCCGCCAGGATGCTCTCGATTGTGCATCTGTAGAAGTTTGTGAGTGCTTTTGGTGACAAGCCGAATTTCTTCAGCCTCCTGAGGTTGAAGAGGCGCTGCTGCGCCTTCCTCACGATGCTGTCTGTGTGAGTGGACCAATTCAGTTTGTCTGTGATGTGTATGCCGAGGAACTTAAAACTCGGCCCGTCAGGAAGTCCAGTACCCAGTTGCACAGGGCGGGGTCGAGACCCAGGGTCTCGAGCTTGATGACGAGCTTGGAGGGTACTATGGTGTTGAATGCCGAGCTGTAGTCGATGAACAGCATTCTCACATAGGTATTCCTCTTGTCCAGATGGGTTAGGGCAGTGTGCAGTGTGGTTGAGATTGCATCGTCTGTGGACCTATTTGGGCGGTAAGCAAATTGGAGTGGGTCTAGGGTGTCAGGTAGGGTGGAGGTGATATGGTCCTTGACTAGTCTCTCAAAGCACTTCATGATGACGGATGTGAGTGCTACGGGGCGGTAGTCGTTTAGCTCAGTTACCTTAGCTTTCTTGGGAACAGGAACAATGGTGGCCCTCTTGAAGCATGTGGGAACAGCAGACTGGTATAGGGATTGATTGAATATGTCCGTAAACACACCGGCCAGCTGGTCTGCGCATGCTCTGAGGGCGCGGCTGGGGATGCCGTCTGGGCCTGCAGCCTTGCGAGGGTTAACATGTTTAAATGTCTTACTCACTTCGGCTGCAGTGAAGGAGAGACCGCATGTTTTCGTTGCAGGCCGTGTCAGTGGCACTGTATTGTCCTCAAAGCGGGCAAAAAAGTTATTTAGTCTGCCTGGGAGCAAGACATCCTGGTCCGTGACTGGGCTGGGTTTCTTCCTGTAGTCCGTGATTGACTGTAGACCCTGCCACATGCCTCTTGTGTCTGAGCCGTTGAATTGAGATTCTACTTTGTCTCTGTACTGGCGCTTAGCTTGTTTGATAGCCTTGCGGAGGGAATAGCTGCACTGTTTGTATTCAGTCATGTTACCAGACACCTTGCCCTGATTAAAAGCAGTGGTTCGCGCCTTCAGTTTCACACGAATGCTGCCATCAATCCACGGTTTCTGGTTAGGGAATGTTTTAATCGTTGCTATGGGAACGACATCTTCAACGCACGTTCTAATGAACTCGCACACCGAATCAGCGTATTCGTCAATGTTGTTGTCTGACGCAATACGAAACATCTCCCAGTCCACGTGATGGAAGCAGTCTTGGAGTGTGGAGTCAGCTTGGTCAGACCAGCGTTGGACAGACCTCAGCGTGGGAGCTTCTTGTTTTAGTTTCTGTCTGTAGGCAGGGATCAACTAAATGGAGTCGTGGTCAGCTTTTCCGAAAGGGGGGTGGGGCAGGGCCTTATATGCGTCGCGGAAGTTAGAGTAACAATGATCCAGGGTCTTTCCACCCCTGGTTGCGCAATCGATATGCTGATAAAATTTAGGGAGTCTTGTTTTCAGATTAGCCTTGTTAAAATCCCCAGCTACAATGAATGCAGCCTCCGGATAAATCGTTTCCAGTTTGCAGAGAGTTAAATAAAGTTCGTTCAGAGCCATCGATGTGTCTGCTTGGGGGGGATATATACGGCTGTGATTATAATCGAAGAGAATTCTCTTGGTAGATAATGCGGTCTACATTTGATTGTGAGGAATTCTAAATCAGGTGAACAGAAGGATTTGAGTTCCTGTATGTTTCTTTCATCACACCATGTCACGTTGGCCATAAGGCATACGCCCCTCCCCTCTTCTTACCAGAAAGATGTTTGTTTCTGTCGGCGCGATGCGTGGAGAAACCCGTTGGCTGCACCGCTTCGGATAGCGTCTCTCCGGTTAGCCATGTTTCCGTGAAGCAAAGAATGTTACAGTCTCTGATGTCCCTCTGGAATGCTACCCTTGCTCGGATTTCATCAACCTTGTTGTCAAGAGACTGGACACTGGCAAGAAGAATGCTAGGGAGTGGTGCACGGTGTGCCCGTCTCCGGAGTCTGACCAGAAGACCGCCTCGTTTCCCTCTCTTTCGGAGTCGTTTTTTGGGGTCGCTGCATGGAATCCACTCCGTTGTCCTGTTTGTAAGGCAGAACACAGGATCCGCGTCGCGAAAAACATATTCTTGGTCGTACTGAATTGACGCTGATCTTATATTCAGTAGTTCTTCTCGACTGTATGTAATGAAACCTAAGATGACCTGGGGTACTAATGTAAGAAATAACACGTAAAAAAAAAAAAAACTGCATAGTTTCCTAGGAACGCGAAGCGAGGCGGCCATCTCTGTCGGCGCCGGAAGTATATTATCTGTGTCCTAAACATGTGAGGAGAGCCACTAGATTGTAGCTTTGGCTCACCTTGCAACAATTTAATTCTTAGCACGGTTGGTGTGAAACTGTTATAACGTGTTCTCTCTCTCTTCCCTGTGAAATGTTATTAATATGCTGTAAGGCGATCTGTGCTTCTCTTGCTATCATGTTTTATGCTCCTCCAGAGGATGGTGAAACTGCCAACTCTGGATGAGCCCCCATTTTTCCCTGTAGATACAGATGATGAGTAATGATTGAAGGTTGTTTTCTTTTAACAAGTTGAGGATAAGGTCATCTAAACCCTTAACCTGTTTACATCATGTGGAACACTGAGCTAATGAGCCATCACCCACCTTTTGAAGGTCTTAGCAGAATTGTTAAACAACTGGCTTTTATATTTTGACTAAGTTGATGTCCCAGGGACAGTTAGTGAAAAACATAGGTCAATCCAAGCCATGTGTGGGAAGAAATATGGAAACAATTGTTAACTTTGAGAGATTTATTCATCTCTGAATCTACAGATCTATTGTGAATGTGTATTTTTTTTATACTCACTCCCATTAATAGAAGTATAACCTTCATTATGATTATAGTATTACCATACTAAGTGGATTGTACAACCCAGAATGAAGGGTTTGAAATGATGAAGTGTCTTTTTTTGTGTTGGTTTACCTTACTTTAAAAGGGTATAGAATATTTTGATATAGAAGCTAAAATCTAAATGCTTTACATAAAATTTAAGTGGATGGAATTAGTGGTCCAATAGACTTGGCTTGACATGGCTTGACATGAGTGCTCGCATTACACCATCATAAAGGATCGCAACAGGCTATTTCTACATTTGACATTTTAGTCAGTAAGCAGATGCTCTTAACCAGAGTGACTTACATGCTGACCACATCGCTCGCATTTCGTGTGCAAGGCTTGCAAAGTAAATGTACACATACATGCTATTCAATCGCGCGCCTCAGCGAGCGTCTGCATGGCTAGGTGTTAAAATAGAAATAGGTTCTATTTGTGATGCTAGATGCGCTGCAAGTCCGGCCTCTCCCATCTCCCCATTGGTTTTTAGGAGCATATACCCACGTGCCATCTTCTCATTTACTGAGCATATACCCACCTGGGTGATTGAAAGATGAACTGATGTCCACACTCCAGTCAGTTGTAGTAATGAACCATAAAGTTGGTTGCTAACCTCCATGTAAAGTCCAAAGAAGTAAAACAGAAGCCTGAGGAAGGAGGAGAGATGACGAGAAAGGAATTTGGTTTACCATTTTATCTGTGGATTAATTGTCGGAGTAGAGGACCTTGTGCATTTCAGGTCAAATAAGAATCCAATGTTTATATACCAGGACAAATGAGCTAGCAGCAGCAAGCAAATGTTTAATGCTTTTCGACCTGTCCCGAAATGAATATAATTGGTTCAGAGTTCGTTTTGATATTTCAACCTGCGTGTCCTGATCGTGTCTGGTGTGGGTACAAAATCAACATGTGCGCGTCCGGTTTGCTCAGCATGTTACAGTAGTGCATTCAACTTAAGATAGCTAGGTGAGACAACCACATATCAAAATCATAGTAAGTACATTTCTTCTCAATAAAGTAGCTATATGCAAAGTCATTGCTAGTAAGAAAAGACAAATGTGAGTGTTAGTTCAAGAAAAGCAATTGTTTTATGTATTTTTTCTTACAATCAATCTTAAATCTTAAGATATTATGTGCGCTATATAATAATGACTGTTGTCAGTTTAGTAACATAATGATCGGGTGAGTTTGGGTGTCATCAACACAAAAACGTACGTACAGGTAGGTACAGGTTGGCCCAGAAGGGGTGTGTGTGTGTGTGTGCATGTGGGTGTATGTGTTTAGCAGTGGAGGCACGTCAGAGGAGGAAGGGGAGGAATTGAATTTCCAATTCCATTTTTAGATAAAACTACTTTAAATGTTCAAATGTAACCAAATACATGATTAAAACACATGATTAAAACACACAATTTGCAATAAAGGACAACAGTAGTCTCAACAGCACCCCCTAGGGTAGCACCATGGTTAAATCAGAGGACAGCTGTTTTCCATCCTCCTCTGGCTACATTAACTTCAATACAAAACCCAGGAGGCTTGTGTTCCTCACCCCGTTCATTAGACCTACATAGTAATTGTAATAACTAGCCAACGTTTTTGCAGTATAAACTGACATGCTATCCATGCAATCAAAGGAGAGAGAATAAACCTATTGCTACATGTGTCATTTAGAAGTTTGGTGAGTTGGTGATAGCTAGTTGAGCATTTATGGAATATTATTCAATTATTCAATTATGTCATGGTTTTAGAAGCTTCTGATTGACATAATTTGAGTGGAGGTGTACCTGGGGATGTATTTCAAAGCCTACCTTCATTCTCAGTGCCTCGTTGCTTGACATCATGGGAAAATCAAAAGAAATCAGCCAAGGAAATCATCCTTGGGAGCAATTTCCAAACGCCTGAAGGTACCACGTTCATCTGTACAAATAATAGTACGCAAGTATAAACACCATGGGACCACGCAGCCGTCATACCGCTCAGGAAGGAAATATGTTGTGCCTCCTAGAGATGAACGTCCTTTGGTGCGAAAAGTGCAAATCAATCCCAGAACAACAGCAAAGGACCTTGTGAAGATGCTGGAGGAAACAGGTACAAAAGTATATATCCTATATCGACATAACCTGAAAGGCCGCTCAGCAAGGAAGAAGCCACTGCTCCAAAACTGCCATTAAAAAGTCAGACTACGGTTTGCAACTGCACATGGGGACAAAAATCGTACTTTTTGGAGAAATGTCCTCTGGTCTGATGAAACAAAAATAGAACTGCTTGGCCACAATGACCATCGTTATGTTTGCAGGAAAAAAGTATTGCAAGCCGAAGAACACCATCCCAACCGTGAAGCACCGGGGTGGAAGCATCATGTTGTGGGGGTGCTTTGCTGCAGGAGGGACAGGTGCACTTCACAAAATAGATGGCATCACGAGTCTGGAAAATTATGTGGATATATTGAAGCAACATCAAAGACATCAGTCAGGAAGTTAAAGCTTGGTCGTAAATGATTCTTCCAAAAGGATAATGACCCCAGGCATACTTCCAAAGTTGTGGCAAAATGGCTTAAGGACAACAAAGTCAAGGTATTGGAGTGGCCATCACAAAGCCCTGACCTCAATCCTATAGAAACATTTTGGGCAGAACTGAAAAAGCATGTCCGAGCAAGGAGGCCTACAAACCTGACTCAGTTACACCAGGCTCAGTCAGGAGGAATGGGCCAAAATTCACCCAAATTATTGTGGGAAGCTTGTGGAAGGCTACCTGGAACATTTGACCCAAGTTAAACAATTTAAAGGCAATGCTACCAAATACTAATTGAGTGTATGTGAACTTCTGACCCACTGGGAATGTGATGAAAGAAATCAAAACTGAAAGAAATCATTCTCTCTACTATTATTCTGACATTTCACATTCTTAAAATAAAGTGGTGATCCTAACTGACCAAAGACAAGGAATTTCTACTAGGATTAAATGTCAGGAATTGTGAAAACTGAGTTTAAATGTACTTGGCTAAGGTGTATGTAAACTTCTGACTTCAACTGTATATTGTTTTCTTGCTTATAGAACTTTAATTTTGCGTTGAATTAGTGCAATTTATTACAATTTGCCTTGATAACTTTAGTAGCAAGTCACTTGCTAGATCCAAAGTGAGGGTTTCTCTGCCAGAATGGATAGCTAATGCTAACAACAATGTCATTTTTGGTTGAAGAATCCCTTTCATTGCCCACATCAGATTCAAGCTTCTGGGGAAAAGGTACATCTGCGTATTCAAACTGCGCAACACAACGAGAAGGTAAAAAGAGACAGGGATGTTCTCAAGCAGTTAATCAACACTACTGCCTTTTGGGGCATGTAAAAAGTTGTCTTTTAGGGGGCATGGTTAGTTTCCCTAACAAGGGAAAGAACAAGGATCTTGCAGAGGTAATTGCACATTAACATGCTCTACCTTCTCTGGGAATGTCGAAATCAATTCAGAATGATTTGGTAGCTTCCATCGCATCATCCATTAAAAGTGACATTAAAAGAGTGGTTTTCTCGCATGGCAAATGGTTGAACCCACAGACATCAGCTGTTGCTTGCAGTTGTCAGTTATCATCAGTTATGTGGATGATAAGGGTATTTGATGATCAGGGCATTCAGGAACATTTATTGGGCTACTTTGATGTGTCAAGTGAGAGAGATGCGTAGTCTGTGTTTGACTTTGTGAATTTGGAGTTTAACTTCATGGAGAAACTTGTTGCCCAAAACTATGATGGTCGCTGCTGTAATGGAATGTATCTGCTATTTATATTTACTGTGACACCCTGACCTTAGCGATCCTTATTATTCTCTATGTTTGGTTAGGTCAGGGTGCTATGTGTTTCTTTGTTTTTTGCAGCTTGTGGTTCCCAATCAGAGGCAGCTGTTTATCGTTGTCTCTGATTGGGGATCATATATAAGTTGTCATTTTCCTTTTGAGTTTTGTTGGGTCTTGTTTTCTGTTTAGTGTCTGTACCTGACAGAACTGTTCCATTTCGTTTTCATATTTGTAATTTTGCTTGAGTATTTTTTGAAAATAATGATCATGAACACTTTCCACGCTGTGCTTTGGTCCACTCCTTTCAGCTAAGTCCCCTCCTGTTCCCTGATTTAAGAGATGATGACCACTCCACTACCAGTGTCAACTCTCTGATATGAACTGAAGCAATGTCTCATGTGCCCTCTCATCCACTGGCACATCGAATGCTTCCTTTTCAAGCACTGTGAGTAGCCCTGTCCATTTTCTCTCATTTCTGTATGTAGAGTCAATCACATTATTACACATCAATGTGATTTTACTCCTTGCTTGGACTAAGTCATTCTTAGCTCTTTTGTTTAACTGTGTTGTGTCATTGTTTGTCTTCCCAGTAAAATCCTACCTACTGTATATCATGGGTCTCCCGTCCTCCAAAATCGTTTCAAGTCACCAGTCTCCACTGGTGTTTGGGTAGGCTTATGTAGGTACAGTATGTTGGTGTTGCCTCACACATTAACAGCTCCTGTACTCATTTAATTTTTTTGATGGTTTTGTGGTAATGACAGTACTACGGAGTGCATAGTGCTGGTTAGAACATGGCATCGAATCCAGCCTGAGTAGGTAAATGCTGCATATTGTTTACATGTGCATATATTATAGTCTTTTATATTCTATATAATTACGAAAGCCTGAGGAGGTGTGGTATAGGACCAATATACCACGGCTAGCCGTGGTATATTGGCCATATACAGTGGAGCAAAAAAGTATTTCGTCAGCCACCAATTGTGCATGTTCTCCCACTTGAAAAGATGAGAGAGGCCTGTAATTTTCATCATTGGTACACTTCAACTATGACAGACAAAATGAGAAAAAATCCAGAAAATCACATTGAAGGATTTTTAATGAATTTATTTGCAAATTATGGTGGAAAATAAGTATTTGGTCAATAACAAAAGTTTATCTCAATACTTTGTTATATACCCTTTGTTGGCAATGACAGAGGTCAAATGTTTTCTGTAACTCTTCACAAGGTTTTCACACACTGTTGCTGGTATTTTGGCCCATTCCTCCATGCAGATCTCCTCTAGAGCAGTGATGTTTTGGGGCTGTTGCTGGGCAACACGGACTTTCAACTCCCTCCAAAGATGTTCTATGGGGTTGAGATCTGGAGACTGGCTAGGCCACTCCAGGACCTTGAAATGCTTCTTACGAAGCCACTCCTTCGTTGCCAGGGCGGTGTGTTTGGGATCATTGTCATGCTGAAAGACCCAGCCACGTTTCATCTTCAATGCCCTTGCTGATGGAAGGAGGTTTTCACTCAATCTCACGATGCATGGCCCCATTCATTCTTTCCTTTACACGGATCAGTCGTCCTGGTCCCTTTGCAGAAAAACAGCACCAAAGCATGATGTTTACACCCCCATGCTTCACAGTAGGTATGGTGTTCTTTGGATGCAACTCAGCATTCTTTGTCCTCCAAACACGACGAGTTGAGTTTTTACCAAAAAGTTTCATCTGACCATATGACATTCTCCCAATCTTCTTCTGGATCATCCAAATGCTCTCTAGCAAACTTCAGACGGGCCTGGACATGTACTGCCTTAAGCAGGGGGACACGTCTGGCACTGCAGGATTTGAGTCCCTGGCGGCGTAGTGTGTTACTGATGGTAGGCTTTGTTACTTTGGTCCCAGCTCTCTGCAGGTCATTCACTAGGTCCCCCCGTGTGGTTCTGGGATTTTTGCTCACCGTTCTTGTGATCATATTGACGCCACGGGGTGAGATCTTGCGTGGAGCCCCAGATCGAGGGAGATTATCTTGTATGTCTTCCATTTCCTAATAATTGCTCCCACAGTTGATTTCTTCAAACCAAGCTGCTTACCTATTGTAGATTCAGTCTTCCCAGCCTGGTGCAGGTCTACAATTTTGTTTCTGGTGTCCTTTGACAGCTCTTTGGTCTTGGCCATAGTGGAGTTTGGAGTGTGACTGTTTGAGGTTGTGGACAGGTGTCTTTTATACTGATAACAAGTTCAAACAGGTGTCATTAATACAGGTAATGAGTAGAGGACAGAGGAGCCTCTTAAAGAAGTTACAGGTCTGTGAGAGCCAGATATTTTGCTTGTTTGTAGGTGACCAAATACTTATTTTCCACCATATTTTGCAAATAAATTCATTAAAAATCCTACAATGTGATTTTCTTCCCCCTCATTTTGTCTGTTATAGTTGAAGTGTACCTATGATGAAAATTACAGGCCTCTCTCATCATTTTAAGTGGGAGAACTTGCACAATTGGTGGCTGACTAAATACTTTTTTGCCCCACTGTATCACAAACCCCCGAGGTGCCTTATTGCTATTATAAACTGGTTACCAACGTTATTAGAGCAGTAAAAATGTTTTGTCTACCCGTGGTATACGGTCTGATATCCCTGCACAACGTCTACTGGATGGAAACTACAAGTGTAATGGCTGTGCTCAAGGCAATGGCACTTATACATGTAGATCCTTCAAACACCCCCAAACAAAGAAACAGATCCCAATCAAAGGTATTATCACGTGCTCTACATCAGGCAGTTATTTATCTTATAACTTGTCCTTGTGGTAAAAATGATGTGGGTAAAACAAAGCGCAAATTAAAAGTACGAATTTCGGAGCATTATAGCACCATTCGGTGCAAAAACTCTACTTACCCAGTTGCAGCCCACTTTTTGGAAGCAAACCACTCGATTTCGTCCATACATTATATCGGCATCGAACATGTCACCCTCCCTAGGAGAGGGGGTGAACTCGACAATTTATTGTTAAAACGAGAGGCTGCCTGGACCTTTAATTTAAAGATCCTTGCTCTCTTCGGCCTCAACGTAGACTTTGATCTGAAGCCATTCTTGTGATTTTGTTATTGTAAATGTTTGTAAGCCTATGTGGCCGAATTGTATCTATGATCGTATGCTATCCATTCATGTTTTTGGTATGGTATTTTTATATCTGAAGATTAACCAATGATATCAGGCCACACCCGGCCGTGATTACAGACACTTGTGTGTGTCCTTTGACACTATATAAACTAGTCACCCCGCAGTGTTTGTCATTATACCCTGATGAAGACGGCTTGTCTGTTGAAACGTTGGTTATTAAATGATTGCATCTGAGCTCCTAGAGGGCAGATCTCCTTTAATTTGTCAAGTGTTCTACTCCGCTAGCCAGCACCTCGCCTAAATAGGTGTGCATTTCTTTCACCTCTAGATATACAGTATGATATACCACAGCTGTCAGCCAATCAGCATTCCGGGCTCGGACCAGCCAGTTTATAATACTCAATAAGTTGTTCACTTCTGTGAGAGTTTGCGGATATACCAGAGGGAAAGCATATGCTATGAAAGCAACTCAAATCATACCTTTCAACCAAAGTATGTTTTCTCCCTCCATTGAGTGGTACTCTGTTTTTTTAATGTTGCGTTATTGTGGTTTAGGTAGACAGAACAACAAAGGGAGGGTGTTCTCAAAATCCAACAAACAGTTGTGTGAAATCTACAAGTCAAGTGAACACCAGTCTACAACAATAAATTAGTATTTGGTCTCCTTGCTTAGGCAATTATGCAGAATCAGGGTGTCTTTTACCCAGATTGGATCACTTAGGGCTTTCACTTAGAGATGACCCCATGGGACTGCAATAGTAACAGCTTTAGACGGCAATCAATCAATCAATCAACTCTCATGGAATTAAACTTGACCTTTTTCAAATTTCAAGGCGAGCTAATGCATTACAAAAAAAGCCATACATAACTGTAATGGTATTTTAAACTGATAGCCACTACCATTTCATGTACTGTTCAGTGGAGGCTCCACAGAGGAGGAAGGGTAGGACCATCCCTCAGTGAAATGTAATGAAAATAAAATATTGAAACATTAAAGTTATCCTTTTTAGATAAAACTATACTAAATATATTCATGTCACCAAATAATTTATTAAAATACACTGTTTTCCAATGAAGGTCTACAGTAACTTCAACAGCGCTGTCTGGGGTAGCACAGCTAGCTTCCATCCTCCTCTGGCTACATTGACTTCAATACAAAACCTAGGAGGCTCGTAGGCCTCACCCCCTTCCACAGACATACATGGTAATTATGACCATTAGCGGAGGACGTCCTCCAAACCAATCAAAGCTTTTGCAGTATGAATTGACATGTTGTACATCCAATCATAGCATTTGGATCAGATAATGAACCTAGTGTATTGGGATTGTGCCACATAGCATTATGGGGGTTCTATGTGTTGAGAGGCTTGGTGACATTGTTGGATAGAGATAATGAGTGAAGAGTGAAAGTTGAGCATTTTTTGTATATTGAATTTTTTTTTTTTTTACTCAAATTACAGGAGACGGAGAAGGTACCTAGCTAGCTACCAGCATGAGTGTGCAGTTTTTCTCTGCCAGAAAGGTCAACACTATTGAAAATGTTGAATTTTGTTGAAGAACCCCTTTCATTCACTGGGGTACACGGAAAAGGTGTGAATTAAAAGCAAGGGTCGACCTCTGCCTGAGATCAGTTTCATGAAGAGAGATGAAAAGATGAGGGCGTTCAATACCAACCGGTATCAAAAAGTATAGCTGGTTAACAGATCAGACAGCCTGTATTGCTGGCCTTACCTGCTTTTTGGAAAGTCTGAGCCTTGGTCGAAAGGTGGGTGCAGTGACCTGAAGAACATTGATCGTTCAGCTAAACGAAAACTAAAGCAGAGCATGCAAGAATTTGCTTTTAGAGGACACAGCGAGAGGGAAAGTTCCATTAACAAGGGCAACTGCAAGGAGCTTGCAGAGGTAATTGCACGTAACAATGCTTTACTTGCTGAACATATGGACCTTTCAAATGTCTTTTCTGGCATGTCGAAAACAATTGCGAATGATTTGATAGCTTCCATCACATTATCCATTAAAAGTTAGATTAAAGTGAGAGGTTGACGCAGTCCATTTTTTTCGCATGCGCTCAGGTAGGCTTTACACTTTCCTCCGGTATTTATTTAGCAAAGATGATAACACTTAATCATTCCGGACAGACACAAGCAAAAACCCATGACATAAATTTTGCAACAGCCTAGGCTACACCTAAACATTAGAAATCTGACATGCTATATCGGATGAAAACAAGACTATTTTTCAGTCTGCTCAACCACTCTGGGACCTACACCAGTCTGCTTTTGCAGTTGTCAGAACTGTGTAGTGTGTCTTATAGTTTTTTTTTTTTGTCTTCCCAGTCAAATCCTGTCCTGCACTGGTCAAGCCTCTGAACACCTCAACTCATGTCTCATACCCTCATTCAATCACTGCTGTGATCCCTTTCCAACACGGTGTAAGTAGCCCTCTAATTACCATTCCCCATAATATTGTACTATAAATGTCTTTATTAAATGCTTTAGGTTAAAATAATTTGTCTTTGACAATTTATGAAACACACTTTGGTCTCCGCGTGTTAAGGTTTTCTTTCGTCGGAGAGGCGGACCAAAATGCAGCGTGGTTATTTCGATTCATGTTTAATAAAAGATAAACACAAACAATACAAAACAATAAACGTGAAAACCTAAACAGCCTTATCTGGTGCAAACAAACACTGAGACAGGAACAATCACCCACGAAACACTCAAAGAATATGGCTGCCTAAATATGGTTCCCAATCAGAGACAACAATAAACACCTGCCTCTGAGAACCACTCTAGGCAACCATAGACTTACCTAGACAACTCTACTATACCACAATCCCATAACCTACAAAAACCCCAAGACAAAAACTCACCACATAAATAACCCATGTCACACCCTTGCCTGACCAAAATAATAAGACCAGGGCGTGACACTGTGAGTTCGTCACCTATACCGTGTGTGTCCCATCCTCCTCCCTTTTTCAAGTCACCAGCCTCCACTGGTACTGTTGTACTTGTGCTTCTCCTCCCAAGTCTCAGTCGATTGGACACCCCACCAACCACAGTGGCAGCTTGTTCTAAGGAACATGAATAAAGAAAGGAACTTGAAGCAAATGAGTACAAGTTAAAGAGGAAAGGAAGAGAGAACAATGACACTGCTAATTATGCTAATCTAGTTGGCTGAATTAGCACAACAGAACCCAAAGCTGTTTCATCCACAGTTCCAGAGGGCCCTGGGCCAAAATGCCCCAGCCTCCATCTGTGGCCGTATCCACAAAGTGTCTCAAAGGTCCTAGGAATCCTGTCAACTCCCAGCTCAGAGTTGGTTTCAGGATGATGTTATTAACACACTGCTCAGACAAGCTCTGAGCCAGGAGTAAAATCAACTCATAAAAGCTTATATCAGTAGGTAATCACGACAGTTCGAATTATCGCAAAGGAAAGATAGTGATGATGCTCATTTACACTGTTGCAAAGGATGAGGATTATACAACGGGTTTGTCTAATGCTGGATGCTAATTGGTTAAAACCACATTCCAGCCGGTGTCTATTCCACAAATTACCACCGGCTAAATCCATGATGTCGAAATGCCTATTTACTCTTCCATCTCACTGCGCAATCCACGGTCTCATCAGCTCCAACAGGCAATTTACAGTATGTACATGATCTACACTGTAAAAACCAGCATTTGGTTTTCAATAGCGGAGTTTTGTAATAACGTTGCTGTCTGTCTCTACAACATTTGCAACAATGTTTCAATATTGAAATTCAATCTCCAGCTGTTCTATGGTAATGAACGTGTCAGGACGAGACACAGGCTGGCAGCTTTTCTCAGCCAGTCAAAATCATGAATCAGCATATTTTTTTTTATTCTTTTTTTTTTTGGGGGGGGGGGGATTTTACTTCCTTTTCTCCCCAATTTCGTGGTATCTGATTGTTAGTAGCTACTATCTTGTCTCATCGCTACAACTCCCGTACGGGCTCGGGAGAGACTAAGGTCGAAAGCCATGTGTCCTCCGGAACACAACCCAATCAAGCCGCACTGCTTCTTAACACAGCGCGCATCCAACCCGGAAACCAGCCGCACCAATGTGTCGGAGGAAACACCGTGCACCTGGTTAGCGTGCACTGCACCCAGCCCGACCACAGGATTAATTCCATCTTCATTTTTAAGTGTTGTGTTAGATGTGTAGTTGGCTATCTCTTCTGAAAATCAAATCAAATTTTATTTGTCACAGATGTTAATGCGAGTGTAGCGAAATGCTTGTGCTTCTAGTTCCGACAATGCAGTTAACAGTAGCCTTGTGAGAGAGCAAATGTTCTATGCCAGGCACATCAGCACATCATTAGCTCATTCTTATGGATGTATCCCCAAAAAATCACGAACAGCTTAAACCAATGCAAATGCAGCTAGTTTGTTATTCTGGCATCACTGACTTCACGTGACTTTGTTAGCCGCTTAGCAACTCTAAATCGCATTGGCACAATAGGCAGCAAGTCATTTGTTACGTATAAAGTTGCATACTTGTTTGAAAGGTCTATCATTTTCATCGAAAACAATCAAAGTTAACATAAGCCCTAGATGCAATCAATTGCCCAATTTATAGGCATGCCCATACATTTAACAACTTGATATTGCGCTCCAAAGGTATAACATGATGTAGGTAAAAAACGTGTTTATTTATAAGCATAGTATTTTTGCTTAATATATGTACTGTAGATATCGTTGCATGTAGGTCTAGATTATTTATGGATTGACCATATAGAAATATTAAAACATTATTTGAACAACTCCAAAGCAATTGCATGTGGTGCAGGAACCAGTGACTCTCTGCCCTTTTCTATTATCAAGACATATGCTGGTCACTCGTAACTGGTTAGGACAGCTCAAGAGGTCTCTCAAATATCTGTAGATTAGGTGGGATTCTAACAACTAAAGAGCCTTCATCCATAGCTTTTATTTTTAACCATAAGAGTAGGAGTAATATGTCTCTATTCTCAGCACTCAGCACACAACAAATGTTCTACTCTGAAATGCTTTGTGGATACTGGTCCTGGTCTCCCCCACTGGCCCACAATGACGTCCCACACCTCCCCTCTATTTGAAACTTTATTTTGGCAATATGGCTGACAAACCACTAGATAGACATCACAAGGGCTCTAATTCCCCATGCGTCAGCTGTTCGGCTGGTGAGCTTTTGTCGAAGCTGGACCGTTTATGAAGTGGCAAAAGCATCGTTTTAGTCACATATTCTCTCAGGGCAAGATAACTTGGAGAAGTGTTTTGGATCCTATTTGAGAAGCCCTTCCCAAAATGTATTGCACTGATCATGAGCTCCATTTGAGACATCCCATAGAAGTGGACCTTAGGAGGTGTTTATTTTAAAACCAGGTCAGTTGTGTTATCTGGTGTTATGTTTCCATTGATCTTGGTCCTAAATTGTGAGTGACTATGCCTCATCACACCATGCCTAGAGAGTTGGTGGATTAGTCCCTACACCCTACATAAGCACTCGCATATACGCGCGCACACACATGCACATACACACAATAAGCTTACGGCGGCCCAAGAGTGGCTTGCCATTGACAAAGTTAGTGGCCCATAATTATGTGTTCATTTGAGCAAGGCACTTAACCCTCATTTGCTCCAGGGGCACCGCCCTACTATAGCTGACCCTGTAAAACAACACATTTCACTGCATCTTTCCGGTGTATGTGACAAAACATCTTATTGTTTATTATTATTTACAGTGGGCCCATGACTATAGTGGTGCGCTGCCTAATATGCACCCGTGAATAAGTACTTGCTAGCTGACACACACACACACACACTGCACAAGACCTTCTCCAGCCTGACCAAGACTGAGGTCGTCTTAGGCAGGGGGAATCTGTTTCCCAATAAATTCATTCAGACACACGCACACACTCTCACACTCACACACACACACACAGGAGGTTATTTGGACTCTACATATGAGAGACCAAATAAGAATGGAGACTGGCATGTTTGCAAGTTGTGTGGCCCTTCACCATTTTAGTTAGCTCCCATGCCCCAAACCATGGCAAGTCTCCAGTCTTTTCCCCTTGGTTAGGTGATGTTCCTGGGTACAGCTAGGGGTTTCTAGTCAAGCTTTCTCTCTGGGCCCTTGGGGTTAACGTGTCATTCAGAGTGGATTCTCTGGTTCTCCTGCCTACTCTAAATTATTCAAATGTTTACCAAGATGTCGCAATGCGGTTTAGAGTTTCTTTTGCCTCCTGAAGTGGCCCTTATTGTTCCAGCTATTACAAAAATCTTGGAAATACTTGCAGAGGCTATTTCATGGCACACCAGGGACTTGTGTCATCTTCATTTGAATGAAGAAGTGAGAAGCAATCAGGCAGAGGTGGTTTTACCTAACGTCCCCTTGGTGTAGCTAGGGCTATGTCGTCGTATTAATTTTGTATCACAGAGTAGACCCAAGATCTGGGAATTGTGTATGCGTGCATGTCTGTTTAATGGTGGTGGTTTGTATCTGGCATGGATGTGCCCAAGAGGCAGCTCCGGTTCCTCCGTCACAGATTCTTCCAGACAACCCCCCCCCCCCCCCCCCCCCCCCACCTCCTGCCCTCTGACCAACACACGCACATATTCCTTCCATCCCTCAACCCTCAACCCTGCACTAAACTGAAAATCTCTCTCTCGCACACACATGCGCACACACAAAGGCGTAGGAGCATATGCCCCCCCCCCCAATGTTAAAAGCAGGTCAAATGGTCCCCCCCCCCCTAATAAAAATGGTATAAATACAATTCTGCAAGACTTTTATTTTGAAAACGAGTCACCAGATTTTTCTATTGGTTAGACTTTTGGCCTCCCATCCAATTCTAACCACCTCTCGCCAGCTTTGTATTCATGTTACCTGATGAAATTGCTGTACAACAGGATCTTGTTGCCATCTAATGCACATTCAGATGTCATAAATCAGCACTGCAGAGCTCTCCCTGTCCTATGCCGTGCCTTGATTGTATTACTGTTGATGATATCTGGAAATGTGCACGTACACCCTGGCCCATCTCCTGTTGCTAGCCCCAATTCTGACTTGTGCTCTGACATCTGCTTCACTGATTTCTGCTCTTGTAAAAGCCTACGTTTTCTGCATGTTAACATTAGAAGCTTATTACCTAAAATATATAAATTGAAAGTGTGGGTTCACAGCTCCAATCCAGATGTGTTGGTCATTACTGAGACGTGGTTAAGGAAGAGTGTTTTGAATACTGATGTTAATCTTTCTGGTTATAACCTTTTTCGGCAAGACAGATCTTCCAAAGTTGGGGGAGTGCCCATCTTTACCAAGGATCACCTTCAGTGTTCGGTTGTCTCCACCAAGTCTGTCCCCAAACAATTTGATTTGCTGGTTTTAAGCATTAAACTTTCAAACGGCTCTTTGACTGTTGCCAGGTAGGGCACCGGCCTGTACCCTACCTGCCTAAGCTCTCTCCTGGCCCCTTACACCAAGTCTGAATTTGTCCTGCTAGGTGATCTAAACTGCGACATGCTTAAACCACCTGACCAAGTCCTAAAGCAAGGGGACTCCCTAAATCTTTCTCCAAACACCCAGAAAAGGCTACTCTGTTAACCTCACAAATAATCCTGATAGGTATCATTCTGGTGTTTTCTGTAATGACCTTAGTGATCACAAGTGTCTATGATCATTTGTCATAGACACTTGCTAAGAAACTTTAATGAGCAAGCCTTCCTTCATGAACTGGCCTCTGTAAAATGGTATAGAATCAGTTTGATCCCCTCTGTTGAAGACGCTTGGACCTTTTTTCTTCAGTGGTATTGTTAACAAACAAGCAACCATAAAGAAAATTAGAATTAAAAACAGGTTCAGCCCCTGGTTCAACTGTGATCTTGCAGAGTTACTCCACCTCAAGAATTGCATTTGGTGAAAGGCTAGGCACACGCATACTCAAGCTGACAGGCCCTCGTTCAGGCAAATGAGAAATAAGTGCACTCAGGCTATCTGGAAGGCCAAAGTTAGTTACTTCAAGGAGCAGTTCTCTCTGCGGGTCTAACCCCAAGAAATTCTGGAAAACGGTTAAAGACCTGGAAAATAAACCCTCCTCATCACAGCTGCCCATGTCCCTTAATGTTGACGATGTGGTTGTTACTTACAAGAAGCACATAACTGAGCTCTTTAATCACCACTTCATTAAGTCAGGATTCCTGTTTGACTCAGCCATGCCTCCTTGCCTGTCCAACATTTCCTCATCTCCCACCCATTCTAACATAACTATCCCTGATGCTTCTCCCTCCCTTTTCCCCTGCCCCACTACAAAGTTTCTCCCTGCAGGCAGTTACTGGGTCCAAGGTGCTACAGGAGCTCCTGAAATTTCATCCCAAAATAGACCCTTTCTTCTTTAAGGTTGCTGCCCCTATCTCCGACCTTTTTAACCTGTCTCTCCTCAGGCAGCCACGGTTCATCCTTTATTTAAAGGGGAAGATCAAGCTGATCCTAACTGTTATAGGCCTTTATCTATTTTGCCCTGTTTTATCAAGTGTTGGAAAAAATTGTCAATCAACTGACTGGCTTTCTTGATGTCGATAGTATTCTTTCTGGTATGCAATCTGGTTTCCGCACAGGTTATGGATGTCACTGCAACCTTAAAGTTCCTTAATGATGTCACCATTGCCCTTGATTCTAAGCAATGTTGTGCTGCTATTTTTATTGACTTGGCCAAAGCTTTTGATATGTTAGACCATTCCATTCTTGTGGGCCTGCTGTGGAGTATTGGTGTATCTGAGAGGTCTTTGGCCTGGTTTGCTATCTACCTCTCTCAAAGAGTGCAGTGTATAAAGTCAGAACATCTGCTTTCTCCGGCCACTGCCTGTCACCAAGGGAGTACCCCAAGGCTTGATCCTAGGCCCCACGCTCTTCTCAATTTACATCAACAACATAGCTCAGACATTAGGAAGCTCTCATCCATTTATATCCAGATACAGTTTTATACTCAGCTGGCCCCTCCCCAGCATTTGTGTTAAATGCTCTACAACAAAGCTTTCTTAGTGTCCAACAAGCTTCTCTACCGTTAACCTTGTTCTGAACATCTCCATAACAAAGGTCATGTGGTTTGGTAAGAATGCCCCTCTCCCCACAAGTGTGATTACTGCCTCTGAGGGTTTTGAGATTGAGGTAGTCACCTCATACAAGTACTTGGGAGTATGGCTAGACGGTACACTGTCCTTCTCTCAGCACATATCAAAGCTGCAGGCTAAAGTTGAATTCACTGTGTTAAATGAGGCCTCACCTCCTGGTTACACTAGTGACCATATCCCCTGCACATCCCGCAAAGGCGGAGGTGTTGCTAACATTTACGATAGCAAATTTCAATTTACAAAAAAAATGACGTTTCTGTCTTTTGTTCGTCTTGTTTCGTCTTTTGTTGTGGATCTTAATCCTGGACTATGAGGAAAAACATTATCAGACCACCATGTTATTACGTTTGCAATCGCAACAAATAATCTGCTCAGACCCCAACCATGGATTATCAAAAGCTGTGCTATAAATTCTGACAACCCAAAGATTCTTAGACGCCCTTCCAGACTACCTCCACCGACCCAAGGACATCAGAGTACAAACATCACCTAACCACCTAACTGAGGAACTCAATTTAAACTTGAGCAATACCCTAGATGCAGTCGCAACCCTAAACTAAAAACATTTGTTATAAGAAACTAGCTCCCTGGTATACAGAAAATACAGTATAAACTGCTGCTCGATCATCCTATTTTCCAACTTAATTGAGGGAAATAGTATCAAATAAATGTAGGATTGTGTTGTCTTTGCAAACGAAAAAGCAGCATTCCCCAAGAGGATGGCTTTCTATTCAGCAGTGAAAACTTCATGAACATCTTTCAGGAAAAGGTCATTATCAATTAGAAAGCAAATTATGGACTCCTCTTTAAATCTGCGTATTCCTCCAAAGCTCAGTTGTACTGAGTCTGCACAACTCTGCCAGGACCTAGGATCAAGGGAGAGACTCAAGTTATTTTAAATGAGATCTCTTGACACATTGATGAAAATAATCATGGCCTCAACCTTCAAGCTGCATACTGGACCCTATTCCAACTAAACTACTGAAAAATCTGCTTCCTGTGCTTGGCCCTCCTATGTTGAACATAATACATGGCTCTCTATTCATGTGTAACAAACTCACTAAAAGTGGCAGTAATAAAACCTCTCTTGAAAAGGCCAAACCTTGACCCAGAAAATATAAAACCCTATTGGCCTATATCAAATCTCCCATTCCTCTCAAAACATTTTGAAAAAGTTGTGGCGCACCAACTCCCTGCCTTCCTGAAGACAAACAATGTATACAAAACGCTTTAGTCTTGTTTTAGACCCCATCATATCACTGACACTGCACTTGTGAAGGTGGTAAATTACCTTTTAATGGTGTCAGACAAAGGCTCTGCATCTGTCCTCGTGCTCCTAGACCTTAGTGCTGCTTTTGATACCATCGATCACCACATTCTTTTGGAGAGATTGGAAACCCAAATTGGTCTACACGGACAAGTTCTGGCCTGGTTTAGATCTTATCTGTCGGAAAGATATCAGTTTGTCTCTGTGGATGGTTTGTCCTCTAACAAATCAACTGTACATTTTGGTGTTCCTCAAGGCTCCGTTTTAGGACCACTATTGTTTTCACTATATATTTGTCCTCTTGGTGATGTCATTCGGAAACATGTTAACTTTCACTGTTATGCAGACGATACACATCCATACATTTCGATGAAACATGGTGAAGCCCCAAAATTTCCCTCCCTGGAAGACCGTGTTTCAGACATAAGGAAGTGGATGGCAACAAATGTTCTACTTTTAAACTCGGACAAAACAGAGATGCTAGTTCTAGGTCCCAAGAAACAAAGATCTTCTGTTGAATCTGACAATTAATCTTGATGGTTGTACAGTCGTCTCAAATAAAACTGAAGGACCTCGGCGTTACTCTGGACCCTGATTTCTCTTTAGAGGAACATATCAAGACTGTTTCAAGGACAGCTCTTTTCCATCTAAGTAACATTGCAAACATCAAACTTTCTGTCCAAAAATTATGCGGAAAAATTAATCCATGCTTCTGTCACTTCTAGGTTAGAATACAGCAATGCTCTACTTTCCAGCTACCTGGATAAAGCACTAAATTAACTTCAGTTAGTGCTAAACACTGCTGCTAGAATATTGACTAGAACCAAAACATTTGATCATATTACTCCAGTGCTAGCCTCTCTACACACAGGTTCCTGTTAAGGCAAGGGCTGATTTCAAGGTTTTCCTGCTAACCTACAATCAATACATGGGCTTGCTCCTACCTATCTTCCAATTTGGTCCTGCCGTACATACCTACATGTACGCTATGGTCACAAGACGCAGGCCTCCTTACTGTACCTATAATTTATAAGCAAACAGCTGCAGGCAGGGTTTTATGGATTGGTCTGCCTATCCATGTGAGAGATGTGAGAGAGACTCTGTTTCAACCTTTTAAGTCTTTATTGAAGACTCATCTCTTCAGTAGGTCCTTTGAGTGTAGACTGGCCCAGGAGTGTGAAGGTGAACGGAAAGGCACTGGCGCAACGAACCGCCCTTGCTGTTTCTGCCTGGCCGGTTCCCCTCTCTCCACTCTCTGCCTCAACCTCTATTACAGGGGCTGAGTCACTGGCTTACTGGTCCTCTTCAATGCCATCCCTTGGAGGGGTGCCTCACATGAGTGGGTTGAGTTACTGACGTGGTCTTCCTGTCCGGGTTGTCGCTTCCTGTCCAGACGTCGTGTCCCTTGTATATATCGTTTTTTACATATTTTTCTTCGCATATCTTTTAAAATATTTTGCTAAACCTCAACATCTAAATACTTTCCTGCAACCTGCCTCACCCAATGTAGCGTGGATCTGCTTTTTTTTTCTAAAGTATTTATATTTACTTCGGATCTGGAACCCCTCAACTGAAGCTAGCCAGCTTCTACAGCCGGTACGGGGCATGGAACCCCGCAGATCCCCTACGACTGGAATACCGACATAATCTGCCCGAGGACTCAGGCGCGACACCCGCTGAAGGCCCATTATGCTAGGCCTGCTTAGCTACCTAGAGCTATTTGGAACCCTGCTAATTCCACGACGGTCTATCGACGTCACCGCATGAAGAGGCATAACCAGACTTAACCCCATCGCGACGTCCCCCAAAGGTTAACTTTCTAGCCCTTGCTATCTGCTAGCTTGCTAATTCGGCCTGCTAACTGCTAGCTTGTTTAGCCCCGGTCTGCTAACTGCTAGCTTGTTTAGCCCCGGTCTGCTAACTGCTAGCTTGTTTAGCCCCGGTCTGCTAACTGCTAGCTTGTTTAGCCCCGGCCTACTAACTGTTAGCTTGTTAGCACAGGCCTGCTAACTGTCTGAATCCCCGTGTCCCCAGCCAGTCCAACCACTCACTGGACCCATATTTATTTTCAGTCTCTTTTCGATTTTTAATTCGATTTTACCTTCCGGTAACCTGCCTCACCCAATGTGATACTATTATTTTTAATTTTAGAACACATTCAAGAACCTCCAGAAGCTAACTAGCTACAAGCTATTTAGTCATTGTTAGCCACTGCTAGCGGCTTTTACCTTCTGCAAAGCCAGCCATTTTTTTTTTGCCTGGATAATACTCGCCAGTCTACCAGTATCGAACTGTCTCTCCACAACAACGCCGGATTCCTGTCGTAATCCCTGGACCAATACTTCTGATCTTCACAGCTAGCTTGCACCCAGTACCGAAGCTATCCCTGAGGCCCACTTCCCGGCCTACTCAGCTGTTCACCCGAACCACACTCATACACGGCTAGAGCCCAATACTCCACCGGATCCAATACTCCACCAGATCCTGTAAACTCTGGACCTTGGCTAACGCCAGGCACATGAGCCAGGCACATCTCCCTGCTAGCAGGCACATCTCCCTGCCAACCCCCCTCCCTACCACCCCGGGCTACTAACTTTAAACGCTCTGTCGCTAGCGTAGTGGCGGCTTCCCTGTCCCATCTACTGCTGCCCCCTGGACACTGATCACTTGGCTACATAGCTGATGCCTGCTGGACTGTCCATCAATCACGGTACTCCATTCTGTTTGTTTGTTTTTATCTGTTGGCCCCAGCCGCGAACTCAGGCTCTGTGTGTAGTTAATCCGACCCTCTCTGCCTAGTCAATGCCATTTTACCTGCTGTTGTTGTGCTAGCTGTTGTTGTCTCACCTGTTGTTTTAGCTAGCTCTCCCAATCAACACCTGCGATTACTGTATGTCTATCTCAAATGTCAATATGCCTTGTATACTGTTGTTCAGGTTAGTTATCATAGTTTTAGTTTACAATGGAGCCCCTAGTTCCACTCTTCATACCTCTGATACCACCTTTGTCCCACCCACCTCCCAAACATGCGGTGACCTCACCCATTACAACCAGCATGTCCAGAGATACAACCTCTCTTATCATCACCCAGTGCCTGCGCTTACATCCGCTGTACCCGCACCCCACCATACCCCTGTCTGCGCATTATGCCCTGAATATATTCTACCATGCCCAGAAATCTGCTTCTTTTATTCTTTGTCCCCAACGCTCTAGGCGACCAGATTTGATAGCCTTTAGCTGCACCCTCATACTACTCCTCTGTTCCGTGGGTGATATGGAGGTAAAATCAGGCCCTGCATGTCCCCAGGCACCCTCATTTGTTGACGTCTGTGATCGAAAAAGCCTTGGTTTCATGCATGTGAACATCAGAAGCCTCCTCCTTGTTTTACTCACTGCTTTAGCACACTCTGCTAACCCTGATGTCCTTGCCGTGTCTGAATCCTGGCTTAGGAAGGCCACCAAAAATTCTGAGATTTCCATACCCAACTATAACGTTTTCCGTCAAGATAGAACTGCCAAAGGGGGAGGAGTTGCAGTCTACTACAAAGTAATGTTATACTTTCCATGTCCATACCCAAACAGTTCGAACTACTAATTTGAAAAATAACTCTCTCCAGAAATAAGTCTCTCACTGTTGCCGCCTGCTACCGACCCCCCCTCAGCTCCCAGCTGTGCCCTGGACACCATTTGTGAATTGATCGCCCCCCCCATCTAGCTTCAGAGTTTGTTCTGGTAGGTGACCTAAACTGGGATATGCTTAACACCCCGGCAGTCCTACAATCTAAGCTAGATGCCCTCAATCTCACACAAATCATCAAGGAACCCACCAGGTACAACCCTAAATCTGTAAACAAGGGCTCCCTCATAGACGTTATCCTGACCAACTGGCCCTCTAAATACACCTCTGCTGTCTTCAACCAGGATCTCAGCGATCACTGCCTCATTGCCTGTATCCGCTACGGGTCCGCAGTCAAACGACCACCCCTCATCACTGTCAAACGCTCCCTAAAACACTACTGCGAGCAGGCCTTTCTAATCAACCTGGCCCGGGAATCCTGGAAGGATATTGACCTCATCCCATCAGTTGAGGATGCCTGGTCATTCTTTAAAAGTAACTTCCTCACCATTTTAGATAAGTATGCTCCGTTCAAAAAATGCAGAACTAAGAACAGATATATGGCCTTTGGTTCACTCCAGACCTGACTGCCCTCGACCAGCACAAAAACATCCTGTGGCGGACTGCAATAGCATCGAATAGTCCCCGCGATATGCAACTGTTCAGGGAAGTCAGGAACCAATTCAGTCAGGAAAGGCCAGCTTCTTCAAGCAGAAATTTGCATCCTGTAGCTCTAACTCCCAAAAGTTCTGGGACACTAAAGTCCATGGAGAACAAGAGCACCTCCTCCCAGCTGCCTACTGCACTGAGGCTAGGTAACACGGTCACCACGATAAATCCAAGATTATCGAAAACTTCAACAATTTCTCAACGGCTGGTCATGCATTCCTCCTGGCTACTCCAACCTCGGCCAACAGCTCCCCCCCCCCCCCCCCCCCCACTCGCTCAAGCCTCTCCAGCTTCTCCTTTACCCAAATCCAGATAGCAGATGTTCTGAAAGAGCTGCAAAACCTGGACCCGTACAAATCAGCTGGGCTTGACAATCTGGACCCTCTATTTCTGAAACTATCCGCCGCCATTGTCGCAACCCCTATACCAGCCTGTTCAACCTCTTTCATATCGTCATATCGAGATCCCCAAGCATTGGAAAGCTGCCGCCGTCATCCCCCTCTTCAAAGGGGGAGACACCCTGGACCCAAACTGTTACAGACCTATATCCATCCTGCCCTGCCGAATGCCAAGTCAACAAACCGATCACTGACCATCTCGAATCCCACCATACCTTCTCCGCTGTGCAATCTGGTTTCTGAGCCGGCTCAGCCACGCTCAAGGTACTAAACGATATCATAACCGCCATCGATAAAAGACAGTACTGTGCAGCCGTCTTCATCGACCTGGCCAAGGCTTTCGACTCTGTCAATCACTATTCTTATCGGCAGACTCAGTAGCCTCGGTTTTTCTAATGACTGCCTTGCCTGGTTCACCAACTACTTTGCAGACAGAGTTCAGTGTGTCAAATCGGAGGGTATGTTGTCCGGTCCTCTGGCAGTCTCTATGGGGGTGCCACAGGGTTCAATTCTCGGGCCGACTCTTTTCTCTGTATATATCAATGATGTTGCTCTTGCTGCGGGCGATTCCCTGATCCACCTCTACGCAGACGACACCATTCTGTATACTTCTGGCCCTTCCTTGGACACTGTGCTATCTAACCTCCAAACGAGCTTCAATGCCATACAACACTCCTTCCGTGGCCTCCAACTGCTCTTAAACGCTAGTAAAACCAAATGCATGCTTTTCAACGGTTCGTTGCCTGCACCCGCACGCCCGACTAGCATCACCACCCTGGATGGTTCCGACCTAGAATATGTGGACATCTATAAGTACCTAGGTGTCTGGCTAGACTGTAAACTCTCCTTCCAGACTCATATCAATCAAATCTAGAGTTGGCTTTCTATTCCGCAACAAAGCCTCCTTCACTCACGCCGCCAAACTTACCCTAGTAAAACTGACTATCCTACCGATCCTCGACTTCGGCGACGTCATCTACAAAATAGCTTCCTATACTCTACTCAGCAAACTGGATGCAGTTTATCACAGTGCCATCCGTTTTGTTACTAAAGCACCTTATACCACCCACCACTGCGACCTGTATGCCTTAGTCGGCTGGCCCTCGCTACATATTCGTCGCCAGACACACTGGCTCCAGGTCATCTACAAGTCCATGCTAGGTAAAGCTCTGCCTTATCTCAGTTCACTGGTCACGATGGCAACACCCACCCGTAGCACGAGCTCCAGCAGGTGTATCTCACTGATCATCCCTAAAGACACCACCTCATTTGGCTGCCTTTCGTTCCAGTTCTCTGCTGCCTGTGACTGGAACAAATTGCAAAAATCGCTGAAGTTGGAGACTTATCTCCCTCACCAACTTCAAACATCTGCTATCTGAGCAGCTAACCGATCGCTGTACATAGTCCATCGGTAAATAGCCCACCCAATTTACCTACCTCATCTCCATACTGTTTATTTATTTTCTTTTCTGCTCTTTTGCACACCACCTACCTGTACATGACCATCTGATCATTTATCACTCCAGTGTTAATCTGCTAAATTTTAATTATTCGCCTACCTCCTCATGCCTTTTGCACACAATGAATATAGCCTCTTTTTTTCTACTATGTTATTGACTTGTTAATTGTTTACTCCCATGTGTAACTCTTGTCTTTTCCCACTGCTATGCGTTATCTTGGCCAGGTCGCAGTTGTAAATGAGAACTTGTTCTCAACTAGCCTACCTGGTTAAATAATGGTGAAATTTAAAAAATAGCCTGGTTCGTCTCTAGGTTTATTCCTAGGTTCTGGCCTTTCTAGGGACTTTTTCCTAGCCACCGTACAGCACTTTGTGACATCAGCTGATGTAAGAAGGGCTTTATAAATAAATGTGATTAATTGAAATTTGATTGATAAAGTTAAATCTAGACTTGGTTTCCTCTATCGTAATCTCTCCTCTTTCATCCCAGCTGCCAAACTAACCATGATTCAGATGACCATCCTACCCATGCTAGATTACGGAGACATCATTTATAGATCGGCAGGTAAGGGTACTCTCGAGCAGCTAGATGTTCTTTACCATTCTGCCATCAGATTTGCATCAATGCTCCTTATAGGGCACATCACTGCATCACAGACCCACTGGTTGATGCTTATTTATAAAACCCTCTTAGGCCTCACTCCCTCGTATCTGAGATATCTACTGCAGCGCTCATCCTCCACGTACAATACCCATTCTGCCAGTCCCATTCTGTTAAAGATCCCCAAAGCGCACACATCCATGGGTTGCTCGTCTTTTCAGTTCGATGCAGCTAGCGACTGGAACAGGCTGCAACAAACACTCAAATTGGACAGTTTATCTCAATCTCTTCATTCAAGACTCAATCATGGACACTCTTACTGACAGTTGTGACTGCTTTGCGTGATGTATTGTTGTCTCTTCTTGCCCTTTGTGCTGTTGCCTGTGCTAATGATGTTGGTACCTAATAATGTTTGTACCATGTTTTGTGCTTCTACCATGTTTTGCTACCATGTTGTTGATACTATGCTGTGTTGCTGCCTTGCTATGTCTCTCTTTATGTAGTGTTGTCTCTTGTCGTGATCTGTGTTTTGTCCTATATTTCTATTTTAAATCCCAGCCCCTGTCCCCGCAGGAGGCCTTTTGCGTTTTGGCAGGCCGTCATTGTAAATAAGAATTTGTTCTTAACGGATGTGCCTTGCTAAACAAAGGTTAAATAAAATAAATACATTATAAAATATATATTAGGACGTTTTATTTTGAAAAGGCCTCCGCTGTTGGAACTTGAGTCACTTCTCTGCCCCGACTGCTTTGTTCTCACTCTCAGTTGTTAATAGTAGTGTGGCAGTGTGTGACTGAGAGAAAAAGCACTGTGCAGCACCACCATTACTCACAGCACCGGGTAAAGTAATTGCTGTTGAAAAAAAGTAAGTTAAAGTAAAAAGTGTATGAATAAGAATCAACGTTTTTATGTTAGAACGAATGTTAGCAACTAAGTGTCTCCTGACTAGTAGCTAGTTAGCTTTGCAGTTACAGTTTGCACATTTTTTGTTGTCAGGTTTTAACTAGCTAACTCTGGGCAGTTCTGTATGTGTGAAACTGATAGCGAATGTTTTGAAACCAAGAATACTACTAGCTACAGAATTACTTGCACAATCACTGTACAAAGGACTGTAGGTAAGGTTCTTGGCAATTACCCTCATGCCACCTCTGGCAAACTATCTGGCAAATTTGAGTGCTTCCATCTCTTTAATTTCATCACAGGGATTATGGGTCATGAAGGTCTTTTCCATGTGTTAAGACTTTAGCTGTGTTCAAATACTCATGCTAACACAAATAGCACTAACTGTACTATTTGTGACGTGAATTGTGTATATAGTATGCATATTGGTCATAGTATGAGCAGTTAGTATGCCAAAAGTTCCCGGATGTCGTACTAAATTTGCCAAAATACGAAGTATTAGTCCACAGGGGACTTGGCCACCATAGTGGATATGTGAATACATCAGTCTTTCCTCTTCCCAGTGCAGGGAGACTTCCAGTCACAGCGTTATGAAACTCTCTTAGAACTGGGACGCATCTACTGTCTTAAAATAAACACTACTGCTAGAGAGACTGTAAATTGCTACTTTCCCCTCCTGACAAAAATGTATTTTATAAGGAACCTTTAATAAAAAATTTATTTCATAAGGAACCTGTAATACCTTTTTAATGCTGGAAATATCCTGTCACAAACAATACATGTTACTGTTATAATGATTATTGCCAAATGTAATTGTGATGGAAAATGCTTGTGAATCCATTCACTCAGGAACTTAAATTCTCAGTCAAGTGCTGTTCTTGCCTCCTTTTATTCTTCTGTCGGACGGAAGTAGCTTTGTCTTCTCTGATGTGTTTGTGTCACCAGGGACAATGTGAAATCCAGACTGTGACTGAGATTGTCCAGTGAGCCGTTAGCCCTGACTAAATTAAATGGGGAAAGAGCGCGCGAGAGAGTGAGTGGGGATCAATAGTGCAGCGGTAGTGCTGATGTTTTGGGGAGGGCTGTGTCTATCGATTAGTTCACTGTGATATATATATAGGACGAGGATTAAGGATTCGAAAGAGCAGTGTCATAGTGTGGATGGAGTTCACAAAGTCATCTAACTCAGTAACTCAGCCTCCTACTTTGGGGTTAAAACCTCTAGCCCAGTTCTTGGAAGCACTCTGTAGGAATACACCTCAACCAGCATCTCCAAACTCCTAGACTAATGTCACGAAGTTCAGGTCTTTGTAAAACAGAAAACATTTGATTGCATCCCTGACAATAAATCTGTATCTATATATCTATGTGCATATGCACATAAAGGGAGGTGTAGTGAGCAATGCTGTAGTGGAGGGTAAACTCACGTAAATGCTGTTTACACACCTTTTTAATTTTGCACAGGAGTTGACTCACTTTTGCAGAGAAATGCATTTAACGTTAATTTAACCGAACGTTAATTTACTCACCATGAAATTAACGCCGATCCACCTATTTTATTTTCCATTGGTAATGAGGAGTCTGTCCAGGGAGAGTTTGATCTTTTTATGAGGAAATGTGTACAGTACGCACATTTCATATTCTCACGTACAAGATTATTAAAATAAGATACATCAGATTAACTTCACTTACGAACATTTCATTTTCCCCCTGATTTTAATTAGCATCTGCAAATATGGATTGCAATATTGGCAAATGTGATGTCACAGTGCCCTATTCAATGCTATGTTCTGTATTTAGCAGTGAGGGACTTGTCCTTTCTCATTTGCCTGTGTGAAATTTCAAGAAAGACTAGAGCATACGCTCACAAAAATAATGAGAGACTCCTGTGTGTAAAAATAAATCAAATATTACTTTGCCCATTGGAGACTTCAGAGAGTGCAGAACACCAAACGTTGTGCCAAATCAATGGACTCTATCTATCTGTGTGTCTCTCTGTGTCTCGGTCTTGCTCAATGTTTAAAGGGTTTAAACTCTGAATCCAGGCCATAATGTAGAAATGTCAATCTGTTGGATTCAAGGATTGCAGAAGTATCGCAGACAACCCGCGTTATAGCTCGATTGCAATTTAAAGGCAATGTTCACGCATTTGCGAAGACTGCAATCACTGTAAACGCTGCATATGTCAGCTCAATTGCCTTTACATTTCAATGTGAATCTTCCGCGATACTTCCATGAAACGAATTGAATTCAGCCCTATGTCTCAAAGTCTAATGGGGAGAAATGGACACACACAAACATCAGAGGGGATGTTCTAGAAGGTTAACATTTTGGTTAGTCTGGGAACCAGTCTTTTTAGCTAACATTCCACTCATTGCCACTTCTGTCATTAGTCCGGGTACCAGTCTTAAGCAGAGTTAGCTTTAGGAAAACACCCCTAATGTTGGAAACAAACATCATTATGTTGTCATTCATCCAGAGTCACACACGCAATATTAATAATACTTTTATCTGCAGACAAAAGATGGGATCATACATCTTGGTGGCGTAACACTATATTATTTTCTAAGCATATCAGTGCATATATAAGTATATTGTTTTTATACATTTTTGTAAAGCAACTTTGGGTCCTTGAAGTGCTATATAATGCATTATTATAATATCAGGCAGATAGTAGCCCATGAACATGATTTACAAAGCAGTTGTCATGGAGATTATAGGCTATAGTATAATAGACTATAGACCAGAGGCGGCTGGTGGGAGGAATTATGGGAGGACAGGCTCATTGTAATGGCTGGAACACAATCAATGGAACGGAGTTAAAACATGTTGATTCCAAGTTCTTGGTGTGTTTGGTACTATTCCATTCCACCTATTACAATGAGCCCATCCTCCTATAGCCCCTCCCACCAGCCTCCTCTGCTCTAGATTATAGTCTGTAGATATCCTGGAATCACGAACTATTCACTTATTTATGAATATGTCCAATGTAGATGCTCACAAATGAGATACTATAATTTGCCATGCTTGTTGTAGGGTAAGAATTGTCATAAAGTCGAGTATACAGCCATGTTTAATCTTCCCCTAAGCTTTTATACGAGCTGCCCTATACCTTTTAGCACTCTCGTAAAGTCCCTCTTTTTTACCACTGCACCTCATTTATCATGTATGAGACCCCAGCCTCGGCCTTCATCCGTAACAACATGTTGAATCCTGTGAAGGATCACTTCTTATCTAGTATGAGCATAATATAGAACCCTTTCATGTCTCACTGACTTAACATTGGTCTTACACTGCTCAATATGTACATGGCTACACACACGCGCACACACACACACACACACACACAGGCCAAGCACACAGACTCACACACGAGCAGTAAGATATAATGTATGTGGGCTGCCACGTGTCATGACGTTTATTTCTCCATACAGTAGCCAAAGCACCCCTGCTGGCAGGTGACATCACTGTCTAAACTGGAGAGTCTGTTATTCCTATCAGGCTTTGCTACCTTAAAAGTGATGACCGCCCAATGCACTCATGGAAAAGTTGCTGAAAATTCCATTATGAATATAAAAGAGACAAAAATAGACAACAGGAAACATTGAATTCAACAATATTGTCTTGACAACCCAACTAAATAAAATATAGTTGTACTTACACAGTGTAGATAGACATTATGGGGAGATGAATTGGAGAAAATGCTGAAACATAAAAGTATTACATGCTTAGTATATTCTTAGACCAAAAATAGGCTAGTATAAGCAGGGGGCCTTGTGGTTAGAGCGTTGAACTAGTTACCGGAAGGTTGCAAGTTCAAATCCCCGAGCTGACAAGGTACAGATCTCTCGTTCTGCCCCTGAACAGGCAGTTAACCCACTGTTCCTAGGCCGTCATTGAAAATAAGAATTTGTTCTTAACTGACTTGCCTAGTTAAAGGTAAAATAAAATAAATATCCACTGTAAGAGCATAACATTCAAATTGGCATCTGTCTATTTCTCACTGAATATCTATTAGATTAGCAACGTGCATGCCCTGCCCACC
The DNA here is from genome assembly GCF_002021735.2 of Oncorhynchus kisutch. Lineage (NCBI taxonomy): Eukaryota > Metazoa > Chordata > Actinopteri > Salmoniformes > Salmonidae > Oncorhynchus > Oncorhynchus kisutch. The sequence continues at coordinate 9,205,580 of NC_034199.2, read as the reverse complement.
CAAAGGGTGCAAAATCCACTTGTCACTTGAGTCTCGCAGGATTGTTTGCTTTCATTTTAATCCTGCAACTCTTTCATACTCTTGCGTGCCTGCTGTTTTTTCTGTTAACATTACGACCACGGGAAATGTTTGTAATGACCTGTCAAACACACCCCGGTAATGACTGAAATAGGCTCAACGGAATATATTGTTGTTCCGTTGAATCAATAAGAAAGCTGATGTCACATTCAAATTACATCTGAACATTCTGTTGCCCCGGATGTCATTCATTTCAATGGGGACCGTCCACAACGGAGTGGTTTCCGAGCGCACCCCTTGCGGTTGAAGGCTCCGTTGTGAAACTGATGCCACATACTTTGTAAATCCCTGAACCATCATTATTTGTGCCAGTAAGATGTTTTATGTGCTGTAATTAATTCAATATCTGATGGATTATAAAACTTCTAAACCTTTGGAGTGTCTTCATCCATTGTTCAACTGTTGCATTTATTGGAATTGTTTTTAAAACCTTTTAACAATTTCGATGACTGTTGCTAATGAGACCGGCCATTCACCCTTGCATGCATAAATAATTTATTGAAATACTAATGTTGTGACTTTACTTTCATTAATCTGATGACTGAACAGTCATAACCTCATCCATCTGGGGGGGGGGAGACAGAAACCCACATTGTCGATACATTTCAGAACTATTCTCACATGAATCATGTAGTTTGCACACGACCTCGCCGTCCTTTTGGAATAAGTAATCATGAATGTATTTACGTGTGAGTGCCTTTGTTTGGACGGAGCCAGCCCTCTTTAGGAAGGTTGATGGCCTTTCAGCAGCAAGCTGTATGGCTCTGATTGTTCGAAAAGGTTCTCCCATTTCCCATCTTCTGTTGTTGGTCACTCTGGAAGATAGCTAGCCAGCCTTGTCGAGAGTTCACATTGGTGATGATAGTCAGAGAATATGGTGATATTTGACTCGTAGTAGGATGGGATGGTTTGAAGCATAGTAGTATGGTCCCTCTTAGATTTGCTTTCCTCAGCTGTCTCAGTGATTGTCTGGGAGGTTAACTTCTCGCCTACACCTCGTGTTGATTATTCAGGAGTCGGACCACGATGGACATGAGCTGCAGCTCGCCATCTCTCTGGTCTAAAGGAAGGTGAGTTTATTTATTCACCTCGTGTTGAGGTTCAAAGTTCCAACCATTTCAAACATGTACCTACCGCCTCACCTTTCCTGGTCTCTGAGATTCAGAATTTAAACCACTTTAGACTCCCCGTCTTTCCTGGTCTAAAATATTCATTCTTAACCAGTCCTTTTAAGCAATCGGGTCGAAAAGGATGGGTCCATCAGGCTGACCTCACTCGGGGTATGGCTACTTAACGTACAAAGGATATGATTGGAAGTTATAACTCCTAGAAGTTATAACTACTAAAATCACATTAATATCTTATCAAAAACACTTTCACAATTTTGTATATCAAATGCACAACGTATTGGATGGAACCTGACAGAAAAAAAGGGGATATACTTTCCAAGTTACAGTATTTCATCAACACAATTTTAATGGCATCACAAAATGAAAGCTCCCCACAGAACGTTCTCTCCATTCCAGAATGTGATTGTTACACAACAGTACATTTAATCTGTGCTTCCCTCAAACCAAGGCAAGGAGCCTGTTTTTATTTATAGGCTGTTTTCAATTGGTCATATTCAAATGATTTTTGAACGTTTTTTTTCTTCCAAAAACAGTTTGAATTGAGGTGTGTTCCGCCTCATTCATTCACATAAAAGTAGTAATTTTTTACACATTTCTGAAGGAACTAAATTCCCCAAACAATTCCCGATTGTTTATGCAGTTCAAGTCTGCAGACATTTGCTCATCTCCCGTCATGCACACACGTGTTCACATTTTCCATCTGTTGCCTACATCACAGTCATAGTTATTTTTGTTACCAATAATAACTTTGGAAATGTGTGCATTTCTATAAAAGTAAGTGCCTTATTACGTTATAATAGTTTCTGCATGTCATGTAATTTTGTTTCTACTGTAGCAAAATATTTTTGTGTATATTCTTTACAACCGAGGACACGCGAGGTAACGTTACTCGTTTCATAACCTTTATGGTGTTATTCTCAATGCTGAGGTAGCTAGCTACATTCTTCTATTAGCTCTGGAAAACAATACTAATTGCGGCAGATAAGTATTGGCTTGTTGTATTTTGAAGCTACCCTGGAAAATTTTTAAACATATCTTTTTATACCACTGGGTTGTTTTCTGAGTGCATTCCACAAAGCTGTTTATCATGTCCGCCTTATCCACTGCCCCCATTTTGAGTCTGGTTTGAGTCACACAGTCTGGTTAGATTTTTCTCTCTCCCAGTCTGGGGGTCCACCTTCCTTGTGGCCGACATGGTTGCTGTATGGACAGTGGAGAGGACATGGATGTCTCGTTTGTCCTGTCACTTTACTGCCAGCTGTTGTTGATGAAATGCAGTCATCGCAGCAGAACTAGGAAGCAGTGTTGGGAAAAGAGGGTGGCAAAGAAGGGAGTTGCAAACATAGGATCTGTGCTCCAGTATTCTCTTTGTGAGTTCTTCTTTACTATCCCCATGAGAAGGACTGTCACCAGGAAGGTATACATTTCACTAATTGGTTGTCCCCCCCACTCCTGGCTCTCTCTTCTCCTGTAGTTCCAAGGCATAGTGATTGGTCTCTGCTATGTCTCCCACCAGCTCCTCTGTCAGAAACAATTTGAAGCACTCTGCCTCAGATGGAAATGGAAAGGGGTGTTGTACTCCAGACTGGGACTCATCAAAAGGGGTCCTCAGATTCAGGGTTCTCAATGGCTGGGGGGCAGATCCTCACTTTCACTGTCACAATCTGATTCCTGACTTTCAGACCCATTGTCAGAATTTAAAAAATCTCCAGAATTTACGCATTTGTGAGTTGTCTCCTTTTGAAAGACATTGCTAATGCTACAGCTTAGCTCATTGGCTACATACATAAACAACAACACTGAATGTCTCAGAGTGGGAGTGAGAGGTTACGTGATTGACTGTCTGCATGCGCCATTTGTATCAATAAAAAATAAAGAAAATGTTTTGTATTTACTGTTTTATTCACAGAATTACTGGTGATAAATCATGCATTCCGATTCTTGCATAGATTGTAATGGGCACATAGTATGTGTGTAAAATACTTTTTTGAAGGATGTGCTGATTATGATGAGCTAAGCTAATTCCAGCAATGTGTGGAGCCATGTTTGTTGACATACAATGTCTGTCGGACCAAAGATGCTATAACAAAATGAGGTGAGTAAGGGTTCACTCATTTTTTGAGAACTTCAGGAAGTGAATGGTGGAATGTGAACATGTAATGTAATCATTGTCGGATTACTTTCGATTTATAGAAAGTGTTTTACTAAATTATTTCGATCAATGGTGAGCTCACCCGTGATGTGAATAATTATAAATAGTAATTGCTATTAGCTAATTCATATTGTAGTTTCTGTCAGCCGAGAGTTAGAAAATATGACCGCTTGTGTTGCGTCAATCTTTCCTCAGTTAGCTCTAGGTCAAATGTAGCCTACATTTGTCCGGTTTGGATGATTGTGTTATTCTATAGATACTTCTGTGAATATCTGAACATTGCATGCAAAAATAAACTGCTCACATTCTGGACTAAACTTTGTAAGGACTGTGTTTGTGTAAATAGTTTCTGAAAAAAGTGTGGGCAGCTCAAATGCTGATTGTTGCGTCATTAAAAACTGTCCGTTCTAAATAAGTGTTCTAATCACACGGGTGTGATCGTATGCTTCAGGGACCACTGTATAATGATCACACCCGTGTGATGGTACATGTGAAAGGGTTAAAGTATTTTCACTTAAGTCCTTTACACCACTGCTTTTAACAAGGCTCACCAGTTAATTGAAATGCATTCCAGGTGACTACCTATTGAAGCTAGTTGAGAGAATGCCAAGAGTGTGCAAATCTGTCATCAAAGCAAAGTGTGGGTAGAATCTAAAAACTAAAATATATCTTGATTTGTTTAGCATTTCTTTGGTTACTACACGATTCCATGTGTTATTTCATAGTTTTGATATCTTCACTATTATTCTAGTACTGTGTGTATATAGATACACTGCTCAAAAAAATAAAGGGAACACTTAAACAACACAATGTAACTCCAAGTCAATCACACTTCTGTGAAATCAAACTGTCCACTTAGGAAGCAGCACTGATTGACAATAAATTGCACATGCTGTTGTGCAAATGGAATAGACAACAGGTGGAAATTATAGGCAATTAGCAAGACACCCCCAATAAAGGAGTGGTTCTGCAGGTGATAACCACAGACCACTTCTCAGTTCCTATGCTTCCTGGCTGATGTTTTGGTCATTTTTGAATGCTGGCAGTGCTTTCACTCTAGTGGTAGCATGAGACGGAGTCTACAACCCACACAAGTGACTCAGGTAGTGCAGCTCATCCAGGATGGCACATCAATGCGAGCTGTGGCAAGAAGGTTTGCTGTGTCTGTCAGCGTAGTGTCCAGAGCATGGAGGCGCTACCAGGAGACAGGCCAGTACATCAGGAGATGTGGAGGAGGCCGTAGGAGGGCAACAACCCAGCAGCAGGACCGCTACCTCCGCCTTTGTGCAAGGAGGAGCAGGAGGAGCACTGCCAGAGCCCTGTAAAATGACCTCCAGCAGGCCACAAATGTGCATGTGTCTGCTCAAACGGTCAGAAACAGACTCCATGAGGGCCCGACGTCCAAAGGTGGGGGTTGTGCTTACAGCCCAACACCATGCAGGATGTTAGGCATTTGCCAGAGAACACCACGTTTGGCAAATTCGCCACTGGCTCCCTGTGCTCTTCACAGATGAAAGCAGGTTCACACTGAGCACATGTGACAGACGTGACAGAGTCTGGAGACACCGTGGAGAACGTTCTGCTGCCTGCAACATCCTCCAGCATGACCGGGTTGGCGGTGGGTCAGTCATGGTGTGGGGTGGCATTTCTGGAAAAATCCAGAAAATCGCATTGTAGGATTTTTTATGAATTTATTTACAAATTATGGTGGAAAATAAGTATTTGGTCACCTACAAACAAGCAAGATTTCTGGCTCTCACAGACCTGTAACTTCTTCTTTAAGAGGCTCCTCTGTCCTCCACTAATTACCTGTATTAATGGCACCTGTTTGAACTTGTTATCAGTATAAAAGACACCTGTCCACAACCTCAAACAGTCACACTCCAAACTCCACTATGGCCAAGACCAAAGAGCTGTCAATGGACACTAGAAACCAAATTGTAGACCTGCACCAGGCTGGGAAGACTGAATCTGCAATAGGTAAGCAGCTTGGTTTGAAGAAATCAGCTGTGGGAGCAATTATTAGGAAATGGAAGCCTTACAAGACCACTGATAATCTCCCTCGATCTGGCGCTCCACGCAAGATCTCACCCCGTGGGGTCAAAATGATCACAAGAACGGTGAGCAAAAATCCCAGAACCACATGGGGGGACCTAGTGAATGACCTGCAGAGAGCTGGGACCAAAGTAACAAAGCCTACCATCAGTAACACACTACGCCACCAGGGACTCAAATCCTGCAGTGCCAGACGTGCCTCCCTGCTTAAGTCAGTGCATGTCCAGGCCCGTTTGAAGTTTGCTAAAGAGCATTTGGATGATCCAGAAGAAGATTGGGAGAATGTCATATGGTCAGATGAAACCAAAATATAACTTTTTGGTAAAAACTCAACTCGTCGTGTTTGGAGGACGAAGAATGCTGAGTTGCATCCAAAGAACACCATACCTACTGTGAAGCATGGGGGTGGAAACATCATGCTTTGGGGCTGTTTTTCTGCAAAGGGACAGAAGGTAGCCCTATTTGTAGACATTACTCTTTAGTACATACAATGTATGTGAATCAGAAGCCTAATTGTACTCTACAGTATAGCACTGTCTCTGAACGACTTACAAAATCCTACATACAGTATATTGTATTTCTACACAGACAATATTTGACTTGGAATCCTTGGACAGACCCCATGAGTTCATCTTTGTTGATGAAGCAGGCTTCAATCTAACAAAGAGGAGAAGGAGAGGCCGAAAGATGATTGGACAGCGGGCCATTGTTGAAGTCCATGGTCAACGAGGTGGCAATGTCACAATCTGTGCTGCTATCAGCAACCATGGTGTTCTACATCACCATGTTACACTCGGGCCATATAACACGCAGCACCATCTAAGATTTATTGCCAATTTAAGATATATTTTATTTGAGCAGCAGGTTCAAGAGCAGCAGGATCAAGAGCTAAATGAGAATCCCATTCCGACCTATGTGATAGTGTGGGACAATGTCAGTTTCCACCGAGCTGCTCAGGTAAGGGAATGGTTTAACATCAATGGGCAGTTTATGAACTTGTACCTCCCTCCATACTCGCCTTTCCTGAATCCGATTGAGGAGTTTTTCTCCTCTTGGATATGGAAAGTGTATGATAGACAACCCTACACCAGAGTAAATTGGCTGCAAGCCATGGATTTAGCCTGTGTTGATATTGGTGAGGAATCATGTCAGGGCTGGATACGGCACACAAGAGGCTTCTTCCCCCGTTGCCTCAGGAGGGACAATATTGCTTGTGATGTCGACAAAGTGCTCTGGCCTGACCAAGCCCAAAAACAAGAAGAAGCACATTGATCACATGTTTACTCCTTTGATTGTTGTCCCTTTTAGTATTGTATACTGTGCATTGTAGGCTGTATACTGTACAATGTACAAATTGTATGGCCCTGAACATTGTGCTTTCCATTTATTAACAGTACTGACTGCTCAATAGATTTTGACTGGTTGCAGGTTCGTATCAACAAAGAACAAGAATTACAGTATCACAGAGACAAAGGACAAGTTTGTGAGATGCAGGGTACAGTACTGTAAAAATAGGTGTACAAGGAGGAGGAAGAACAAAAAGCTAAATTGCAAAGAGCAAAGCAGAGTAGTAATTTCTGATCAATTTTGAGCTACTATGATAGAACATGTTTTTGTTCGTCAAAAGACAATGACGGAAAAATACGTTTTTCTTTTAGATTAAAAATGTACTTCTCCCTGAGAATTGTATGTTTTGAACAATGTGTTTTCTATTTTTCAGTGTATTGTTTACTGACTGCTTGAGAGTGTATATAATGTTGATCACTTTGTTTATGATTTGAGAGCAGTGTTTGATTTTAAACACAGGTAAAACTGTTTTGAGGCGAATGTTTCATTTTGTGAGAGGAGTCAGAGGTTATGTACAGCTTGAAGATGAAGTTTTGTGTTTAATGATTTTAGGAAATGGAGCAAGGTTTCAGATATGGTTTTAGCAATTAAGAAAAACTGTAATATTTGACCCTGCTGGTCATCTATGAATGTGGTTTTGTGCTCCGGACCGTGTTACCCTGTGTTTTGGGTTGGTCAGTGTTTTCCGCCCTGTGTTTGCTGATGTAAAAAAGGCTTTATAAATAGATTTGATTTCATTACCAACTGAAAATACCTGCGAACAATATATTAGCTTCTGCTTTAGTCACCTTTATTGCAACATGTAAAAGTACCTCACATTTCTTACAAAATAATACGATTTTTTTATTGTTAGTTTAACAATTTGATTAATGAGATTAAAGATATAACATAAAATAACTATTCTAGTGGTGACTCAAATCTGTAGCCTATAGATAGCTCATTTAGAAAAACTGTCATCATCATGCTTTCTATAGTATAGGCCTATAGCTTGCTAGGCCTAGCTTCCTACCTAGCTAGTTCTTGTGTTATCTAGCTAGCTATGAAATTGCATGCTAACACCAAAGATTTGTATAACTAACCCAAGACAAACCACACCCTGTTGTTTCCAATGGGAAGCTAGTGAATCGAGTGGGCAGAACAAGGAAGTGGAGCTAGCAAGATCCTATTGGCACATTTGAGCATGTATTTGCATATTTCCGTTAGGGAACACCTAGTCTATGAAGTGCGCGTGTGCAATAACTCAATTTGCTATTGCATCACAATTTTTATTGTTGGAGTGTGCCCCTGGCATGCCACAATATTGTGCCATCTGGTTTGCTTTATATAAGGAATGTGAAATTCATACTTTTACTCTTGATAATTAAGTATATTTTAAACCAAATACTTTTAGACTTTTTCTCAAGGAGTATTTTATTGGTGACTTTTGCTTCAGTCATTTTTGATGATCTTTACTTTTACTCAAGTATGATAATTCGGTACTTTTTCCACCACGGGTTATCATAGACTATAATTACAACTAGTGGAATCCTGTGTAACACCAAGTAATTAAATTGTACGTATGCAGATATTACAGGTACTCTGTGGTGTACTAGTGTATTTAATCTCCCACTTGGATCTCGTTTCCACAAGCGTTAAATTGAGGGCCAGGTTGTAAGCAGGGTAATGTACTGGATAAGTACACATTAATTACAAGTAAGTACCCCTCAAAATGCACTTAATTTTAACTAGCTAAATCCTGCGTAACAACTAGTGATTACATTGTACTGAGGCAAACAATACATGTGTTTTGAAATAGTGTCTTATTCCTCATCTGGGATGAGACTCGTATTAAATCTGTTTTCGTAAACTCAACCAAGTTCAACCAGATTATCCGATTTATTTCAGGGGCAAGTGCTAGAGATATATTTTGAACAACACACATTCATGGTTAAGTAATTGGAGCCTATTGGGCATAGACTACAATTTCTCAGACACCCAGCGCACAGTTGTTAATGAATTTGATGCAAATGAGAAGAGGCAAAACCCAAATTTTGTGAATTTAGTGGAAACCTGCCCATTTGTAACTAGAATGGTGACAAGCTTTTGATGTCACACTTCTGTAATTACAAACTGCAATTACTACCAGGTGCATGTTGTTATTACATTGAACCTGAGAGTTGTTAGAGTTAACTACAATACTTGTTACAGAATAATTACACATGTAATTACACTGTAAAAGGACCCCTTAAAAGGAAGTGTTACCAAGTTGTTCTATATAATGTGGAAATAAACATATCTCATATCTCACACTTACAAACTAAACATTTATGTGTGCACATGGTGCAATCAATTGGTGAGAGAGAGCCTCTACTATCACATTCATGTATATATATATATTCACTGTATCCACTGGGCACACAATGGTTGAATCAACGTTGTTTTCCACGTCACCAACGTGGAATAGACGTTGAATTTACGTCTGTGCCCAGTGGGTATAGGTCTACATGAAGTGCGGCAAAGTTGGTTCCTCTTCGTCACATCTTTGGTCACGTTCGCGTGGGTCAAACAAAAATACCCTAATAGTTTCACAAATAGAGCCTCCGACAAAGCAGACTGCAGGATGAAGTTGCTGAAGAGCAACTGCAGAAACTTGCAGTCTACTGTAGTCAACACTTAATGACCTTTGATCACATGATGTTTGTGCATGCAGTCGATATGTAGGATCAAGTCGGAACATTTTATCCCCATAATGCAACACACATTGAAAGGCGGTGAACAATGGTCACCGACTTGACAAAAGTGATTCGCTCGAACGTACCCTGTGCGTCCGATTCATTTGACAGGCATGCACATGCGCAGTTCAGCACGACAAACCGATAGATCCGATTACGTGTTTCTGCATTCACACTGTCCTGTTTATCTATCCTTCCCATTGCTTGCGCCGGAGGACCGACACCGTTAGAGGAACATAGCCAGTCTGTCTGTATTGCGGCGTGTGCATGCAACTGTACGAGCGGCGCTTTCAAGCCAATTAATTCTGCAACCCGTAAAACATACAAGAGGCGCTCTTTGCTTTTAAATTGAACGGAGGACGAGCACCTCTTTCATGGAACTGAAAGCTTCCCTTTTAATTGCAACACTACTGTAAGTATTGACGTCTTCTCAGTGTGACGGATGGTATGCTTGGGTTCCGGGTGTGTTTATTTAATATGTTCTTGTAGACAGCGTACAAACATGGCTCTTGCCTTAAATGTAGTCAACCCTATTTAATACAAATGTGCACCTTGTTTAGTACATTGAGCTGACGTTATCATGTTGTGTTCGGCTGTCGTGTCTGCTAGTTGCGAATATACAGTGTACTACAATGAAATCCAGGGAGACCGCATGTGCAGAGCCGCAGTTTAATGAAAGGGATACATTGTAACGTTCTTTTGGCGGGGAACTCTACACGATTAGTTGACGGAATGGCTAGCTGTTCAGTTGAGCGCTGTCAGTTGAACAGTTCGCTTGGTGAGAAAAAATATTCGATTTTCTCTAGATTTCGTATTTGAAGTAGGCTACCAAGCCATGGTCCGTTTTTGACCTGTAATAGATAGCATTTGAAAAGTCATGGCGTTTGAACAAAATTAGATACGATTCAAAATGGAGCCAAGTTTCCCCCGAATAAAACGAAAGCACCACATTGAAATGTGGTAGGTTACGTTGCTAAATTGTGTGCCAGGCTATTATAGCCCATGAACAACCTGCCTTGTGGGTTTTCAAAAGGACACTTATTTAGGCTAAATCACAGCATGGTTGGGCGTTGTTGTGGTCAACCATTTGATGTAAATGAATAATGTATAGCCTACAATATAGGCTACAGTATTGGTTCAAGAAATGTGTGGTGTTCTTGTTGAATTAAATACCATATTTGGTACTAATGGGTGTTTGAAGTTATGTATCGTCATTCCCGCCACAATAATAAAATTAAAAATCAATAGTGTATCGAAATTTTAGACAATCAGAACATGTCTAGATAGTAGATCATACATATAGGACATGTTTATTCATTTGTAGAATTGTGTGGTGATTTAAATCGCAGAGATCAGCACAGCCTGGACGCAGGCATACGTGTGGCAAGCTGGCATTTGCCCCAGCACTTTTGATTTGGTTTAATAAGAACAAAATATTGACACAAAAGTGTTGAAAAGAGGGACAAAGTATTGTTGTTCAGACTGATTCGCCTCATGATTTGTCAACTCGTGCACAATTAATCTGTTGTAGTCTGATCAACTGTAGCCTATTGATAACAACTACAGCTGCAGGTAGTCTAGAGAAGCCTATGCCCATTTGTGTCTAAGAAAAAAATGTGAATGTGATCAAATTTGGTTTATAATTTCGGATGGCTAGCCAACCTTTTCAATCCAACATTGCCTAGAGTTAATCAATCAACACAATAGTGATGACATACTGGGTGAGTAACTTTTTAATTACTGATGCAAAGGCCTACACAATGCAACCCTGCATAAAGCAAGCTCAGCCCTGTTCTGTTGTTCAAACACAGTTATTGTCTCTGTATGTGTAAATGATCCCATGTTAGTTTAGTTTAAAAATATAATTCAAGGTTGCTGCAGTTTAACAGTGTTTTAATGTTTTCATCCCAGAAAAAACAAATGTGACCTGATTCGAAAAATTAGCCCATAGCCCATATAAAACCGTTTTTACATCTGATGTATTAGTATGTCATACCCTACAACTAGGGTCCGGAGGTTTCCCTGGTTCAGGTAGCCTACCAGATAAGGAAAAACTCTGGTTCCTAGGAAAAACAATTCCACTCGCCCCTCTCCAACCACTCTGGGATGCCACCTCTAAAATCACCACATAATGTTACAAATGAAGTAACATATCCAAAAAGTACGGCAGTGTTTCCCCTAGAATTTCTTTCAGTAGCGGGGGTGGAGTCTTCCTTGGTCATACATCTATATATACAAAAATATGTGGATATTTATATGGAGTTGGTCTCCCCTATGCTGCTATAATAGCCTCCAATCTTCTGGGAAGGCTTTCTACTAGATGTTGGAACATTGCTACAGGGACTTGCTTCCATTCAGTCACAAGAGCATTAGTGAGGTCGGCCACTGATGTTGGGCAATTAGGTCTGGCTCGAAGTCAGCGTTCAAATTCATCCCAAAGGTCTTCGATGGGGTCAAGTTCTTCCACACCGATCTCAATAAACCATTTCTGTATGGACCTCGCTTTGTGCACGGGGGCACTGTCATGCTGAAACAGAGCTGGCATTGTGTTGTGTGACAACTGCACATTTTAGAGTGGCCTTTTATTGTCCCCAGCACAAGGTGCACCTGTGTAATGATCATGCCGTTTCATCAGCTTCTTGATATGCCACACCTGTCAGATGGATGGATTATCTTAGCAAAGGAGAATTTCTCACTAACAGGGGTGTTAACAAATTTATGCACAAAATACAAGAGAAACAAGCTTTTTGTGCATATTGGAACATTTTGGGGAGATTTTATTTCAGCTCATGAAACATTTCTATTTCAATTCAGTGTAATAAAAAATGAAATGTCAATAAGTATTCAAACCCTTTGTTATGGCAAGCCTAAATACATGTATGTTCTGGGGTAAAAATGTGCTTAACAAGTAACATAATAAGTTGCATGGATTCACTTGAGTGACTACTGAATCTATGTACCCCACACATACAATTATCTGTAAGGTCCCTCAGTTGAGCAGTGAATTTCAAACACAGATTCAACTATAAAGAACCACAAAGACCAGGTTTTTTTTCCAATGCCTCGCAAAGAAGGGCACATATTGGTAGATGGTTCAAAATACAAAAAAAGCAGACATTGAATTAGGCCGACCCCATTTAGTCGACTGGTCGATTGTTTGGTCGATAGGCTGTTGGTCGACCGAGATTCCTTTTATTCGAGCAGTAGCAAAAAAATAAATAAATCATGGTGTACAAGACAAAATAAATAAATCAGGCCTGATTCATGCCTGTCTGAGTGGACTGATCCATTGTGGAGGCTGTGGGGATGGCACAGTCCATCAGTCTTTTTATTAATTTTTTTTTTAACTAGGCAAGTCAGTTAAGAACAAATTCTTATTTTCAATGACGGCCTAGGAACAGTGATTTGTACCTTGTCAGCTCAGGTTACTAGTCCAACGCTCTAACCACTAGGCTACGCTGCCACGCCTGAGACATGTTCTACTGAAATTGTATATGTTTATATTATGTAAGAACAATGGTGCAACACAAATAAAAAAATATTATTTTATAACAAATGCGCTTTCTCCTACATTGGATAGTGGTCGCTGTCCGCGGTTCTGAAACACATCAATGCGCTGTTGAATTGATGCCTTTTCCTAGACCATGTTGCTAAGTTCATAATAGCAAAGTTAACCAGCATATTGGTGTAGAGAACAATGCGGCGGAGTTAGGAGACAGACAAGAAAATAGCCCTTGCCTTAATTGTCTAAGAAAAGTGAGGAGAGGAAACCAACTTAATTAGGTCTATAATCAATAGCACAACTGTTAAATGTGCCTGGCTTTATAAATCATCCATATATATCTACAGAAATAAGACAGATCCTGCTTCTGTTGCCTATTTGACTGCTTGTTTAATAGCCTACTGATTCCATGAGCACCAAACCTCAGCAACCACATGTCGGATAAACAATTTCGCAAATTCTGATTTGAAAAAAAAACTTTGCTATGCTGTAATAAAAGCTTTACAAACTAGCCTGTCTGGTATGATTTATAATTTATTTAGTGTTGTTTACACTGTTGCAAATTGTCAGAAATTATATTAATAATAATAACCCTCCTTTTTCCTTGAGCTCCTTCTTATTGTTATTATTACAATTATTATTATGATCATAATTATAATAAAAGCAATGTCATTATCATTAGTAGGCTTAGTATAGCAGCCTAGTATAGCCACCATAGAGCTGAGCTGCATCCTGATTAGTCTTAATACCGTAACTTACTTAGGCCTATATTTCAATACTTATATAGGTCACTGTATCAATCAATCATTTATTTGTTTATGTCATCACACAGCATACGAGTCTTTCATGATTTGAAATGCAATCAAGCATTTTAGTTTTAAAATAAAATAACAGTGACCATTGAATATTTAGCGTAAACGATTCCATTTCGGGGATTGCATTCACAAATGAATTTTTAGTCTTTGCTGTAATAATGACTTTACCTTAAAAACATTTTATATATATATATATATATATATATATATATATATAACAGACACACTGGTATGCTTATAATGTATTTAGTGTTGTTTACATTGTTCAAAACGGTCAGAAAAATTATATCGTAATCTAACATTACCTGTTTGGCACACATAATATGCATGCAGAGCTTGCTCCTTACCTTCTTTTTCTTGAGCTCAAGCATTTTCCACAACTAGTCAAATGTATTCCACAGATCTGACTTCCCCTTTACCTCCTGCACAACCAGTAAACATTCTCCCGTTTCGAGTTTATTTCTTACGTACATGTGCCTCGTAAAGAGAGCAAGGAATGTTTTTCCAAAACAAATTAGGGATTTCGGTAGGTAACATCACTTTTCAGTCAGACCCCTTCCAATTTTCCACATTTTGTTACGTTACAGCCTTATTCTATAATTGATTAAATAAAATCAATCTACAAAAAATACCCCAAAATGACAGATCGAAAACAGCTGAATTTTTTTTGTGCAAATTTATGCAAACCCTTTGCTATGAGACTCGAAATTGAGCTCAGTTGCATCCTTTTTCCATTGATCATCCTGTTTCTACAATTTCATTGGAGTCCACCTGTCGTAAATTCAATTGATTGGACATGATTTGGAAAGGCACACACCTGTCTATATAAGGTCCCACAGTTGACAGTGCATGTCAAAGCAAAAACCAAGCCATGAGGTCGAAGGAATTGCCTGTAGAGCGCCGAGGCGGGATTGTGTTGGCACAGATCTGGGGAAGGGTACCAAGACAATTTGGAAGAATTGAAGGTCCCCAAGAACACAGTGGCTTCCATCATTCTTAAATGGAAGAAGTTTGGAAACACCAAGACTCTTCCTAGAGCTGGCCGCCAGGCCAAACTGAGCAATCGGGGGAGAAGGGCCTTGGTCGGGGAGGTGACCAAGAATCCGATGGTCACTCTGACAGAGCTCCAGAGTTCCTCTGGAGATGGGAGAACCTTCCAGAAGGACAACCATCTCTGCAGCACACCATCAATCAGGTGTTTATGGTAGAGTGGCCAGACAGAAGCCATTCCTCAGTAAAATGGCACATGACAGCCCACTTGGAGTTTGCCTAAAGGCCTCAAAAGGACTCGCAGACCATGAGAAACAAGATTTTCTGGTCCAATGAGAATGCCAAGCATCACGTTTGGAGGAAACCTGACTCCATCCCTATGGTGAATCATGGTGGTGGCAGCATCATGCTGTGGAGATGTTTTTCAGCGGCAGGGACTGGGAGACTAGTCATGATCGAGGGAAAGATGAACAGAGAAAATTACAAAAAGATCGTTGATGAAAATCTGTTCCAGTGTTCAGGACCTCCAACTGGGGAAAAGGTTCACCTTCCAACACGTCAACGACCCTAAGCACACAGCCAATACAATGCAGGAGTGGCTTTGGTACAAGTGTTTGAATGTCCTTGAGTGGCCCAGCCAGAGCCCGGACTTGATCGAACATCACTGGAGAGACCTGAAAATAGCTGTGCAGCGACACTCCCCATCCAACCTGACAGAGCTGGAGAGGATCTGCAGAGGAGAATGGGAGGAACTCCTAAGAGTCGAGGCTGTAATCGCTGCCAAAAGTGCTTCAACAAAGTACTGAGTAAAGGTTCTGAATACTTATGTAAATGTGATATTTCAGTCTTATATTTAATACATTTGCAACGAAATGTACACCCGTTTTTGCTTTGTAATGTTGGGCTATTGTGTGTAGACTGAGGGAAAAAAACTATTTCAACTATTTCAGAATAAGTCTGTAATGTAACAAAATGTTGAAAAAGTCAAGGGGTTTGAATTCTTTCCGAATGCATTGTATATTGCAGCTTCAAAAACACATTCTGTGGTGGTCGCTGCAGAAAGGAGGAGAGAGAAACAACATGTGCTAGTCACACAGTCGCTTGCTGTCTTTTTAAAAAACACAGCGCAGCAAGTCTGAGCCAGGCCCGGCACTGTCAAATCAATTGCAGTCGGATTCAGTCTAGTCATTTGTGTGTCTTAATTAACAAACAGATCGCTTAAAGCATCAGACAAGCTCAGTGCATATAGTTGATTTTATTAAAACACATAGGATGTATCTATGTATGGAAAAATACACATTTAAAAATCTCTTTTGAGCATGGTGAAGTTAGTAATTACAATTTGGATGGTGTATCAATGCACCTAGTCCCTACAAAGATACAGGCGTCCTTCCTAACTCAGTTGCCGGAGAGTAAGTCAATGGATTTTCAACCTCTGCCATAATGTGGATTTAGAGCTATCTATCTAATATAACTCAAAGGGTTTTCTTTAATGGAAGCTTCTCTAATGTCAAACATGTAAAGTTTGTGTACCGCAGGGCAGCTCTCTAAGCCCTTTACTCTTTTCTATTTTTACCAATAACCTGTCACTTGCATTAAACAAAGCATGTGTGGCAATGTATGCTGATGGTATACGCATCACCATATATGCATCAGCAACCACAGCTAATGAAGTCACTGAAACCTTTAACAAAGAGTTGCTGTCTGTTTTGGAATGGGTGGCCAGTAATAAACTGGTCCTGAACATCTCTAAAACTAAGAGCATTGTATTTGGTACAAATCGTTCCTTAAGCACTAGATCTCAGCTGAATCTGGTAATGAATGGTGTGACTGTTGAACCAGTTGAGGAGACTAAATTACTTGGTGTTCCCTTAGATTGCAAACTGTCATGGTCAAAACATATAGATTCAATGGTTGTAAAGATGGGGAGAGGTCTAGCCATAATAAAGAGATGCTCTGCTTTTTTGACAAAAAGCAAGTTCTGCAGGCTCTAGTTTTGTCTAATCCTGATTATTGTCCAGTCATGTGGTCCAGTGCTGCAAGGAAAGACCTAAGCTGTAGCTGGCCCAGAACAGCGCAGCACATTTTGCTCTTAATTGGAATCAGAGGGCTGATATAAATAGTATGCATGCCAGTCTCTCTTGGCTAAGAGTTGAGGAGAGACTGACTGCATCACTTCTGCTTTTTATAAGAAACATTGTGTTAAATCCCAAATTGTTTGCATAGTCAATTCACACACAACTCTGACACACACGCTTATCCCACCAGACATTCCACCAGGGGTCTTTTCACAGTCCCCAAATCCAGAACAAATTCAAGATAGCGCACAGAATTATATAGAGCCCTTATTGCATGGAACTTCCTTCCATCTCATATTGCTCAAATAAACAAAATTAAATCACATTTTATTAGTCACATGCGCCAAATACAACAGGTGTAGTAGACCTTACAGTGAAATGCCTACTTACGAGGCCCTAACCAACAATGCAGTTAAAAAAACTTTTAAAAATACAGATAAGAATAAGAAATAAAAGTAACAAGTAAATAAAGAGCAGCAGTAAAATAACAATAGCGAGATTTATTCAAGTGACTATGCGTAGATGATAACAACAGAGTAGCAGCGGTGTAAAAGAGGGGGGGGGCAATGCAAATAGTCTTGGTAGTCATTTGATTATGTGTTCAAGAGTCTTTTATTACAACAATACTGGATGAACAATGATCACTTTTTACATTGCACAACCTTCAATGTTATGTCATAATTATGTAGAATTCTGGCAAATTAGTTTGCAACGAGCCAGGCGGCCCAAACTGTTGCATATACCCTGACTCAGCTTGCACTGAACGCAAGAGAAGTGACACAATTTCCCTAGTTAATATTGCCTGCTAACATGAATGTCTTGTAACTAAATATGCAGGTTTAAAAATATATACTTCTGTTTATTGATTTTAAGAAGCTTTGATGTTGATGGATAGGTACATTTGTGCAAAAATTGTGCGTTTTTTGGCAACGCGCTTTTCTTAAATCATCACCCGTTTGGGGAAGTTGAAGTGGGCTGTGATTCTATGATAAATTAACAGCCACCGCATTGATTATATGCAACGCAGGACAAGCTAATTAACCTAGTAATATCATCAACCATGTGTAGTTAACTAGTGATTATGTGAAGATTGATTTTATAAGATAAGTATAATGCTAGCGAGCAACTTACCTTGGCTCCTTGCTGCACTCGCGTAACAGGTGGTCAGGCCATGACGATTAAATCTGTCGACCTCTAGTTTAGAAGCCTCTTGGACCTAGACTTGGCACTCCGGCACCGCTTGCCGTGCGGTAGCAGAGAGCAGCAAACCTGGTTTAAAAAAAACAGATATAGCAACACCTCGCAGCACAATGCCCTATTTGACCGAGATAGTTTGTGTGTGTGCATTGATATGTAGGCTACGTGTGCCTGTAAAAAAATGTATGTAGTTCTGTCCTAGATCTGTTCTTGTCTATTGATGTTCTGTATTATGTCATTCTGTATTATGTTTCATGTTTTGTGTGGACCCCAGGAAGAGTAACTTCTGCTTTTGCAACAGCTAAAGTGGGTCAGAAGTTTACATACACTCAAGTAGTTTTTGGTAGCATTGCCTTTAAATTGTTTAACTTAGGCTACCCGAAACGTTTGACCCAACACAAGCTTCTCACAATAAGTTGGGTGAATGTTGGCCCATTCCTCCTGACAGAGCTGGTGTAACTGAGTCAGGTTTGAAGGCCTCCTTGCTCGCACACGCTTTTTCAGTTCTGCCCACAAATTTTCTATAGGATTGAGTTCAGGTCTTTGTGATGGCCACTCCAATACCTTGACTTTCTTGTCCTTAAGCCATTTTGCCACAACTTTGGAAGTATGCTTGAGGTAATTGTCCTTTTGGAAGACCCATTTGCAACCAAGCTTTAACTTCCTGATTGATGTCTTGATGTTGCTTCAATATATCCACATAATTTTCCTCCCTCATGATGTCATCTATTTTGTGAAGTGCACCAGTCCCTCCTGCAGCAAAGCACACCCACAACATGATGCTGCCACCCTTGTGCTTCACGTTTGGGATGGTGTTCTTCGGCTTGAAAGCCTCCCCCTTTTTCCTCCAAACATAACGATGGTCATTATGGCCAAACAGTTCTATTTCTGTTTCATTAGACCAGAGGACATTGCTCCAAAAAGTAAATTTTTTGTCCCCATGTGCAGTTGCAAACCTTAGTCTGGCTTTTTTATGGCGGGTTTGAAGCAGTGGCTTCTTCCTAGCTGAGCGGCCTTTCAGGTTATGTCGATATAGGACTCGTTATACTGTGGATATAGATACTTTGTACCTGTTTCCTCCAGCATCTTCACAAGGTCCTTTGCTGTTGTTCAGGGATTGATTTGCACTTTTCGCACAAGTACGTTCATCTCCTTCGGAACACGGCTCCTTCCTGAGAATTATGACGGCTGCTTTATACTTGCGCACTATTGTTTGTACGCAAACATTCGTACACAAGTATAAACACCATGCGTTTGGAAATTTCTCCCAAGGATGAACCAGACTTGTGGAGGTCTACAATTTTTTCTCTGAGGTCTTGGCTGATTTATTTTGATTATCCCATGACGGAGTCACTGTAAGCAGGAATCAGGAGGATAGAATTATGGTCAGCTTAGCCAAATGGAGGGTGAGGGAGAGCTTTGTACGCATCTCTGTGTGTGCAGTAAAGGTGGTCTAGAGTTTTTTTCCTTCTGGTTGCACATTTAACATGCTGGCACAATTAAGTAAAACATGTTTAAGTTTCCCTGCATTAAAGTCCATGGGCACTAGGAGCGCCGCCTCTGGATGAGCGTTTTCCTGTTTGCTTATGGCGGTATACAGCTCATTGACTGCGGTCTTAGTGCTAGCATCGGTTTGTGGTGGTGAATAGCCAGCTACGAAGAATATAGATGAAAACTCTCTTGGTAAATAGAGTGGTCTACAGCTTATCATGAGATACTCTAGCTCGGGCGAGCAAAACCTTGAGACTTCCGTTCTATTAGATTTCGTGCACCAGCTGTTGTTTGCAAATATACACAGACAATCACCCCTTGTCTTACCAGAGGCGGCTGTTCTATCTTGGCGGTTCTGCGTAAAACCAGCCAGCTGTGTGTTATTTATGTCGTTGTTGAGCCACAACTCGGTGAAACATACAGTTTTTAATGTCCCGTTGGTAGGATATTCGTGATCGTAGTTAATCTATTTTGTTATCCAATGATTGTACGTTGGCTAAAAGTGCTGATGGTAGAGGCAGATTACCCACTCGCCGTCGGATCCTTACAAGGCACCCCGATCTATACCCCCGATATCTCTTGTCTCTTTCTCATGCGAATCACAGGGATTTGGACCTTATCGGGTGCCTGAAGTAAATCCTTCACGTCCGATTCATAACATTACCCTTAAGATGGCACAGTGATGCCGAAACATTGGTGGTTTTATACCCAATAAATTACTGGGAGGTTATACACTGCTCAAAAAAATTAAGGGAACACTAAAATAGCACATCCTAGATCTGAATGAATGAAATATTCTTATTAAATACTTTTTTCTTTACATAGTTGAATGTGCTGACAACAAAATCACACAAATTATCAATGGAAATCAAATTTATCAACCCATGGAAGTCTGGATTTGGAGTCACAACACTCAAAATTGGTGGTGCAACACTCAAAATTAAAGTGGAAAACCACACTACAGGCTGATCCAACATTGATGTAATGTCCTTAAAACAAGTCAAAATGAGGCTCAGTAGTGTGTGTGGCCTCCACGTGCCTGTATGACCTCCCTACAATGCCTGGGCATGCTCCTGATGAGGTGACGGATGGTCTCCTGAGGGATCTCCTCCCAGACCTGGACTAAAGCACCCGCCAACTCCTGGACAGTCTGTGGTGCAATGTGGCGTTGGTGGATGGAGCGAGACATCATGTCCCAGATGTGCTCAATTGGATTCAGGTCTGGGGAACGTGCGGGCCAGTCCATAGCAGCAATGCCTTCCTCTTGCAGGAACTGCTGACACACTCCAGCCACATGAGGTCTAGCATTGTCTTGCATTAGGAGGAACCCAGGGCCAACCGCACCAGCATATGGTCTCACAAGGGGTCTGAGGATCTCATCTCACTACCTAATGGCAGTCAGGCTACCTCTGGCGAGCACATGGAGGGCTGTGCGGCCCCCCCAAAGAAATGTCACCCCACACCATGACTGACCCACCGCCAAACAGGTCATGCTGGAGGTTGTTGCAGGCAGCAGAACGTTCTCCACGGCGTCTCCAGAGTCTGTCACGTCTGTCACGTGCTCAGTGTGAACGTGCTTTCATCTGTGAAGAGCACAGGGCACCAGTGGTGAAATTACCAATCTTGGTGTTCTCTGGCAAATGCCAAACGTCCTGCACAGTGTTGGGCTTTAAGCACAACCCTCACCTGTGGACGTCGGAACCCCTGAGCAGACACATGCACATTTGTGGCCTGCTGGAGGTCATTTTGCAGGGCTCTGGCAGTGCTCCTCCTGCTCCTCCTTGCACAAAGGCGGAGGTAGCGGTCCTGCTGCTGGGTTGTTGCCCTCCTCCACGTCTCCTGATGTACTGGCCTGTCTCCTGGTAGCACCTCCATGCTCTGGACACTACGCTGACAGACACAGCAAACCTTCTTGCCACAGCTCGCATTGATGTGCCATCCTGGATGAGCTGCACTACCTGAGCCACTTGTGTGGGTTGTAGACTCCGTCTCATGCTACCACTAGAGTGAAAGCACCGCCAGCATTCAAAAGTGACCAAAACATCAGCCAGGAAGCATAGGAACTGAGAAGTGGTCTGTCGTCACCACCTGCAGAACCACTCCTTTATTGGGGGGTGTCTTGCTAATTGCCTATAATTTCCACCTGTTGTCTATTCCATTTGCACAACAGCATGTGAAATTTATTGTCAATCCGTGTTGCTTCCTAAGTGGACAGTTTGATTTCACAGAAGTGTGATTGACTTGGAGTTACATTGTGTTGTTTAAGTGTTCCCTTTTTTTTTTGAGCAGTGTATATATGGAGTGTGCGAATCTCTTTGTTTTTATAACTTAGTATAACTTAGTATAACTTAGTATTCACAGTTAGTCATCACCTCAACATTAAATCATTTTCTCTGGGTGTGCTCCAGCTCATGCATTTTATTGTACTGATCAACAACATTTGCATAGAAGTAGCACGCATTGTTATTAAACAAGCTGTCTCTTTAACCAGTAATGATGTCATTCACGAGTCAAGAGGGGGGGGGGGGGGGGGGGGCTGCCTGTTGGAGCACAGTCAATTCACTGAGACAATAGCAAATCTTTATTAGAGACATGAGAGAGAGTGAATAAGTGAATGAATAAAGTTTTTAGTTGCAATCAGCTTTAAAAGTAGCATATTTTCATTATGGTTTGCATCACAAACAAAGTAGTAGGGCAGTTAATTCATGTTAGCTTCAGCTGTCAGCTGGCACAGAAAGTTGGCCTACAAAGCTGGAAGCAGTGTAAAGTGTTCTAAGCCTGTATGGACATTGTTTTGCGAACAGTAATTAACAGTTTCAACATTTCTACTATGCTGTCGAGTGTGTTAACTTCTGTGCTTCATGAGTGGGTAGTTAACATGATGCAGGTCAGACTCCCAGTGCAGGCTAGCAATGAGTAAGCAGAACAGGCACAGTTGGGCATTATAATAAAGGGGACATTGGCTGGCTTGATCCGTGATACACATTTGACAGAACTACTGAAAGTAACAAGAATTCTAGTACCGAACTGTTTTTCATGTTCTAGTATTGAAAAAGTACCGATGTTTCGGTATACCGTGCAACACTAATTTGTAATTATTATGAGACCAGTTTCACCCAGGGGCAGAGAAAAACCCCAACATCGGGTATTTTTAGGGGTTTGCTATTTTCTCATTTGAAGGTGTCTAGTTGGATTGGAACCCATAATGATTGCTGCTTTGATTTGTTGGTTTTTGTACATGAGGTATTTTGCCATAACCATAATGACAGGAGGCCTGTCAATCGACCTGGTGAGTAGGCTATGGATGACCTTCCTGTCACGCATATGACAAAAAACACCCCACCCCTGTGGGGCTGAAATGTATTTATTTTCACCCTGACCTATATGGAGGCCAGTTCCGTGTAACTATTCCATGTGAATAGGACAACAATATTTGATCACTTTTACTACTCAGAATTTTCTCTGAAGATCTGTTTTCAGAACATGACTTAGGCCTTGGGCTTGACATAACTTGATTGCTGTGTTCATAACTATGACAACCATAAACTCAATTTGGCACCTCAGGAGAGCCAGTGCAGGGACACAACGGTGGCCTCGAGTCAAATGGGCCTGCAGAGACATGAAAGCTACCAGCAATAATGTGAATTACATTACATTAAATATGCTGGAGCTAGTGTTGTCACGATACCAGAATTTTTACTTCGATACCGGGTTTAGTACAGAGTATCACGATACTCGATACCGTCACGATACTTGATATCAAAACACTACCAAAACGATACCACAGCAAAGACGTATTAGCCAAAGTCACAGAATGGCACTAGATCCAGACAGATAAACTCAGCTACTGCTCTGTTCAATCGTTGGGCATCTTTTTCATTTCAATATCATTACATTTTAAATTTGATGTCAACATTTTGAGACAGACATGTATGCATGAATTAATCAATTATACAATTAATTAGACTTTTTTTTATCAATCTAACTACATAACAACATAATGGTAATAATTTATTTGAATAGTAAATCTCTATTCATAAACTGGGTAAATCCAAGTGTAGCCTAGGCCAATTCACAATACAGGTGAATGCATATTCAGTAGGAGTGTGTGGATTCATTCATTGATTTCATGGGGCTAAAGATGACAATCTGTTTCCCTTCCATTTGGGACTTATTTTTCATGTACTGATTTGCATATAAGTAGCAATCTCTTATTTGTTAAGTTTGTGCTGTCTCTTTAACACAGTAATGAGGTCATTCATGACAATGCACATGCCCACATTTTAGTTGTGTTTGAGGGAAGTTTTGCCAATTTAGCGATTTTGTTTTCAGAATCTTCAGCGACTTTTATTGGTGAAACAGTATAGTGACAAATGTAGCCACTTTTTGAGGCTGCCTCGGCAAATTTTGGTTGATTTAGCGACTTCCCTGTTTGTGTATGGCGGCTCGGCTGAGTTTAGCTGTGTTGCTCTGTTCTGCTGTCAGCTAGGTCTCCCCTGCTCCGATCCGGCTGCTGCATGTGTGCAGGTCACTTGCGCCCCTTCCTCTGCCTGTCTTCCCTCGCTCCCCCATCACTCTCCGCTCTAGCTCTTGGTCCTATCCCGGCTGCAGCGAGTTAATTTATTAAATCGGTTCCTTTGTTGTTAAATGACACCACAGCAATCCAAGGCATACTTCATAATTCTAGAAAAGTACATTTACAAAAAAAAAAATGTATGACGGAGATACGATTAAGTAACTTAACGTTTTGGGTGATAATAAGCTTTGAAATCAGGATATTTTGCTTTAATGTGCTAGCTTCAGCTGTAACGTTAAGCTAGCAAGGAAAGTTAGCTTCCAGCTTTGTAGGCTAACTTCATGCATTGAAAAGTATTCTAGTCTGCAAACAGTAATGAACAGTTTCAACATTTCAACATGCCAATGTTGCATTATTCAAGTGTGTTAATAACTTCGATGCAGCATGTGCCAACATGTTGCAGCCCAGACTCCCAGTGCTCCAGCAATGAGTAAGTGGAGCAGGCAAGAGGCACGGTGCGCCTGCGCAATAGGGGACATCGGCTGGAACGATAGACCGGAAAATAGTTGTCATGTTCTGGTTTTGAAAAAGTACAGATGTTTCAGTATACCATGCAAAGATATTTCTGTGCCCTTATTAATTAAGAGGCTCTGCCCAGCTCATGAGTTAATGTATTATCATTTTTGTTGACCTTTATTTAACTTAAGCTATTCAGATATGAACAAAATCTTATTTACACTGACGGACTACCAAAAGGCCTCCTGCGGGGACAGGGGTATGATGCACATAAATAATACTCCTTAGAATAATGCAAGGCAGGGCATCATTGTCACATTGTATCGCAAAGGCTATGTCTGTTGTCCATTTATTAATATCTGCAAGTCTCTGTTTTGGTGTAGCTGAGTCAGTTATAGTGTGACATTAATTTGTTTTAAGCAACCCATGCCATTCCAAGTCGATTGAAGTAAACTGGGTTTTGGTAAGGAGATTTCGGTGGAGATTCCTCTGGAGCAGGAAGAAAGAATGTACACCCAGTAGCTCTCCTGGAATCTCCTGGAGGATGGTTGGCCACCCTGCAACATTACAATTACAACCAAATTATTTGTGGGATGAATTGGAACGCCGACTGTGAGCCAGGCCTAATCGCCCAACATCAGTGGCCGACCTCACTAATGCTCTTGTGGCTGAATGGAAGCAAGTCCCCCCGCAGCAATGTTCCAACATCTAGTGGAAAGTCTTCCCAGAAGAGTGAAGGCTGTTATAGCAGCACCGGGGGGACCAACTCCATATTAATGCCTAATGATTTTGGAATGAGATGTTCGATGGGCAGGTGTCCACATACTTATGGTCATGTAGTGAATGTAAAAATAATGTTAATGCATAATGCAATTTGGTAGGCCTATTAAAAAAAGAAATTATTCTTAAAGTGGTAATACATACATTTTGGGGTGCGTTTTTTGTTTATAGGCTATTACAACAATTAAAATATAAAATGTAGGTCCTTGAAAATGACAATTTAGTGCTTGAAAAAGTTCTTGAAAGTACTTGATTTTGACTTGCCAATGTCTGTATCAACCTTGTGTAGGTTACTTGCTCAGCCCGCAAATTAAAGATAAAATAATTCGCTTTCCCGTCAGATCTCAACCTTTTTCCCCCCAGTAGCTTTCAGTTGGCACTGGCCCCGGCGTGCCACTGGCAAATTTACCTGAATAACGAGCCATGCTGTGAGTGGTGCACGTGGGGGTGACTGAAACGGAAATTAAATGCGGTAGATAAGTTTGAGGAGTGAATTTACTGGGCTGGAAGTATTGGCCTTTCAGTGGGTCTCTGGTAGTTGAGGGGTGGTGTGTGTGTGTGTGTGTGTGTGTGTGTGTGTGTGTGTGTAGGGGTGGTCTAATTGTGTGGCAGTGTGTAGCCCAGGGAGGGAGGAACATGTTTTCGAGGGGGTTGTCAGTGGGGAAGGGGGGCTAGTTGCAGTGGGGGTAGGCTGGGATCGACGAGACCCCGGCTAGCTAGCGTGACTGAGACATCCTGCGCTCCCCGGAGGGCGCATCAGTGCTGCCCCATCACCCCCGTCACCAAATTTTGCAGAGCAGGAAGCCGCAGGTTGGAGCCATTAATCATGCTGAATACATTTGGTTGTTGAGACTCTTACTGTTGCATCATTGTTTTTCAGCAAGATACAAAGAGAAAGCCCTCCAGAGATTAGAACATTAGTAGAGCGAGGACATGTATTTTTTTTGCAAGCGGTTTCGTAACCTCTAACATCCACTGGAGATGGACCTTCAGCGAAAAATGGAAAAGGGCTAACGCACACGCCAGAGCCGGTTAGTGTCAGCTACTCGCGGTGACATCATGGTGCATGGGCACACACACACACACACAGGGTCACCGCCACCGAGAGCCCTCTGTCCCACTGCCACCCAGACCCCTCCAGTCCACAGCCAGGCCAAGGACTGTTGGGGCTGGCTAATATCAGCCTTTACCACTATTTCATCGAAATATTATGGACTAACATGGTGTGGGTTTCTGTTTAATAGGCTTACATTTTCACCGAAGTGCTCATATTGTGGGAAAGTAAAAATGTTGGATTTAGAATGTTGTTATTAGAAAATGAAAGACAGTTTGTTCAGGTCAAATCAATTTAAACCGTTGTCTTCCAGCACTGGGATTTCACAGAAGGATGTGTTATGTTGCTAAATGGGCCACTGTAGTGCTGCACGCTATATGAAACTTCTGTACTTTTATAAGACTAGCTACAGTGCATTCGGAAAGTATTCAGACCCCTTGACCTTTTCCACATTTTGTTACGTTACAGCGTTATTCTAAAATGGATTCAATAGTTTTCCCCCACATCAATCTACACACAATACCTTAAAATGACAAAGCAAAAACTGGTTTTTAGAAATGTTTGCACATGTATTACAATTTTTTTACTGAAATATTACATTTACTAACATTTACTGACCCTTTCCTCAGTACTTTGTTGAAGCAGCTTTAGCAGTGATTAAACTCTACTCTTCTTGGGTATGACGCTACAAGCTTGGCACACCTGTATTTGGGGAGTTTGTCCCATTCTTCTCTGCAGACCCTCTCAAGCTCTGTGAGGTTGGATGGGGAGCGTAGCTGCACAGCTATTTTCAGGACTCCAGAGATGTTTGATCAGGTTCATGTCCGGGCTCGGTCTGGGCTACTCAAGGACATTCAAAGACTTGTCCCGAAGTCACTCCTGCGTTGTCTTGGCTGTGTGCTTAGGGTTGTTGTCCTGCTTGAAGGTGATCCATCACCCCCAGTCTGAGGTCCTGAGCGCTCTGGAGCAGGTTTGCATCAAGGATCTCTCTGTACTTTTCTCCGTTCATCTTTCCCTCGATCCGGACTAGTCTCCCAGTTCCTGCCTCTGAAAAACATCCCCACAGCATGATGCTGCCACCACCATGCTTCACCGTAGGGATGGTGCCAGGTTTCCTCCAGACGTGAAGCTTGGCATTCAGGCCAAAGAGTTCAATCTTGGTTTCATCAGACCAGGAAATCTTGTTTTTCATGGTCTGAGAGTCTCTTTAGGCGCCTTTTGGCAAACTTCAAGCAGGCTATCATGTGACTTTTACTGAGGAGTGGCTTTCGTCTGGCCACTCTACCATAAAGGCCTGATTGGTGGAGTGCTGCAGAGATGGTTGTCCTTCAGGAAGGTTCTCCCATCTCCACAGCGGAACTCCAGAGCGCTGTCAGAGTGACTGTCGGGTTCTTGGTCACATCCCTGACCAAGGCCCTTCTCCCCCGATTGCTCAGTTTGGCCGGGTGGCCAGATCTAGGAAGAGTCTTGGTTTCTCCAAACTTCTTCCATTCTATTTGTTATTTTAGTTCAACATATTGTTCAATGTTTAATAAAAGAAAGCTCAGTGGTTATTCTGTAATGCGCTTTCTTTTTTTCCGCTGTGGTTTTTGTATTGAGTATCATGATACTAAACCTGGTATCGAAGTAAAAAATCTGGTATCGTAGTCAAAAATCTGGTATCGTAACAACACTACCACTTTGGGTTACTGAGTGAACAGAGGCTCCATGATATGCCCAAAGACAGACTGGGGCCCTTGTGGATGCCCCTTTTGCTTTTCACCCCTCCTTCCACATGAACTGAGAGACACACACACACACACCCAAACACACAGGGCTGATATGCTTTGCATAAGTTTGTTGGCTCAGGGCCAACTCCGTGATGTCCACCATCACCGCTTCATGACGCAGGCTTGGCGGTCAGCGGTTAATGGCTGTGATACCCGGGTCACCACGACTCTGGGACAGGAGGTTAGGCAATCAATACCAACCGCCATAGGGAAACATCTCAGACGGTATGGTAGGCAAGTCCTCCACCTTTCTCTCCCTCTCCCCACTCTGGTCCCTCTTTTTATTCATGATGCTATATAGGCTATAAAGTTCATACGGTCATGGCTATGGCCTCTCTGTTCTGTCTTATGTTCTTTGCCCGGTTGGTCAGTGGTGTAGGATAAAATTGTTTTTGCACTTTCCCCCTCTAATGGTTTAGATTCAGGGTTTAGAGATGGTAAGATGATCCTAGATCTGTGCCAAAGGGCAATTGCCATCCCGGGGTCATTTGACTCAGCGTTTACCTATCTGACCTTTCCATTTGCCCCTGGTGGTTTTGCACATCGTTTCCATGTGTTTGATGCCGTTCCAGCCATTATTATGAGCAGTCGTCCCCTCAGCAGCCTCCACTGATCAGGGTAAGGCTATAGTTGGCTGATACTTCTGTCGGCACAGCTTCCGCGCCACTTTCTGGCCAGTTATGAGCAGACGGAAATAACATCCTGGGATGAACCATACACACGCCTTGTCTCAAGGACGTCGTCATCATCACGTGTACATTTCAACCTGTTAACACAGGGGTTGTCATGATATGGTGGTACATCTATCTGCGATGAGAAGAGAAGCCAGGACCATGAATAATGCAGGGATCATAGAGAAGCTGTGAAAACATTCTATTCATGTTTCATAAGGCTCTGCGCACTGATCCGCGGCTCCATTGCATGTGTCTGGGCGTTCGGTTTCAAAGGGATCCATGCCTGCCCACACACGATACTCCACCTTAGTGAAACCTCGGTTGCTAAAACCTCTGTGCAACCATTCTACTTAAGTTAGATTTGATTCTCCATCCATTTGTCTGTTCTTTTAACTTAAATAATCCAAAACGAGTCCTTGCTTTGGTGTGAGATCAGACATCTGGGAAATATCCTGAAAATGTTGAACATAGTGGATGTCTAAAAATAGAAAAATGCCATGTGATTGGCTTGGTTTCAAATTGTGAATCAGATTAGTTCTGTATTGATGTGAATACACTAGTAGAGCATTGCCTGTTTGATATGGATCTGTTGATTAGTTGGCTACATAGCGTACATTCTGGCCAGATTTCTTGTTTTTCATCCAAGTTATCTAAGACTTGTGTTTAGTCTCCCTCTCTCCTTCACAAACCAATACGCTTCTACCGCGTCTGCTCTTCTCACTGTCTCGGGCCGTGCTGGCCACTGCAGGCACTGTGAACTGCACTGAGCATCTGGCCATGTCCTCCACTCTGAGACTGGCCAATGGTTGATTCCCTGGGAGCCATTGTTCAGTAGGAGGCAACAGCAGGGCCATCTGCCATACTATATATAGTCCACCAGCTTCATCCCTTCTACACACTCTTCCTGATTACGGTCTGCCTAGTGCCCACATTCTATACAGCATAGTACATCTTATTATCCCTCCCCTATACAGTCTGCCCAATGTACCATACTGGTACTACACAATCTCCCACATTCTTAGCCTAGACAGTGCCCCATATCAATGTTCCCTCTTTTAGCACTGCACTGTTTATCTCACTCAGTAGTAGGGCTGGGCGGTATACCTTATTTTATGATATACCGGTATTGATGCAGGGACCGGTTTGGGTTATTACTTTACCTTCTATACCTGTATTTGAATGTTTTGTTTGTTAAATGTGATACGCCATGGGTAATGTCAATTTTTATAGTTTACTTCACGACTTCAGTCATCTCTCTCCTCTCTTTCTTTCTCTCCGTGCCACTTTCCACACAGACCTAGCCATGCCCCATGTCACTCAAGGAGCGCATTTGATGTTCCTCAACCAGGAGACACTTGCGTTCAGTCTGCATGGTCAATGCAGCACATGCAACAATGTTGATGACAACAATGCTGTTTTCACTTTGCCTCTTAATATAAATCCACTAGCGTTCTATAATGACACTATTAGTTTGTGTTTCTTACATCAGCAAACCGCTAGTTTGTCTTTTCTTAGGAAGTTGCCTTGAATCTTGTGAAACACTAATTGTTAGCCGCTAATGCTAATAGCTAGCTAGCTAAGTCATGTATTGAGTAAGAGCAAACGTAGCTAGCTAATACAGCCTTTTCCTAAATCAGCATGTTGTTTGTGCAACAGTATCTTCTAAATCAAAGAGGAATATGCAAAGCAAGAATATGTTAGCTACATGAAGTAGGTAAGAGAAAACATGCAATGTAGCCAAAGGAAACGCGTATCAACACTTTAGTTCCTACTCTATCACACTAACTCCTCCCTGCCATTTTAATTCATTGTCATCTCAAACAACACTGTATTCAAAGTGCCCACTATTATATTCTAACTATATAATTAGAATAGTCATTATATTTCCATGATTCCGACAAATTTGCTCTAATTCGCAAGTCAAATCGCAATTGCAATATTTGGTTAAAAATAAGTTCTACAGCAGCTTGTGAAAGTATTCACCCTCCTTGGCACTTTTCACATTTTGTTGCCTTCCAACCTGGAATTACATTAAAAAAAAAAAAATATCATTTGATTTACACAACATGCCTACCACTTTGAAGATGCAACATTTTTTATTTATTGTGAAACAAACAAGAAACAAGACAAAAAAACTGAAAACTCGGGCGTGCATAACTATTCATCCCCCAAAGTCAATACTTTGTAGAGCCACCTTTTGCAGCAATTACAGCTGCAAAGTCACTTGGGGTATGTCTCTATAAGCTTGGCACATCTAGCCACTGGGATTTTTGCGCATTCTTCAAGGCAAAACTGCTCCAGATCCTTCAAGTTGAATGGGTTATATAGCAATATTTAAGTCATACCACAGATTCTCAATTGGATTGAGGTCTGGGCTTTGACTAGGACATTCCAAGACAAATGTTCCACTTAAACCACTCGAGTGTTGCTTTAGCAGTATGCTTAGGGTCATTGTCCTGCTGGAAGGGGAACCTCCGTCCCACTCTCAAATCTCTGGAGAACTGAAATCGTTTTCCTTCAAGAATTTCCTTATTTAGCGCCATCCATCATTCCTTCAATTCTGACCAGTTTCCCATGTCCTTTTCGATGAAAAACATCCCCACAGAATGATGCTGCCACCACTATGCTTCACTATGGGGATTGTGTTCTCGGGGTGATGAGAGCGGTTGAGTTTATGCCAGACAGCTTTTTCTTTGATGGCCAAAAAGATCCATTTTAATCTCATCTGACCAGGGTACCTTCTTCTATATGTTTGGGGAGTCTCCACATGCCCTTTGGCGGACACCAAACGTGTCTGCTTATTATTTTCTTTAAGCAATGGATTTTTTCTGGCCACTTTTCTGTAAAGCCCAGCTCTGTGGAGTGTACGGCTTAAGGTGGTCCTATGGACAGATACTCCAATCTCCACTGTGGAGCTTTGCAGCTCCTTCAGGGTTATCTTTGGTCTCTTTGTTGCTTCTGATTAATGGCCTCCTTGACTGGTCCAGGAGTTTTGGTGGGCGGCCCTCTCTTTGCAGGTTTGTTGTGGTGCCATATTCTTTCCATTTCTTAATAATGGATTTAACGGTGCTCCGTGGTGATGTTCAAAGTTTCTGATATTTGATCTGTAACTTCTCCACAACTTTGTCCCTGACCTGTTTAGAAAGCTCTTTATTCTTCATGGTGCCCCTTACTTGGTGGTGCCCCTTGCTTAGTGGTGTTGCAGACTCTGGGGCCTTTTAGAACAGGTGTATATATACTGAGATCATGTGACAGATCATGTGACACTTAGATTACACACAAGTGGACTTAATTTAACTAATTATATGACTTCTGAAGGTAATTGGTTGCACCAGGTCTTATTTAAGGGCTTCATAGCAGAGGGGGCGAATACATACGCACGCACCACTTTAACGTTTGTATTTTTTGAAACACGTTATTTTTTTATTTCACTTCACCAATTTGGACCATTTTGTGTATGTTCATTACATGAATACCAAATAAAAATAAATTTAAATTACAGGTTGTAACGCAACAAAATACGCAAAGGGGGGTGAATACTTTTGCAAGGCACTGTACATTATTTGCCCATTACTTGCCCATATCGTGCAGCCCTACAGTGTGGAAATGATCTAAATTGAGCAGTGGTGTAAAGTACTTAAGTACAAATTATTTCAAGTACTTCTTAAGTTGTTTTTTTGTTAACAACTTTTACTTTACTACATTCCTAAAGAAAGTACTATACTTTTTACTCCATACATTTTCAATGACACCTAAAGGTACTTGGACCATTTTCCTGTCCTGCTAAGCATTCAAAATGTAACAATTCACACACTTGTCAAGAGAACCTCCCTGGTCATCTACTACCTCTGATCTGGAGGACTGAATAAACACAAATGCTTTATTTATAAATTATGTCTGAGTGTTGGAGTGTACCCCTGGCTATCCGTAAATAAAATAAAAAACAAGAAAATGGTGCCTTCTGGTTTGCTTAATATAAGGAATTTGAAATTATTTATATTTTTACTTTTGATACGTAAGTACATTTGATCAATTACATTTACTTTTGATACTTACATATATTTTAGACTTTTACTCAAGCAGTATTTTGCTGGGGGACTTTCACTTTCACTAGAGTAATTTTATTTTATTAAGGTATCTTTACTTTTACTCAAGTATGTCAATTAGGTACTTTTTCCACCACTGCAATTGAGTGCAGGAAATGCAGAAATGAGAGTGCTGAAATTAGTTTCGCTTGAAGTTAAATTGAACAGTATAAAACAATCAGAATGGAGAAAGACTCATTGAAATCACTTAGAATGTATGTGTAGTCCATCTCTACCCTGCCTGGCATCTGCCTACATCCAATACAGCCCAGTCTGTCTTCCCCAACCTATCAGTCAGTGAATTATACTGAGCAGTCAATCTGTCCACCATCCCCTCATTCAGTATGGAATTCAGATCACATCCTAAATCTAAGCATTAACCTCTCTAGGGTACGTGGGACGCTAACGTCCCACCTGACCAACATCCAGTGAAAGTGCAAGGGCGCCAAATTCAAACAACAGAAATCTCATAATTAAAATTCCTCAAACATACATGTATTATACACAATTTTAAAGATGAACTTGTTGTTAATCCCACCACAGTGTCCGATTTCAAAAAGGCTTTACGACAAAAGCAAAAAAAATAAACATTTTTCCCAGCCAAAGAGAGGAGTCACAAAAAGCAGAAATGTTTTGTTCTTTAAAGTTCATATTTATATCCAAAAATCTCTGTTTACATTGGTGCGTTGTTATGTTTTTCCTCCAAAACATCCAGTAAAAGTGCAGAGAGCTATGTCAATTTACAGAAATACTCATCATAAATGTTGATGAAAATACAACTGTTATGCATGAAATTAAAGATATACTTCTCCTTAATGCAACCGCTGTGTCAGATTTCAAGAAAGTTTTACGACAAAAGCATACAATGCGATTATGTTAGGTCAGTACCTAGTCACAAAAAAACACAGCCATTTTTTCAGCTAAAGAGAGGAGTCACAAAAAGCACAAATAGAGATAAAATTAATCACTAACCTTTGGTGAGCTTCATCAGATGGCGCTCATAGGACTTCATGTTACACAATACATGTATGTGTTGTTTGATAAAGTTCATATTTATATCAAAAAATATCTATTTACATTGCCGCGTTATGTTTTACCTCCAAAACATCTGGTGAAAGTGCAGAGAGCCACGTCAATTTACAGAAATAGCTTTATGGAATAATCTGAGTACAGTGCTCAGAGACCAAAACAAGCAATACAGATACCCGCCATGTTATGGAGTCAACAAAAGTCAGAAATAGCATTATAAATATTCACTTACCTTTGATGATCTTCATCAGAATGCACTCCCAGGAATCCCAGTTCCACAATAAATGTTAGTTTTGTTCGATAAAGTCCATTTGTCCAAATACCTCCTTTTTGTTCGCATTTAGTACAGTAATCCAAATGCACAGGCACTAGGTCCAGACAAAGGCAAACACGTTATATTACAGTTCGTAGAAACATGTCAAACAATGTATATAATCATTCTTTAGGATGTTTTTATCATAACTCTTCAATAATGTTTCCACCCGGAGAATTCCTTTGTCTTTAGAAATGAAGGGGAACAGAGCTAACTCTCACGGGCGCGCGCCTGACTGAGCATATGAGCCATATGAGCTCCGTTATACTCACAGACATCGTTCAAACAGTTTTAGAAACTTCAGAATGTTTTCTATCCAAATCTACTAATAATATGCATATCCTAGCATCTGGGCCTGAGTAGCAGGCAGTTTACTCTGGGAACGCTTTTCATCCGGATGTGAAAATACTGCCCCCTACCCCAAAGAAGTTAACTGCCGCATAATAACACATGCATTACTGTCCATCGTCCACTCTCTCCACACTATCTGTCCATTATCATATACATTGGTCAACCTCCCGTCTGTACAGTATTATACGCTACCATATGCCTAGCCATATGTGGGGCAGTGCTGTCCAACCTATACCAATCTGCCTGTCCACTGTCATCCTCACTCGGTGTGTAATACAGTTCATATCCATCAATCTAATCTCTCCAACACAACCACGCATAGAGCAGTTATCTCTATGGCCAGTAATCTGCCGCTCATCTGTCTATCCTCGCACTCAGTATGTCATTTAGTTATTATCCCAATCTGTACACAAACAGGCTAAGCCACAATCACATTCTGGTCTTCTCCCCTCTGCTATCTGCCTGACTGTCTTCTGTCCACTCTAAACAGTGCCACTACTGACTGTTACCATTTCTACCCTATATAATTTACTATCTGCCAGATGTCTGCCCACGTTTAATACAGCACAGTCACTCCACTCACCATCTCAATCTTTCCACTCAGCATATGTCCTCATTATACACATAGTTTTTACAAAATCTTCCAATGAGCAGATACCAATGTCTATCCACTCGAATCCATCTGGGTTTCATCTCTGACTGTCACATTATGCTTAGAGTTTAGGGTCAGTCCTTTTTAGATGGTCCCCAGAGCAAGGATTGCACCGGACTCATTTTCGACTTTTATAACTTCACTATGCTTCTTTTCATTTGAAAGAATATGGAACATAAAAAAAATACTTTGAATAGGCTAGAACTGCACACGTTTACTTTTCCTCTGCCAACAAAACCTATAGTAGACTAGTTTACCTATTTACCTATTAAGCTTATCGTTTTGCATTCTGTGTGACATAAATATGCCTTTCGAGGCGCATTCAAAGTTGTGAGTGCCATAGGGAGAGAAACAGGCATTCTGACAAGCAGTCAATGCACAACTATTATTATTTTGTATTTTTTGTATCAGCTTTAAAATTGCAGATTGTGGATTATATCAATGTAATTATCTGCATCATTTACAATCCTCCATATATATATTTTAAATATCGTTTTCCTTTATTATTTCACCCTAATCCTACCACCCCTCCCCTAATTGGAGTAAAATAACATCTGTGAGCGCCATGTTGATTTTATCCCCCCACACCAGACGTGATCAAGGACACACAGGTTGAAATATCAAAACAAACTCTGAACTAACTATATTTATTTGGGGACACTTCAATAAGCAAACATTTATGGCAATTTAGCTAGCTAGCTTGCTGTTGCTAGCTAATTTGTCCTGGGATATAAACATGGGGTTGTTATTTTACCTGAAATGCACAAGGTCCTCTACTCCGACAATTAATCCACGGACAAAAGGGTAAACCGAGCTTGTTTCTGGTAATCTATTCTCCTTCAGGCTTCTTCTTTGGACTTTATATGGCATTTTAAATAATTTTAATTGAAAATTCATGTCTTTCTGCTCAATACAACTAATTTAACTCGTAAAAATATTA
Source organism: Oncorhynchus kisutch (assembly GCF_002021735.2). NCBI lineage: Eukaryota > Metazoa > Chordata > Actinopteri > Salmoniformes > Salmonidae > Oncorhynchus > Oncorhynchus kisutch. Next base: position 9,169,355 of record NC_034199.2, on the reverse strand, counting down.
AAGAATTTAGCTATTTATTTCGGATTGAATCAAGGCATTAGAATGTACCCGAGGCCACCAAAATAAAGCTTGTTCTGTTACCCTGGCTGGCTGCTTTTTCTATTTGTCTGGCTGATCCATGTACTTAGGGAAAACACTGGGCTACACTATCCTTCTGTGAGCCTCACCGATGTCAATTTGCTATGTGTTTGGCACTGTGATTCGGGAGGATGTTTTGCAGCATTTTCCTTGTAGGCCTAATTCTGTTGCTGTCTAGACCTGTGGTCTTGTCATTTTTAACGCAGTTCTTGCATCAGTCATGGCACACTCATTTCTTAACTGCAGCAGGATTGGAGAGAGGGGATGAGGATCGAGAGGGAACGCGAGAGTAGGGAAAGAAGAGAGCGAAGAAAGAGAGAATGAGATGGAGAGAGAGAGAGTGAGCCCCTCGGTTGAGTTTCCAAAAAGCCATGACAGCCTCCTTCAAGCGTAGCCTAGCTCAGGAGTGGGCTGGATCTCTCTCCCCACACTGCTCGCGTCTGCACACCCGTGGCTGCCTGCGCGCACAGCCGGGTGTCATGACTCACTGTGTCACACATGAAAAGGCGGTATTCTTCCTCTTCTACGCACTGTATGGCTCTGTGTAACGCCCTTGGTGATATGGCTATATATAGAGGGGAGAGAAGAAGCAAACAGTATTTTCGGTGCTGTATGGCTGACTCTGTTGAGTGCCCCCTCTATAAGGGTTAAGAAGAGGGGCAGAAGGACGCGGCGGGTTGGTTATGTAGGTGGGAGTTTCAATGTTGCCATGGGGATTACTCACTAGGGTTGTGGCGGTCATGTACTTTTGGATGATGGTAATTGGCCAGCCAAATGACCCCGATTCACGTAACAACCTCACAAATAGCTAAAATAAATAAAAATATATATTTAGACACATATTTTCAGCTTTCCACAGCTCCCGACTGCATGTATTGTCATAGAGATAAAATGGGCTTCCCTATTCTAGTCAATGATGGCAAAATGGATGGGCTGGCGGCCATTGCGCTTGTACCCATAGGAGCAAAGCAGGAAGTGTAACCGGCAATATGTGCTGCGATTTGTTGATTCAACTCAACTGACATTACAAAAAATACATTACATTGCATGAGCTACATCAGTGAACACACAATTTGAAGGAACGTTCTACATTACAATGGAAATTACAATACCAGGCAGCCGTTGCGAGTGTACCCATGAGTTTACCAGTCAAATTGCGAACCGCATGAATATCTGGCCGTACTGTCTTCAGTCAGCTGTTCGTGCCCTAAAAAATGATAGTTATTTTATTTTCATGACAGTCTAAATCCATAACCATCGTTTACACGGTTAAATGGTCATTGTTCCAGCCCTATCGCTCAAATCCTTTCCTTAAAAGTAGAAAGACTGCTGTGTCTGGAATAGTTGGAATTCCACCTGATGGCCACCTTGTCTGGAATGCTGGCACCTTTTAGCCAGTGCTTTCATAGCGATGAGCAATCCCAGGGTCAGGTGTGTTGGGAATTCGCTCCAAAAATGCAACAGCACTGCACCGACTGGAGAGAAGAAAGAAAACAATGAGTGTGACAGGTGCATGCTGGTCAGGAGTGCATGTGTGAGCACTTTGTTCGCTCAGAGGGAACATTTTTAATTTGATCCGTGTTTTTAAAACTGGTCGGATTCATTCCACCCTGGAACTTTCTGGTTTAGTGTTGCTATGCTCACCTTTTGGATGTTTGTGGGGGAAGCCATGGCGTTACTGTGAAACATCGTTAAATGCTGTGGTTTTCAGAAAAATTTCATCAAAACGGACTATTTATCTCAATAAAATCTCATTCAATTTCCATGCCGGCCATGTGTAGATATGACCTTTGATTATTTAATTGTCAATTGCTGATAGGGCAAAGGGTTCTGGTCATTCCTCGTAGTAACTACCAAATCTGGGTTATGTAGTTGTTAAAACATTTTTTTTTGCAGTACATTCCTAAACCCATGTCGGCTGACATCCGTTTGCAATTCCTGAGGTGAAATGCAGAAGGACTGTACTCCCTGTGCTTTTGAATGGCCAATTACAAACATATGACTTTATAAGTGGTTGGAATGCAGGCATTTTATCATAACCAGCCATGCCATCAGATAATGTCATTTTCTCCTAATGTTTGGTGAGGGTGGCTGTTTTTCCAGTTTATTCCATTTATAGCCATAAAGGGGCTCATAAATTTATGGGTGGAAATATTAGAATACAAAACATTTTCCATTATGAAATGTTATACAATAGGTCTCATTTATTTTATATACACCATAAGAATGCTTTATAGCTTTTCCTTATCTAAAATCAGCAGTAGCCTACATCATGTCAATTCCCATTTTCTCAGTTGTTTTTACTGGTGAAGGTCACTTGTGCATATTTGATGGTGTAGGTAAATGCATTTGACGACTAAGACAAAACAGCCGTCTCTGATTGTAATAGTCAATCCTGCTGCTTCTCAAGTGTTCTCGTTTCAGTTTATTAGTCTCTCCCTCTCTCTCCCGTTCTCTGCCATCCTCAAGGTCACGTCACAATGAGGAGATACTGTTTCTGAATGGCCTGTTATAATGTAATGGGGAGAATAAAACTTGTCAGAAGAATGAGAAATGCAGTGTGGACGAGCAGCCGGTTCCTGTTTTGCTACCGATTGCTCTTGTCCGCCTGGCTGAAAATGTTGAATCTATTTATACCTCTGAGATGACTTCAGTGTTTTCGGGGGGTTTGTCGGCGTGTTTTACCCCTTCCTTCTGTCTCTTTCCATAGGTCTCCCGTGTACACTCTGGTTTGTGTGTGTGCTACAGAAAGAGGCTTTGTTTTCTGGGTTACGTCAATCTCCAAGCCCAGTTTGGTTCACAAATGCTGTTGTTGCTTCCTTAGCTTGTGCTGCACCGCCCTCCAATTCTCTTCTTCAGCAGTAAAGGGCACCAAGACTCTCAAAGGCATACAACTCTGATTATTATTTGGTTGAGTGTCATGGTGTCATAGAATTCTTCGGGTTAGGCTGCCTGCATTATTTAACGACTATTGTAAAGTAAAATGTTAAATGTTATGTAATATGGCTTCAAACACCTTTGTTTGCCCTTGTTGGCAGTGATCTTAGGCAATCAGAGGAAAGGGAAATTCTTCTAAATGGCATTGAGCCCCTAAAATAACCTTTTACTTTGGCACATTTACTGTATCTGTTATCAAATGACACCCAATGTTGTATAGTACGCTACCTTTGTCCAGATCAATAAGAACATTAGTCTTTGGCCAAAAGAACTGCATTATGTGAAGGTTTTACTCTAGACATGGACCGTGCTGACCTAATCAACCCAAAAGCCTTTGGTGTCACCTTCATCTCCTTCCCCCTGTCTCTCATACATCCTCACACCATCTTCCTCTAACTTACAGCTTTCGCTTCCATGGAGACCAGACCAGGGCTCCCTCTCACCCCTCTCCATGTCCACCACCAGGGCCTCTGAACTTGACTCTCTAGACAACGGTTTCTTTGTCACAGACCTAGTGGAAATGAAAGCTGTGCCTAAATTAAGACTGCGGTTCTAGAGGCATACATGAGTTTTTAGCACCTTTCACCGATCTCTCACTTTGTAATGTGCGATCTGCAGTGCTGGCCATTCTATTAGGGCCTTTTTAATTAAGGAGCTGAGTTTCCCAGTCAAGGCAAAAATGTGTATGTGGAACGCAGTTCACTATATTTTTCTTTCTCCCTGGGGAAGTACGGTTTCTGCATTTGTTTTACCCAGCGATGTTAGTTGAATACAGTACAATTCCCCTATATTAAATCCCCGCGAGGACAATTTAGAAGACGTCGTCACAAGAACACAGTTACATGTCCATCATGTAGGCTACTATTCACACAACATAATGTAGTTCTACATTACAGTACAATA